>NW_022900937.1:7809115-7895909 GCF_012274545.1 Fukomys damarensis
AAAAAAAAAAAAGAAAGAAAGAGAGCACACTGATGAGTGATGGTTAATTATTCTACACTTTCACACCCAGCTGTAAAAATAAGACAGAAACTAAACATGAACTTAATAGCTGTGTCATTATTAGGAGCAAGAATGTGAGGACTCACAGCAAGAGAAACAAAAGCATCAAAGCAAAAAGTCTGTTCCTTTTAACACAGTTCTAAAATAGTGGAAAATAGCCATCTTGCTACATTAAAAAAACAAAATGGAATAGGCATGGCTTCATTAACTGCTCTACTATTTCTTTAGCCAAAAATAAAGGTGAAGAAAAAGAAAAACAATGGCATTAAACATTAAGTTTTCAATTAACTTGCATGTTCCAAGACTGAATTAATTTAGTTTGTTGACTTTTATGTTTTAACACAACAAAATAAACAAACACCCCTTCAAGACACGTGAAGGACTCAGGGTAAGAAAACACTGTACCCTTGAAAGACGTGTTAAACCTGGATGACTGTAGGCAGATCAGGTCATATTTCCACAGGATGGTACTTGTCCCTTCTGAGTGGGTGCAGTAGGAGAGCAATAATCAAGTGTTTTATGAAGAGGGGTGAAAGCTGACAATATTTATGCTTTCTTGTTATATGTTTTGTACTACATTAAAGGACTAAAGTAAATCGTGTTCCCACTGTAAGGCATATTCATTCTTCTATCAAGACAACTCTTGTGGAAGCTGAGTTGAGTTAATCTGTACATAAACTGCATTTGTTTTGTCTGTGGTTTTACTCATATTCAGCTGATCCTTGACCTCAGGGATTTTGCAGACAAAATCATATGTTTCTCCTCAGGACAGCCTGGGCTTTGAGTCCTCATGAGATCTCCATGGCTCTGCAGACTAATTGTCAGCTTTTCTTTCTTGTCACCAGGTAGTTCTTTTTGCCTGTCCTCCCTCCAGACTCCTTCCAAACCAAACACCTTGGTTTTTGCCAGATCTCTGCCGCCCACTCAGCTAAGGTAGACATTTATTGTCATAATGGCATGGAGGAAAATATTCCCTGCAGTTTACATACCACTCTGTATCTAGAACCTGAGTGCTGCTGCTGTCCCTATGGTGAAAGCATTGGGATTTTGTCTCAACAAGCTTGTTCCCCAGCAGCCACTGTTTGGCTTTCAGGGCAGATCTCTCAGGCTGCCCTAGACACTGGTTCACTGGGATCCCTGTTCCTTGCACACTGGCCTACATGTAGATATTAAAAGTTGGCTAAGTGTTAAACCTCGATCTCTACTCATTGTAGTGAGTTCTCTCTGTCTTGTTTCCATCAGGGATGAATGCAGAGATTTTTCTCTCTGGTGGTTCTGTAACCTTCTAAAATTTAGTTCATTTCTGTTTCTTTTGTCATCAGTTTCCTGTTGGGGTCACGAAAGAAACTATGACTTTGAAGATCGTCAGCAGTCTCCTGTAATTCTGTACATCCTAGCCAGGATCAAAATTTCTATTCCTTTCAGTTCATAAGTTATTTCATCACTTTCTTAAATTTAGTGCATATACTTTGGTCTTACTTGTTAAATTCAAATAATAGATTCTTTTAAAAAAGATACAAGAACCTTTTAGAGTATGCTTAATCTGCAGTGTACATCTGTTTCCTTTTAGGGACATTTTCATTTAATTAATGAAGATAAAATGCATTTGTTTTTATTATTAAGGTATAAATTGACAATGATATGGGTAATTTCCTTTTTATTCCAGACAACATACAGTTTGTTTCACAAATATTTGTCAAATGGCAATTTCAGAAGAAGAGAATAAGATGTGTGTAGGAATTTTTTCAAGGAAAGCCCGATTTTAGCACTTTCATGAATAAAAGTAAACAGATGAGTTGGCGGAGATCAAGGAAACTGTGATATATTTCTTGTGTAGAGCTGTTTTTAAACAAGGGGGTCAAGGGAGGGCAGGGACAAGAGGAAAAAGTGAGAACCAAGACCTGTCATGTAAAGGTGCAAGATCCCAATAATGAATGTAACTGTACTGTATACCTAAAATGTACCAATAAACTCAATGAAAAATAACAATGAACATAGAATTCTACTTAGAGTTTCAAGCAACAGCAAACCTTGCCAGGGCTATGGCATTCATAAAACCTCAATAATGTAAACATAACACACAGGAAACTGATAACTGCAGTTCTGCCCCTTCTCCTGTTTCATGACAGCGAGTGGAAGTGTTTAAGGGCCAATGCAGACAACTGCTCTTTGAGCTTTTGGGTCTCATTTGTTTTGTATGAGGTGTGCCTGCTGACCCAGATCTTCCCAGACACTTCTCATTCCCAGCCTATTCTGTCACACTGTTTTTAACTCACCCACTGAACTGTCCCTTGTATTGTCATGGGCCTGTTCATAATTTGCCCTATTGGCTTCTATTCATACATTTCTTAATATGTGTGCATCTCACCTCAGTCTTACTGATCTGATACCAACTTTGGTGATGTCTGACTCTGGGGAAGGTATAGATCAAATGAAATAGCCTCTCACTACATTGGAAAATGAGCTGAATCTTTATGTAATCTTCTTCAAATAGAAAATTATCTTCAAATTCTCATAGTGATTTACAACTTCATTAGTTACCAACTTTCTAACCTTTGTAAAGCATTAATATTTTCTCCATGTAAAAACTCAGTATGAATTTGTTGGTCTGTATGACACTGAAGAAGGTAATACCTTGCTATGCTTGTACCTAGCTGTCCCTCTGAAGCCTCATGTGGTCCTAGATGGGGAGTTTTAAAGGTGGCTGTAGTAGGGCATGTGAATGTGGATTAAGTATGTGCTATTGGGATTAAATGTGTGGATAATGGAAGTCCTACCCTGTGTAAGGGTGGCACCAATTAATAGACTTGAAGCAGGATAGAATATAAAGGAACAAAGAAAGGGCAGGCTTGCTGCTGCTACTTGCTCCTTCAATGCCTCCTGCCTACCCTGCCATGGACTGTTTCTCCTCTGTGATGCCCCTCCACCACGCAACCCTGACTTCAAGCCAGCCAACTATGGGCTGAAACCGCTACAAACTATGAGCTGAAATAGACTTTTCCTCCTTTAACATGTGGGTGCCAGGTGTTTTGTCCCAGCAATGAGAAAAGTTAACTATGACAGGCCTGGAAAACTTGAGTGCCTAGGAGGATTATCTGGGAAACATTTAATCTACCAATACTGTACCTGCCCCAGATTCATCCCTCATTGGTGCAGCTGTGTCTGAGGTGCGGATGCTTCCCAAGCTCTGGAGGTGAGTGCAGGATGCAAGAATACTAAAGAACGAAATTCAAAACCCTGACACATAGTTCAGCAGCAGTAGCTTCCCCAGAGGCTCTTAGAAGACAGACATTGAAAATCACCTACCCCACATTTTCAAGGGCTCTGATTTATTCCATCCGGAATCTGTCATCTATAAAATTAAAATTAAGAGGCAGAACTATTCTGGCCCTTGAGTGTTAGACAACTTCCATTTCTGAATATCTGAGGCAATTCCCTTATAAAGGGAAGAGGTTGACTTTGCCCACATTTTGGAGGATGCAGTCTATGTGGGGGGCCCCAGTGCTTCTGGGCTGGTGGTCAGGGTGGGACAGCACATTATGGCAAGTGAGAGGGTGTTCTAGAGAAGCCCTTTTCACCTCAAGTCGAGGAATGAGAAACAGAGACAGGAAGAAGAGACAGAAGCGCACCCAGTGACTTCTTAAAGGTCCCCACCTCCCAGTGCCAGCCCAGGGATGAGACTCTTACACGCAGGCCTCTGAGGACACTCCAGATTCAGACCACAAGCACTTTCCACTCTGGAATTCCTACTCTACTTCTGAGCAGAACCTTCAAACTGATCTCTAAGTCTTTACTTGTGCAAATGAGAGAGCAGAAATGATGCCTCTCTCTTTTAATTCTAATTTCACAAATTAAATACAAATGTGATTCTCAAGAATTTGTTAAATTTGTGTCATAATGTCATCTTCATATACCTTTGCCACTTTCCTTGCCTAGAATTTGCTTTTCATTTCTCCCTCCTCATTAGGACTCTACCCATCATTTAAAACATAGGTACATTCGTACCTCCTTTCTGAAACGTCTCTTGAAAAGCGATATCTCTTCTTCATAATTCTTTTATCAATATAATAACATCCCCAAAAGTTACATGTACATTATTCTTTTTCTCAATTAATTTATAATTGTTTAAGTCAGGAATTGTGCCACACTCCTTTTCTATCCTACTCCAATATCTAATTTTTAAGGGAATTATGTATTGTTAAAATGTAAATGGGAAACAAAAATCAATTTTCACTAACTCACAAGAATACTTACTCAGAATGCATATATCACTCACTCTTCTCCCTCACAGACTATCATCTTCGTTAAGTTCCTGCCCCCTTGAGTGAATCACCATCATCCGTGTCTTTGGTGTTTACCCTTTCCTTCTTGATGCTCTGCAGCCAGGTAGGCTGCAGGCAAAATGGTGTTAAACAGTGTGAAACAGGGAAACACTGCCCTTGGTCCTTTAGATGATAACATTAGACTTAGTCATTGTTACAACAGTGTTTCACATGTGCTGGGCATATAAATGGATTATAAGCAGTATTCCAATAAACTATGCAGAGACGCAAAGTTTCTAAAATATTCTACTGGTCTTGTAACATTTGGAAATATGACTTTCTATATTCATAAATAAGCTAAATAATACATAGTTATTATAGAAAATATGGATTCAATAAAATAAAAAAGGCATTGCTTGAAGTTATAAAGCCCAAAATATAATTACTGTGAACACTAAGTATGTATCAGTTCAGACTACCAATTTATGTGTGTAATATATGCTATGTTTATACTTTTTAAGCAGAAGATGACATGTTACTGCTACATAGCTTACTTTTATTTAATTAAGCATATATCAAAACATCGCTTCAGCTAGCAAATACATTTATCATAAAATTAATTACTGATGTCTACATTAAAATTTACATAACCACATATCTTTAGAAAATGAAGTTGTTTCTATTTTGGGGTAATTATAAACAATCATATGATGAAAAATATCCCTCAGAAACAAATTCAAGTGTTTCCTTAGAATAAAAGTCTAGAAGTATAATTGCCAATTTCTAACTTATTAACATTTTTTACATCCTGTGGGGGGAAAATCACTAAATTGATCTTCCTTCAGAAGTTTTTACTAGTGTAATCTTGCCTTACAAGTTTGGAGTTATCTAAAACATTTAATCAATTAGTTATATTCTTGGATATAGCATATATTAAAGAATCATATACAGTGGAATCTGATATAATAAAAATTGATTCAGTTAAAAATACTCACATTCATTTTGAGGGCAAACTTCACTTTGAAGAGATTGGAAGTTATAATATGGTATCTCATGTTTGAATATAGATGTAAGAATATTATCAAGTTCTTCAATATCATTCTGTTTTCAAATGACAAGGAAATTTTCATTAGTTCAGCTATTTATATAGCAATTCATCTTAGTGCAGTATATAAGAATGTATTAGCTAAAGCAAATATCAAGTAATCTTTAGTAATAATGAAAGCTATATTTTTCAAAAACAATGTAAACTACCATATCTTGCTTAACAAAGCTAGTTACTGAGATAGTAAAAAAAAAAACTGATGTAAGAAATAAAATCATTTGGTTTTAGATGAGTGGCTATAAGCTTACTTAAACATTTGTAAGTCTTTTTTTTTCAGTACCAGGGATCGAACTTAGGATCTTGCACTTGTGAGTCAGGCACGGTGCCACCGAGCTAAATCCCCAGCTAAACATTAGTAAATTTTAAAACGCTGTTACAACATATTAATGATATCACTGATTTTTTCAGTAATAAGTTCTGGTAATTAAATGATACAATAAAATGGTGAGTCTGGTTCTTCAATTTAAGGGTAAGGAATGGGGTGATCTCAATAGCATCCATCATTTCTGTGACTGAATGGAGGAGAAGTTTCATCTTACACCAGCAGACACAGACAGTCCTATCCCTTCTGCTTCCCCAGGCTGAGGCACTTTAGAGGGCCAATCTAGGATCCAGTTGTCCCATTGCTAGTGAAATAAGTTGTCACAAGTCATTATTTCCAAATTGTATTATGTCCCAAATGCATGTTAAATGTTCAGTATAGTTTGAGTGGGAGAATGGGTAAAAAGGAATTAAAATAGAGGTAATATTGATATACTTTGATAAAATGTATCAAATGAAAATACAGTAGACCACATACTTGAGTGTGTGTGTGTGTATATGTATATGTGTGTGTGTGTGTGTGTGTGTATATATATATATATATATATATATATATAGAGAGAGAGAGAGAGAGAGAGAGAGAGCAATCATTAAACAATACATAGAGATGCACCTAAAGTATCCTGATAAATATAAAAGTTCTTTAAAAATTTTAAGTAACATAAAAGAAGGTAAGAAAAAATAGACAAATTAATAGAGATTGAAAAAAATTTTGAACAGTAACTAAAATCCTAACATAACATTACATATAAAGGGTCTGAGCATGAAGGTGAAGAGCCAGCTATTAGTGGAGTAGGTTAAGATACATGAAGTAAAGACATATTTTCTTTAAGAAACTTAATTTCAAAATACAAAGCACAAAGGTTGAAAGTAAAAGGTATTAAAGAAAGATATATCATGCAAACTTTACAAAGGAAAACAATATCTGTATTAATATGAAGGATCAAATAAAATCACAGGAAACCAAAAGGACAATATGTAATGATAAAAGAGTCAATCCACTGAGAAGACATAGTAATATTAAATATGTATTCACCAAAGAACAAATCTAAACAATATGTACAGCAAAACTGACAAAATTGAAAGGTGAAATAGACAAGTCCACAGCAGCTGAAGAATTTTGCATTCATTTCTTGATAAATAGAATATCAGAAAGAAAAAAGAATACTCCAAACCTCATTATCTAATGATATTACCAATTAGCATCTAATAAACATTACATAGACCATCCCATCCAACAAGACAATAAAAAATTCAAAATACAATTCAGAATACAATTCAAGCCCTTCTCCACTGTTGGTTGGGAGTGCAGACTGGTGCAACCACTGTGGAAATCAATATGGAGATACCTCAAAGAACTACGACTACAGGTTCCATTTGACTCAGCTATCCCTCTGCTGGATATCTTTCCAAAAGAATTAAAAGAATCATTCCACAGTGATATATGCTCACACATGTTTATAGTGGCACAGTTTGCAATAGCTAAAATTTGGAAACAGCCCAATTGCCCATCAGTTGGAAATTGGTTAAAGAAGATGTGTTTTTTAAAAATAAAATGGAGTACTACTCAGCCATAAAGAATGAGAAACTAGAGTCATTCATAGGAAAATGGATGAATATTGTGGTCAAACTGTTAAGTGAAATAAATAAGACACACATGTGAATACTGAATAGTTTCTCTAGTGCAAACAACTAAAAGTATAAATAAGATCCAAATTATGTCACTGACAATGTGAAATAGGAAGAAAAGAGCTAAAGGTATAGGGGAAATGGGAAGGGTAGGGAAAGAGAAATAAGGAAAAATAAAAAATATGAGAAAAGAAAAAAGTGGAAACAAAGTCTTGGTGAAGGTAGGGCAGGGGTATGGGAAAAAAATGAGAACCAAGATCTGTCATGTAAAGTTACAAGATCCCAATGATAAATGCAACTGTAAAAAAAATTATAATCACCTGAAATACACACACACACACACACACACACACACACACACAGGCCATACAACTGATGTTACATTAAGCCATATTCTGGTACATAAAACAAATTCCAGTGAATTTACAAAAATTTAAGTCTTACAAAAATATATTTTCATAGAACACAAAGCCATTTTATAAATCCTTAACAGAATAGGA
Source organism: Fukomys damarensis (assembly GCF_012274545.1). NCBI lineage: Eukaryota > Metazoa > Chordata > Mammalia > Rodentia > Bathyergidae > Fukomys > Fukomys damarensis. Next base: position 7,816,993 of record NW_022900937.1, read on the forward strand.
AAGTGTCCAAACATTTAGAAAGCAAGTAAAACACTTCTACATGATCCATAAGTCAGAGAAAAAACACAAGAGAAATTTTAAAAATGCATTGCACAAAATGGCACTCAATTATAGCAAATCAAAATCAAACAAATTTAAAGTGTAAAAACAATAGAGGAAAATCAATGCAAGAAAGAAGGGGTTGCATTGAAAGGTCAGCAAAATTGACAAAATTCTAACAAGACTGAGGAAGGAATAAAGGAAAGAGATGATTACAAGTATCACAAAGAATGTCACTACAGACCCTCCAGATAACAAAAGGGTAACTACGCAATGCCTTTTAACTGCTCTGCACAATCTACTTTGACACCTTACCCCAAATGGGCTCATTTCTTGAAAAACAAAAGCTACCAAAACATACAATTGCTCTTTTATTTCTACAAGCACATGTGAATCTACAATTGCCATAAAATTAAAAGTTTAAGAAAATAGAAACAAGTAAGTGCCTCAACCAAGAAAGGCATTCATTATATGAGGCTGAATTCCCTGAGCCACAGTCCTTCAAGTCAAATTTGCTCTTTTCTTGGATGAGGGATGTGAAATGCCATTGAGAGACAATCTTGGCAGGATTTTAGGAAACTGCGATGCAATGTAAGTAGCTGGGGGAATCTTCAGATCACTGGGGTGAAGCGAAAGGCTATGCAATGTAGGTATATGATAACCTATGCAACAAACAGACTCAGGAGTTTGAGTAGTGGTAATAACCATCACATGTCGAGCACTAATAATGTGCTAGGCTTTATATAATTTATCTCCAATTTGCATAGTATCCTGAAAGGTATACTCCTTTTACATATGTGATTATCAAGATACAAAACATTGCATAGTGTACTGGGGGTGAAATAAATATTTTGACTTCTAAAGACAATACACTGATAGTATACATGGTTTAATCATGGAGCAAAGGGTGAAATCTGAGATAGTACTTGAGTAGGGTAGAGAATTGTGGTCCTATGGTTTCAAGATCATCACTGTGGCTCTAGGTTTCATATTCCATAGCCAGGGAGAGGGGAAGGTAGCCCAGGGGACATAACTGGAGCTATTGTCAACCAGTTATTCATGTTCTTTTAATCAGAAAAGCAAACCCTCTTAGAGATGTCCCCTGTGTCTCATTGTCTGAAACTTTCTCACACAGACACATCTAGATGCAAGCATGTTTTAAAATGTTGACACCGGGCCTTCCCAGTCTTAACAGTGCCGGTAGGCAAGAAAAAGGATTTTGAAGAATTGAAGTTGGGCAGGATGAAACCAATGATGCTATCACAAAATATCATGGTAATGAAAATGTAGGGTATAGAAAAAGTAACAATCAAGGGCCTTGATGATCAAGATAAAAAAATTCAATGAAACAAATCAATATGGTTGTGCAAGCTTCATAACTGGAGTCAAAGTTATGAGATATCTAAAAGTTTGAGATATCTAAAAGGAAAGTCAATGGCTGATCTAAACAAAGCCTGGTTCTTATTATAATAAATAGCTGTGCTTGTTCAAATTAGGAAAAGAGGCCCCTTCATATGTGCAAATTTGCACTCTCAAAATGAACCAAAAGAATAATTCCAGAAACATTTTGGAAAATGATAGCACTTATAGAAACCTTTCATAAAAGAATTTTCTTTAAATGTTAGTACTATATTTGATCGGTGCACTAAAAATTCACACGAGATGATCAGGGAAGATATCATTGAGCAAAGACAGTGGGACTCAATCTCACAGAACGAATTAGGTTAACTAGGTCAGGATGGTGAGGCAGGAGGGAAGGCTGGAGCAGTGCTTCAGTTAGAGAGAGGAGTCTATGCAAAGGACCCATGGCAGACTGCGTGGCACAGCCCAGGAAATAAAATCCTCAAGTGCCTGAAAAGCAGAGGCAGAGCAGCGAGATTAATCTGGAGACAAATGAAAGGGTTGGTTGCTGCAGGATTTAATGCTCATGTTAAACATTTTGAAAAATGTAATCCACTGAAGTGTTAAAGCAGCAGCATTACATGCTGAGATTTTTTTTAAAAGAATCTCACAGACTATGAATTTGAGACAGTCAGAGAAGTACATAAGCACCCACAGTAGAGGAAATCATAGTTGTTTAGGCCAGAGGAAGGGAAATGTTAGGAACAGAGAGATGTTGTGGGGGGGTGAGCAATATTAGTAAATAGAATTGAAAGGGCTTAGTATGGTTGAGTTTGGGGCAAGGGCATATCAGAGGTTTCAGATACTCTTAGGTGTGTGATTTTAAGTTGGATAGATGTGCATTTCCTGAGTGAGAGAGCGCTAAAAAGCTAGAGCTGAAAAGAAAACTACACTTGGAGTGCCCCATTAATTAATGAGATATTTGCCAAGAAATGAAGAAAGATTCTATGGACCCAAATTTGATCAACTTGAAACTTTTGTCGAGGTCACAGGGCAGAGAGTTTATAATGGGCATTGAGGAAGAGAGGCTCATTGGCACCCGGTCACCTTTCAGTAAATGTGGGAGAAGGCCCATGTGGAAAGTAAGAAGGTGGTTGAGTTTGAGACCAACAAATATGGAGAAAGTGTTTATTTGCAGAGAGCGAACAGGACCTATAAATTAATAAGTCATTAATAAAATATCTTCTCCACAGTATAAACTGAAACATAAGGGAGCCAATAAGTATGCAAGTTAACAGAAATAGCTTCTAAGGTAAAAATAGGAGAGATCGTAGAGTATGGTTGTTTTGTTAATGGCTAAGTAGCAACATGCAAGCTTATTATTTTCTTCCTATAGCAACTGCTATACCTGCTGTTTTAAAACAATGGATGAGTGTACTAACTGTATACTTCTGTTTGATCCAATTATTCTACTTGAGATGAGTTAAAATGTTTTAGTCTAAACGACCTCAATCAAGCATATTAACCATCCCTTGTCTGTTATTATAGGCAGAGAGAGAGAGAGAGAGAGAGAGAGAGGGAGAGCACAACATAAATGTCACTGTTTTATCAATCAAATATAAGCCTCAATAGATATGCATTATTCTTATTGATCCATCCTAATGAGGGACACAAAGGATATGAAATATTGAACTTAGAAATAAATCTTCAAATTGCATTTCTTTTGACTGTGCTCTCTTCAAATCTTTCACCAGAAATATGAAAGAGGAAATAAAGCCAATGGAGATATATGAGATTCAAATGACATCTATCTCCTCTAGAGAGAGAGAATTAGAAAGAAGCACAAATAAAAATTTAAAAAGTGATGCAAGTATTCATCATCACAGTAGTCAAAACAGTGTACTGCTGGCAGTAAAACAAACACTACAGAGACTGAAGGAACAGAACTGAGATCCCAGAAATAAACTCCTGCATATACATCCCACTGTCTCTTAATGAAGGCACTTAACACCTACATCAGAGAAAGGACAGCATCTCAATAAGAGGTGCTGGGAAAGTGGATATCCAGATAGAGAAAAATACAGCTAGACTCCTATATCTCACCATATACAAAAGTCAAATCTAAATGGATGAAAGATCTAATATGAAAGACCTGAAACTATGAAACTACTAGAAAACACAAGGCAGACACTTTAAGACATCAGAATAGCAATGTTTCTTTTAAAAACAACCTCCCAAAGTACAAGCAACAAAAGCAAAAATAGGTGGAATTATATCAGCTATGGAATGTCTGCATAGCCAAGAAAACAATTCACAGAGTGAGGAGACAGCCCCAGAATGGGAGAAAATATTTGCAAACTACTTGTCTCACAAAGAATCAATAACCACAATACATAAGAACCCTCCCCCCAAAGTAACAAAAAATTCAATAAAAATGGGTGAATGATCTGAATAGGCAGGTCTCAAAAGAAGATGTACAACTCTTGTGGGAACTTGAGACTAGAGAGACCAATGGTTGAAACAAGAGGATTTATTCCAGGGTTTTAGGTTCACAGCAGTCCAGTGTTCTCACATCCAAAGGCTAAGCCCAGAACAGAGGAAGGGCTCTAGTTTTATACATGCTGTTGAAGGAGATTGGTCTACCTAATGACATGAAAAGTGTGGACAGAATCAGAACAAGGCCAGTTAGTCAAGGTTGTGACAGTTTTGCAACTTAGCATATCTTGGTGGCCTTGTTTAGGTAAAAACATGATCTTATGAGAACAGGAGGTTGTGGAACCTTACTTATAGGGAAAAAGTTAATTTTATTTGTAATAGAGCAAAGAACAATAGCTGTAGGGAGGGGGAAGTCTAAGAGGGAATTTGCTTAGCTTGGGGAATCTTGTTTTTCTTTTTTTTTTGTAAGTCCTGTTCATAGCAAGTATATGAAAGGTATATGAAAAATGTTCAACATTACTTGTCAGGGAAATGAAAATCAAAAGTTCAGCAAGATATCATCTCACCCCAACCAGTTAGGATAGTTATTACCAAAAGACAAAAGTTAGAAATGTTGACGAAGATGTAAAGAGATGTGAGTGCCTAAACACCATTGGTGGGAATGTAAATCAGTATAGCCATTAAGCGGAGCAGTGTACAAGTACTGCAAAAAACTGAAAACAGAATTACCTTATGTTTCAGCAATATCCCTGCTGTGTTTATGCATCTCCAGGGAGCACAATCACTGTATCAAAAAGAGAGCTGCATGCTCATGTTCAGGGCAGCACTATTCACAAAACCAACCTAGTTATCCACCAATTGCTGGATGGATTTTAAAAAAGGGATACATATGTGTTTATATGATATTATTCTCTAGCCTTCTTTGCATAAATTCTGTCATTCTCTAGTATTATTTGAATAAATAAGTGGAAATCATTGAATAGATACACAAATAACACATTGGGGAAATGAAATTTAAAACCACAGTGGATTATCATCTCATCCCAACTAGAGTGGCTGTTATCAAGAAATATTAAGTGAAATAAGCCAGGCATAGAAAGACAAATATCACATGTTTTCTTTAATGCGTGGAAGCTAGAAAAAAGTTGATGTTGGTATATAACAGTGATTACTACAGTTTGGACAGTGGGAAGCGGGGGATGGAGAGAGGTCAGAAAACAGGCACTAAGAAGTAATTCAGAACAAGTAGGTCTAATGTGTTAAAGCCCAGTGGGAGTCCAGAAGTCCCAAAAAACTAAGATACATGCATGCAGGATTAGCATAGAGGGTCATGGAGTCTGCAGACTCACAGAGATGACCAGGAGATACAAATGCTAAGCAGCCTGGCTTGCTCAGTACATGCACCATATACTCACTGAAATCACAGCTGTACTCGCAAATACATGTAATTATCACATGACAATCTGGGAAAAGATACAGGGAAAGCCCACATATCTGCAAATCAGCCCTCTTGAATGAAGGTGGTTATACCTGCCAATCTCAATACTTTTTTTTCTTAGACTATGCAAGTGAGATGTTTGAGTTGGCAGTGTCCATGGATAGTGTGGGCTCCAGACTTTTCCTGTACACAGAGCTGACTTTCTCAGCACTCAGGAATGGAGTGACTGAACCAAGTGACTGTCAGTTTAACCAGCGTCTCCCTCCCACTCTCATGGTGTCCAGGGCTGACTGTACTGTGTTGTTCCTCACTGTCCTGTGAAGCAAGGGAAGACACAGAAGCCTTCGAAAAGAGAGCCGCTTTTGAACAGCAGATCCCTCCTTGGTGTTTGGGTGAAAGGCAAAGGTATCTATGTGGGAGTTAGTGACAGTGTGTGGAAACAGAGGTCATGGCTGGGGCAGAACGTGGAGAAAAGCTGACAGCTCTTCATTTTTGTAGTATGATGCACTTCTGAGAATTCAACTCTTCTATTGGTTTCAGATTCATCCATTTGATTTCATAAATAAAGTACTTAAAGAGGGCAATTTTATTTCTCTTCCTGTCTCATTTGCGTACCTTTTCTACAGTTTTGCAAATAACCCTGTGCTTGAAAAGGGCAGTTTTATTTTTCTGTCTCTTGTGCTTATTGTGTAATTTCTCACATATTTATTCAAATAACACTAGAGAATAAAGAAATCATCAGGTACTTTCCTCTTGCTGGAGGAATAAATACTAGCTGTGCACCATGTACCAGGAACCAACAGTGGGAAAGGGATCGTTGTGCCTACGCCTTAGAGAAGGGATGTGGGAGTGTGGGGGAGAGAACACAGCGGAACACAGGGATCTAGAGAACATGGGAGTCAGTGTCGAGAAGGCACACAGGCGGTGCTCTGGCTGGAGCTGATTGTGGTTGGGACCCTGTGGCCTGTGTGCACGCGAGTGAGTGTGAGCCTTCCTGTCCTGTGAATGCTGGAAAGTGTGCATCACAGAAGTGTGTGAGAGGATGCTGGTGCTACGTCTTCTGGACTTGTTTGTGTCCCTCATCAAATGGGAGCTGAGGGAAGGAGGAAGATTCCTTCAGTCCTTGGAGGGAGACAGTGGCCTAGAGGAAACTTACTGAGGTTCCCAATGTGTCCCATTGAGACAGATTTCCTGATGGATTCTTTAAGGCAGACAACTGCCAAAAGCTGAGATTTAACTCAGTGAGGCTAAAAACCTCCGAAGGAAGAACTAACAAAAGCAGCACAGATCTCCATACTGGGATCTCCCACCCCTCCCACCCCAGCTTTACTCAGGATCTGCAGGCAGCAGATCAAAGATGGAATAATAAAATTAATACAACAGAGTATTCCTCTGTCATTAGGGAAAAACTTGAGTCACTTGTGGGAAAATTGGTGCACCTTGAGACCATGATGTTGATAAATCATATGCACAAGCTTAAATATATTTGAAAAAGCTAAGGTATAAATGAATTAAAGGGCAAAATAGAAGACAAATAATAGGAAATGGAGAGATACATCTTTTTTAAAGGGGAAGGGGACCAAGAGCTGGAGGGAGAGGGAGGGAAGGGGACTTAAATTAAGGTATGTTATATAGATGTACCAACACACCTGCTCACGCAGTCATTATGTACTGCTAATATTTTATTAGCACATTTGGTAATAAAAATAAAAACTGATAAAACAGAAATTAACTATACCCAACATGAAGATGAAAATAATATTTCAGAATATAAAAAGTAAAATATATACCATGATAAATGCATACAACACAAAGATCCCTCTTTGTTAATAAGAATATTATTAAGAAGAAGAGTTTCATAGATCTCAAAAGTTTTAATGACTAGGATCCTAATATTTTGATTAATAATTGCAATTTCTTTTAACATTTTGATCTGTTTGTTTTAAATTTTTGTAGTTGTCCCTATACAAAGTTAGCTTCATTGTTGCCCCTAGATACTTTCATAAGAAGGGTGAAGGTCTCAAAGGTTTTAATTATTTCAGCTAAACAGGAATCACTAGTACTTCTAACCCTAGTATTTGAGTCCTAATTATTGCCCTAATTGGCCTTTTTTGGGAGGGAGGGTCATTTCAATCTCTCTTATATTCTCTAATTTAAGTGAAGCTCTATAAATTATGCTGCTATGTAACTATGTGATGGAATTTAGTTTTTCAATTCTTAATTTTATTTTGGTTTTTTGAGACAGGGTCTCACTTTACACGTCAGGCTGGTCTTGAACTCTCTATGTAGCCCGGGGTGGCCTCGATTGCTCAGAGATCCTCCTGCCCCAGCCTTTCAAGTGCTGGGGTTGCAGGTGTGAGCCACCACACTTGGCTGGAATTTAGTATTTATTAAAAATAAGATGAAATGGTTTAGGAAGCAGTTTAAAAAAGGTCGTTGAGATACAATGTCCTAGACCCTGCGGACGTCATTGTCCATCTCATTTCTGTTTTCAGATTCACTGAATAGAAAGTATCTTATCATAAACTCTAAGAATACGGAGGAGTAAAACCTACAGATTTCTCATTATTAATTATTTCCTTAATTCAAACAATTTTCACATTGCCATATGCCCAATAGATTTTAAATGACTATGGGAAGGACCTTGTTGCTAATTATTGGATCTTGAAATCACATCTGCTTTTAAAATCTCCTGGAAAACTCAAGATGGTTTTCACAAAATATCACTTCTGCTGAGCAGGGAGCATGCTGAAAAAATTCAAATCTGCTAGTACCTGTTCATACAAACACACAGAAACTGTGGTAAATGTAATTACAGTACACTGAGTTTAGAATAAAAATGTTCGGTAGGCCATTTGGAAAGTACCTGAGTTTCACAATTTCGTGACAGACCTCACAAGAAAGGAACAATAACACATTATACTGAGAAGCAAGAATGCTGCTCTTTTGTTTTTTAAGCAAGCATCTTTACACATAATCCATGTTAGAGCAAGGCTGAAGGCCGAAAGGAAAGCCCACCAGGGGAAGTGTGCTGCAGGGCGGGCACCCAGGGCTGAGGTGAGCCCAGGTCAGGGAGCTCACAGGTAAGCTGTATGGGCCGCGGCGGGCTGAGGTGAGCCCAGGTCACACTCGTGCAGATCAAGGCTGCCCTTCCTGGATGATGGGAAGATGGGGTGATGGCCGGGCTGGGGGCAGCACCTCAGGGCGCTTGCTCTGGTCCCTCCCACACCTGAGTCCCCTGGCCTCAGCAGCAAGACCCCGGACCTGTCTCTAGCCATTTAACCGGCACTCTCAGTCCTTGTTTCCGCCAAGGCCGGCTGCGTCTGCGTTGGAGGAATCCTCTCCGCTGAGACTCAGAGCTCCAGCAGGCAGGGGCTCCTTTCTGGCTGCCCCCCACTCCTCCCTTCTCTGAGCCAGGTGGGGGATGAATCCTGAGTGCAGCCCAGCCTCTCTCACCCTCATCTCTGATGCCCTGGGTGAAAAAAGAACAGAGCCTTTTCTAGGTATCTAAAAACTGCAAAAAGTTTGTGCTCACTTTTGGTTCCAGAGGACATCATGACTTGCATTTTATTGCTTTCTGAAAAATTGCCTAGGAGTCATAAATCACATTTAATGCTCACTATGTACAAAGCTTTCCTCCGACAGAAAAGCCAACAGCAAAGTGCACTTGGGGCTCATTCTCTGCTGTCTGAATCCTGATAACGCCATGCTATCCCCTCTACCCATCTTCCTGTACACACAGAACTGTCAAGTGGAAGACAAGGCAGACGTGTCAGAAGACAATGAAACCACCCGTATTTCAAGCTTTTACTTTTGTACTTGCTTTGCAATTACAATGGAGACATTTTTGTCAAATGTCCTCAGACTCCAGTTTGACAAATGGCATTTCACTCTCTGCCTTTCTGTCATCTTTTACCTTTTCCCTTATTCTAAAATATGTCGCTCATAAAAAATAAATTAAATATGTCACTCATAAAAGAGAACTCCAACAGAAAAACATGTATCACACTAAGTCAGAAAGTCTTCAGTTCTGAATTAGTTGAAGCACAGAAGGGTTCACATAAACCTGTTCACCACACTCCCATTGACAGCTTAGTTACCCATCTTCTAGGTTATTTTATGCTAAATTTGAAGATCACATTGTTCAACCCAACTATGTCTTTCTTCACATCTTCTGTCTTTCCTGCTCTCTCTCAATGAGGCCATTAGGGAAAATTATAATTCTCATTACCAAGCATTAGTAGAAAGGAACGTCATTTATTTCACTCTGAAAACTTGATGGAATAAAGGCGAAATTTCCACATTAAGCAAGCTTCCTTTTAAATTCGGTCAAGTCATAAAATATAAAATAAAATGCGGAAGTGAAGCTAATGGCTTAAGTTTCTGCAAGACATAATTGTACCATTCCACAACCTGTGCGGGATGGATTCCTTGCCTTGCCTTTTCCTTTTCCTTTCTATTCCTGCCTGTTTTCCTTTTTGTGATACTGGAGATCAATCTAACCCAGGGCACACTGTCACTGAGGCACATCCCCATCAGTTTTTACTTTTTATTTTGAGACATAATCTTGCTAAGTTGCCCAGGCTGGCCTGGAACTTGGGATCCTCTTGTGTTATGGTTTGTCCCCCTAAAGCCTCATATGGCCATAGATGGTTTTCTCAGAGGTGGCTGAATCTAGAGGGTGTGATGCTGGGATTAAGGCCGTATGATCGCTAAAACAGTCCACTGATTGGTTTGGCGCTGCTCTAATCCCAGTAGTCTGGATAATATAAAAGGGGCAGAAAGACTCTGCTAAAATTCCCTTGTTGGTTTTGCTATGGTGTGGGCATTGTGAACTGCTTCTCCTTTGTGATGACCCTTTGTCGTGTGACTCTCTGTCTTGGAGCCAGCGGTTTATGAACTAAAACCTCTACAGATGGTGAGCCAAATAAACCATTTCCCTTTTAACTTTGGGTGTCAGGTATTTTTGTCTCAGCAACGACAGAGAAGTAACTAACATATCCTGCCTCAACCTCCATGGTAGCTGGGGTTACAAGTGTGCACCACCATGCCAGAACCTTTCTTTATATTATGTGTCAGTGTTAGAATAAGCTCAGCACAATGGCCATGTTGTAATAGGCAGCTCTCTCCTGCTGTCATTACCTGGAATGGCTGAACCTGGGAAATTCATTAGCCTGCATCCCTGCACCAAGGTGGGCTCCACCCATTCCTCCTGATTAATGGTTTATTTTTATTCAATGCACATCCAAACTTCACACCAAAGTGAGAATCCTCCTGCCCTGTGTGAGCTCACACTATGATTAATGTCATGGAGAGATCCATGCACGTACCCAGCACAAAGCCCCTCCTGGGTCTGTCGCTCTAGGTGGACCTTCTGCCACCACGGCTGGCGAGGAGTATTTCATCTCTGCTGTGGCTGTCAGAATTCCATCACAGTAGATACGGACACTGATTGACCCAGGAGGAAAATCTTTTACAAAACACAAAGAAGAATTATGAGCTCAGTATGCAATGCACTTATATCTTTTTGAAAATATGAAGAATTCATAACAATTTTACTAACTTCTAGAATTTACAATTTTTTTATTCTGGATGTTTGAAAACCACAAAATGGAATGTATAATTTGGATTTCACTGTTTTTTAAAAGTAGAAATTTAAAACACATGTTAAAATTGTAGTAAAAGCAAAGCACTAAACTTTTTCTCCTATTTAGCAGCATCCTTTATTTTCCTGTGATCTGTAATCATATTTAAGTAATTCCTTAGAATTTAGAAAAGGGCAGCCATTCCTAAAAAGCTAGGCGTTTATCCATTTAATAGAGAAAATTCTAACTAGTAACAGGCAAACTTCTCAAATGGCTTTTGGTAGGAGGAAAGCTTATTGCAGTTACAAAGGTTGCAGTCTCTTGATCAGAGCTAAAGCCCGAGGAGAGGAAATTTGAATCTCCTGAGTCTTCAGCAGGCCTCTTGTGTAGATGACACACCTATGTAAAGCTCTGCATAAACATGTTCTCCAACTGACTGATAGTGTGGACCCTTGACTTAGGAACTCAATTTGTTCTTGAGGGCTGGTTGTAATTCAGATTTGTCAATTGCTTTCCAAACCTCTCTCCCATATAACTTTAGGCCACACTTTCTTCCAGGCAGAGCTCATTGTCCTTAGAGAGACACTTGTCCAGGATTTCTCAGTTAACCCCACAAAGGAAAAGATGCTCTTTAATGTTCTTTCCAGAACTTCCTATGAGTTAAATCTGTATCTGAGACCATTTGGAAGCACAAGTGTTTGGCATTTGGGTCATAGCTAAAGACTTTGGTCTTAAGTTAAAACTAAAATTTAGATCATAATCCAAGTTGCTTGCATGTTGGGCCAGTTGTAACTCAAGGGTACACTGTAGCCATCTTGTGAATTCTGCTGTGTGAGTTAAAGGTGCTTAAAAACGTGAGGCTTTCCATGAAGGAATAACAACACACAACCATTTCAATAGAAAAGTCATGTTTTAGTGTAAGAAAAGTAAACAAAACTTAGCTCTTTAAGTTTGTTTGTAGAATAAACCTTACAGTCTCCCACTCTGTGGCAAAGATACTTTCCAAATTCTTGAAAACTGTCACTGACATGTCCCAGGTTTGGCATAAACCAAGGACTCAATGACCCTGAACAGCATTGAATATTTAAAATTTATTAAGCATTAAGCACTTATTTTACTTTATCTCATGAAGAAGTTCACAGAACTCTTATGATTTTATTCAGCAAAATTTAAAGGCAACAAAAGCAATGTTAGGCTTATTTAAATGATGGAGCTAAAGCATCCTCCTCCAATATTCTTACTGGATATATAGCTTCTAAAAAGGATGCATGCAGAAAAGTAGAAGCTCTGTCTTGAATGAGAAGGGCTCCTCCCATAGAGAATATCAGAGGAGCCCACTGAAAGCTGAAAGTGTAAATCACAGGGCACGAGCTACAGCAGTGTGAGGATGGAAGACAGTTTTCAACTCACTCCAGCTAAGAAAAGATTTCAGGAAGGTGTTGTTTTTTCGATTTAAATTTCCATTTTATTGCAGCCAGTTATAGGATGATTTTGATAGAAGATTTTGAATTTGGTTTTGGGGGAAAAATTAGTTCCTCATTTTATGAGGAACATAACCTGAAGGGAGTAAGGAAATGAATCTTGAGAGACACACGTGGAAAAGGATTGCTTGACTCTTCTTTGATATAGCATACTTAAAACATTTTAACCTCTTTCCAGTCTAACGTAATTTAATTCTGGTATGTGAACTCAAAACTCTCCCAGGGGATCTACTGAGAATGACGTTGTTTTTGGAGTAACCCACTGAAGAGCTGCCCCTAGAATTGTCATATTGCTGTTAAGTGTTTTCCTATCTGCCGAGTAGAAGTAATTAATCCAGACCTAGTTACTGTTAGACCTGCGTGTAAGAGAGACTTGCTCATGGAGTAGTCTGATCCAAACACCTCCTTAGTGATAGAAATCGAATTGGCCTGTTGTACATGGTCATGAGCACAATAATACTTTAACACAATAATACCTTAACATGGGCTTGCTACAGAGAGTACATTTTGCAGCTTTTCAATAAAAATAGAGACCAGCCAATTTAAAGATGCAAATGGGATATATCCAAAGTAAATTCTGCTGTTCACCATCAGCCTTAGGTAGGCAGTAACATGTAATAAAGGAAGCCCACACAATACAGGGCAAGGCCAGCAAACCAAGCAAGAGCGTGAGAGTCAGCGGTGAGGAGGAAAGGTGTAGAGTGGAGGGAAATCCTGAAGCAACTTGACATAAAATCCTACAGACACTACAGCGATGCAATGATAAAGGAGCCCCACTTGAAGTTCAAATCTCAAACTCCACACCACACCAGTGAATTTATCCTTTAAAAAGTTTTTATTAGTCTGTGTTTGAGCGCCCAATGTTTATGCCACTTTCGTGGAGTTGGCTTGTGTACACAGCACGTGTCAGTTCCTTTTCTCAGCCCCTTACCCCCCTCTTCCTACCTCCATCTCTTACCTCTTCCCATTTGAAAAGGCCCATCTCACAACTTCCTGTTACCTTTTATTTTGCTATTTCTAATTTGGGTTTCTCATATGAGAGAAACTATGATTTAAGCTTGTGTGTCTGATTTATTTCACTCAACATAATGATCTTGAGGTGCAGCCGTTTTCTTCCAATGACTCAAGCTTCTCCTTCTTTATGGATGAAGTCTTTGTCTTTTTAAGAGATTATCATTGTAAGATTTTCATGTCCAGGATAAACATGGTAAAGAAATCAGCATGCTTTTCTCGATCATTAATGCTATTTGTGTAGTAAATTCTGGCCCACATAAGCCTTGTCAACGTTTCGGTTTTCCATTTAACTTGTCTTCCCCTTAATGAAGTGGTTTATGGAAAACAGAATCCAAGGACAGTACGGAATAGCAAAAATATTTCACTACTTCCATAAAAGTAGACATTTCACACATCTGCCAATCTCAGAGCGCTTTTGCTTGTGTATTCCTGTTGCATGAGAAGCTGCATTCCTTTACGAAGGAATTTTAACGTGGCAGACACTGAATGAATGGAGGAGTGAGATCAGATACCAATGTGGCCTCTGTGGATCAGAGCATCATGAATAAAAATAGGTGGCTTCAGAACCTTGGTCATGCCTAAAAATTAACCTCAATTTAAAATATATCAAAATGGTTTTCTTGAATTATGATATCTAGAAACATAAATTGGTCATAAAAATCTATTTTTTTCCGGAAGGAAGTTTGGGATAACATTTGACACAAAGTCTTTTTCACGTTCATTTTTAAAGCATGAATTATCTAGACCAGAGTTTCTTAATTAATACAGAGACACTATTTTCGAGGGTGTATTATGCATTCCTTTCAGCTTTTAACGAGCTGTCCCCTGTTGTGTTAGGTTTGTCTGGTTGTGCTACATGACTACCCTCTTCCTTCTGCATAGAATTAGTTGATGTTTCTAGCTCAGAGCCTCCTGATGTGCTTTTACAGGGTTAGATATAACTTCCAGTTGCCTTAGCCCAAAGTCCTCGTGGATGTGAGCTTGCATCATGATCAGTGTGATTCTGTAACTGTGATGTGTGAACTTGGCACAAGTAAGAACCACTAGCAGATTGGTAGAGCTCTGGGTGTGTCTGTGGATGATTGACAGGTAGGCCTCAAACCCAGGGGTGGGGGAAGCCCCAGCCTGGGCATGGGTGGCACCAACCAATAGGCCTGTAGCCCAGATGGAATACAAAGAGGAAAGAGGAAGGGAGTTCACCCATTTGTGAGGACCTCCAGTCTTCCTGAGTGAGCGCCTCCTTTGCTGCAGTTGCCTTTGCTCATTGGTCTTTAGGTCCCAGTTCTTCCTGGCTTTTAAACGCAGACTCACCCTGGTGGCTCTTCAGGGAGCTTCGAGGCCCACAGCCCTGGGTCCCTCCTGTTCTTAAGCTTCCAGCTCTCCAGGGATGAGCAGTGATGGGGCCTTTGGCTCTCCAGGGTGGGGACAGCCATGGATTGTTCTGCTCTGATCCTGCAGACAGCAAGGGAGAACTCTTCGCCTCTGGCCCTGTGAGCCTGTCTAATAAATCCCCTTGCATAATTAGACACCTATTTTCTGTTGATTCTGTTCCCCTAGAGAACCCTAATATGGTCATGAGTATCTGTGTATTTCTTGTGCTTTTTTCATTCTTTTTATATTCCAAATACATGCATATTATGTCTTTTTAAAATTGTTGCATATGTCTTTGATATTCAATTCTATTTTTTAATTCTTTTTTCTTTTTGCCTTAAATTTGGGAAATTCTCATTGATCTATCTTTGTGTTCAGTGGCTCTTTTCGCACTCACGTCCAGTCTGTGAATGAGCCTTTCAAGTGACCATTGATTGCCAATGCAGTGTTTTTAGATCTCTGGAACTCCTCTTGATTTCTTCCTCAGAATTTCTATCTGTTTACACTACCCATATGTTCTTGCACGACATTGACTTTTTTTTTGCATGAGTATCTTTAACACATTAATTAGATTTATTGGAAATTCCTTGTCTGATAATTTCAACATCTGTACTACACCTAAGTCTGAAAACATCCTTGCCCTTGCTTTGTTTCTTTTACATTGTTTTATTTTGGTGGATTTTTTTCTTTTGTATACCTTGTGATTTTTGCTTGAAAGCCAGACATGTATCAGGCAAGAAGAACTGAAGTAAACAGCCTTGCTGTGAACAAATGTGTAATAATCTGACTTGGAGCTGTGCTGTGTTCAGTGTTTTCTGCCACTGCATGTGCCGCAGGCTCCCCATTCCGCTGTTGTCCTGGCCTTATGTCCCTCTGGCATCTATACTGTTCACAGCACTCCTGAGTTTTGAAGCTCTTCAAGCTGTAGTCCTTCGTCACTGCAGTGGGACAGGGGTCATGGGGATGGGAGGCATCAGTCTTATGTATCTCTTGGCTGTGACACCACAAGTGTCTCTGCTGGTGGCATAGCTTCCAGCCTCCCCCTTGAGCGGGACAGAAGGCAGCTGTGGGTGGAGACTTCCCTGGTTGGGCAGAGCTCTTGGCAAGTGTTTCCCTTGGTTTTCGTTTGTAGAATTTGCTGGGAGGATTTCACTGTGATTGCTCCTCCTCTGACGCAGCCATCCTGTGAGGGTCTCTTGTCCCACTTTCATGACATGAATCAAGTGGGGTTCCTGGAGGTAAGTCCTGATCAAGTGAGGGGCTCCTAAAGTGCTGTCGCCTTAGGGGTTTCTGACTGTGAAATTAATCCACTCATAGCTTCCAGCAATTTAGCAAAATTAATTGCTTCTACCAGATTAAGGCTCCAGTGGCTTCTACTCCAGGAAAGATGAGCTCAGTGACTCTTGTATTTTACTTTGCTGTCCAGATTTTTGCACAGTGATTTGCTCTTGCTGAAGTTCAGGTGTCAATAACCCCAAAGGCAAAGCCTTTGCATGCTGACTACTTTGAGCTGAAGGAGGTTTGAAGGGCCCAGAACCGAGTCATTGTGACCCTTTCCCGTCCTACCATTTCCTCCCCTAATTCCCTCCATTGAGTGGATCGAGCAACTGGAAACCCTGAACCACAGAGCCTGGAGAGGCCAGTCTGCCCTCCTCTCTGGGTCCTCACTCCAGGGTTCTTCGTCATTCCTGGGAGGAGAGAGTGCTGCACAGAAAGGCCTTCCTCAGGCTACAGTCACGGGGTCATCCCTTGATCCAGTCATAGTTTTATACACTGTCCATTCTTCACTAAGCATAAGAATGAAAATTACTTTCTTTGAGTCTTTGGGTCTTCTAGTTGAAGATTCCTGGGTGGTAAAAACTTGGATGAAATAAGCTTGCTCGCTTCTTTCCCCATTATCCTGTATTTGGCTATCAAGGTATAGGCTGTGGCCCTTATGATGGGTGAGGAGAGATGGTGATTTCCACCCCTACACACTGCAACCTCCCTTCTCTACGTATTCAAAAAGAGTAGCCATTTTTTAATTGGTTCAGCTTTTTCTTCTAAGAATGGGAGTGCCAACCTTAAAGCTCTTCGCCTGATAACACTGAAATCATTAGTCTAGTATTGCTTTTAAACCCTTGCTTTCATCATATAGTTGTGGATGCCTGAGTTATGACCGAAAATGCAGTACTTGCTGTGGAAGGTTCAAAACATTTCAAACTCTAGTGCCATAAGCTGGCAAAAGTGACAGTCAAATGCCATTTCTACCAGGGCATTTTCCATCCATATTCTCACCCGGGTTCCTGAACCTATCTCTTACATTGCTGTGTAGAAACCAAGATTTTGGAAGACAATGTCTCATTAATTTACACAACACAACAGCTAGAAGAATGACTTGTAGAAGTTTAACTAGTATAGCTGGTAAATAGTGGTTTATTATTTTTTTAACTAAAAATTTGTTATTTAACCACATGAACATGTCTTGGGAGACAGGGAATATTAGTTTCCTGCTAAAAAATTTGAATTTTGACACTCATTTCATATTTCACTTTTTATTTATAAAATTTAAATGGATACAATATTTATACTTATTTATTCAGCTCAGCATTGCAATTTGATGCATGTATACAATGTGTTGTGATCAAATTAGGGTAGCCAGCATTTCTATGAAGAGTTTATCATTTCTGTGAGAAATGCTTCTCCTCTAGGTATTTTGAAATGCGTAGTTCATCGCTGTAGAGCTGAGGAACACAAGAATGGCTCCTCCTGGTCTCACTGACCCTTGTACCCCCAATCCAGCTTTTATTGCCTGCTCTTCCCCTTCCTGGCCTCCAGCCCTCCCTTACCTCACTCTTTCCTTCTGTGTGACTGACTTCTTTAGCTTCTACAGAGGAGTAGGGACAAGTGGCTTTCATTTCCTGTGCCTGGCTGATTAACATAATGCCTTTTCCTTAGTGCCTCAAATGACAGGATTTGACCCTTTTAGGGTTGCATAATCATTCCGTGGTATTACACGGAGTATTAGGTACACACAGGCAAACACATACATACATATATGAGCACCTTTTGTCTTTGTTATTCATCCTCTGATGAACGCCTGGCCAGATTCCCCATACTTCTCAGCCGTGCACAGTACTGCAGTAACACAGGGTGCACAGGTCTCCTGGACACAGCGACTGCTTCCTTTGGTGCGGCTGCATCACCTGATCATCCTGAACAGACCCTCTTAGAATTAGGGTATTAGAGCTGAGCCCCATATCCGGATTCATAGAGTTGTCTCCTGCTGGAAGGGAACCTGCCACCCCAGCCCTGATGCTGAGAGTTCGGACGCTATTAGACTTTCACCCACTGAGGTCACAGGCACCCCTGACTCCTGTGCGTGCCCAATGCCCAGTGTGGGCTCTGTCCCATCTATGTGTTGGATCTCTTCTGTGGGTTTGAGGCGAGAGGACAAGCTGCCCTCCCAATTTGCCTAGGTTGTAAATAAATTTGTTGTTCATGTTTCTCGTTTTTCTTTTACTGTGGATGATGGTAGAGCCCAGTTTCAAGACTCTGTTGGGGCTCGGTTGTGATTCTTCTGTCCTGTGAGGAGCTAGAGTGTTTCCCATCGCAACTGCATGAGTTGCCTTCCCAAGAGTTGGGTAGAAGTTTCCTCTGCTACATCCTCGCCAACATTCTTCAATTTTGTCTTTTGAGAGTGGCCCATCTGACTGGGGTGAGATGACACCTCACTGTGATTTTGATTACACTTCTTGGATGATTGGTCACGTTGAGCATTTTTTTCACACACTCATTAGGGGGCTTTGTGACAGGAAACAAGGAAGAGGAACGTGACAGTGTTCTCTCCCATTTCACCCCTGCACGTGCTTGACCATAGCAGAAGGTAGGGTCTGAAGCTTTCTAAAGTCTGAGGACAGAGCCTTTCCTTCTTGTAGTGCTGCTCCAGGCTAAGCTGTGCAAGGAGAAGTACCCAGGGACAGGCTCTTTGCATAGCAGACACAGGTTGAGGAACATCCTGTACTTAGATTGCATAATAGCTACATTCTAAAGGGGCTGGTGGTGACAGGATGTGTGCTTGATGTTCTTCAACTTCAAAAATTGTTTCCTTTCTGTGTGCTGGGGATTGAACTCAGGACCATTTGCAAGGCAGATGTGCCACTGGGCTAAATCCCCAATTTTAAATATTTTTACCCCATTTTCAAGTTTGTGATAATACCAAGCACCTTTGCATTTCAAGATGTTTTGTGAGGTTCATATTTATGAAATTCTTATAAGATAATTTTATTATCTCATTATAAAAGGCTATAATAAAACAAGCATTCTTGCAGTTATATCAAAACACTCAGAGACTAATTTATAATATTTTGATTTTAATACAATTACCGCGGTGGTGCACATGGCTACTCCATCTGGAATTTTACATCTAATAGAATTTATCATGTAGTGAGCAGGGCTAGGTCACCAAGTGACCCCTTTTCAAATGAGGTCAAGGAATGATGGAAAGATTATCTGCAGAGATGGTACCATGATTACACAATGGTGAAGATGATGTTTTCCAAAAATGTATTCTGAGGCTTTGCCAGGGAAGGGGACACAAAGCTTATTAATAAAATCCTAGAATCTGCTAATCCTACTGCTGCAATAAAGGCCCTCATTTTAGTTCCATATGTAACAGCTGACATGTCTTGAAGTGCTCTCTGGGGACATGTTTAAAGACACTGTGATGCTGGCTGTCATTTCACTACATGGTCCAGAACTTGACTTCTCATAATTTACACATTCTCACTCTCACAAGTCCAGATTAATAATAACAACCTTGGGTGTGTGAAAGCTCAACGCAGGAAGCACCTGCAGGACAGGGCTAGTTTCTGTAGGGAAGTGAAACCATTTATTATAAATTTAATGAAAGGAACTTAGGATGATGTTTTATACTTACTAAAGCATAAAATTCTTACCTAGGGCTTTCATATGCCAGATGTTCTTATCCCAAAGGGCTGGCCGTGCTCGAATGCACTTAGCATCTGATGCAAACTCAACCTCCACCGATTCACCAACTACTTCATCTTTCAGAAAAATGAATATCTCACCAGGATTCTGTAAAGTGAAGACGGAACCCAACTGAGCACTTGAAACAGTTTGCCTTAACCAAAGAACCCATTACATCTATGAATTATAAAGGTCATATGCTATCACTGAGGTCCTTTACCCTGTTATGTCTGCAGTCATATTCAGAAATGAAATATGCAAATGTGATTCTTGCTATATTTTAAATGTACCAAGGGCTGGGGATTTTGCTCAGTGGTTCTGATGCCTGCCTTGTAAGCAAAAGGATCTGAATTCAATCCCCAGTACCAAAAAAAAAAAGTGTCAATCTGGGGTTTATGGAGTGTTTCCCCCCAACACCATATTTGGCAGGGAACAGGTAGTGAGAATTGAGAACCCTTTTTCCTCTCACCTCTCCCTGCTCCTGGCCCTGTGGCATTTCCCAGCATCCCAGCAGAGGCCTAGAACGCAACTACTCATGAAGTCTTCCCCTCCAGCTGTCTTGAGCTTGAGTTTCTTCTCTGTCCATGAGATGCTAAGACCTCTTACCATTCAAGCATAATACCATCTTTAAATGTCCCATGGTTTTGGTGTAGTAGAAACTCTCTGGTTGCTGTTTGTTTTTTATGAGTAAATCTGAAGGTTTTTGAAATGACCAAAGCTTACAAATCCACAAGATTCAAGATTTAATTAAGTGGGAAAAGCTGAATTTGTAAACATAAGTCAATGTGTTTTTGAAGAACTCTTTTGGGGCAGAGACTAGAAATGAATAGAGTTGCTGCAGAGAAAAGAGAAGAAGAAACATTTGTTGGGTGCCTGTACTACACTAGGAATTATAGTAAGCACTTTCTACACACAGATTTTTCCTTCCACCTTGGGATACACACACAATAGAACAATGCACGATGAAACAGGTCGGCCGTGAAGTGTGGTCCTGCCTGCGCAGGTGTCTTCAGCTTAAATGATTCTGTAAGCACAGATGGGAGGAGACTTCAATCCCCACGACCTCAGGAGCTTGTCATGGGCTATGGCTGTGATCAGCGGCTCCTTCCATGTGTCACATCCTGGTCACGGGGCCAGGGCCGTGCAAGTCCCTGGTGGGCATCGGATTGTCCCGGGTCAGGAGAGCAGGAATTTGCTTGTGACAATGGCTCCTAGTTTGGCTGTTAATTTTCATTTTCACAGTCACTGGGAAAGCTTTAAAAACTCTATCTCCACCTTATAACAGATTATTTATTTCTAGACCTCTGAAGGTAGGAAAAACAGGTTTTTTAAAATTTCTCTGTGTAATGGCCCCCTAGTAATTTGAGAACAAATCAATTTGTCATAGGAAAAATATGTCTTTTGGCTGCTGTACATCTCAGAGTGGGAAACATACTCACCCCAAAACAAACATGGGCAACATGTTTACTTCTTTTCTTTTTGCAGCGGAGCAATGATCACTTTTAATTACATCCCGGAGATAATCAGAACCATTCGCTTCTAAATCCATGCTGCTCTTTATGTCATGCTATCCCTTTTAGAAAAAGGAAATATTCTTCTTTTTCCTTATCTGAGGTATCACTTTCAAAGGCTTTCTTCAAAGTCCTACTGAATTTCAGCCTCACAACAAATAAACAGGAACTCCATCTATATCCACTCATAACATCACATTTATCAAAATCGATCATTTCAGAACGCTCTTACTTGGTAATCTCCCTAAGCATAACTCACAAATCAATAAAACTTTCATTTTAATGCTTGTACCCAAGAGACTGCACAAATAAGATGTCAGTGGTACCAAATAATTCCAGTTGATCCACCCATCTACTCCAGGCATTTTTTGCAAGAGTCATGCTCCCCAATATTTGCCCATAGGCTATTTTTGAACTAAATCCCCCTCACCCCACTAAACTGCATATAGAGAAAACACCCAATCTTCAAAGAGTTCCCTGGATCCCCGTCATCCTCGTCCTCCATGGCAACCTGTGGAAGTTGGGGAGCCTGCCCTTCCCGGGGTCTTTGGTGCCTTTGGTCCTTCTCGTCTGTCACCCTACCTTGACTCTTCCGTCCCACTCGCTTTGGCTCTTTCCTCCAGATCCTCTTCCCAGTTCTTTTCCACTCACGGACCACTCCAGGCTTGACTCTGACTCTGCTCTTTCCGAAGCTGGCCAGTGGCTGTGCTCTGCAAATGCTTTACTCATGTTGCCGACTCGCTCTTGTTCCTGAGAGCCTGCACCAGCTACTTCTTAGGCATCAGATTGGTTCCTTTAGTAGAGGGCAGGGTGCTGCCTTTCAACTATTTCCAGAGAAAAATTCTAAACAAGAGACAAGCATCCTAACCAGTGGGAATGAGGCACATGCCTCTTCATGTGCACCCAGGGCCGGCTTCTTGGGCTGTGACCTGTGCCCTCACACAAGGACCCTGTTCTTGGCTTAAGGCTTGCTCATCACTGCCTTGTAATGCTTAATAACTTGAACAAAGGGCCTTGAGTTTTCATTCTGCACTGCAAATTAGAGAGCTGGCCTGTGTGTCCATGACATTGTCCTATTTATCCGCTTTT
The DNA here is from genome assembly GCF_012274545.1 of Fukomys damarensis. NCBI lineage: Eukaryota > Metazoa > Chordata > Mammalia > Rodentia > Bathyergidae > Fukomys > Fukomys damarensis. The sequence continues at coordinate 7,839,266 of NW_022900937.1, forward strand.
CCTGTTCTCTCCCCAGACTTCCACTATCCATGGAGGCTCCAACTCAGGTTTCACTACCTCTACCAAACCCTCCGGGAACCTCTACCCCCAGGAGTTCGGAATTCTGAGGGGATTCTTGTGCAGTGCACACCCATACCCCGTAGTGGAGTCCAGCTTGGTCACGCCCTCTACTTTTCTAGTTCCTCACGTCTGTTGTCTTGGCTTCCCAGCTAGATCTTGCACACCACAAGGGAGTTTTTATGTTCTCACTGCCTCGTGGCATCTTGTACAAGTTACACACCTAAGAGACATTCTGTGTCTATGTATTTTAAACATGATATTTTCACATGGAACATGGTCTGCTTCGTCTGCTTCGTGCTACACCCACAGTCAGCAGCCTGCTCAGAGGGAAGCCCTGCCACGGTCCTGTGGGCGAATTCAACTCACTGGCGAAAGTACCGAGATGCTGGAGTTTTGTCAGCCATGAGGCTGCTGTCCGACTCTCAGCCTCTGTGTGTCCCTCATTTGGGCCTGAGAAATCAGAGAGAGTGGGTTATGGCAATGGTAACTTCCAAACTCTAATGTTTTCCTGCACTGGTCACAAGTCTGGAAGCCTAAAGAACAGAGCTGAAAGCTGGTGCACAATGGAACAGGTCAGCCGTGAAGTGTGGTCCTGCCGGTGCAGGTGTCTTCAGCTTAAATGATTCTGTAAGCACAGATGGGAGGAGACTTCAATCCCCGCGACCTCAAGAACTTGTCATGGGCTATGGTGGTGACCAGTGGCTCCTTCCATGCATCACATCCTGGTCGTGGGGCCAGGGCCGTGCAGGTCCCTGGTGGGCATCGGAGTGGCCCAGGACAGCAGAGCAGGAATTTGCTTGTGACAATGGCTCCTAGTTTGGCTGCTAATTCTCACTTTGACAGTCACTTGGAAAGCTTTGAAAACTCTATGTTCCCCACGTAACAGATCATTTATGTCTAGACCTCTGAAGGTAAGAAAAACATTTTTAAAAAATTCTCTGTGTAGCCTTTAATGGTCCCCTGGTAATCTGAGAGCAAATCAGTCTTTTGTAGGAAAAAGGTGTCTTTTGCACCCTGTACGTCTCAGCTCCAGAAGGGCGGCCCTTCACAGAATCAACATCTCAGGCCTCGATGCCTGTGTACAGTCATCTTTTACTCTGATGATTGAGCTTTGAAAATTAAACCACAGATGAAGCTTTAAGGTAAGGTTGGTCACGAAGGACTGACTCTTGATTTAGGGCCAGAAGTGATGGGCAGTGCTGGTAGCTCTTGTGTACTGTTTCAAATCGAATTGGGGGCCACTGGTAAGAGGTAATCGGTGAGGCAGATTCTGAGGTGCCCAAGGGGCATGTCTTCCCTGACATCTGGAGGTCTCTAGATTTGCTGATTCCAAAGTCTGCAGATCTGTGGGGATGAAGACTCAGGGTCCCTTCAGACACACAGGTGTGTGAGTGAGCAGGTCACAAAATGTAGCCCTCATTAGAGGAGTTGCCGTGTTCCGCGATTCAGATAGGAAACTACTGAATGCCATTAATACAGATCGAATGCTGATAAAGGCACTACAGTGGTCTTTGGGGTTGCGCTGTGTCTTTAAGAACTGAATTTGTTCAAGAAGTCAATGTGTGATCTGGCTTTATAGTCTCATCTTCAGGACATGGGGGAGTTTCAGTGAGAGGATAACAGGAAGAAGAAAGGACTATGCCTTGATTGTACTGAAGGAAGGGAGAGATTTGGGGGCAGAAGAGCTGAGACTGCAGCAGGCAGGTTCTTCCAAAAGGAAAGGGAGACAGGAGGGGAAGAGACTCACAGAGACTGGAGAGGTGAAGCTATAGAGACAGACTCTGGCCTGTTGGGAGGGGCTCCCATGGGGCACACATTTGAAGGACCCCTCTAAAGCTGTGGGTAAAAATTATAAAGGGAGTGACAGAGCCAAGCAGGGAGGTACACATCCCACATCCTGGAATGGTGGCAGGCTGAGGCAGGAGGGTTGCAAATTCCAGCCCAGCTTGGTAAATTGGCAACTCAGTGAGATCTTGTCTCAAAATATGAAAAAGGGCTGGGAGTGTCATTCCGGGTGAAGGCCTTAGGTTCATTCCCCAGTACAGCAATAACAATACTACAAAGAAAAATAAAAAGGAGCGACTGGAAGCAGCCCTTGAGGATTAGCCAGCTCCAGTGAGTGACTATCGGACAGCAGGGTGGCTTGCAGAGAAGCCCTGGAGGGGCACAGAACACTGATGGCTGGGAGCGGCAGGTCTGACGGTGACGCCCTTCTGTGCCACTCCTGCATGGTTCCCAAGTCTGGGGGGGGTGGATTTTCCCTCCTTCTCTGAGGGGGACTAGGGTGACCCCCGTTGGCATTTGCAGTTGTCCCAGCTGGGTGACCATTGCTGCATCTACTGGGCAGAAGCCCTGGTTCTGTGATACCCAGGACAGAGGCTGTGGCCAGGACAATGCTCGGTGCTAACCTGAGGCTCCATGCTGCCCACGTTCAGCAAGAGCATCACCCACTGCCTGGGTTAGTGACCAACCAACGCAGGGATGGGGAGGGAGGTCCACAGACCCACAATTCCACAGCAGAGGCAGTGCAGGAGGGACCCTGCCTAACGCCCACGCCCAGAGAACATTACGTCCCAACTCATGCTGGAGACAGAAGGACCAAGCGGGGAAAGAACAGGCTGTGAAGATGCCAGGTGCAAAGCAAGCCCATTCCAGAACAGCCCAGGCCCTGGGCAGAAATAGCACTGTACAGTTCTGGATCACTTAGGGGGTCAGGGAAGCTTAAACTGTCCCTTCTCAAGTACAGGGCCTCTGTCTCCCTATAATTGGAAGACTCCTCAGAAGTGACCTGAAGATCAAAGTGTGCTTTTGGACAACTGGCAGACACTGTACTTTACCAGTGTAAAATTGGAACAGGATTTTTGCTCAGCTGGATGCAAATGTTCTTTTCTGTGGTGCCTGGCAACCATCACAGGGACTTGGATTGTACTTAGAACTACGTATGGAGTATGCAAGGCTGTGCTGGGATAACTGCTTTTGGTCTGAAGGATTAGCTTATTTTGAACTTGTAAGGAATGGGACTGGTATTAAAATGATCTTATATATCCTTGTAACTCTTAGAATATTTTAGAGTGAGCTACCCAAGAGAGAGGTGATATTGAAATAATTTATCCTCAGAGAATCTGAAAGAATTTCATCCACATCAGTAGAAAAAGGTCTACGGTTGAGCTACTGAAAGAACCTCTACCCTAACTGGCCACCTGCAGAGCATAACCTCTCCTAGAGGAAGTGACACTTGATTTTGGAACTTGATTTCTTTGCAAATTTAATAACAGAGTGGATTTTACAGCGCACACATTTTATTGTTGCAGATATGTTTTAAAGCACCTACTGAGACTCCCTGTATAACTCTAGTGAGCTATTTTTTCTTCAGATTTTTTTTCTTTTCTTTGATTTCCACTTAATAATGTCATCTATTTGGGAGCAGCTCACATTTCTCTTTTTGTTACACTTCTTATATCTCCCATTATTTCCAACTCAGTGGGAGTACTCAGCTTGGGATGTGCAGGTAAGCTCCCTCCACAAACTCCTGTGTCTTAAACATGCTGTGATTTTCTTTGCCTGATCATTTGTCAGCTCCCACAAACCTGCAACCGTGAGTCCCGAGGCTGCCAAGGTAGTGTTGAAGCATTTTGCCTTCATCTGAATGGATGGCATGGTAGCTCAGTATAGTGCTTCTCCTGCGTAGGCATATGTTTTGGGGGAAGGCAGAGAATCAAGCTTGCCCAGCCTTGCAGAATGCCGAGCTTCCCCCCATCACAGGGTTAAGGGAACCACCAGAAGCCATCAGTAAGCCCCAGCCATCAGGGAATGCGGATTCTCTGGCTGCCACCAATAGGACGCTGAATGGTCCTTCTGCATCTTTGGCTTTTTCTGCTCAAGGCCACTATAGACATCAAGGCCCCATCTTTTGGTTGTCAGATCATCTCACCAGAGAGCCAGGCCAAAGTCCACCCAGGGATCATTTTGGTGGCTCATTCTCAGGGAGATTTAGCAGGAAGATCTGTCCAGAGTATGTTACCATAAGTTGTCTTAGAAATCTTTCCCCAATCTTATATGACTCTTCCCTGAAAGATCAGCTCTCATGGATCTTATATTTCCACTTAATAATGCCAATTAATTTTCTCGTTGCTGAGACAAAATATCTGGCACCTAAAGTTAAAGGAGGAAAGGTTTATTTCAGTTTCTTGTTTGTAGATGTTTTAGTCCATAGTTGGCAGGCTCCACGGCAGGGTAGCAGGGCAGAGGGGCATCGCAGAGAAGAAACAGTCCATAGCAGGGTAGGCAGAAGGCAGTAAGCAGCAAGCATTAAGACTGACTTCTTTCTGTCCCTTTATATTCCACTCAGGCTAGAAGCCTATTGATTAGTGCCACCCCTATCCAAGGTGTGCTTCCCATTATCCATACTGAGAATTATGCTAATTCCAATCAGTGGACTGATTTAGTATCACACACCTTAATCCCAGTATCACACACCCTAGATCCAGGCAGCTCTGAAAAGTGCCATCTATGAGGCTTTGTGGGGATATCTACATGCATAATTGAGAAACTGGTTGAACAAAAAATAAAAATTATTAAATTCTATTCAAGGATCTAGTTCTCTTTAGGAAAGTAAAATACTTTAGTCTGTTTACTATGAATCCAACTTTCTTTTAAGTACCCAGATCTGTATAGATAGCAATTATATATCTGTTTGCAAAATGTTATATAACACTTGAAAAAATTAAGCTTTTGTATATTCTCCAATATCCAACCGGACAATAAATATTTATGAAATGCCAGCTAATTGCCAGATATTCTTGTAGTTTACAGCAACATAGCCTGAACAAAGTGGACCAAGAGGCCAGCTGTAAAATTACAGCTGACATTCTAGTGAAATGTTGCATCTACTAAGTGAACAACAGGGCCACTTATATAGCAATACAGTGTTGCTGACCTCACAAGGGACTTCGGCAGGCAGCACCATGGCCAGGGATGAGGCACCTCTGGAGGTTCCCAAAGAGTCTTCAGCTTTGTTTCTGTCTCTCCTTTCCTCAGGATTGTTCACTCTGTGGTCTGTTGGAACAGCAACTTCAAGGTAGGCTTCAGAATCTAGAGAACATTTGGGGATTGCAGATTACACTATATTATTTCCTGCACTATTACAAATACTAAGTGCTGACCAATAGGTTTTATAAAAGAGATGGACGACTGCACAGGCCTGAGGATAGCTGTACTACTTAAACATACATTAATCGTTAAAATGCTGTTTCTTAATTTAGTTAGATTATAACCTTTATGATTAAACTATAGCAACTATTATATCATCTATTCATCATCTAGTATTCATATATTATTAAGAACTTTAGGATAATTGCAATCACCATTTATATTTTCTCTTTAAAAATTTTTTTGTATTAGAACATATTTGACATACATAATAATTATACACCATCATGGGGAATTTGTACCTGTACATAATATATCTTAATTTGTTTTTCTCCCCTCATTGATTTTATTGGTACACTTTAGAAATACAGTACAGTTATATTAATCATTGGGAACTTGTAGAGGATATAAGAAAATGGAAAGATATCTCCTGCTCCTGGGTAGGAAGAATCAAAATAGTGAAAATGACCATACTACCAAAACTGCTATACAGATTCAGTGCAATGTTGATTGAAATGGCAACAGTATCTTTCACAGAACTAGAAAGAACTAATCCAAAAATTCATTTGGAACCACAAGAACCTAGAATAGCAAAAGCCATCCTAGGCAACAGAGACATGGCAGCGGATATAACAATTCCCAATTTGAAACTATACTACAAAGCCACGCTGACAAAAACAGCATGATACTGGTGAAGAAACAGACCCAAGGATCAGTGGAATAGATTGGAAGATACAGAAACAACTGAAGATGTACTCAGCTACCTCATCTTTGACAAAGGAGCCAACCATCCACAGTGGAGGCAAGATAGCGTCTTTAATAACTGGAGTTGGAAAAACTGGATTTCAACCTGCCAAAGATTAATTTATTTTTCATATTCTCCTCCCTGTCCTTCAACTCCTCTTCCCCTCGTCATTTATAAAAGTTTTATTTCCATTTTTTCCTTACAGTCTTTTTTGTTAATCCCTTTTTCCCTTCCTCTTCCTAATTCCTTGTTCCACTTCCTATTTGACCAAGTTCTTCCTACATCCCAATATCTGTCCTCCATTTTATTCCTTAATTACCAGTATTGTAATTCAGTGATATGCATGTTTATAGCTGCACAGTTTATAACAACTAAATCTATTGACTATTTGCATTGGAAACAGCCTGGATGCCCATTAATAGATGAATGGATACAGAATACTGTGGCATTTATATATGATGGAGCACTACTCAGATATAGAAAGGATAATCCTGAAACATTTTTAGGTAAATGAATGTACATTGAAACCATAATTTCAGGTGAAATCAGTCAGACACACAAATTTAAATATTGCCTTGTTTCTCTTATGTGGGAAACCCAAAGGGTAAATAGGAAGCAAAATGGAGGATAAATTTTGGGAAGGAGATAGAATTTGTATATTCTCTCTTAATATTGGAATAATAAACCTGTAGCACATTAGACTGTTTCTTTTCTATGATAGTTACAAAGGAACATTATCCTATTTTTAGTTTTCATTTTTGTTAGTGTATGTTTGAATTTGCCTCAGAGGGTTGATATACATGCATTATCTCATTTTTTCAGCTTTAATTGAATTTATTGGTACATTTTAGGGATACAGTATAGTTACATTCATTGTTGGGATCTTGTACCTCTACATGACAGGTCTTGATTCTCATTTTTTCCCCTTACCTCTGCACTCCCTTCACCCCCTCTCCCCTCCCCATATACAAACACTTTATTTCCATCTTTTCATTATCTCACATTTTTTTCTTTTCCCTTATTACCCTTCCCCTACCCATCCCACCTTCCCTACACCTTTAGCTCCTTTCTTCCCATTTCTAAATGTCAGTAATCTTATTAGGATCTTATGCATTATCTCCTCTTGATCATTTTCCCTTCCCTTCCCCTTGCCACCCTCCCATCTTTTCCATCCCCAGATTCCCTTCCTAAATCAGAAAATTTTGCTTAAGAATTATTTTTACATTTTACATATACTTTTAAGTTTTATAAGAATCACTATGAGACAAACCGGTATGCCTATGAAATATTAGTTTAATATTCGTTTAACAGTAAAAGTGTTAGTTAAATAATGAAATACTAGTCTTCATCAAAATATGAATGTGTGCTATGAAAATATATTTTCTCTATCGAATAACTTGGATTTCTTTATAGTATTATATCCAAGAGCACTGCAATATACTAGTGTGAATTTTGAATCTCAAAGAAGGGTAGCGTATCTTGCTGATATTTTAACATTAAATGATTTAACATTTTGTGTCAAGTGTTAAAATATTGTTCACTACTGAAAAAACATGCAGCTAGTGATGGACACTGTTTTATTACTCAATGTCTCAAAGCCAAACGTGTCCTTAGGGCCGGGAAGCAGGATGGCTAAAGTCAAGAATCACAAAGAGAAGCTGGCACCTATAAAGTCTTCGCCTCACCCAAAAGTGTCTCCCAAGCCCCCAAAGGGGAGACTTGTGGAGAAGTGTACAGGGGAAGGCAGCCCCAGAGCCAGCGCCTGGCTGTCAGGAAGGTGGCCTGGGCTCCCCGAGCCAGCCTGGCACTGCACCCACACTGCCACAGAGCAGCAGCAGGCAGCTGCTGTCACCATGACTGGTGGAGCCTTGGACTCTGATTTCTCTTGCCTTGTGAAGAACATGTCGTGGCTTAGGACCCAGAAGCAGTATGTCTTCAGAAGTCACTCAGTCTCAAGCAAACTGCAACAGCTGAGGCTCCTTCTGAGTGGAGCCATGAATATCCCATCATCGCACAGAAGCATGAAATACCCCTGCCTCCAGAGAGCAAGTGTACTACTGCGAATCCAAGCTTTCTTAAATGCTCCCTCAATGGACATAACCCCAGCCTAAATGCGATCATCTTTCTAATGCTCCTCTACACAGACTCCCCCACCCACCCACCGCCTGGAATGCCTCTCCACACGGCAGCACACAGAAAACCCAGGTGGTTCAAGTACAAGTCTGTTCCTGGTGGGGTTTGGCTGAAGGGCACTGACAGAAGAAGAGGAAGAAGAGCCCAGAAGTGCAGCCAGAGGGAGTTAGAACATGGGTCTCTTTGGACCCAGATGACAGGTGGCACTGATCTCCACAGCCAGGGCACCAGAGAAGCAGAATGAAGGCGGGGTAACAGGTGCAGAGCCTCGCCTGGCATGCACAGTGTCCTGGGCTCTGATCCCAGCACAGGAAAAAACAAAAACAAAAAAATCAAAAGAACACAGACAAAGCAACCACAAGAGAGCAACAGGAGCTGCATGCTCACGAAGACTGTCTACAGGACAGAGACATCTGAGGAGAGGACTGTTGTTGGAGTTGGTGGCGGTGTTTTGTTATTGCTTTGTTTTGTTTCTGTCTTATGAAAGTTTCAGAGATAATGGACACCTATCATTTCCAGATTTCTTCCAGTGCTGGTCTTGTTTGAAAAGAGATGAGAATTAGCCTTTATTTTTCCCATGAATTTAAACACTTTGCTAAGTAGTCTCGCCCATTTGTCTCTCTCCTTCCTTACATGCACAAACAGAAGTGAGAAGATGGACAAAACTAGTTCAATCATTTTGTGAATTGATAAAGAGCAGGAAACCGATTTTGTTTATTATACTTTAAAGCAAAGAGAGGTAAGTAATTCTCCCATAGCAACACCTGAGACATCCTGCTAATTCTTCTGCAGGAGTAGGTTAGGAAGAGCTATTTTTCACTTACCCCTGGGTCATAATTAGGAATACATGCATGGGAAGGCTTATTTCTATGAAGGTGCATAGAAGAACTATTGATAATCCAGAAAGTTGGAAGTGATTGAAGCAATAATGGAAGAGGCAAAAATATGCAATATAATAAAAGATGTCAGTAATGAAAATTCTATCACAGACTATTTAACAAGTTTATGATAAAACTGAAAGATAATCAAGGTACAAAATTGTCAATTTAATAGGTTACTGTTTTAATAAAATAAGCATACATATAGAGAACTATGTTGAAGAAATTCAAGATGTACTCTTAAATGAGAATAAATTAGCTATGTGTATACTGAAAAACCAAGAGTGGCTATTTCTAGTTGATGGAGTATAGGTAATTTTAATATATATGTATGAAATATAATAAGACTATCTAATCATGCGGTATATGTAATATCTATCCTTATTTTTCTGGAAAGAAACTTCATTTTACAAAGTAAACTATGTATTTTTTTTCAAGTAGAGGAATGAATGATCAAGAGTACAGATTAATCACGTGTCTATTTCTCTCTACAACATGTAAATAAAATAATAGAAAAGATCATTTTATAGCTGATGACTTTATCTGAGCATCAGAAATTGATAAATATAATCCCATCATAACAACCTTTTGAGGAATTCTTTAAAATCAAGCTTAATCTGCAAATAAAGATACCAGAGCAGAGAAAACAGAGCCCAAATCATTTTTGGAAAACACAATTTCAAATATAAGATAACCTTCCAAAATTAATTTATTTCTAAAACCAAAGAGACATCATACTCAAAACTCAAAGAGTAGAGAGGTCCTGTGATGAAGATCATGGTCGTAAGTTCACATCGCATTGTAACAACCGACATGACTGAGACTCCCAGCCGCCTATACTTCCGAGAGCGAGAGAAACTGTGCCATTGCCTTGAGAAGGGAGCTCTAGACAAATGCACAGCTGGGCCTGGATTAGGCCACCGAGTGAATCCTGACACAGTCAGAGAGAAAGGAACATGATAAAGAATCAATTGACAGAGATTCTCAAAGACATGAGCTGTCACTCAAGACAATCACTTTGTTGCATGTGAATGAAAGGCACCAAAATCAACAAATGGAGAATTTGACATTGAAAAAATTGCTTATGTGGTCATACTTCTCAGGAAGAACTTTGTGTCTGTTAGTCAGCATTCTGTCCCTGTGGTAAAATATCTGAGGTAACTGGAAAAGACAGAGGTTCATTTTGGTCCAGTGTCCGAGGGCTCAGTCCTGGTCACTTGGCCCTATTGCCTTGGGCCAGTGGTGAGGCAGAGCATCGTGGCAGAGAGGGTGTGGTGGAGGAGGGTGCTTACCTCATGGTGGCTAGGAAGCAAAGACATGGACAAAGGAGGGGATGGGGCTCCCAATACACCCTTCAAGGGCACATTCCAGTGACTGCTCACAAGTCCTACCTCCTCCCAACATCACCCGCTTCCACTGTGCTGCTTCTGCCTTGGAGCCGAAGAATAATGCCTGGACTGAATCCTTTCAAACTGTGAGCCAAAATAAACCTCTTCTCCTCTAAGTTGTAGGTGTCCAGTTCTGTCCTAGAGACAGGAACGTGACTAAGACCCCAAGCCCAACACACATGCTGCTCAGTGTGCAGTGAACAGTTGGTGAAGGGAGACTCAGCTCTAGGCTGACTGACTTCACCACTTGTTTCTGGTCTTCACTACAAATATTACCCTTTTGTTTGTGTGCCATGGCCGGAGAAGGACAGGAAATGCTGCTCTGCACAAACCACGCTCCCACAGACCAGCCCCTGAGAAGGTGACCTAAGCGATCCTAGGGGGTAGTAGCGGAAATAGAGGCAACACTTGTCTTTTAAACTGAATGTAGTATTAGGGAAAAAGCTACTTGAAGCCAAAATGATTTTGTGTCAGTTTTCTTAACGAACATAATTACACTGTAAACTTAATAAAATTGTGAAACGTTATAAAGTAGTAGAGCACCAGAAAAGGAATTTTCCTTTATGAATTAAAGAAATCTGGTATCTATTTAATTTTCAAAGCTTTGCTTTTGCCTTTCCAAACAGAAAAATTTTAATACTATTTTTCCCAAAGTATAATCTTCAGTGTAACTTTTTATGTTTCTATTATTTATATTTAATTCTTTGTCAACTTTTGAATTCCGTATTGAAATAAGGACAGATTTTTCTGATAATTGACAAAATTAGGTGAATATTGGGAAAAATATAATCTTTTTATTATATTTGATTTCTTTTTGCTATAATAATTCACAAGAAAATGGAAATTATTCTTCTCTGTTGCATGAGTTAAAAACTGACTGTAGTTAATGGGAGAACAGAAAACTCAATGTTCTGCACAAATGATTTTAGAAGATTAATTAAAACAGAAGCCACACCTAATCTAGAGAAATACACTACTTCTGGAGAAGAAATTACCTATTCTTGTGTGGTGTTGGGCAAAGTAACAGGCTCTATGAACTTCAATTCCCTCGTCCTCCTATGGCATCATCTCTGTTGAATTGTTTTGGTTACAGATGATCTCCAACTTAGAACTGTCCCACTTAGAATTTTCAACTTTATATAATGGTATAAAAAAGATGTGCATTCCATAGAAACTCTACTTTGAATTTTGATTTTTTTTCCTGGGGGTAGCCATACTGCATACAGAGCTCCCTCCAGGCAAAGATCACATAACTAACACTCTTCAGTGGGCCAACACATTTTGGAAAAAGTATCTTCATCACTGTATGACAAAAGAGGCTTTGCAATAAACACAGCTGTAGCTGATGCAAGCACTCTGATTACGGTCGGTGTAGGCCCCGACTATGTACGGGCTTAGCAGATTAGGTATATATAGCGCATTGTCAGTTTAGGATATTTTCAGCTCATGTGTTTGTGAGAATGCAAGCCCATCATAAGCCAAGGAGCAATCTGTTATGTAAAATAATATGTCTTCTGTGCAGGGCTAGAGCAGGCATTCAGTGTTAGTCCTAAGGAAATACATCTGCATGTCAATCAGGTTAGCCCTGAAACAGGAACTGGAAAAAGCTAAAGGAAGTCACCCTAGCTTAGAAAGTCCTAAGTATGTCCCCGAGTACATGCTTACACTTTCAACTTCTCCTGGACCTGAGGAAGTGGTGCAGTATTGGCCTTTCCAGTGCTCCTGGCAGTCAGAACCTCTTGAAACTACAATACTCTTACATGAAGCACTGAGCTAAAGGAATCAGAAGGCCAGTCAGGGAAACAAGTGTGATTAGTTTAGTCTAGGTAAGTAGGGTAGATTAATTCTCTCTGAAGAAGGTCAACATGCATCAGAGACAATCAGCAGTGTGTCCACAATGAAACATAATTAAGATCTTTTGAATAACATTTGAAACCCAAAATGAACATCGGACTGTTCTCTTTATGAATGACAATGCAGTTTTATATTCATTTTGGTTGATATTTGTCTTGAAATCAGGGTTACAGAAAAGGTTAGCGCCAGTACTGATCATTCCAATTTTAAGTGTTAAATTATCCACAGGGCATGTAACTCATTCAGTAACAACTTTTCAGTGGGTTGTCTTATACAGTATTCCATTGTAGACTACCTGCAGCATAGTAGCACACACTCAAACGAGACATTATGAAACTTAGGGTTATTGTTTGTTATCCTCTCCTTAAACTAAGAAAAGGAAATTCCAGACTGCTTGGAATATAGATTCATAACATACCGTTAGAGGATGTTTATATAAGATGTTGTATAACATGAGCTAATTTTATATTAGCTGAATAAAAAGTAGATGTTAGTAAGGTATGTATGTAGTATGTGTAGGTATATATCTATGTAAGTGTATGTATATAGATAGCATATTACATATAATACATACCATCTACAAAGATAAGGACAACTTACTATTAGGTTAAGGAGCAATTTTTTTTCTGAGAGGTGGGAATAATGCTCATTTAATTTTTTAATTCCTTTCAATCTACACTAAACTTTCAAAAATCCGTTAATGTTACATTTCCAAAAATATAAAATCATCAAAAATTATTCATTTCATGGTGTGAGAGTACAGCAGTAATTCCATTTTTCAGAATTAAATTCATTTAAGCAGTATTCAGTATATATCATTTAAAACATACCATCAAGAAAAAAACTTAAATATTCTATCTCCTGAGATAAGAGTTTCTGTTTCAGTTATTTGTATCCAATCTACTTAAAGCACGTGAATACACTTTTTTGAAAGCTAAGACTAAGTGGGATAATATGATATATCTTACACTATTAAGTGCAAGAATAAAATTTATATTTTCAGGGCTCTGAAATTTATCAAGATTTCCACACACAGTGAGTTTTATTCTGAACACACACAAAACTATAATCCTTTTCAATGCAGGATTATTGAATTTCTGTTAACTGTTCAAAACTATTTGTAGATATTTTTTGAATTCTGTGAGTCAGAAGTTGTTCCTCCCCCATGAATTATTCAAATAGAAGCTTTTCTTCCTCTTCTAACACTTTTCAAAAATGTGAAGAGAATACAGGCTTTGTATCTATTAGAATTCAATTGTTTAAAAAGAGCAGATACAGTTAACCTAGGAAAAAGGTGACAGATAATGAGTTTAATTCAATAGGAAAATCTTACATTGCCCAAAGTAAATCAGTGACAAATATTTTCTGTGCCTGGAATAGAAAATGAAACTTCTCTATTGTTGAGTAAGCCATTTATTTTCTTCCTAATGAGCTTTCAGTAGTTTACAGTGTAATTAGGAAGACATTTGCATGAGGGTATGTGTGTGAATGTATATTTATGCATGTATACAAATGCAAATATATACCAATTTACATAAAAGCATATAATTATGTGATTTTTTGCATATTTGCATATACAAATTGTGTGTTTATATAAATTATATGTATCTTTATATCCTAAAGATGTGAATAAAATAGTTAACATATATAAATTATATACAGGGCAGCTTTACATCCAAAGGAATTCAGCATATATATGCACATATATTGATTAAATATATAAATACAGATATCTTACTACATAAGTGTATGTGTCATTTAGAATATATGTAATTGTCATGTATCTATATCTACATACATACATATAACCACAAACATCCCCAGAACATGAATGTTAAGGTGAAGACATACATAGATTAGCATTCAGCTTGTCCTTTTCAAAAGTGTGCCTCAAACTTGAGGTGAAGAAGAGAGAGAAAACTTTCTCGTCATTGGATCTATGGTCTCTTAGCTCCTTTCTCCAATCTCTGTGAGAATGAGGAATCAACTACCTTCACGGATGAACATGGTAGATACTCAATAGTTATTTGTGAAGTGAAGGGACAATTATATTTTCATGCTAAACATGTCAAGGAGAAGAAGTTGGGTGAAGTGGATCAAGGCTGGAAAAGCCCCAAGCCTTCTGTGGAAGGGCCTGTCTACACTTGTCACATGACTTGGAGAATGGATGGAGACCTTGTGTTTCTGTTTCTATATTGCCTTCAGGAAATGTAGGGCACTGCAGGTCTTCACACACAACCGTGCGTGCTCATGTGGTGGGCTCTAGGAGACACAAGGGGTGTGTGTAGTGAAGGAGAACGAAGCATATGGTTCAGCCCCATCTGGGCTCACAGGCAGTGGTGGGCACAGAAAAGGAGGGGCAAGAAGATGCTAGGAGGACATAGTGAGGCCCTACAATAACAGACTAGAAAGAAAGTGCAAGGCAATGTCCTCCGCAAATCCCTCTCTTCCTGTCTCTCTCTGCTTCCCAGTCACTGTGAAGTGAGCATGTGGTGCGTACTCATTCCTCTGCTGTGTGCTTCTCCCTTGATGTCACTTCCCTTGAGCCAAAATAAACCTAAATCTACTTTGTTTATGTCAGCTCTTTTGTTCCAGCAGTGGAAAAGAACACATAGAATATATTAACAGACTTAATACTCTGCCACCTCTAGTAAGTAGCACTAATATTATAGATTAACTCATTTATTCTTTGGACAAATTTATATAATGCCCTTGTACAAGATGCTATCCAAGATGCTGCACATGGGGCAGTGAGCCTTCCTTTCTAGGGTTGGTAATCAAATGAGGCAGGGAGGTGTTTGGGAAAGCAAACAGCATGTGAGTAAAAGATGGATTGCATGCAGCAGAAGCTGACAAATGCTAGGAAGAGCATTAAAGCTAGTGAGGCTGTTTGATTTGTAGTTTGAAGAGGGTGGGGTTGCTGTTTTAGATGAGGAGAGTAAGGTCCTGAGTAGCAAATTAGCTCTTTCAAAACCACAGAGCTGGTTCTTTTGGGGCCACAAGAAGACCTAGCTAGTCAGACTCCAGAGGCCCTGCTCACTGTGCCTCTCTCTCCAATCCACAGTGACACCCATGCATATGACAGTCAATTTATCACGGGAATAAGCTGAGGCACAAAGACACAAACTTCTCAGAGCTATAAAAAACAGCATATGGCCCAAACCTTCAGAGAAATGCCTCAAGCATTAATTATTACCATCGCATGAGATGATACTGTTTGACATTTAATTGATGTTCTAGGTAGGATTACTAACTCACATAGGAATGGCAGTTCATATGTGAGTACACTTATTAAGCCACAGAATGTTTTATTTTAGCAAAAATTCCCAGGTTGCAGCTTATAGGTTGTTGAACTGGCCCTCACTGCTACTGAAAATGACTCTTTTCGCAGCCACAATGTGGAATTATCATTGATAGGGAGTGGCGATCCTTCTAGTTGTTATGGCAGCTCTGGGCAGGTAGAATTTCATTAACCAGTGTTAGAAAGTACATTTTGAAAATGTAAGACTTACAGAAGATGTACCGTTCTGTGGTCTCAACCTCTTCTGTCAAATCTTGTTTGAGGAGATACTATCTGAGCCCATCTTTCACTCTAAAACTAGTTCTAAAAATTTCTTCATATGGAGCATGAGAAAAATATTCACGTGTAAATAAACGTGTAAGTTCCGTATTTCATAACATTCATCTCTTTGTAGCTTATCCCTGAAACACTTAATTGCTTCTCTCCTTACATCAGTATACTCCACTGCTCAGTGTAACTCAAGTTATCAGCTCAATTTGAATTCATGGTTCCCTGTGTTCTTTCATTATTGTGAACTGATTGTTCTAAACTAGACTCTTCTATTGGAATGCAACACTGATTTTGGTGAGATTTTCATCTTCTCATGGAACAGTTGTTAAAAATTCCTGAGCCAAAGGAAAAAATTGACATGCTGGTCTATCATTTCAGATTTTTACAAAATTAAAACATTCATATATTTGTTGCAGTACAGTCTTATACTTGTCATTCATGCCTTGCTTTTTTCTTACATAAACCTTGATTTTGTTTTTAAATGATTCCATGTATATATTTGAGAAGTACTCTCTCAACTTTCAAGCAGCTTTCTGCACTATTGAAATTTATCTGTGGAATGAAATGCCAGAAATGTCAACAGTGCTTGCCACTAAGTATTGTTATTCTGAGTGACATTTCCCTCTGCTTCTTTTATATTCAGTTTAAAATATTTGCCTGGAAAATAACCCCTCATACTAGCAAATGCTTGACCACTAGACAGGGCCAGGCAAGTTTAAGTTAAACACAGCTTTTTGATTAAAAAAAAAAAAATTGCCCTGCAGTGCCTCAGTTACACTTGAAGTTGGAATTCTCTGATCCTCTGGACCTTGGATTGCATCTCCATGGAATTCAGGATAGCAATTGTCTTGGCATAGATTTCAGAACTGGATGTTTTACTCATTAGGAGTCAGTAAAACTTTGCTTTTTCATGGGCTCCATAGAGTGGCATCTGTGTCTGTGGTTTCTGCACCTATGGACTCAACTAACCACAGATAAAACATTTTTGAAATTCGGGGCTGCAGGGCATGTTAGCACATACCTGTCGCCTCAGCATTTTGGGAGGCTTTGCCAGGAGAATTGCAAGGTTGAGCTCAGCCTGGCCTCATTGTTTTGGAAGGTGATTGGGTTATGGGGTGCTATACAACTGAAACATGAAAAAAAAGACTGGTTTTTGCTAACAATGAAGAAAAAAATCATCAAAGGGGAGTTGACATTTGGGGAATAGCAAGAACAATCCAAGGTAGCTACTAAGGAGTGAATGATCCCAACTAATATGAGAAGGGAAGTGGCAGGACTGCAGAGAGGAAGGTACTATGTTCATAGTTCAAATATGATGGAAAGCTGCCCGGAGTAACAGACAGGACATCACTGCCAGCACAGCTAAAAATATCCTGAACAAGTGCCTCTATTTTATTTATTTTATTAACAGTAAACAAATTGCAATTATGTTCTGGTGTCTGGGACTAATAAAATTTTACTAAGCATTTTTGTTTCAATTGATTAAAATAAACTCTTTCTTCAGAATAAATTGTATATGTAGCCTATATTGAGGATAAAACCTTGACACCTTAGTCGTCACAGGTTCTAAAATCACTTGAGCTGCTTTATTAAATCATACAAACCAGAGGACCTCTATGGGACAAAGCAAAACCCCTATGTAAAGTATCAGATGCCTGAACACACATTCATAATTCAGACTTTTTGAGTAATATACTTTTCAAACAATCCATCATTTTAATTGGAATTCTGAAGTTATAATGAACTAGTAGTTTCTTAGAGAAAGAAAAAAGCAGCTGTTCAGCCTCTGAATGTTAAAGTTGGCAGCTAATAATTTTTCAAAGCCTAATAAATTCTACAAGTACAAATACAGTTCTGTTGACCTTTGTCCTACATACACTAAGTTAGCATTCTACTTTTACCATTAGACTTGATCGATTATTGTATATATAATTGTCTAAATTAGTGAACAATTGTTGTGCGGGCTTTAAATCCTGCTACTAAGTTTAAAAATTACTTTATATAATGTTGGATTATGAGATGCCTGGTCCGCTGCTCTGCAGTATTTTGATTTTATTCTGTAGGCAACAGAGAGCCCTTGACCTAGTGTGTGAATTGCAAGTGTGGAGAGAAAAAGACACAGACCAGCAGCCTGGATTAAGAAACAGACAAGATAGAGTATGAAGGACAACTTAGAAAAATACTTAAGAGCCAAAGCAAATTGGTTATAAAGACAGATTATATGCACAGAGCTTGAGAGATATGAGGAAGGTACAGATGTCTCTTAGATTTTTGTCATTGGGTCTCTTTTTCTTACTAAAAATCTATCTCTAAATGCTGCTATATCTAAACTTAAGATTTGCAGATTTACAAATCTAGGTTAGGAATCTTCACATACTTTGTTCTGAAAATAACATTCTTAGAAGTTGCTGAGAACCACAAAGAGTTCTTGTTTATATCAGTCATGGCTATAGATTTTTGTTATATCAGAAAGATGTAGAATTTAACAAAATATTTATTATTTCTTTAAAAATTATGAAGCTGTCATGTGTTTAATAACATTTCTATGTTAAGAACTGTACTTTCAAAAATAAAAAATCAGTTAGTGAAAATAGTGGCAATGACTTGCATTTTTGACAAGTTCTTTCTTGTATGATTAATGGGAGCCAGTCAAAGTCTCCTTCCAGGTTCTGCAGCACATGGTACATGAATAGAAGCCTGCCTTGCATTTATAAAGTTGGCAAGAGAGGAAGATTTGTGTTTCATACTGCACCTAACTCCACAGGTGATAGTTTTTTAAAGCTTATATGCAACATAAGTCTAAAAATCACATCACCTTTTTGTCAACCACACATGAGCACGCAACATCACATATGGGGCATTTAGAAAACACTGGCTTACTGAATCTTGCAAATCTTCTATCGAAAGGTGGAAAATAATATTCCATGCAACAAAAACCTGAGCAAAAATAGGTGTAAACATTCATTATATACCACGGTATCTTGGTTTACAAACATAATTTGTTCTACAATTTTGGAAACAATGGCCATGCTTGTTTTTTGTGGGAAAGATGGCCACTGTCATGTTCATCACCCAATGTCAAGTGTGCAAACAAAAACAAAGTTTTTCCAAATGCATTTGCTTGCAAATCAAATTGTTCCCAAACCATAACATTCATGAACCAGGGCACACTGCTTTGGTTAAGGAAATAATCCAACAGGATAAAGTAACATTATTAGCATGTATGCATCAAACAATGGTGTACCTAATTTCATAAAGCAAGTACTTCTGAATATAAAAGATCAAACAAACAAGAACAAAATTATAGTTGGGGATGTCAATGCCACACTATCATCAATAAATAGATCAACGGATAAAAAATGAACAAAGAAATACCAGAGTTGAACAAAATCTTCAAATAGATAGACTTAATAGATATCTGCAGAGAAACCCAACAACAGAATTCTTTTCAGCAGCACATGGAACTTTTCTGCAAAACAGACTACATACTAGCCAATAAATCAGCCTTAAATAAATGTAAAAAAAATCAATATTATACCATGTATGTTACCAGACTATAGTGCAGTAAAGTTAGAAATCAACAACAAAAGAAAACACAAAAATTATGCAGATGCATGGAAAGTAAATATTATACTCCTAACTAAGCAGTGGATTACAAAAGAAATCAAGGAATAAAAAAGTTCCTAGAACTAAATGATAATGCCAATACAACATATCATATCACAACGAAAGCAGTTCAAAGGGGAGGTTTAAAACTGTGAATGCCTGTATCACAAAAACAGAGCCCAAATATGTAACCCAGCAATGCATCTCAGGGTCCTAGAAAATTCATAACAATCCAAACCCAAACCTAGTATAAGGAAGAAAATCATAAAGATCAGATCAGAGTACAGATCAGTGAAATTGACATAAAAATACAAAGAATTAATGAACCTCAGTTAGGTCTTTCAAGGAATAAGCAAAATAGATGAACCTTTAGTCAATCTACCCCCCCAAAAGGAGAGAAAAGATCCAAATCAATAAAATTAGAAATAAAAAGGTGAAATCACAATGGACAGTATTAAAAGTTTTTAAAAAGCATTATTAACAACTACTTCACAAACAAGCACACCAAGTTGGAGAATTTAGAAGAAATGCATAGATTCTTAGATACATATGAAACTGAACCAAGATTTAAAATCCTGCATAATCTAATAACAGGCAAATAAATCAAAGCAGTAATAAATATTCTACCATCTAAGAAAAGCCTAGATAGAGGCAGGTTCCCTGCTGAATTTTATAAAAACTTCAGCTAAGTTCTAACACTCTTACTCCTTAAGCTTTTTAATGAAATTGAAAGGGAAAGCGTATTCCCACAGTCATTCCTGGAAGCTATTATCCATCACCCTGATTCTAAAACTAGACCAGGGTCTAGCCAAATAAGAGAAATCTAGGCCAATCAGTTTAGTGAATAGAGAAGCAAAAATATTAAAGAAAACATTGGCAAACAGAAGGCGGTGAATCATCAAAATGATTACATGTCCTGATCAACTGGCTTCATTCCAGAGATACAAGGATGGTTCAACATTTGCAAATTTACTAATAACATAAACCTTATTCTCTGACCATAAAATAAAATATACAAAATCAGTGACAAAAAGATAACTTAAATTTCATGTTTACTTTTATTCATTAAAATTTATAAAGGTGAAATCATAGGACGTTTAGAAAATACGTAGAGCTGAATAAAAGTAGGAACTTTGGGGATGTATGTGAGATGTACTTAGAGAAAATTTATTGGCTAAATGTTTATTGCAAAAAGGAAAATAGAAAGCTTACATATCTAACAGGTAAGCATTCTAAAAATTTAAGGAAAAAGATTATAAAATATTAAATACTATAAAGATAAGGAATATCAACATATATAACAAACTATTTTTAAAAACCAAGATTATTTTTGAAATAAACGAAATACACAAACTTCTGAGATTCATCAAGTACTTTTAAAAAGACAAATGATTTTAGAAACTATAAAGGCATAAAATTCCACACAGAACAGAATTTTTAAAAAAGGAATATCATAAATAATTGTACACTTATGCACTTTTATAAAGTGAACAAAACCCTAGGAAAATAAATTAGCAAAAGTGGCTTCGCGGGAATGATTCTAAAACCTTTCAATATGCTCAAGTAAAGCTTTCAAAGCAGGTAATTCACAGTGGAAAACCTAACTCAGAGTCAAGGGCGGCCTTGCATCCAGAAGTGACTCCGTGGGTGTCTCCGCCAGGTTGGGCCTGGAGGGGCACCTCGTGTGGGGACCGCGAGGGGGCGGTGTCTGTACCCCGTCCGCTGTCCCCGTTGTGCCGTGCACTCCTTTCTAGTTTGTCTCTCTAATCACTCACTCTGCTGCTTCGTGGCTACTGCTTGTTTTCAGCATCTTGTTTGATTAATCACGAAATCCATGGAAATCCTTGGTTTCGTAATATGGAAAAGAGGGGCTGGGGATTTAGCTCAGCAGTTCGGTGGCCTGCCTTGCAAGCGCAAACACCTGAGTTCAATCCCCGGTACCAAAACAAACAAACAAACAGACAAAAAAAAAAAACCCAAAAAACAAACAAAAGAAATGTGGAAACGAAACTGAAATGTCTCTTAGGGAAAAGAAAATGGTAGTTTTCTCCGTTCCTTTAACTATGAAGAAAATCTGGGGAAATCAGCCTCGGATAGAGTTGCTGGTGATACAACCTGGGGTGTGGAGCCTACGAGGTGGGCTAGGAGAAGTAGGGAGCACAGCGGGCAGGGGAGAGGACAAGGGCGGACCCACGGTGACGGCTAAAGTGGAGGCTAAAGTGGAGTCGGGTCGTTTCTGTTGCCTACACACACCGCCCCGTGGGAGCGGTGAAGCTGGAGCTGAGTAGACAAAGGGAACTGGACAGAGAACCAAAAGCAGGAGACGGGATGGAGGGAGGAATGCTGTCGAGGGGCGAGAGAACACACCAATGCAGAAACGCAGGAGCCTCCTTATTCCCACTCTGAGAACTAAGGAGAGAAGAAATTTTAGTTTCCTTAATTTCTTAAAAAGAAATAAAATACTTTGACTCCACACGAATTACCAACTCCTTTAATATTAAAAACTTTTTCCTTTGGAGCCTTAATTATAAAATATCTTTCTGTTTCATTAAGTTTTATAAAATTTCCTCTGATTTATCTCTGTCCGTGTGAATATATTAAACATTTAATTATTTTCATGACTTTCCTGGCATTTTTATTATTCTCTTTATCACAGAATGTTTCAGAATAAAAGGCTTCCTTTATTCTTTGTTTAATTTCTTTTTGAGGTGCAGGAAAGTACAAAAGGGATAGTGAAAACCAAATCCCACACCTTTTGTCCTATTTTACCCATTTTCATACTGTTCTCGACGTTTATACTTTCCACTCGAATAGGAAACAAAATAGTGCAGCAGGCCACATCAGCGGTTCATTGAAGCAAAATCATTACTATGGAGGCTGCAGCAATTAGGAACAATTTTATCATGGGACACAACTTGTATATAAAAAGGCCATATTATGAACGATTTGGAAACTGCGTAGAGAATGTGCCTTGTGGTATTCTTGTATGTGAGACTAAGATACCATGTTTGAATACCCATTTACATACAACATGGTCATTTTTCTATGAATTTAAAAAAATCAGAGCCCAGGATTTGCATTAGGACAATGAGAGCTAGTCATGTTTTTCAAACAGTACTGTGCTCTCTATAAAGTGTCATTTCTCCTATCAAATATGAAAAGGAAAATAACTTGAAGACATAGCAGAATATCACTTTCCTAGTCACCCAAGGGTGCTCACCATAAAGCAAACACAAAAAGGTCTGTGTTCAAACTGGTTAAGCGACAGTGACATTGTAATTAAAATTGCCTAAGCAAACTGAGTTCCTGGAGGAATCAGAATTTGTAAGTGCGAAGAATCACCTGCATGACGATGTTCTGCTGTCCAGCACTGGTGCTCTTTTGTCTCAAGGGAGAAAGCAGTGCACATTTTTTTAAGAGTAGGAAAGGTTTACTGAGAGAAAGAAGGCTTCTGTCTCAGAAAGTCAGAAGGGAGACCGGAAAGTGGGTTACCCCATTACAGGTGTTTCATATGCAGTATAGTGTCCTAGTGACATTTTTTGTAATTTTCAAATTATAACATTTCTTCTTTTCCATAAAAAGAATTAAAAGCTTAATATACCTGATGAATATGGGGGGGGCATTGTATATGAGAGTACAAACTAAAACCATGTTGCTATAAATTTAAAATTTGTAACATGAAATTTAAAAATGTAAGACTAAAAAAAATCAGCTTTTGAAAATAACTGTGCAGTACAAAAATGTTGGAGGGGGAGGAGGAAGACAAGACTAAAATGAAAATGCTTTGCTAAGGGATAGAATGGGAAAAGCCCAACAGTACAATAAATGTGAAGGGGAAATTAGAAACAATGCAGAGGGAGAGAGATCACCCAACACATAAGAAGTGAGCAGATTAAGGTGAAAATGCAAACAGTGACTTAGATATTAATAAAGAGTCCAAAAAGATTAGAGAGATATGGTAGAAGGACTCACCAGCAAAATAAAGCCCCCCAAAATACAGTGAAAGGTTCCCCTCCCCAAGTAAAACTATTCTAAGACACAGAAAGGAATAAGTTAAGATATAAGTCAAGAGATTGCTCCTGGAATAAAATAAGACTATAGTCAACATTTTGTGGAAAAGATAAAAATGAAAACATAGCACACATTTCTGGGTAAAATCATCCAGCATGGCAGTGATGTTCTACACTTGTCCATGAGTGAAAACCCCTTCAGTCTTCCTGGTAAGGGAAAGCTTTCCAAGTCCTAGGAGGCCAGAAGGAGAAAAGAAGGGGCAACCTGCCCCCCATCACTCAGCACTTCAAGTGTGAGGCAGGAGAAGTGCCTTTCAATGTGCAAGAGTTCAGAAGCACTGTATTCCAGGACAGCCCCCCCTCCCTCGGAGGCTGTTAGAGGCGACATTCACCCAGTGGAGAGACGATTAGGAGGAACAAGGTAAGGAAGGAAACTGCACACACTGCAAACATAGGAAAAGCAGATCCTGCAGGCAGCTCCGGTCACCACCTCCCCAGCACTCAGCCTCATTCAGAGCCTGAAACCAAGTCGCTCCTTGATTCCCGATCATGGAAATTGGAGTAAAATCCTCCTTGTTTATTATCGTGAGTCACCAAGTTTTAGAGAAACTCATGCAACCACTGGCAACTAAAGCAAGGATTAAAAAATGATTGAATTTGGAAAGATGGCAGAATTGAAAAGAGTTTTGTTTGCCTTCACACTAAGCTACACTCCAAGTCCTTTTATATTTTTATTTTTTATTTTGAGACAGGGCATCACTAGTTTGTTAAATTGCCCAAACTAGCTTTGCACTTGTGCTCTTCCTGCCTTGGCCTCCCAGAATGCTGGCATTACATTAGTCACCACCAGTCTCTGCTAGGAGGCCTTTGAAGGGTGGAGGCTCTTCCTGCCCTCAGGCTGGGAGAAGTCCTCCTTCATTCCTCCTCTTGCGACTGACACTTGTCCTCTACACTTACACAGCACCCAGTTTGGGCTGTGTCCATGCCAGGACACCCTAAAGGCAGTAGGCTGTGGCAGGAGGCAGTGGCCACACTGCAGAGGCCTGCATGGCAGAAGCTTCAGTGGAATTTGGTGCAGACAGATGCAGCCAGGCAGGAAAGCCTCAGCCAGGACACAGCTCAGAGCCAATTCCAGGTGGAGCACACCCGGGGCCCAGCAGTAGATCCCTCCCAGCTGCACAGAAGAAGGGGCAATGTTCTCACATTGGAACTACCGTGGTGGTGGTGTTCCCAGTGAATGAGGGGGGTGCATGGAACCCACAATGAGCTTCCTGCAAATGCCAACTTCTGGCAGCTGCTGTGGCCCCCGGTCTCCCTGCAGTGGTGAAACATCGCAGGGCTGGGAGTGGATGGCAAGGAGGTTGGGAAAAGTGGGACACAGCTGGCCAGGGCCCATCCTTCACGACAGGCTGATCAGAGCCACATGAGCACTGCAGGCTTCGGAGTTCCAGCCCCTGCCCAGGGCTGCAGCTAGCAGATGAATGGGACCTCGGTCTGTTCTCTAATACCATGGCCGTGTGCTGGGAATTAAAGCATTTCCTTATAAAATCCCATTTATAATAATAGATGGCACCCAAATATCTGCACAAGAGAAGCTGTAGAATTGTAATGCAGATCTTCCAACCCTTTTAGCTCCTGCTGACAGGAGACACACGGGACAGACCCTGGTTATCTCGTGCTCTCACCCAATGTGAGCAGCACTGACGATCCTGGTCCATCGGATCTCAGCCGGAGCTCACAAACTCGTGTGTTACGGGACCGAGTTCAAATGTAAGAACCTCAGTGCATTTTCCATGAAGGGCAGCACAGTCTTCCATCCAGATGGTTTCCAATCTCCTCCTTTGTGTCTTAACATCAGCTGTTCCCTGGTTTAAGAAAAAACTGAAAATTTAAAATTTTTAGAATAAATAAAAGCAGAGTTTGGGTGACACTACCTCTGGCTAGGACTCTCTGGATCACGGAGATGTAGTCCCCTGGGCCCTGCTGGGTGGACAGCTCCCATCTGCCCGCAGAGATGTTTAAGGCCTCGAACAGTGGCGCTGCGCTCTGCAGCCCGCAGAGCAGGGTGACCACACTGTCCGGCGAGGCCAGCACCTTCTCCAGAAACTGCTGCTTCCTCAGCGTGAGGCCGTTCAGCACACTGCCAGACAGAATCAACAGCTTACATTTGTAGGAGGTTAAGCTCAGCAACTCCAAGTGCTGCAGGGAAGAGTGCTCCAGGTGGTACAACAGGATCCCCTCCGACTCCACAGCCTGGGAAAATAGCGTCCTCAGGTACATAGCCCAGTCCTCAGTGTCCTCTTCATACATCAGGAGGATGGCCTTCGTGTGTCCTGGGAAAAGATGAAATGATGCACCATATTTCTTAGGGTTGAAATGCTAGCAGCAGGCTAGTATCAAATATCAAAGCATCAAATATGCTCCTTAGGCAATATGCTAATGTGTTCATACCAGAGGTCAATAAAGAGTCACGGTGTCCACGCTGTAACTGTACAGGTCGAAAGCAATGATTACAATGGTGCAAGTCTGCTTTGTGCGTGTGTGGGCCAAGGAAACACAGAGTGTGCATAGCAACAGCGGGAAGGGTCCCCCAGGGACAGGCCGCTCTGCAAAGGTGGGTGGGGCGCTCCCAGGCTGGCTCTGACAGCACCTCCGAATCTTCCCTGCTTCTGGCATGTCTCTCCTTTCCAACCACTGCTTCCAAATGAGAGTTTTATAACATAAGCCTTGCCTGATGAATGAAAGCGCTTTGAGGAGAAATGAATCCACACTAAAGGACTTTAGAGTACTTCCTCCGGGGGAAGATGGGTACTAAAGTCAGATTACAGAATTTCCATTCCCAGAGACTCAGCAAAATCAACATCTATTTAAAAAGAAGAAAGAGATTCAGTAGCAGAAACTAAAGAAACGCGGACTCTTGAATCATAAAGCAAGATGTCGATGCCATGCCTGGAAGGTCCTGGCTTGCACAGAGCTCACCAGCACCCCAGAACCATAGTGACACAGCGTCGGGGTCTCCAGACCCTTGGCTCCGTGCACCTCTCTTCTTGTTCAGCATGGCCAGGGTGCCTGCGGCTGTGGAGAGGCTGAGCATCTTCCACCAGCTGGGCCAAAGCCTGTACCCCAAATCCTGCCTAGGGAGGAGAGGACCCTGGAGAGGACTCTCCACAGGTCCCAACAGCGATGCCCACCAAGGACGGCACCAGAGTGGCCACAGCCGTCTGGTCTTCCTGAGTCCCTCAGACCATAAGGTGGTGGGAGAGCAGATCTGCCTCTTACCTGTAGATGGAGGGCAAATGAAAGCACTAAACACAAGGAGGGAATCAAATGAAGGGGAATCTGCTCATCCATAGTAAGCAACAAAAGTGTAACCTGGGGTAAGAGAAACCCAGCAAGACCAAAGATGGAAACATAAACCACAATCATGGTCTCCATCGCTACCAAAGATCAGCAGGCAAAAGCTACAGAAAATCAGTAAGTGGGGGACAGTTCTTCATGTGGCTAAGACTGCAGAGTAAACAAAACCAAAATTAGAAGACAAGTTGACTTAGTTAAAAGAATAACAAAAAGTATAATAAATCAACGAGGAAGCTGGGTATACTGGAACATCACTAGAATTCTAGCATTCAAGAGGCTGAGGCAGGAGGACAGAGAATTTGAAGCCAGTCTGGGCTGCACAGTGAAATCAAGACCAGCCTGGATTACGTAGCAAGACCCTGTCTCAAACAAACACACAAATAAAGCAAGGAGAAAAATCAAGAGCTCAAACAATATCATTACCTAGATAAATAAATTTTTAAAGCAGTAACTACATTAGACATAGATAATATTTTAATGTGTTCCATAAAACAAGGCTTGATATTTTCACAGGAATGCAAAAAAAGATAAAAGAAAAAGAGAGAAGGTGAAAGTAATTTGCAGAAATTGAAAATGTTTGGATAAGAGTCAAAAAAGGAATGATTCACTATACGTGGTTAATACAAAAACCTGAAGCAGAGAACAAAAGATACAGTAAAATTTTAAATAGTTTTTAATAATTAAACAGTCTTTCAAAGAAGGAAGCTCTAGAAGTCATCTTTATGGGTCAAAGGGGCACAATCACACTCCAAGAAAGACTGCAAAGGAAAGCACATCTTGAGTAAATTGCCTTTCTTTTGTGGTTATTATTATTTCTTTGCATATCCAGGAAGGAATAGCAAGTCACCCACAAGGGGAAAAGCAGTATAGTCTTGATTCAGGGCAATTTCAAGGCCAGGTTACAGTGAACAGAAGAGAGTTCTGTAAGTCACCTTCACAGTGTCCTCATCGTAGAGGGTGTGTGGTGTGGCAGGGACAGTGAAGGGGTCACTGATGCCCAAGCCTCGGACAGATCTAAGGGGTGTCACTCAGAGGTCTGGGGTCGGTCCCTAGCACCTTAAGATATAAAACTGAGTAAGGAGCAAAAGTGTATCCTGCACTCTGTGTTTGCATGATGTCCGACTCAGAGGTAAAGGATCGGGTGGGCACAGCCGGGGTGGGTCCCTCTGGAAGTGCCCTGCATGGTCGTCTGGGAAGGGGGCAAGTGAATCTGTGTGCATCTTCAGGCCTTAGCTTGAGTGTAAAGTCAACTGTAAGAAACTAACAAATGAAAGTCGCAAAAGAACGTTTCCAGAAAGAGGCTGTCCCAGATCTTAGAGAGCTGTGGCTATTTCCAGCAGATGGACTGAGCCTTTTTGGAAGGAGATAGACAGGAAACAAACAAAGCTACTGTGAGTTTACCTGTTTTTTGTCATTTTGTCACTATGTAAGGATTATCTCCACGGACTGAAGCCTCACCTCTCTGTTCACTGATTCCTACTCAGAGTCTACGTACATTCCGTGAATAAATGTTCAGTGAGTGTTAGAATACTTTACATATTCAAAATTGCGAAGACAACATCTGGCAGAAAGCCTGCGGGGATTTGACACAAGTTGGGTGTGAATCCTGTGAAGAGACTCTCCCAGTCTGGATGTTAAACAACTGCTTGTGGAACACACACAAATATGATGGCATAACTCAGTCTTTTTATGCATGGGAAACCAAACCGTAGGGGGAAGAGCATTCTTTAGATTATATAGAGAACCAGAGTAAACTGCTATGTGGCTGTAAAATCAGTGGAGCAAAAACAAACTCATCAGAACTATCAAGTATTTAAAATAAAGTAGGTCTCTATGTGTTTTACAGATGCTACTTGTTTTACCTCTCAAATTATCCACTAAGTAGGTCCTAATGTTATTCTTGTTTTACCAGCACGGGTTGTGGGGTGGGGAGTGACACAGAGTCTGGGGCAGGCAGCCTTCCCACAGCCTAGCAGTTAACCTGCTTTCACCTCTGTCACCAAAGGACACAGTAGCCCCAGTTGTCTAAAGATGCAAATGAATTCCTGGAGGTGGGAAGGGCTGGATCAGTCAACACAAGTAATCTGAAGTGTGGGAGGTGGGCTGGGAGGTGACTTTCCCGTCCAGCAAAACAGAGTGCACTTTCTGATGTCTATGAAGGATTTAGAGAACTTACTTCTTGAGTCTAAAATTTAACTCAATAAAATGACAGAAAAATCTACAAGGCTCCTCTAAAGCATAGAATAAATACTCCTTTGTTACGAGACTGGGTATCATGAGAAAATGACGATAGGAAGTAAATTCTCTTATGCAGATAACCATCCTGGCCTTTCCAAACTCCCGAAGAAAGTGCTTCAGTTAGCCTTCTCCAACACCCTAGGCCCACTTTCACTTGTGTTGAAAATTAAGCCTTTTTAAAAAAACATTTGTATTTGATATATTCATTAACAACCTCTATATGCCAATTTTCAAAAGCCTGAATGTGAGCATGAAGTGTCATTCTTTTCTTCTCTACAACGCATGAAGTATTTAGGTCTTTTGGTCTTTTCTTGTCTTCATTACTATTTTACTGAGATCTTCCAAAACCAGAAAGGCTGGGGGGGGCAGTTCCCATGCACTGAGTCATCACCAACTGTACGCCAGTGGGTCCTTCGTTACTGGCTGATGATCACGCTGAACCTGGTGAGCTTAGGTGCTATTGGGCCCGTGGGACAATCGCAGGTCTTAACCTTGCCTTGTGGAGCTGAGTTGAATCGAGATGCAAAGTTAGTAAAAGACTTTTTTACAGCACACTTGTCTTTCCCTTGTTCTAGAGCTATCTACCTATAAATCCTCACGAGTAGCCTCACAGCTTGCTGTGGGCTCCATTTTTACTGGTATGACCAAAATATATGGTGAATGTTTAAATTAAAAAAAAAATCTTTGGGGGGTACCGGGGATCAAACTCAGGTCCTTGCACTTGTGAGACAGGCAGCGGCACCACCTAGTGAAATCCCCAGACCTACAATTTTTATTGTAGTAGTAAAAGACACATAGCCATGAATCTCGCTCACTTCAAAGCAGTTGTGAAGGCCTCTTCCCTGCATGTCTTTAAGAGGTGTGAGAGTACAATGAATACTGCTGTTTAGGGTCAGAAAGGCAGGGTTTTCCAAACAGTACAGAGCATTCTGGTCTACCTCATTCACCAGATCTGGCATGGTGTAACTTTGGGGTCTTCCTCAAAATTAAAATGGCCATCTCTAAAGGTTTTGAATCAATTCAGGACATGGAGGCAGCCATGATAGTTCAACAAAAGACTCAGGCAAGAGGATTCCAGAGCTGCTCCAGAAAGTGGCAAGGACAGTGGGATAAGAGTTTTCAAAGGAAGGGGAGGCCGACGATGGCGATGAATGGCAATATGTCTCTTACTGTGGAACACTTTTAAAGTTCAACGTCACCATATTTTCCATTACGCCTCATACACTTGCTCTAAATCATCATTTTTCTCCTTTAAGGAGGTTTATTGTCATTAAGATTGGCCAAGATTAGGCTGCAAAATGAAGTAATAAAAATGAACATGAAGCATAGAATACAAAATGTTCATTCCTGGAAAGCTACGTCATAACAAAAGAACATCACTCCTGAAGATGAGATTTAACTCTGCAGATAAATTATTGAACGTGTAAGTCTTCAGTTTAAAGTAAATAACAGCATTATTCAATGGTTTTACAGGAACAGAATAGAGGAACAGGAACACTAATTCTCATAAATTTACTGTGAAAGGTTCTTTCAGATTCAATGGTGTCTTATTTTCTTATTTTTCTTACAAAACCTTCTGATGAATTTTTAAAGTTGAAGGAAACTTGTATCAATAATTGCTCTTACATGGAAATCAAATTACATCACATTTTATCAAACCTTGAGGCTAAATTTGAATTAAAATCCTTCCTGTTGTATATGCACAGCTCCACACAGAGTGGCAGATTCTGTCCTTTTTGAGTAAGATTCAGTCTCATACACAAGTGTTTATTGTGCAGAGAGGGAAAAGATTGTATGATAATACATTATGATTAAAGCAGAGTCTGGGTGGAGAATCAAGACTTGTCATGTAGAAGTACAAGATCCTAACAGTGAAAGTAACTGTACTGTATCCCAAAAATGTACCAATAAACTCAATTAAAGATGAAAAAAAAACCAGAGTCTGGGTGGAAACATGAACACTAATCCTGATGTAACCGTAACGTATATAAATCACACCTAAATTATACAGTGAGTAAACTCGAATT
This sequence comes from Fukomys damarensis, assembly GCF_012274545.1. Taxonomy (NCBI): domain Eukaryota; kingdom Metazoa; phylum Chordata; class Mammalia; order Rodentia; family Bathyergidae; genus Fukomys; species Fukomys damarensis. Next base: position 7,870,281 of record NW_022900937.1, read on the forward strand.
GGTATATGCTGCAACCTTGTAATATTATTGCTCGTACAACAGAGTAACAAAACAAGAACCAAAAGTACCTAATAGGATCGTTGAGAGTACAGACTGAAAAATTTCATACAAAGTGTCACAAGGCATGGAAAATTGGGGCCCAGGGATTATCAGCACCTTCCACTAAGAAAACTATAAGTACATCAGTGATAGGCCTCTGAAAACAGGAAACATATTCTAATTCCTAAAGTATTACCTCAATAATAAGATATAAAGAAATTAACTGTACATTAGCTTTAAATAAGTGACTATTTTTAAATTTCTGTACTGTCTACATTACTAATAGACACTGAAGAGGGAATTGAGATAAAATCAAAGAAAATATGTCTATCAATATATAGATAGCATGGGTAAGAATTCCTCACTCCTTTCCAAGTTTTCAAAATGATTTGTGTTAAAATAAGGGAAGTACTCAAGTGACAATTTGGGAAATAAACTGGGGACATGACAATATCTCAGCAATACCCTGGAAATAAAAATTATTTGATGAAATAGTAATCACAATAGCTAACACTATGCTAATAGGTAATGCTAATCATAATAGAAGTCTTACAGTTTCTTACAGTGTACCAATATTATTCTAGAAGATTTATCTCATCCTCACAAAAAATTCTATGAGTTATTATTTTTATAATTATTTTCCAGAGCAGAAAACAGTGGGTGCTCAGCACATTGACTAATTAACTTGGTCAAGATCATTGAAGTTAAGCAGTAGCTTGGTGATGCTCAGACCTGAGCCATCTAGCTCAGCACTGCTGCAATCTGGCCCTTCTGGTGCACTGGCTGCATCCACTTCCTGGTCCTCTGGGCCACTTGTGCTGACTCGGGACGGTGCCTTCAGAGTCCTATCACCAGGTATGTGGTGACCTGCACTGTAACTGCAGCCCGGGCACATTGTCTGGAACGCAGACTACGGAGTCCCTTTCCTTTCCCTCGTTTCCATCATTCTCTGGGTGCTGTCAGTGCTTCTCCCACACAACCAGAGGGCAGCAGTTGAGGCTCCAACTCTACCAACCGTTACTAGTTCATGACAGATGCACAGTTCAGTGGAGAATTGAAAATGTCTCAAATAAGTGCAAATATGAGGAGTCCTCTTCCTATGGTATGCATATCTTTCTGCTCCTTTTTTTTTAATTGAGTTTATTGGTACATTTCAGGGATACAGTACAGTTACATCCATCATTGGGATCTTGTACCTTTGCATGACCGGTCTTGGTTCTCATTTTTCCCCCTTGTCCCTGCCCTCCCTTCACCCCCTCCTCTCCTCCACCTTTACAATCACTTCATTTCCATTTTGTCATTTTCTCATATTTTTTTCTTTTCCCTTATTCCCTTTCCCCTACCCTTCCCACTTTCCCTACACCTTTAGCCCCTTTCTTCCTATTTCACATGATCAATTATCTCATTAGGATCTTATGTACTATTCTGCTCCTTTCATTACTCCCATCTGTCCTCCGCAGCAGGAGACAAGGGTTATGATTACACCTTCGGGCAATGGTGAAGTCTGGATTGGTGGAGAAGAAATGTCAGCATTTAGTCACTAAGAGAAAATGTGAGTGACCAACATGTTTTTCATGTTAGGGAATATGGTGGTAATTTATGTGGGGTCCTTAGTAACGAAATCTGTATATAGTCTATAAAGGTTCTATTTCATCTTTATAAACAAAATTCTAGATGTGAGTGTGGAAACCATCATGAGTTACCATAATGGAACTCTACAGACTCAGGGGGGTTTTGAATGAGGGGCAATTATGCCCTTTGACAAAGGATTCTTCTATACAGTCACATATGGGAATCATGCATCCTCTAAGCCTCTTCAGAATAGCCAGTGTCCATGTGCACTGTGGATAAAGGAATAGCCATAGTAGAATGCCTGGAATATCTTCTACTGATAGTTAAGTTCATCATCTCAACTGACACACTTTCTCCAAGACACATAATACTGCCATGGTGTGGTGGTAAGTGGAGAATGAATCAAAGTCAGGTGCAGTGGCGATGGCCTCTTGCCCTGGTTTTATTTAATAATGGTTCGAGTGGGCCCATGGAGCTAGCCTGTAAGTACTGTTAAACTGAATACTGGCAACATATATTCACAGTACGTATAAAAGAATGAGGCATATTATGTTAAAAGAGCAAAATATAAGTTTCTGAAACTGTGGACCACCTTCCCTATAGTAAATTAAAAAACAAAACAAAACAGAACAAAAATCTGTATTCGTGGGAGAATTACAAAAATTAGTGTCACCAAAAATAACTTGAAAGATGTGATGGTAATTAATTATTTCTTCTGTTTAATGGGCCAGTTTGACAGAAAAAAAAGATACAGGGTCTTGAAAAATTACTTGATGCCCATAAACATACTCAAGTGTTATTAACTTCTGTTCTACACTTGGTATTCACTGTAGCAAATCAACCGGAGTATGGAAACTATCAACTGCCCAAATTGATCAATTAATTATATGTTATGGAGTTCATTTCTTTTTTGAAGGGTAGTTTACAGTGTCCCAGTAGGGAAGAAAGTAACCTATCACTGTGTTCCTTCAAACCTCAAGTTTCAAACCTCCCTGGCATGAGAAATCCAAACAAATACTGAGTATATTGATATATCATAATCATATATCATTTTACACAATAAACGAAATGTGTAACTGATGAAATGCAGTGTATTTTCAAATGCTCCGATGCCACTCTCTGATACCTCTAAGCCAGAGCATGTGCAGGATCAGCCACGTCAAAATCTGCAGTCTCAGGAAACTTTCTAGATGATCATTGGTTTGAGGAAACTCAGAACACCCTCAAATGCTAAAAGACAATTTGCTAAGTCTCCTCACTCAACAGCGCCTTTGGATCTTGCAGGGAGCACAGTCAATGAGCTATTCTGACCCTCAGCAGTAAAGCCAGCGGATATGGTAGGACCCAGGTTTAGCGAGGGCTCCACTGTACTCTGCTCTGCCCTGCGGCTTTGCAATAATGCTTCGTGTTGTGTTTGCCAACTCTCATGAGGAGACCAGTAACACTTTCCCCTGAGGTTTTGGAGGAAACCATACCTTATTTTTCCTTTGAAAAATGACTCCTTTCCTTTAAATAATGAATTTTTGAGCTTTTATTGGGTCCTGGTAGAGATGAATGGTCGGCTTCTAGGATATTGTTTATATAGTCTATCTGGCCACGAGTGAAGTAGGTGTTCTGAGACCACCAAAGTATACTTTTGGTTATGAGTATCCCATTAGGAAATGGATATGATATACACAAAACCAGAGTTAGGCTGGTCTAGATGGAACCAGTGCATTTCTTTTTTCTTTTTTATGCGACAGGGTCTCACTTATGTACTGAGACTAACCTGGAACTCACTGTGTAGCCCAGGCTAGTCTCGAGTTCACAGTGATCCTCCTGCCCCAGCCTCCCGAGTGCTGGGATTACAGGCATGCACCACCACATCCAGCTCCAGCCATTGCATTTCTTGAGCATGGTGTCCACATCCCTGAGATGCTAAATTTTCCTGCTTTGCCTTCTCTGCCTCAGTATACCCTTATAGCTGCACAGGGCTCACCTGCCTGCTAACACAGAAAAAGCAGCATGGCATTAGCCCCCCGATGAGTCTGAAAGCCAGCTGCCACTGTGTGACAGCCCTACTCTGGGTTTTCCAAAAGGAAGCTTTCCTATTTGAAAGGACTGTGTGCAATACATTTGGACGTTCACTTTGGTTTGAAGACAGAATGAACTGTGCTATGGATCCACATCAAACAAAAGAAGAAGAAAGAATGGAAAAGAATACAGTATGCTTATTTCATTTCAGCATTAAATATACAACCTAGATCACTTAAAAAAAAACCCTAACTGGGAAATATGAGCCTATAAGTTGCATTCTTCCATGTAATGATTTCCTTATGTGCTTTTGTGGCTTATATAAAGACAAATTAGATTTGAACTTGGCTTCTCAGTTTTCCATTGTGAGTAATTGAACCTGTATAACAAGCCTTTCGCCACACTGGTGATCAACCTATGCTTATTGAAAGTTTTCTAGAGTTACAGTTGAGGCTGCAAAAGGATCAAAGTTGTATAGGTTTTATGTGGTTGCAGGAAAATTCATCTTGGAAATGCCTTACCCTGTGGCAAAGCAATTCAAACATGAAGTTAATTTCAATGAAAAACATATAATTACACAAAAGTTAGAATTCTGAGGGTAGATGTTTTGAAGACATAAAATGGAGCTATTTTCTTTGAGTAATTATGTCAGCAGGCTAAATTTGCATTACCGCATTGGTTTGTTAGGGGTATAGATTTCTAACAATCTTAAAAGTACACAAGAGTGAATTTTATGCATGCATGTGGATTATACAATATTCCTAACAATAAAAAACAAAAACCTGATGGAATAGATATAATATTTGAAAAAGGTCCCCAGCACCAGCAGCAATTAACTTTTAAACACCCATATTACCCAACCTTATAGGCTCACAAAGTTCAAACTTGATGCAAATTTGCTACAGCTGTCAGTAGTAATTCTGGTATATCTGTAAGCTAAAAATTGAGTCCTGTGTAAATGACTCAGTGATATTAATTAGTATGACTGAAATCAGTCAAAATTATTTCTTGAAGAAATCACAACTGACAGGTTCCAATGTTCAGGTGAACACTCCGGTGCGTTTTTATGCTACCCCCAGTGTTACAATTCCTTTTATTTTTGGTACCTATTGATCTTACACGATACTGTGTTTCAAGGCATATTCTACATTTGGGTCATATACCAGGCCTTACAGCCACACTGCCTTTTCCTTCTTTATTTGCTTTTTCTTTTCTAGCAAGAGATGCCCTTGTACTTTCACATTATCTTTTTTTTAGAGTCCACATTTTTGTGATATTTGTCTTTCTGACCTTGACTTCTTTTAGTCCCCGTTTTTCTGCAAATAACAAAATTTTGTTCTTTTTTACAGCTGAATAGTATTCCATTGCACAAATATCACATTGTCTTAATCTATTCCAGCTGTTGATGGACACCTAAACTGGTATCCTAGTTTGGCTGTTGTGAATTGTGTAACAGTAAATATAAATTGCAGGTATTCCTATAGTCTGCTCACTTTTATTCCTTCATGTGTACATATACCTAAGAAGAGGTGTCTTAAGTTTTATCATTGCTGAGACAAAATACCCAACACCCAAAGTTAAAGGTTTATTTTGGCTCACAGGCTATAGAGGTTTCAGTTTATAATCAGCAGGCTTCAAGGCACGGTGGCAGGCAGAGGGGCATCACAGAGGAGAAACAGTACATGGCAAAGCAGGGCAGGCAGAAGGCAGCCAGCAGGGAAACAGCAAGCAGCAAGTGACAAGCAACCAGAGACCCTCTTTCTGTCCTTTTTATCTTATCCAGGCTACCTACCCTTAAGGCAGGTCGCACTCACAGTCAAGGTGGGGCACCCTTAGTGCCACCCAGAGCCATACCATATTGATCACTGGACTAATTTCATAAATTACAAACCCTTGATCCAGCATCACATTCCACCCAGCTACTTCCAAAAAGCTCCACCTATGACCACACGGATTTTGGCAGACATCTAAGCCAAACCAAAAGGAGTGATATAGCTGGACTGAATTGTAGCAATAGTTTTAGTTTTTTGAGGAACATGTATATGGTTTTCATAGCACCTGTACTAATTTACGTTTACACCAGCAGTATAAAAGGACTCGTTTTACCCTACATCTGCATCAGTATTTACTTTTTTTTTTTTTTGTATTCTTGATGATAGTCATTCTGACTAGGGTGAAATGGAATATCAGTGTAGTTTTGATTTGTATTTCCTCGATGGATACAGATGAGCATTTTTCAATACTTATTGGCCATTTGTAGTTTTAAAAAAATGTCTGTTCAATTCTTTTGCCCATTTATTGAATGGGCTATTTGATTTTTGGTGTAAGGTTTGAGTTCTTTATATATTCTAGATATTAATTCTCTGTTGAAAGAGTAACAAAGATTTTTCTCCCCTTCTATAGGCTGTGTTTTCACTCTGTTAATTTCCCCTAAAAATGGTCATATTGCCAAAACCGACCTACAAATTCAATGCATCCCCAACAAAATACCAGTGACATTCTTCACAGAACTTTTAAAAAATCCTAAAATTCATATGGAAACCATATAAGATCCAGAATAAACAAAGAAATCCTAAGCACAAACACCATCACAATACGGGATTTTAAATTAAACTACAAAGTCTTAGTTAAAAAACAGCAACGTAGTGGCACAAAAACAGAGACATAGACAAATGGGACAGAAGAGGCGACACAGAAGCAAACCCTCATCACTACAGTTATGTGAGACTGGACCAAAGAGGCCGAGAAGACAGTCTCTTCAATAAATGGTGGCGCAGAAAGTGGTATCCCCCTTGTAGACTGAAAGGACAGCCTCATCTCTCCCGCTCTACAAATTCAACTCAAAACGGACTGAAGACATAGGTGCAAGACCAGAAGCCTTGAAACTGCTAGAAGAAAACATAGGGGAAGAACTTGAAGTTAAATCATAACCAAAGACTTCCTGAAGAGAACTCCTATAGAATAGAAAATAATAGCAAGAATCAACAAGTGGGATTATAACAATTAAAAAAGCATGACAGTTTTAGTAAAAGTATCTCATTCAAAAATAAAAATTTAAACTTGAAAAGGCACAAACTGCAAAGTTTATGAGCCTCCAAAGGCCACACCATACTGAGCTATAAAGCTGAATTTAATTCACATCACCTACTGCCAAACTCTGGCTTGAGTATCAGTGCTTCTGCAGGCAAAATTACTGGCAAGATAAAATAAAAGCACAGTCCCTCCTTTGAGGCTTCCAATGGATAACAGCATATGACAAATTGTCAGATTAATAAAAAAATAACTGCAGTTCCATCAGCAAATCTCATTCGAAGCAAGACAAAATCAGAAGACAGTTGTGATAGAAAAAACAAAGGGATGGATAATGATGACTGGAGAGCTATGATCAAAGTAATTTTTTCTTTCCCGAGTTCCTTTAGAGAACTTTAGGGAGAGCTACCTGTGCATTTGAATGCTTTGTTGCTCGAGTACATAAGTCAAGGTCATGGTGGATAAACTCGTGTCCTTTAACTCTGGTGGGATCTTGTGGTTTACACTTGAAAGCACTTGGTTATCACTTTGACACTGATGCCTTTCAGGATTTTTGTCATGTGCAGAAGTACATATAATGTCATAGTATGAACATGTAACCATTAAGAGCATACCCTTAGCAAAAGTGAGGACAGTAAAATATCTTGAAAGTACCTGTATACCACAAAACAATGCACATAGCAAGCAAGGAATAAGATCAGTATCTACTGGTGTGATGCAAATAAAACCAGCAAGGAAGCAGCCTTCTGCCTTCTGCACCATTTGTGGCCCTTCTTGACCAGAAGGGATGTGGTCAACCTAGGGGCATCTGTCTCCTACAACACCAGGAGCACCACCTGGGCCGATGACCATGGTAAATGACACTTCTGAGGTCAGAAGGCAGCACACGAGCAGCACACTAGGCAACTCCTGAAAAATCCTCAAGTCTGGACAGCATTTGGTAATAACTACATCATGCCCCATCAACACCATTCTGTCCTCAAAGTGTAGTCAAGGGTCTGGACCCTTTATGAGCTTAGGAGAATTTGAGTGTTCCAAAACTAGAGCCCATTAAGGAACCACCGTGTAACTAAGCACTTGGTTAACTCTCATAATGCTGGAAATTCCAACTTCTTATGGTATTTCTAGTACCATCGTTGACTGTGCTTATAATTCTTCATTTTGTGAGCTTTGCTGATACAAATAAAAACATTTAGTCTTTCCTCTGTGGAAGAAATATGATAATATTCATTAAGGAAATTAATGAGTGTCATTTATTCAGTTCACTAAAATAAAAAATTTCCCAGATGAGGGTACATCACCTTATTTAAAAACAAAGGGAACAATATTTGAAATTACATATCCAAAATTGGTTTCTAGTTCTGAATATCATGTTTGTCCAAACATTTAAAATCATTAAAACTATATATTTATAGATGGTGATGGAGGGTTAAATTTTATAAAGCAATCAATATGTGATTAAGTAAAAGTGTTTTTAATGTATTCTGGCTCAGACTTGTACAATAATTGCTTTTTTATTATAAATTCCCATACTCCAAAAGTCTATTTGTAAAATTATCAGAGCCTCAAACTCAGGCACTAAGCTGGTTATAACCACCATGGTTGAAAAATTAATGTTCACATTTTTGACCCATGCTGATATTTTCTACAGGATTTAAAACTAAGCTTTTCTGAACAGAAATAATGGGCTTGTTTTCATTAATATTTGACAGTTGAAAGTGGATAATATAATCAATGCAATATAATTAATCAAAAACTTTTATAAAAATATGAACTTCCAAAGAGATATGATTTTAGAATATAAAATCAGAAATATTATTATAAAGTTTTTTTCCTTTTCCTCTAATAAAAATTGAAGATCTATACTATATAAAAGTTTAAAGATAGACCTATGCAAATATATAAAAATAATTTATTTTATTCTTAATTTTAGTAATTCAATTTATTCAACTTTATTTTTAATTATTTGCATTTAAATACCTTATGGGTATCTTAGTTACCTTTCTCATTGCAAAGAAAAAATACCCAACACCCCAAGTTAAAGAGGAAAAGGTTAATTAGCTCACAGTTTGTAGAAGTTTCAGCCCATCATTGGTTGGCTCCAAGGCAGGGTGGCGTGGCAGAGGAGAACCAGTTTATGGCAAGCTGAAGACAGCAAAAACTTAACAATATGTTTCTGTTCCTTTTATCTTATCCAGACTACTTTGAACAGGTAGCACTCACACCCTTAATCCTAGTGCCCTTGAGCCTACCACTGTGCCATGAATCAATCCCAGTGTCACACACTCTGGATCCAGCCACCTCTGAAAAAGCCTCAACTATGACTGCACGAGGCTTTGGGGGTACTCTAGACACAAGCCCACAGCAATAGGGAAATAAATATCCAAATACAATGTTGAATTTTGCTAGATACATTTTTATATGAGTTCATAAAAATATTTAAAAATCTACCACTTGAACATATATTAATGTAGTTTATAATTGTGATCAAATTTAAAGTAAACAAAAGATTTATATAATAAGGGTTAAATATGACTTCTAGAAGTATTAAAGGTTTTCTCAGTTCATTGTTTGGAAATCTTTATACCTCCAGCCACCAATATGAGCAGCGATGTAGGTGACAATGACGACAGTGACAATTACAACAAAGACCACCAATGTACAGTGCATGCCGAGCACTTGCCTGTGACAGCTCTGGTGTCCCACAGGATCCGTGTATTTGGCGCATACCAACCCTGGACCCTCGCCCCATTCTGCACCCCTGGCAGATGCGCACAGCAGAAAGCACCGTGGATGTGCACCCGTGAGAACTGTAACAGCAGCAGCTCCCAGTGGCTGTGCCGAGCTGGATAACTAAGCAGGCAAACCGCTGATTGTGACTAAACTGTAAAAGGAGTTTCATTTTTTGCCCCTTAAAAACTTGAATTCCACAAAGACATTCCAATAATGAACCAGTACATATCTTGTCAAAGATGACTAACTAACAGCAACCTGAAGGTGCTCCTTAAGTTTTATGAAAGCTTATCCTCCATGGTTACATCTGGGTGCCTGGTGATCAGACCCTCTCTGCAGCATTCTCTTCCCCCTTCTGCTGATATCGCCTTTGTTTAGAAATCTGTATTAGGCACCTACTGTTGCTGTAAGAATTTTACCCAAAGTGAAGTGGCTTTAAAGCACCCCAAGTTTGTTATCTTAACAGTTCTGGAGGTCAAGGAGATGAGTCACCCTGGACTAACATCAAGATACTGGCAAGGGCCCGGCTCTCTCCGGAGGTGGACACACATCCTTGTCCCTGCAAATCCATGTGCCCGAGGGCCCACTGTCTGTGGCTCATGGCCTCGCTCCTCCCTCTCAAGCCAGAGACCGAGAAACCCAAGGCTTTCTCCTTCTGTCACCTTGCTGGGTCTCCTTCTCTGCTTCCCCTGAAGGACTTTGTCATGGGCCTATCTAGACAATCCATGAACATCTCCCAGTCATAAACTCGGCTAATTAGCAACCTTAATTCCATCTGCAGCCTCGATTCCTCTTTGCCAACAAACCCCGATTATTCACAGGTTTGGGGATCAGGACACACACACTGTAGGAATTCCACCTCCAACCACACTGCAACTCTATCCCCACTGTAGCTTCTTGTCTCCCTTTCCATAACACTGCTGAAGCAAAACAGAGACATGCAGTACATTTTCTGCTTTCTCTGCTCGCGGTGTTTATAGGAAAATCCTGATGAAATAGCTTAAGTGATCATTGTTTAGATCTCCTACCCAGTCAAAGCAAATGATACATTAGAAGAATTTTCTAAGAGTCAATTAGTGGGAGTTTGAGAATTCCTTTGAGGACAAGAAACATTAGGCAGATGCAAATCAGCAGCATTGCATTATTAAAGCACTCCTTATTGCTAACAATCCACAGTATGTTTTAATCACATTTATATTACAGCTTTGATCATTTTAAACACCCTAATGGCCATCATTAAAGACACAACTTTTTCTGGCATTGCACTGTAGACATTCCACTTGCTGTGCATTCACCTGCAAGGACCATGACAGAGGAAAACACTCCCTTTTTCTGCTACCATTTGGAAACTGTGGTAATCTGTTCTTATAAAGAAGGCACTTGTGATGATCTATTAATAGGCAACCATCACATTTTATGTTGCCTATTTTCCTAATAAAACAACTTCTACTTTATTTGTTAGAAAAACAGAAATGTCCAATCGGGCACAATAACGTCCTGATGTGGGTATGGGTATATATTAGTGTGAGAATGAGGTGAGTTCATTTCAGAGACTACAGTACTTAATGAGCTAGGGCTATGGACACAGACGTTCTGGGTTCAAAATCCAGCTTTTACTGACTTGCGGTGTGGCCTAATATAGCTGACCGCTGGTCCCTGGATCTCCAGGGGTGGCACCTAGATAACAGCCCTGGTGCCATCGGCTGCTGTGGGAATGGAGGAGATAAAGCACCCAGAGCCTTTTGCACAGTGTGGACACCTATAAGCAGAAAAGACAGGTCAGCCTCCTGGGACATGAGATCTTTGCTGGGAGACCAGCGTGCACCAGTGAGTGGGATGCAAACCGAAGAAGGTAGTGACTGGAAGTCAGGGGGAGGAAGTCCCTTCAGGACACTTCTCCAGGTCTGGTGACCACAGGCCAGTATCTCCACTCGGCACTCTGGTGACTCCATGAACCCCGATGCTGGCACAGAGTGAGCTAACACTCCTGGAGCTTGTTCTTCCTAGACTTTTTTCCAACATGTTTTATTTTTAATGTTTATTCATGCGGTCACCTTCCATTTATGGAGTGTGATAATTTTTTGTCCTTCATGGCACAGATATAAAACTCTCCTTTAAAAGGTATTTCATACAGAATAGTCTCTCTGGTGTGAATAATCTGCAATAATACAGAAGATCCTAATAAGATTACTGACATTTAGAAATGGGAAGAAAGGGGCTATAGGTGTAGGGAAGGTGGGATGGGCAGGGGAAGGGTAATAAGGGAAAAGAAAAAAATGTGGGATAATGTAAAGATGGAAATAAAGTGTTTGTAGATGGGGAGGGGAGGAGGGCGTGAAGGGAGGGCAGAGGTAAGGGGAAAAAATGAGAACCAAGACCTGTCATGTAAAGGTACAAATTCCCAACAATGAATGTAACTGTACTGTATCCCCAAAATGTACCAATAAACTCAATTAAAGCTGAAAAAAAAAAAGGTATTTGAACTAAGAAAAAGCCAGTCTTCCATATGTTTTTTTTTTTTCTAAAACAAGTGAAGCGGCAGAACAGCAAGCACTTGGGTGAGGCCTTCTGGGAATGACTGGCGCTTGCTGAGCAGTGTCCCCGGGGACAGTTCTGAGCCTGTCTGAGACAGAGCGGGGCCTTCCCGGAAGGGCAGGCATGCGTCACTGGAGAGACTGAACTGTGCCACCTGCTAACAGAGGCCCTCAGCTATGGGACCTCAGCAGGCACAGGCTCTGAGTCCTCTGAGCCCAGGTTAGGAGAAGATGAGCTAGGCTATTCAGTGTGTCCCAGCCCTACTTCACATAAGTACGGGGAGGGCCACACAGCATGGGGCCGGACACCAGTGCAGAGTCTGAAGGTATTAGAAGAATAAATGCAGGAAGACCACCCTCAAACCCACATGCCTTGTAGAAGCTGTTTTTACTTCTAGAGTGGTTTCCTTTCTAAGATGGCATTAATTAAGTTAGGAATGAGGACCGAGCATTCTCCTGAATAGCTGCTGTGATTCTCAGGGTATACAAAGCCTCCTGGATGTCAGAGGGGCCTGGCTTGCCAAGGCCAAGACCGAGAGTCAGGACTAGGTCCCGTGTTTATCTGACTTCAAATCCAGTGCTGCAAAAAGTTATTTCTATGTTATTAAAATTTTTAGATTAATGGGTAACAGTTTCGTACAGAGGATGATCTAGTCATTCACTGAATCATGACAGATACTCTGTTTTTTTAATGACCCTTCAACATATAGCCACACAAATGAAAGTTATTAAATATATTAAAGTGACAAAGATGAATAAGTAAAACCATTAAAAATAAACATAAAAGCAGATCTACATAGATCATGGGCATTTCTACTTTTACAATTTTTTGTTCATTACATATTTGCAATTATATTCATCTTTTATCTTAGCAAATCAAAAACAGGTACCAGGGATTGAACTCAGGAGTGCCATGTTTTCCTGGCAAACCGAAGGTCCTAAGTTCGATCCCTGGTACTGGAAAAAAGGAGGGGAAATTCAAAAATAAAATGAAGGGTATTATTCGTCTATATACATATAGGTTATTAAATTTAATTTTCCTTTACACTAATTATCCTTACTGTGTTTACTTACCTTGGAAAATATTCAAAATTGCTAAATATTCAAATTTGTATAAAAAGGTTATAGATACCTTTTTTAAAAAACTATCTGTTGACAGATTAAATGTCAATTTAATTCTGAGAAAAGCCTTACGGTCATCTTTGTATAAAAGGCTTTATAAATTTCAAAGAACTCCTCATCATCAATGGACATTTTCTTCCACAAACCAAACAGTTTGAAAAATGTTGGCCAAACTAAGTTGGTAATTCATAGATATAAGAACTCTGAGCAAATTCAGAAACATGGCATTCAGAATATCCCAGAAATATGACATTCAGAAATGGGTGCATCATTACCCATTTTCAGGAACTTAATTAGAAACTCAAGTGTCACCCTTCCTACTGGCTAACCAGCCAGTGACTGTTATGGTGTCTGCCTCTGTTGAACCAATCCCAGAGGTCACTCCTATCTTGAAGAGCATCGATATATTTGAGTAATAAAAGTCATCGTTACATTAACGCAAGTCCTGCATGACCTGTTGGCATGAACTTCACTCTGTTGAAATTTCTTACATTTACATCAGTTGCTATTGTTCTAGGTAAATGTAAACACTTCAGCAATGACTTACTTCAATGATTCTTAACATCTGTGTGTTGGTGCCAAATGTATTCTATCAACAAACAGTTCCAAGGAAGAAATGATTTGGTCGTGGCCCCTATAATCAAACTGTCCTTAATTTGGGAATAAACCTTCACATGTAAATGAGATGTCACATAATTTACATCAGTACTGAAAGAGCAGCAGGTTTACGTAGTCTACTGTGAAAATTCCTGCAAAATCACTGGAGGAGTTGAGATGGACCCATGGGATTTAAATATGAAATGCATAAACACATATAGCCCGGTATTCTTATATTTAGAATTCTTCATGCACTTTCCTAGCTCCACTTCATTCACACATTTTCTTTCTTTAGTGGATAATCACCTTTTGATTTTCTTTTCATTTCTGGTAGAACGTCCTACCATCCATCCTCAAATCAATATAAAGGAATTAGAGACAGGGCAAGCTGTGCCCGCTCTCCTCACCACCTGTGCTGTCTGCCTTACTCTATCACCTCTCCAGTTCTGATCCTATTTTAAACTTCCCTCTCATTCAGTGAAAATGTGGCCATCAAGAAGGGACTGGAGCTGTGTTTATATTATGGAACTAGGGAAAACAGCTAAAAGCAATGCTACCAATCTTTGGCTACAAGAACCTTCCTCTCAAGAGGTATGTGCCATTTAATGGTGATCACAGATCTCTGCAAAAGAACTTATTTCTCTACCAGTTTGGAGATAATGGTGCAGCACTGGCTAAATGTATTTAAGAAACAGTGGGTTAGAGACAAAATTGTGGTTGCATTGCTAGTTGCAATGTTTATGAAACTATTAGAATATCCCAACATACCTAGTATACCACAGAGAAGGTTCCCAAGGAACATATGTGCTGTGGAATACAGTTGGAGAAAAGAGTACGGAGGAATAAAGCCTGGAAGTATGAGTTCAAGTGTTCAGGTGTTGGCCATCAGGTAAGGGAAGTACGAGTCACCCTTCCTAATGTCCCACCTGGCCACTGCCCTGCTCACACGGGAAGAACTGTGGCTATCACTTCCACGGCACCAACCACGCTTCAAGCATTGCTAGATCCCCTTCATCATCCACTGCTGACAAAACCAGGCAAACAGGGCTCTTGCTGTGTAGCTATCAAAGGTCATACTACTTCTAGGTGGTGCAACTGTTATAGCCACCAGCTCAGAAACTGATTCTAAGCAGTTCCAAAGTAATAAAATTCTACATATAAACAAAACGCGCATTTTGATGGATCCTCTATATTTTCCTAAGGAAAGCAGCAATGCAATGTGTTTTAAGCGGTAACTTCTCAGCAGACTGGTTCTCACTGCAAGAAATAGAAAAGCTGTCTCTCTTTTCTTTCCATAATTATAATTCCTCCTAATGGGTCATATGTTACTCAAAGCTAGAAAGTTGCTTTCGTGAGAGGAGCCTTGTTACTATTCTGTTGGGTTTCAAAGATCTAGGTGGGACAGTTTATACCATACAGGGAGTAAATTACTTCAGGCATCATTTAAGAATGTAATCAATTCTGAACACATCACTAAAGCTTTATCTGTACAACTCTATCAACTGGAACTTTCACCTGTCTGATGACATTAGAAGGACCTTCATCACAAAACTCATTAAACTTTGAGTCCACTCAACTACAGCCCAGGCATTTTGTGTGTGATTGTGTTTTGATTTTGTTTTGCAGGGGATCATATAAAATAAATAAATAAAGAAAGAATAAAGTACAAAATAAATTTAAAATTCAAAAATAAATGAAGAAAGAAGTAAAATAAATTTCAAAACAAAGAAATGTAACCACATTCCTATTTTAAAATTTTGTATAAGCACAGTCATATTATCAAAATGGAAACTTTTCCTAACCCATTAGCTATTTTCTGTGAAGACACACAGTTTCACATGTAATGATGTATCACATTTTCAGAGCAGATCATACATTTTTAGCAAGATTAGCTCGTAGTGAACAGCCACGTTGCATGTTTGAGACATTGTTCTGTTCATATAGCAACCAGAAAAATTCATTATGATGACATGAAAGAATGTTTACATGAGGTTTTTGACCCCAAGATTTCTATGCATTAGACTCAGAAGTGCAGAGAATGAGCCCACATAAACATATTGCTTCTAATAAAATCAGGAGTTGAAAGCTACCTCACACAGAAAGTAATAATATTTGCTGTTTGCTAAGCATGCCCAGCAGGTGCTTACATACTGAGCTACATTCAATCAGCATTATGTTCCTATAAAACAGGTGCATAGACCATTTCAGATATAAAAATTGGATTTTAGAATAGCTAAGTAATTTATTCAACGTCATACTGCAAGTGACAGATTTCACATTTGAATTGATAGATAAGCATAGCTATCAGCATAATCTGCCCACAATTGTGAATACCAATTGGGGCTTCAACTATCTTTTAAAATTGATTTCATTATCTTTTAAAAATGTGTAAGAAAGTGGGAGAACAGTAGATTACTTTGACTAGTCTCCAATACAAGTAATCATCTCCAGATATTTTATACTGCAATTTTATGTGCCTACTCAAACATATAGTTTAAAATTTTTCAAAATGGTGTTGGATGTTTTATTTCCTTTTTGTGTCTTATATAGTTTGATATTAACTAGGAGAACGCAGACTTTCAATGCAGCTTCTACAGTTGCTAATTAATGATTAGAGGGACAAATTTGGGGATAAAACGTTACCTGGAAAGACATTTTAAATATACAAAGCAATCTACATTTGTTCACAGAATTACAATGGAAAATTTCAACTTTTGTATGATTGTATACTAAATGAGTAGAAAGTTTCCAACTTTGTCATTTGAATTAAATAAACCAAGTTACTATGCATTTCTTCTGTGGTCTATCACTTTTACAGACAAAATTTTCCATGCAAATTAATATAGGAGGATATTTATTAACAGTCCAAAGGCAGTTTCCCTCCACACTTAATAAATAAACAGCATGCATTTCCCATGGAATAAATTTCATCTATTTTATTGGCACAGCAGGAAATGGATTAAGAGCCAAGCATTCTTGGGGTCTTATCACCAACTGTCCCTGGTGTCAACATCTGATTGACCGCTCTCTGGTTCCCTTACTTCCTGTTGGGGGTAGGAGACTGTTAGATTCCCCTTGGGCCAGAAAGAAATATTATTCCCAGCAGCCCAGCCTAGAGATTGCTCCTAAATGCTTTACATCAATTGTGTAAAACCCTGACTCCTTATATTACATTTACTTCTGCTTAAAATTGTTGATTGTTTTCTATTAAATGTCTCTAAACTATGTTAGACATTCCAATGGTTTTATGGAAGGAGGGAGGTAAAACAATCTTTGTATGTAAGTGGATGAATAGATGAATGAACAATAGTGGCCCAGAAAATGAGGGAAGCTTTCTTAGGAGATATTTGCTTCGCAAATGTTGGCTTGGGAATAGACAAATACATTCATGGGACATGATAGAGAGCAGAGAATTCCAAATGCAGACTCCAGCATATCTGCAAACTTGCTGCATGTTAAAGGTAGTACTTCAAATCATTGGGGAGGGTGTGGTTCATATAGTAAATACCAAATTTTCAACTGTCTTTAAAAGAATTAAATTGGATTCCTGCTTCACGCTCTATACAAAAATAAATTCCAGATACATTCACTATTCAACTGTAAAAATGTAAATCAGAAAAAAATTGTAAAAAACTATTATCAGCCAGAGGTTACAACCTCCTTCAGGCAAGACAGGAAGCAAGTTGGGAAAGAAAAGATAAGCACTCTGAGTACAATGAGTGTTTTAAAATGTTCAGCGCAGCAAAATAATAATCAAAATTATTTAACAAACTTTAAATTAAGAAAAATATCTGTGATGCAGAAGACAAAGTGTCTCTCTTCTATATGCAATGTGAGCTTCCAGATTTTAAGCAGACACAATTTAAATATGATTAAGTGATATAAATATGTAATACAAAAAGGCAAATCCCCACATTCCAAAGAAATGCAGTGGTACCTCATGGACTTGATTTTTTTTTTCCATGATTCTGGCCATAGAATTCCTTCTGGAATCATGGAAAAGAGTCATGACCAGAATCACAGAAAGCACTAAGTTCATGAACTGCAGCATGACTGTATATTTAAAAAAATGAATTTTAAGAAAAAAATGCTAATACCGAAGTAACTAAAATAATACTCACATGTCTATGAAAATATTTCCTGTGCTAGTTATGAATGAACAGAAGTTCTTTCTAAACTTGTAAGAGAATTATGAATTTTGTTAGAATTTTTATGAAATCATCTTATATGTTCAAATATGTTGCTAGAGGGGAAAATACCTAATCGATTACATTGGAATTATTTCTCAAAGTTGAAAACAGTTATGCTCCACATAACTATAGTGTAAGTAACAAACGCAAACCACATATGTAATTTTAATATTTTAGCAACCATACTGTAGCATTAAAAACATTTTCAATTAAGTACAATTGATTGTGATCACATATCTTACCTAATCTCATAAATTCAATGTATCATGATTTCAATGTACAACCAATAAAAATTTACTAGATTTTTGCATTCTGTCTTTCCTGTGAAGTCTTTGAAATCTGTGCTTTATATTTAAAGCACGTCTCAGTCTAGACCAGCTACATTTTACGTCCTCAATAGCTATATGGCTAGAGATTACAGCTTGGGCAAAACAGTTAGGAGCTTTCTATACACCAGCAGATAGAAAACATGTTAAGATGACAACATTAACACCACACAAAATCCTTCATTCCAATCCTTATTAGGGAGCACAATTTTGAGCTGTTTTGTTTCGCGATCAAACTCTTATATGTAACAACTAATATAGAATAAGCACTACTACATTTGTAGCATTGCCTACTGGATGGGTATGGAAGGGAAGTGCGAAGGGGAGCTCAGGAAATGTGGAAGAGGACAAAAGAAGGGAGAAAACAGTGAGACGGAAATACATCAACACAGGAGAAAACCTACACATTAGAATGGATTCCTAGTGGAGTTTGGGGACCTCTTCTCTGAACGTTTTCACAGGGGAAAATCCCCTGGAGTGTGGCTGTTGACTAGAACTAAACTGCATTAGTAACAGCTCCCTCTATGACATCAAGAGTGTCTGCTGGGCGTTCACATCTGGATCTTCCTCCCGCTCCAGTTCATTCCAGTTGGCTCCAGCTCCTCCTGCAGATCTCCTCATTCCTCTTCCTGAGGTCAGCTGTGAGTTTCCAGACGTCAAATTCATTGATAGATTTCACTTTACCTGACCTGTTTCTGGCTAGTTCATCACCCTTGCCTTCCTAAAATATTCTATTTTTTAATCGTTTCCTTCTTATCCTTGTCTCAGCCACACCAGGAAACATCTCTTTCTCTGCCAATACTTCAGTATTTACTCTCACTGGAGTCTATCTTGAGTCATCTCTTTCCAGTCAAAAATTTTCCATGTTATTGTCTTAGTTACTTTTCTCTCATTGCTGAGACAAAGTACCTAATACCCCAAGTTAAAGGGGGAAAGTTTATTTGACTCACAATGTATAGAGGTTTCATTTTATAATTGCCTGGCTCCAAGGTGGCATGGCAGAGGGGCGTCGCAGAGAAGGAAACAGTTCATCGCAGTAGAAGAGAGCAAAAGCAAGCAACCAAGGGACCTTAACAATGTCTTTTTGTCCCTTTTATCTTATCCAGGATGCTTAGGGCAAGTGGCACTCACACCCGTAATCCTAGTGCCCTTGATCCTAGCACTGTACCATGAATCAGTCAATCCCGGGTCACACACTCGAGATCCAGCCACCTCTGACAAAGCCCCACCTGTGACTGCATGAGGCTTACAAGCCATGATGCTTATTCACTGATGCAATTCTGAAAACCACGTTTTCCCCAAATTTATATATCCAGTCAGAAACACCTTTATTCAAGGCCATTATTGCAAACCACTGGCTTGAGATTCTCACTTGAATATTTCTTAGGCTCCTTCGGTGTGAGGTCTGGAATTGGAACCTTGAAGTGTTCACACTCCACACTCTGCCCATTCCTCTGCTCCTTTTCTCTGTAGGACATGGTAATGTCAGGATCCTCCTGGGTTTGCCTGCCACAAGCTTACAAGCCATGCATTCTCCACATCTCTTTCCCTCTCAGACCCCATTTCTACTACATCACAAGAGGAAAAAAGGTTAGATGTCTCAGTAAGTCTGTCTATGCTCTGCATTTCACTGGTTGGTGAATTCTTAATTTTTTTAAACCAACTTCCATTAATGTACTTTTGCAACTCACAGTACCAGTAGCAGTTGATATGCTGGTGTAAGGACAGGATGTCTCAATGCTTTTAATGATGTCGGGCCTCTGCTGAAAAACTCTGCAAGAGCTACCCATTGCACTTAGGGGACTTCTTATGCAGGCTTATGCAATTTAATGTAGGGGTGCTTTCCAGCTTCTACTTCTACAACTCTCCCTCTTATTTATTATAACACTGTTGGTGAAACTTTGTTAAATCCTAAAATTTTTGACATTCTGTGTCCCATTCTTTCCGATCTATCCTCAGTCAAAATCTGAACTTCATTAATTTTTTCATATTTCTACAGTCTAGCATGAGCAGGCTGCATTTTGATTTGTCTTCCAAGGTGACCATAAATCCCACTACCAATGGGGTTTAATAAAGATAAAAATGTCCCACTATCATATCATTTATAACTTAATGAGGATTCTACACTTTCTACTTCGTTACAGAACAACACTTTGGGCATGGGCTGATCTCTGAAGAACAAAACTTGTGTTGCTTTGGACTCGTATTTATCTGCTGATACTGTATACATAGTTTCCATTACATCCTTCAGTGAAACCATTTTTCTTCATATGCATGAGAATCGAGATACTAGGTAGTAAATGGCAATGTGCTTATATCTCCTCTTCCTTAGATAAATGTCACAGCCACCCTCTAACTCTGGATGCTGAAATTTAAATACTCTTACAATCTGACAGACTAGTACATCATAGATTTTTGAGATGATAGAAAGCATCCTGTTAACACAACATAGAAAAATACTGTCATGATTATGTTGCTAAATAGTTCAAAACCCTAAACACCTTAGTAACTCTTACAATGTTACTTTTATAAGACTTCATTATCAACTCTAGTTATCTACATTTGGGGAGGTAAAAGGTAACTATGTGCTTTCCTTACTTCTTTATAACACAGCCAGCAAACTCAAACTATCCTTCTCCTAGAACCACTGTGCTTGCTTATGCTGTTAGTGGTAATGAGAACATGTTCCATTTTCAGAAGGTTTAATTTTCAATGGATGACACTTAGCAGACATTATTTTCACAATAACAACTTCTGAAATTAAAAATAAAGAGAAATGGCAGTTTTCAAGACTTAAAGATACTCCAGCCCTGATTTTCTTTCTTTCGGAGAGGAGGTAATCATAAGAATAGCCCAGGCAACTTCCTGAACAAACAACATCAGAAAAATGACTGGGTCTTACGTTGCTTGGAACTAAAGAATCTGCTCCCTGCTTTCAGAGCCCCTCATTCTCTGATCCCTCTTGTTCCCCCAGACAACTGACTGTCATCCTGTCCTCACTGTGGGCCACATCAAATTCTGATATTCCAATGATCAAACTCCCATTTTCTTTTTTATAGAGAAGAAGAGCTTTGTTGAGTCCAACAAATATGCACAGAAAAAGTGATGGATATATTCATTCTAGCAAATGTTTAAATTTTTCTTTTAATTATTTCAGGAAAAGACACATTGCGAAGAAAAATAGGGTAAGTTTGCTGAAAGCAAGGGGGAATAACTGACACATTGTGACTTCTGGCTTTTCCCCCAAAGTCAAAATGACAATGAAAAGTAAGTATTTTGAATGAATTCAGGACATTGATTTCGCCACAACAGTGCAACTGAAGACCCTCACAAAAGAGGACTCCAGAACTGCTCCAGAAAGTGGCAAAATGATGAAATGAGTGTTTTGAAGTGTGCATGGGGGAGGAGTTTAGAGGAATTCATGACAATGTATCTATTATAATAATTCTTTTAAATTTAAGCATTTGCCTTTTCAATTATGGCCTCAAGTAGCCAATGGGTTGGGTATCTCGGAATCAGGTATTTACTCTTGACCTAAGTGGATCTGATCTGTATGCTAATGCTTTATAAATGGCTCTAGATCAATTGAACGTGATACAGGAATGGGCTTTCACCTACAGGCAAGTACAGCATTTATCAAAACACGATAAGAGAGAAGTGAAGAGATTATCTCATGAGTTAAAACCAAAGTAGATTTTAGCCTGAATTTTATCTCAAAAACTTTTCCCAAGAGTGACACAAAATTTTTTTTAACTATGCTCAAATGCATTTGAGATTTTAAACTGTATTTATTAAGTTCAAATGAAATGGTTCAAATAAAACTGGTTGAGCAGCCAGTGGAAAAGGACTAAACTGTGGGGGTTCTTCACAGTGGGACATTCTACAGTTGTCATCTTGGGATTTTATGGAACTGTGCTCTTTGTGTTTCTTCACTGTACACTAGATAAAAACATGGTGACTTAGAGGCCCTAGCTTTAACCATCTGAAAAGCTTTTATAGTTGAAATAATATAATGAATTATTAATCAATTATTAAATATTTAGCATAACTCTACTGAACAATGTGATTTCTCATTCAAAGTGAACTCAAGGTTACAAGGGACCTGTCCCACATGATTTCAAAGTAGAAATACAACAAACGAAGGCTATTACAGAAAGGCCGGTCTTCACACTATTTTATTCCTTTGAAAGTTAGACATAATCAATAAGGAGAATGATTGTGGGTTCTGATCAAAGAGTGAGGCTTTGTCCTTGATCCATTTCAGACAACAGCAGCATCCCAGGATGCACGGAAGGCCGTGTTGGAACCTCACCCTGAACTTTCTGTAGGGCTTTAGGAGGCGCAGCACATGTTACAACAAGCTGAGAAAGAGACAGGAAAGCTTAACAGAAAGGAAAATGGAGCATGCTATGATAAAGCAGGATTTATTTTAATGAAGTAGATCTAAGGAGAATCATAGGAAGACAGTGAAGCATTGAGAAATTGCTTGTCATGATCATAAAGAGAAGCTGCCCTTTTGCATGACTTCTGTACAGAGCCCTTGGAAACTAAGAAATTTCTCTTCAGTGGTAAATGTCTCAGAAGTGCATTATTTCTCAGTGGAAAAAAACCAGGAGGCATATAATTGTTTACAGTTTCAAATATTCTTTACCACTGGGAGCATCTCAATGTTTGCAATAGACCCTAAATACCATTCTTTATGTTTAAAAGAGTAAAGAATTACAAAGGCCAAATAATAACATTTCGAAATAATAATATCTGTAAAGTTTTGCCCTTCCTATCCTTATTTTATAGCTTTCTTCAAAATTATAATAAGATATTTTTTAATTTCTGAGTCTAGTCATAAAATAGCAACTGTAACTTAGATAATTAAGTTACAATAATTCAAACCCTTAAAGGGTGAGATTTAGAGTTGGTGGGAATGATACTCCCTACTTTAGATTGGATTTTTAAAAGACCAGTGGTAAATATTGTGGCAAATCAGATTCTTCATCTTATAATTAGAAGTATTCTACAATTTGCTTGATGCTTATTTTTTCACACAGATTTGCATCCTATGCAAATCGAGTTTCAAATGGTACTCTGTGATCTGGGATCATGATCTGTTATCATGTTCTCATTCTGTCCCATGAAATCCTCTTTTATTCTTTCCTGAAACTTGTCTGGTTTAATATTCTTTCAAGCAATCTGTCCCTAGTTCTTTTCCTTGGAGAGTCCTTTTCTTCTCTTTTCACAGCTGTTAGACACAGTATTTCCCCAAGGATATGTTAGTACCTTGCACAGGAAGCCACATCTCCTATGAGGCAGTTTCTCAGTGCGAATTTTATCTTTTACATATACACAGGACACCACTGGCAGCCTATGAATTAAACTAGCTAACAGGGAGCTGGGAATTTAGCCCAGAGGCACAGTGCCTGCCTGGCAAGTGTGAGGTCCCGAATTCAATCCCCAGGACCAAATAAATAAATAAATAGCCAACAGGGATGAAGGAAAGAGTGTTATGGCACCCTGAAAACGTTTTCTCTTTTATTTCTCAAAAACAACTTCCAAATAAATGTTAACCCATCCTGGTCTTAAAGGAGCACCTGGGATAGGGACTTAGTGAGTGACCCAAGTTCACAGAGTAGACAAGCAGCAATCCAGGGCTGGGTCTTGGCCACCTGTGTTCAGAGGCCAGCTGCGGGGTGGAACCACTACTCCATGGACTCAGAGGCAGCAGCTTAGGTCCCTGTGCCACCCCAGTGCCAACCAAGTATGCTGACATGTAAGCCTGCAGGCCTTCGCAATTGCATGTTAGGGAACTGTTTGGATTGCTTGAAAAATACCCTAAAAGAGCTGCCTTTCTTTAAAACCTCCAAAGAGACCTGGTCATGTCCTTTCTGAGCTGGCCTAAGGTGAGAAAGTTTTTGTTCTGTTTACTTTTGCAGTACTGGGGATTGAACACAGGACCTCTGCCCTGTGTTGTATCCTCAGTCTTTTTTATTCTTTTAAGATGCAGTGGTTACATTGCCTAGGCTGAGCTTGAACTTGTGATCTCCCTGCCTCAGCCTCCCAGAGTTCGGTGGTCACAGGTATGTGTCACCACATGCAGCGAGGGCACCTCCTTGATGGTCGTCTACACAGCTGTGGTCACTGGACATCTAACTGAGCTCTCTGATGCCATCTGCCTGGCCGTGGTCACAAGGAACCAGCCCACAGTACTAGAAATAACAGGAACTAGTCCTCCTAGAAGGCACCTCACATCAACGAAACTGGGTGAATGTCACAATACAGCTTGTTACACAGGTAGCATCAGCTACTCTTGGCCAAATAAGGAAGCAGCTGAAGGGAGTGGTGAGAGCCAGCCAGAGAAGGAGCCGGGGGATTTGGCTTCAGCGAGCCTAATAGCGGGTGCCTCCTCCTGCGTGGCCCCGACTGTCCACTGTCGGGGGAATCAAAGCTGCTTTCTGGATGCACTGCTCAACCTAGGAGGTGAAGACAAACTGTCCTGTTCTGTTTAGGATGCTGTTAGCTGCAGTTACGGCAGTGACCTGTCAGGGTCAGCAGGAAGTGGCCGGTTTATTTCTGGATGCTGCAGAGACCCTGTGAGTGGCCACACGGAGCCGGAGCTTTGGGGCTGTGACCGGTCAGGGTTTAAAAGGCTGACCCATCGCCGAGGCTCCAATCCCTTCCATGCTGTGTGCCCTGGTCACAAGCAACTGAAGAGCAATCTTTCAATTTATTTACTCAAAATACACCAACCACGAGAAGGAGCTGACGCCCAAACCCGCACTGGCCAAAAAGGTGCCAGTAAGCTACGAGGAATTTAATTCTGTTCAGAACCTTAAGGGAATTTCATTCAGAATATATTTTCTTTTTACTTTTCTCACTAGGAGCACCTTCAGTCAGCAAAACACCCTACTGAGGTTTTTAAATTTCAAAACTGAACACTTTTTGTAATCTCATGCAATTCACAGACTCATCTGAAAAGCTTCAGAAAGAACTAAGGAGAATCACCTTTGCAAAATGTCCACCTGGTCAGCAACAGAGCAGGCTGCTTCTTCAGCAGATCACAGCTCAGCCTCGGCGTGGAATCTGCCTCATCTGTCCTGTCCCATGTGTCCCATGTGTCCTGTCCTGTGTGTCCTATCCCATCCTGTCCTGCCCTGACCTGTGTGTCCCATCCTGCCCTGCCCTATCCTGTGTCCTGCCCTGCCCTGCCCCACCGGGTGTCTAAGCTGGGTTACACCTCACCTGCCAGGTGAGTCAGGCCATAGGTGAGCAGATCATGACCTGCCCCACTGTGTTAACAGTTTTCAAATGACTTGTGATTTTAAAAGCAGGTTGTAAAGTAAAAACACAAAGGAATATTCTACCCCCGGTGCTCTGGGGAAGTCTGAGTTGCAGGAGGCAGAGAGAGCTGGCGGGTGCAGATACCAGCGGAGAAACTGGGGACCTGCCACGAGCGCCCCTGACTGCAGCAGCCAACCGGGG
>NW_022900937.1:7896292-7927216 GCF_012274545.1 Fukomys damarensis
GCGAACAGGGTGGGAAGGCAGAGGGACGGGGACCTGCGGAGCGCGGGGACCTTGGTCCGGAAGCATTGACCCAGGGCTCGGCTCCCCGCAGGAAGCGAAACTGCTGAGCCCCGCGCCCTCCCGCTGCTGCCTTGGTTTCCTCTCCCCTGCCCTCCACCCCATCATCCTGCTCCCAGGGTCTGTAGGGCTGTCACCTGCGGGGACAGAGTGGACATTCAGCCCAAAGGCGGCAGAGGGGGACACAGAAAACAAGGCGTAGGTAAAGCTGCGCATTCCATGACATCCTTGGGTTAGAAACCCAGGCTTTCTAGGCTAGGTACTTTTCAATGTCATGTAAAATTTATTTCCTACTGCTGCTGTAAAAAAATTAAAAAGCCAACCATCTTTTCTACACCAGGAATTTATCTTCTGAAGTAGAAGGTATTTTTCAACATGGAGTTGAAGGTTTGTAAATATATGTGGTTGCCATGCTCCTCTTCTCCTTATAAGAGAAACCTAGAGACTTTTGCACAGCGGTTTCCCTCAGTCTTTCATGGGAATAATGCAAATATCAGCTATCCAGTGTTAGCTCTCCTTCATTACTGGAGTTGTTATGAGAATTTCACAGCAACACGTGCGGATAAGAGAAATGTCAGCAACATTTGAAAAGTATTATGAAGGCGTCTCACATCCGGCAGTTCCTGCTCCCTCCTTCATAATTTTGAGTTGATCTTCTGTATTTGAAACAATAAAGCAAAAGATTTTATCTAGTTTATGAAATAATGTCACACTGGAGTTTGTAGGCTTCTGTCTATGATTGTTTACCCAGAGACTTCATTGGGACAAAGACAGAATTCAGGTTAACATTTTCAGAAATCCAATTCTTAGGAAAGTATTCTGTTTTTCCCATTGTTTAATTACTTGGTGTATTAGTACACAGCGCAGCACTCCTTGTGTGGCGTTGCCACAGGCCCACATCTTCATTCCCATTTTCACCCTCTCCCCCAGTCCCTTGGTCCCCTTCCTCTCCCTCGGTACCCGTATGCAGTGCCGAATTCGTACATGCCCTGTGTGAAGCTGCTCCACACAAGCTCAGCTATCACGCTGCTTCTCTTCTGTGAGAAATCGGGAGGAGAGCGCAAGAGCAATAAGAGCAATCGTGATAGGAAGGAGGGGATGGGTCCTTCTCAGCAGGAAGGGGATCGGGAGAAGGACGGTGGGGGAGGGCAGTGAGTGAGGGATGAAAAAGGAACTGGGACCGCCCTGTGCGTCAGTCTTGTTAAGCCAGCACAGGGGAGTGCTCTGCCCCGTGGGCACTTTAGCTGGAATGCACACCTTCCGGAAAGAGTGACCTGGGCCAACATAAGAGCTCCAGCTATGATTCCCCAGTCATCTGCTAAGGCATCCGTCTATGCACACAAAAAAGGCGGAAGTCTTCAGGTGGTGAATTTCCCCTCTCCCGAGCAGAATAACCTTCCACCCCGAGGGTCCTGGGCTGGGTCAGGAGGCCCAGCTGCTGCCCTGCCCTGCCTCTCTGTGACTGAGCAATTCTCAGCACAGCTGAACCTCTCGTATCTCCTCGCAGCAAGGAAGCTGGAGTGGTCACATCCAACGCTCCACCAGCTAGGAACTGACACCTTCTCCCACAACACACAGAAAATACCATTTAGATGCATAGGAACATTACATGCATTTTCAGACACTCATTTCTATGGTATCAGTATGATTCTGGTACATGGGAAAATGAAAGCAAAAAGGTGTCTAAAACTCTGGACTGTTATTTAAAAACTAGTTTATTTGTTTGTTGAGAATCTGTGTTAGAATGTCTTCCACTTAAAGTGTAAAAATGACTGCAGCTTTATTTCTGTTTGGAATACTAAACGGAAACACAATTTTTGTCCCTAAGCTGTACAGTAGCAGGTAGCCCCCTGACTTATTTATTCTATTGTTTGATCGCTGTTGCTGTTAACAGCTACTTTTTTCTAAAAGAAAAATATTCCACACTCCAATCACTATGTAACATTTTCACAATGTTCCTATCACTTGGGTTTCAACACAATGCGGCTTTAATGAGACTTTACAAAGGAGGAATCAGGTTTTAAAAACGTTAAGTGAGAAAGCCGGAATTCAGGCTAGAGCTGACTCCAAAGCTTGCTCTCTTAAATATAATCACCTTTTCGTATACGGTCACTGCTAAAGGTCACACAGACATCTTGGACGGTTGTATGCAGCAGTCCCAGGCCTCCAGGGGAGATGTTGAACAGTGCCAAACCCTGTGTAGAGTTCAGGTTGCCTATATGTGTCCCTATGACAAAGTGTGATTGACAAATTTGGCATGGTGAAAATCAACCATACCTACTGACAGCGTAGATTAATTATAGCAGATTACAATAAAGTTGCACGAATGTGACCTCCCTCGCCACTCAGTGTTTGGCCATAGGTAACTAAAACAGGAGAAAGGGAAACATGAGTCAGGAAGACGACTGTGTCGAAGGGTTGCTTTGTGTTTCCAGACACTTTCCCTCAGTGCTATAGTCCTAGAGAACTAAACACCATTGTCCTTAAAAACACTTAGTAGCTGTGCTCCTAGGAGTTATGACATTCAAGTCGAGGATGTGGACAGCAAGACCCAGATGCACTCAGATGTGGTAACCAAAGTCTTACATGTGTCCTGATTTTGTCCATCTGTTTATGAAAATGTATTTTAGGAAAAGTTCTACTCATTTCGTTCCTCAGTGTCAAATTTATTTTGAGGCAGAGTTGATTTTATTTCCTCTCTGGAGGTGGCACTCACTGTCTGAAGTGCACGGCTGCTGGTCGGTTCATACTTTTCTCAGAGAAGAGACACTTAGTAATTCTCACAGCAAGAAGCTTTTCCAGTTGGGATGCCCCCAGAAGCAAAAAATGCCAGCCACAGCCGGCTTCTTGTTTCTTCATATATCAAACCCTGGGGTCCACTGACTTCCTCCATCCGGCTGCATACTGATGGCCTCAGTCCTGTTGTCTTTGTCTGTGGAGATGCTAAGTCCCCTGCTGACTGTGTGTCCCGAGATTGGACACCTAACGCGGCAGTCGCTGTGCTGGTCCTGTGCCCTTTGCAGCCTGGATTGGCTCCAGGTATTGGCTTTATTCTGCTTTTAGAGTTAGGATGCATTTAAGGCAAAACTGATTCTTTCCTAAAGCAAAAACCTATTACAAAAATGAAATAGTTTGCATCTCCATGACCACTGATAGTTGGAGAGTTTTCTTCTTGATGGACTTGGCTAGAACTTTAGATCCTAAATTGTATCATTCCCCTAGGGTACTGTTATACTTCATATTGGCTAGCACAAAACTAGACCAGATTCCGGGAAGATCTGAAGAAATTTCCCAGCAATGAGATATTTTTTGTCACTTCTGGAAGCTTTCTTAATTTTCTTATGTTCTATACATTTCATTGAATTGTGTAGTAAAACCTGTGTCATATCCCTGCCTCCAGAAATGTCAGCAACCTAACCCCCTGAGCCTGTGTGTGTGTATCTCACCCTAAGAGAATGGAGGGCTGATCAGGAAGATTAGCTTGGGTCATCCAGTGGTCCAGTGTGAGTCATCACCAGACTACTGAAAAGCTGGGGTCAGGAAAGTCAGAGTGAGAGGCCTGGAGGACCTGTGGGTGGGTATGGAGGGGGCCCCAAGCCACTGCATGCAGGCAGCCTTAGGAAGCAGACAAGGACAAGGAAATGGCTTCTGCTGCAGGAACTTGTCTTCCTGATGCCTGGAGTATAGCCCAGTGGGACTCATTTGGAACTTTTGATTTCCAGGACTGTAACATAATAAATGTGCATCGTTTTGAGCTAAGTTGTAATTTGTTGCAGCAGCAATAAGAAATCAATACATGTTTGGAGATCAACTGAGTGTTTATGGAGATTCACTTCTGAGGAAATCATTCCACGGTCTTCTAAAGAAGCACACACGAAGGAATACTGGATTCCCTTTACCACTCGTCTGCTACCTCCCATGGGGGTGACGTCTCACAGCTCCTTGGTGGTTGCCACAGGTCCTTGACACTCCTCTCGCTGTACAGCTTCCCTTCTGTGTGAGCATCGTTGCCCAGTGAGCTGGCAGATGTGCCCTCTTCTCCTTGCAGCGAGACCAGGACGGGTTGTGGAGTGACTGAATTTCTGCTTTCGCTGTGGTGCACACAAGCGTCTCCACCCTCCACCCACACTGGCCTGTGCAAAACAAAACTGAGTGCTGGAAGGCAGCTCGCTCAGTAGATCTGAGTTTTAACACCAATGCTATAAAACATTTGAATGTCAGGAAATCCAGTATTCCTCATTTCTCTTTTTGGTTGTTTTGGCTTTGTTTGTGAACTATGGTAATTGGCTTTCATTTTTACCCCACCATTGCTAATTGGGTGAATTGCAGCCTCGGTCCTCACCCAATATAAAATAATATCTTCCTTAGCACCTCATTCACCACAAGGCCTCTCAACGTCCGAACCTGGTAGTGTCACTCTTCTATAATACTAATGGAAATGCATTGTTCCAGATGTTTTCGTTATTCATCAATTAATTTGAAAAGAGAACCTACCATTTGAAATACACAGTGGTGGGACGGGACATACAGTGATGAAGAAATAAAGTCCATACATCCGTGAACCTCTCCCTCTAAACATTCCGCTTAGGTCTCCTGAGAAATTATATAGGGTAAAAATCACACTGAATGGTTCAATGGTACTAACAAGCTCGTTTAGACCATTAGAAGGGTCAAAACTATTCATGTAAGTAAACGGATTGTGGGGCAGATACTACTATAAATAATTCAGAGTAAAGAAATATATTTAAATAAAGAATGTCTAGAGCTGAAAGACAATAATAGGAAGTGGTTGGAGAAAACTTTCAACAGGAAGAAAAGCGAAGATAATGTGTTTTGGCCAGTGGTGTAACTAGCTGTTACTGTGCTGAGGCCGGTTCCAGGAACTATGACCCCTAATGTGGACCGAGAACTAGCCGAGAGTGTGAAAGGCATTTTCCACACCTAGCACATGCCTTCATTAGCTGCTAACACCGAGACAAGAAGCCAATGTAGCATGGTCTGGCAGCCTCTGAGCCCCGTGATATCGAGAGGATGAGGCCTTGTAGTCAATGCCAGAGTCACTTACTCAGAGAAGAAGCAGCTGGCAGCACAGGCTGTTTTCCACAGAGCTAAACAATGTGAGAAGGGCCAGAAGTGGCATTTTTATGGAGAAAACTGGCGGTAAGAAATTGAGTTTCCATTTTCCAAAAGCAAATAACAGAAATGTTTGCAACATGAAACATTTCCTGCAGATCTTATGGATGTTCCTTTTGTTCCTGTTGTGGCTCCTTAGGGTGGTTCCCAACTGTGTAGCACCCTTCACCTTTTGAGAGGACACTCAGATGGACATGCTGTCCTCATGAGCCACCTGGACATAGGGCTCTCTGAAGGCCAGGTTTTTGTTACTGCAGTGAAATGTTTGAGAGTGAGTGGTGCCTTATAAAGAATAGAAGTTCTTGCATATTTGCTTGTGTATTTGACCTGGACCAGTGGTGGTGAACCTATGGTACATGTTTTATTGTTTTTCTTTTAAGACAAAGATGTTAATGTATGAGTTTTTTTTTTATGAACTGAAACCTCAGTGTTCAGGTTTAATTGCAGTGTTAGCACTTTGTGATAAATAAGTGATTCTTGGTCCTCAGTGGTGGTCCAATCTTAGAGGCTGACAAGACAGAACAGGGCCAATTCTGCAAGGCAGCATCATGGCCCTGGCACTGGGTGGTGTTATGGCTGGCATATATGTGAGAAAGGTCATAAGAGATGGAGCCAGTGCACAGGCCAGGAGCAAACCATCAGGAGCTGACAGCGATTGCTCTCATGGTACAAGCCCAGAGACCCAGGGATCTCCTAGCAGGCCCTGGAAGGTCACTCTGCTTTGTAACATCTCTGCAATGGGGCCAAGGGACAACTCAGACCATTTGCAACCCAGCAGCCTCTCGGTGGCTCAGGATCTACCTCTGTCTCAGGCCCTTGCACCAGGCTCAGGGACCCTGGGTCGGTGAGGCTGAGTGAAATCTCAGGCCATCATTGTGACAAGCACGAAAGATGCACTACTCTGGAGATCACTGATGCCAAGACAGCTTGTGCATTTTGAGAGAAAAGAGAAGACATCCTTTAGGAGTTCTTTCTTTGAGTCTCTAGTCCAATGATGGCAAATCTTTTAGAGACCAGGGGCCCAAATTGCAACCCAAACCCACTTATGTATCACAAAGAGCCAACGCTGCAATTAAACCTGAACACTGAGGTTTAGTTCAGAAAAAACAACTCATACATTAACATCTTTGTCTTAAAAGAAAAACAATAACACATGTACCATAGGTTCACCACCACTGGTCCAGGTCAAATACACAAGCAAAAATGCAAACCCGTGCCATAGGAATACCTACCTCCCATAGTGCAGCTTGGAATGTGGAAGGGAAGGATGCGATGCATTTGTTGTGAGCAGGGACACTCATGAGGTCTAGGGTCTAGCAACTCTGGGGACCCTTGGAAATAGTTGGAAAAAATATTTTGTATCAGTTTTCCTATATCAATTTCCTAATAAAAAATTGGGGAAAGGATGCAAAGCAATGTGAAAAAGAATAGAAAATAAATTTAGAAACTAAAAATTATTAAATTTATATTTCACTGTGAATATTTACTGAATATTTTCTGTATGTAGAGTGTTCTAATACAAAATGATCCACATTTCATGTACTAAAATATATAATGTATGAAGTGATGGTAGCAAAATAATGATCAGATACAGTTAATAAACTCCTACTGAATACATAAATCTCATTTTATAGACACAAAGAATACATATCATGAAATTGTACTAAATAATTTAAAAACAGCAACTATTCATAAGAATTTTACTAGAGTATTAGATACTCTTTCTGTAACTATATCTTAAGTGTCTAATATGTGTCATAATTTCTCTCCACGGAATCATCAATAATTTCACTTTTATAAATAAGCAATTATAATAAAATGATCATAAAAGAATACCCCAAAATTGTAGTAGAGAAGACTAATACAATAGAAAAGGCACTAGATTAAATAGAATGTTTAGTAAATGAGGGTAAGGGAAAGGAGGCTAACCAAACCCTTGAATGAGGGAAACAGTCACTGTACACTACTAAAAAAAAAAAAATCAAACTAATTAAGTTTACCTCTAAAGTAATCTCTTAAACCCTGAACCCTAACCCTAACCCTGTTCAGGAAAAGCAAGTGTCTCTTGGTGCATTGAAACTATTTGGCCAAGTGAATTCCAAATTACACTAAAGACACAAATACAATAGATTAGTAAAGGTGTTCTAGTAGAAAGCATTTATATGACTCTAGAGTTTTCAACATTTACCATAATTTTTATTATTGTGCTACTGTTAACCAGTGGCAATCTTTTGCACTCCTCTTCCCTTCAAACTCCGAAGTACAGCGGACAGAAACCAACTATGCTTTTTTAGTTTCTCTCTTCTGTAACTTTCATGCTTAGTAAAAGGTTTTTAGTAATTGACAGATTGAAAATTTTCCTTCTAGCCATTAATTTTTTTGTTTTTTGTACTGGGGGTCAAACTCAAGACCTTGCTTTTGCAAGGCAGACACTGCATCACTGAGCTACTTCTCCAGCCCTGACCACTAATTTTTTGATCAGCAGTACAGCAGCACCTTAACGGAGGCAGACAGAGCTACCTGTGAGATAAGAGCACACTGCTTCTTGCACTTCACACGAGCACTGTTAGGTCTCAGTCCCTCCCACATATGGGTGGGCAGTGAGGTCCAGCAGGAGTCGGTGGGCACCTAGGGCAGCTGGTGTCTGTCCTCCTTTTAGAGGAGGCCGACAGCCAGGTTCCATTTATGGCACAGTGTGGTGCCCTGTACGACTTGCGAACATTTCCTTTCCACCACCTACGCTTTTATTTCTATCATAACACTGCGTAGAATTTATTCCTATTTATTTAGTCTCCACATAATAAAGTCTAAGTCCCTCAAAGAATAGTATTTGTTTTTCTATTCCCAAGCTCATCACGATGTCAAGTATAGAATGAATGATTCATATGTAGAAAGTAATAAATGCTCATTCGATTAATTACTCTGAGAACTGCTGGAAGCAAAAAGTTGAATGAGAAAAATCCCAGTATCAAAAAGCATCCAACCTAATAAAGAAGGCAGATATGTAAATTAATGGCCATTTAGTTAGAATGGAAATGAATTGGAATAAAGTTGCAAAAAATAGTTGCTTAAGCTCAAAAAGAGAAATGGCAATTCATTTTCATTAGAAGCCTTCTGAGCAGTGTGGGGCTCTGTCAACTGCTTCTCAGTTCAACTTCTGTCTTTGCCCAGTCCCTACCCAACCTATCCGCTGCTCCTGAGAACATTTCTCAACCAGCTTCCTGTGAAACTCAGAGTGTGTTTCCCAGAGAACTTGCCCCACTTGGTACCCAGAGATTCCTAGACGGAAGCCTCTGCTAAGGATTGAGCCGGTCCCACTGCAGCCACTTAATCTTCAGAGCACTGAAGACCTGGACCTGGCAGAGGTCTCACATCGTGTGGCTGGTAAGTTCTTCCTGTGAGGAAAGTGAGCGGGGTTCTGGGGGAAAGGAGTGAGGTTTGCAGGACGATGGCTCAGGTATACGAGAGGTGTGGGGAAAACAGCAAGAAGGAGTGTGGGACTGGATGGTCTGGTGAGGGTCATGGTGCAGTGGAGGAAGAAAGCAAATTGCTTAATCACCATGTGAAATGAGCTGTGAAAGACAGAGGGCCTCCTCTGTCATTTCTTACGGCATGAGGCCAGGGAAGGCCCAGTCTCAGAGCTAAGATTTAACTGTATAATGCTAGATCTACACAGCAGTGCAAATTCTTGACCCCAGCAAATCTGCCACAGCTCTGCAAGAGCTGACCCTGAAGGGGGTATCGAAGCCTGAAAACTGGGATAGTGATGCCCAGGTCGCTGGGCCTATGCACTTGAAAGCTTTTAGTCCCACACAACTCCAGGCTCTCGTGCCTACTGAGCACGTCTGCATTCCAAACACTAGCTCATCCCTCCTAACTGACAACACTGGGCAAGTTTGTGTCTGAAAGATAAGTTACACTTTTCCCCAATCATCTGCCTCCTTCTCTCTTTCTTTTTTTGACTTTATTTTTTAGTTTATTGGTACATTTTAGGTATGCAGTAGAGTTACTTTCATCATTGGGATCTTGTACCTTTACATGACAGGTCTTGGTTCTCATTTTTTCCCCTTGTCCCTGCCCTCTCTTCACCTCCTCCTCTCCTCCCCATTTACATACACTTTATTTCCATTTTTTCATGTTCTCCTATTTTTTTTCTTTCCCTTATTACTTTTCTCCTTCCCTTCCCACTTTCCCTACACCTAAAGGGCCAATATCTTTTTCATCCAGGATCCCAGACATCATGGGAGAAGATAACAGCCCAAAGGAATCAGGCCAGCTCATCTGGCAGCAAAAGCAAAACAGACATGGCAGAGGAAGTTGGCAGCAAGGTGGTGAAGCTTGAGCTGGAGACTGAATAGACAACACAGTTTCTGGGCAAGATAGCCAGATGGCTAACAGAGGCACTGGTCCATCTATGGGTGCTCAAACTTTGTTAAGTACAAATGGATTTTAACCTTGAGGCATTTTAAAGTTTTTTAACATTAGACCAAAAAGATCCCCATAAAAAAGAATCCTACTTCATCACATCAAGTTTTCAGGGTAATAATTCCCCTACTCCTTGTCCCAATTGTCCTACAAGCATTTACATAGGTTCTGTACATAGGATAAATTTGTGAGCATTATACTGAACACACAATTAGATCAATCCTAATTTGAATGTCAAATGTGTTCATTAAGTGCCACAGGGGATTTCCTGCTTGGATATGAGAGTGGATTTTCCTTTAAAACTGTATTGTAAATTGTTATGTGTAAGAAGAACAGACTGTTAGTAGCTTGTGGTTTGTATATGTGAGCCAACGATCTTCAGTGTAAATCCAGTTAAAAGTTAATTGACTGTGACCTTTAAATCTCAGAAATGAACATATTTGTTCCGCTTTATTTCAGACCTGCTATGAACATATGACTGCTAGGTGCAAGAAGAGTATTAATTTAAATTATCCTGCTGCTGTCTCATCAGTGCATATTGGGTTGTATGGGAAGGGGAGGGAAGATAAGAAAATACAGTTGTGGTTAACTTTGACCAATAGCACATAAACTGACAGAATGGGAGCACAGGCGTGATAAGTCGTTGAGCATTGAGGATTTTTGACTTGTAAGACTCCTTGTTGGAAGCCTGAACCACTACTTAAGGTGCTGCAGCTGTCTGGAACAAGTAGATCAAGAAAAATGTCCATTTAATCTCCACTTGCACCATCCAACACAGCTGAGGAGTGAAGTGTGTGTGTGTGTGTGTGTGTGTGTGTGTGTGTGTGTGTGTGTAGAAGGCATTTAGGATGTTCAAGAAGTAACCAATGCCATGGGACAGAAGAACCACCCAGCTGAGCTAAGCTCAGATTACAGAACAGTGAGATGGATACATTTTAAATGGCTAAAATTTGAGATAGTTTTTATATCCAATAGTTAACACTTGTATAAAGAGTTGTGGAAAAATGCAGGCACAGAAAATATGTAATTGGATATTGATAGACTGGACTCATTCAAAATGGTGTCTAATTATCAAGGCTAATTTAAAATACAGGTAACTGAGACATAAAATGAAGACTATCTTATAGATATGTATATTTCAGACCTCATTTATTAATTGTTATTAACATGCTTGACGGCAAAGAAGCAACAAGCAACATGGCCAATGGAAATTTAGGAGAGGAAGAAAGAAAGTCTTAACTGGATTTGCTAAGATGTGTACTCTGAGCTAAGGATTTAAGACTAAGTAATTATTTTTTGCAAGAAGGTGATTTCAGAAAGCATCTGTACAAAATAAGGAAGGGAAGCATGGAGTGACCATGAACGCTGCCCCTTGAGCACCGGGAACAACTTGGGCTCAATCCACCTGGGTGTCTCTGGGACAGTGGGTGGAGCAAGCACTAGGCTGTCCTAAGCAAAATCTACAGGAGCTGGGCTGCCGATCCACCACCTGACTTTCAACATTGGCTAAGGCACACTGGCTCCCCAGTACTGCTGGAAGCCAGGCTTTGTTAGCAGATCACACAAGTTCCACAGGCCAAGAGCAACATGTTTCTCACTGAAGTGAAAGTGCGCAATAAACCCAAAGCAGATGTGGCCAGGATGATCGTCACATCATAGTTGGGAGGGGATGTACATATGTGCGTCCTTGCAATGACTTCTGGACTCATAGTACCTAGATGTCAAATGATATCATTATTTGATTGATTGAAAATGGGCAATTCCCTTCTTTATGTTGGACAAATATTAAAAAAGGAAAAGAATATAATAAAATTAATTTGGTAGATTAGGAAGAAAGAGATGAGCGAAGGAGACATGGGGATTTTATCCTTACAGCCTGGAGGGAGTGCAAGCTACACACAGACTATAAAGTATTACGTAAGCTCACAAAAACATGGAATTTTCTATTTTCAGGAGAAGCACAACACAAATTGTCTCATAGAGTGAAAGACTTTTAAAAGTTATATAAACAGAAGGTCTGGCATTAAATAATATGACAAAATTAGCCAAATCTTTCTGAATATCAGAAAGGGAAGTTACTTAACCTCGCTTATTTATAACAAACCATTGAAACACATCAAAAAATAAAATTGTGACACGCGTACAAGAGCTGTATGAATGCATAGTAATTGGTAAAGGTGACTCATCCCGCTAGGATAAAAAAGAAAGATGTGGAAAGTGATTTAGATACAGGATACAGAGTTGTCTTAGTTATTTTCCTCTTGTTACTGAGACAAAATACCCAACACCCAAAGTTAAAGGAGAGGGTTTATTTAGCTCACAGTTTGTAGAGGTTTCAGTCCACCACCGACTGGCTCCAAGGGAGAGTGGTTCCTGGCAGAAGGAAAGTTCACAAAGGAGAAATAGTTCATTGAATGCAGAAGACAGCAAAAGCAACAAGCAACAGACCTCAACAGCACCTTTCTGCCCCTTTTCTCTTATCCAGCCTATGTAGGGAAGGTGTCACTCACACCTTTAATCCTAGTGCCCTTGAGTAGAGCCTTGCACAATCCATCAATCCTAGCATCACATGCTCTAGATCCAGCTACCTCCGAAAAAGCCCCACCTATGACCCCACAAGGCTTTGGGGGGACATCTAAACACAAGGTATGTCAACAGTGACAAGAAAGTGATTTTAGAAAGGTTGAAAATTCCACTAGAATCTAATAGAAAGGTATGTACTTCAAGAAGTGAGAACACAGACTTAAATTTTAAAATGTGTATACAAGGAAATAATGCCAATAACAGAAATCAAGTAAAGCAAAAACAAATTTGAAAATAGAAACCTCAAAATCATAAGTTAAATTCTTTCTTGATTAGTTCCTAGTATAAAAGGAGACAAAATTGTCAAACATGAATGATCATCCTCAGAAGTAAAGAATATCATTAGACAGAATATCAGCATAGAGGACAATATGAATATATTAGAAAAATTTTTCCCAAGAAATAAAACTAAGGAGATGAAATGGAGAAATCCCTTGATCAATGGTGGACCCTGGCCTCGGATGTGGGAGTCAGGTGGTAATAATCACACATAAGGGAAGCAAAGCCACAGAATGAGCCGAGGTGGAATGAGAATCAGTAGCAATCCCTCTTCAGAGATGGGGTAAGGGGAGCAGGAAGATGAACAGGCCAACATGTCGACAACTGCAGATGAAGGAGTGAAGTGGAGAGAGCTGACTCCCGCTGACTTCCGCTTCATCTGTGAGAAGCCAGGTGGGACGATATCGAGCGTGCAGAAACCCTCAGAGCATTTATGAAGTTTGGGAGAAGCAATTGAAGTCGTAGACCTGGTGCAGGTAAACTGAGCAGGGATGCTATCAGTGGTGAGGAATGATGGGAACACACAGTGCCCACAAGTACACACTCTTGCAGACATCTTTGTGAAACATTAAGACACAAACACACACATGAGCCTACACCTCCTCAAGTCAGGAGCATGGCAATGTCACTTTCCAGCCCACATCTTATCCCAATGGAAAGACTTCAGGGGCATCTACAGCTATGCAGTTGTCATCTCCTCCCGTAGCGGTGCCTTCTGGAGTCCTGCCTGAAGGACACTCCAGAGGCTACTGTGCAGTTGACTTTTCT
Organism: Fukomys damarensis; assembly: GCF_012274545.1. Taxonomy (NCBI): domain Eukaryota; kingdom Metazoa; phylum Chordata; class Mammalia; order Rodentia; family Bathyergidae; genus Fukomys; species Fukomys damarensis. Next base: position 7,909,538 of record NW_022900937.1, read on the forward strand.
TTATCATAAGTAGGCATACACTTGTTATGTTTTAGATTTAAGCTGTCTCCCCATAGTCTTACTTTCTGAGTTGGGGCCTGGTTGAAAAGGGAGGGTAATTAGGAGTGTGATTTAGAAGGGTGGATTCTCACCCCAGCTCCTCTCTTTTCTCCCAGCCTCCTGGCAGCCAGGCAGGGCAACAGCTTCCATCTTCCATGCTGTTCTGCTGTGCTGTTTCTCCTGATCATGGACTGAATCCACTGAAACCGTGAGCCAACATAAAGCTTTTCACTTTCAAGTGGGGGTGTTGGGTATTTTGGCCCAGGGATGGGAAAGTGACTAATATGACACTGTAAAGTATGATAAAATTGTAGGAAGCAAATACGTAAACCAGTAATAGTGTCGCTTATTATCAAGTATTATGTATTGTACATAATTATATATACTATCCTTGTAGAATAAGCTTCAGTGGATTTGTTTGTGTTAATATTACCACAGACATATGAATAATGTTTTTTGCTAGGACATTTTAATCTCTACAATATCATGAAGAGGAAGGAATTTTTCAACTCCATCATAATCTCACAGGACTATAAGTACACATGTGGATCATCATTGAGTGAAACATTGCGTAGTGCATGGCTGTATTTGATTTGAACCTATGAACATATGTGAATACCTCAATGTTCTCATTTAAACTGTGATGTTGGTATTGTAGACTGTTAAAGAAGAGTTTACTCACTGGAAATATCTCAATCCAAATAATATTTCCTTTTAATTTTGTAATGGATATGTAAATGTTAACTACAACACTACCTGAAATGGCACTATTCAATAATCTTTAAAAATAACTATAATAATTTTAAAAGATACTCAAACTTTTCCAATTATCTAACTTAAAACTAAAAGCCTGTGGAATTTCTTTTTGGTTTTCTTAGTGAACTTAAAATTTCCAACCATAACGTAAGTAGAAAAGGCCAAGACAGGCAGGCTTATTTTTTCAAAGATTTCCCCTTAAGTGCCTAGAGGAGCAATTGCCCAAAGTAACTTATCCAAAGTGAATTAAAAACTTGAATGAATGAGGTGATTTTAGTTGTGTAATTAGTACCTGCTTAAATTACTCTCTTTCTCTCCTCTTTACCTTTCTTTCCTACTCTCAGCATCCTTTACCAACTATTTTCCCTTAGCATTAAGTTTGTTTTCCAGACAATTAAGGTAATTTTATTTATTTTTTTGTTTGTTTATTTATCTTCATTACATTTATTGGTACATTTTCAGTATACAATACAGTTACTTTCATCATGGGGATCTTGTACCTTTACATGACATATCTTAGTTCTTTTTCCCCATTCCCAGCTCTCCCTTCACCCACTCCCCCCTTCCCTGTTTACAAAGACTTTGTTTCCATGTTTTTCCTTTTCACATATTTTTTCTTTTCCCCTTTTACCTTTCCCCTACCCCTCACTTCCTCTACTCTTTTAGACCTTTTCTTCCTGTTACACAATATCAATTATACATTTTGATCATTATCTACTGTTTACATCGTGCGTGATGGCAAGCACAATTTGAGTTGGGTTTTCCTGGAATGTCTTGGTCAAACACTCTTCGCACATGCACAGTGCTCAGGTAATCCCACCAGTCTTCACTGCAAAAGGGCACACGTGTGAGGAAAACAGATTTTTAAAACTCTTTCCTCATTCTTCTTTGAGGTGATTTTTGTTCTTATTTCTTAAGTTGACACACAGAACACTCTTTAATCTTTACATAAACGTCTTTAATGCTAAAAATGAGACCCTGAGAAAGTTGAGTCTGGACCATTTAATAGCTGTCAACCCTGGTATCCAGTGAATGTGGCTGTCTAGGGAAACAGTGGATTTCAGCACACCTGTTTTCCTTACATGAGAACATCTTAATGTGTTTTCCATTGAAATCTAACTTTAAATAAAAGAAGAGAAATTTGCTGTGTGAATATATAATGAGTGAATGACTCTTTGAAAGAGAACTAAATAATAGATCAGCCTTCAGATATTGCTGCTATGTATTATTAATTAAAAATAAGGACCTGATCTACACTGAAAAATATATCATGGTGTCTAGGCTATAATGTAGCTTAACAGTGGGGAACAAACTCTATAATCAGTTAAGTAGCCTTTATCATATTCATGAGGGTGCAAGGCCTTTTTGTATCCCATTTCTTTTCAGTAACACATGTATCCTTTGGAAGATTGGTCTCAAAGCTCACTTCTTTAAGTAACATTTAACTCCTACTTTCTGATAACATCCTGGGGAATAACTCTCACCCATGTTTTATCACACTATGTAAGTCCTTGAACACCAAAGCAAAGGATGACCATTGCCTCCTCTTCTGGAGAAAGTGAGTATTATTATTTTCCAAGGAATTGAATAATTTTTGTGAAACCACAGAACCTGTGACGTTGTCAAAACCATAGTCAGTGGACCCAGCACAGTTTGCCATCAATAACGAAAGAAGCCAACTCATGTCTCCTTGACCCCTTGGGAGCTGTGTGGCCACTGGGCAGCTCATCCTCCTCCACCCACCAGCATGGCATTCTCGCCACCAAGGTGTCTCCTTCACCAGACTTCAGGAAATGCCTTCTGGCCCAGACTACAGTTTTCTCTCTAGAAAGCAACCTGCTCTACGTCTCTGTTCTTTATTGTGAACTCTGACCTCTCTTTCTCTTCTTGACTCTTTGTCTCTTCTTCTTGTACATAAATTTCCTTTTCTTCTTACTGGTGAGGGTCCATGCCATTATTGCTACATCCTGTCACCGCTTCACAGAAAGGCCAATTACTCGGATATCAGTCACAAAGATTCTGGGCTTCTCTCTGTCACATCTAGAGATATTCTCCTCCTCCACCTCAAATCCACACCCCTCTTCCCATGCCCCTTAGCAAACAATGACTTCCAAAATACAATGCCATGGAACATTCACTAATTAGATAATATTGACTGTTACATTGGAACCATTAAAATGCAGTTAATTTTTGAAAAATTTGAACCAGTCAATTCACTGTATATTTGAAATGTGAGTAAAACATACCTAACTAGTGGACCTAAAACCTGACTAAAGTTTGCTTTTGGCAACACTAAAAATTAATTGAATAGTAGTTTCTAAGTAAAAACAAAATGGCATATCTCTTTTCATATAAGTGTTTTCACAAAAACTACCTGCCTATTGGTCAAAATATTACTTTGATAAAAATAAAAATTATTATGTAAATCACATTGTGTTTTAGTGATGGACAGACGTAAGCATCTAAGTGTGAGAAAACATTGGAAGCACTGTCATCCTGCCCTGGAACTGTGCCTTGAGATAACCCAGATCTTCTGGATGGTGAGGGTGGGGAGCGCACTGCAGAGGAAGTGCCCTGCTCACCGGCACCAACGCAAGGGTGCTGGGGTGTGGGGGATGGGACATCGTGTGGAGAATCGGACCATGGGAAAGCTCGGCTGTGTGGAGAATGTAGACTTCTTCCTGCAGTTGATCTGAAGCCATGAAAGGTAAGTACAGGATTTAGCACGAAGGCTAGCAGAGGGTGAAGATGATCTGGAATCCCTGCAACAGTCCAGAGGAGAATAAGATCCACTTGTTCTCCCAACCAGAGGCAGCACCCTTCTCAGGTCCCTCCTTTGCCTTCTTGAAACAGCCACCAAGTTATGTGAATGTAATCTTCTCCAAGCATTCAGTTGATCTTCTCTTTTTCACTCCTATTGCTATTCACTGAAATAGGGGCAAAATCAGACTCAGCTTGAGGACGCTGAACATCAGAAAGGGTGAGTTCTTCCGGATCCATTTGCTACCGGGAGGCCACAGCTGGGTGGCCTCTCCTGAACTGAGGCACCTGTGCCTTAGCAGCGGGTGGGAACAACTTGCAGCAGGCTGAGACGAGAGCACTGAAGGTGACAGTGTGTAAATACCTGAGCAGCCAGAGAGACACACAAGACAAGTGAGAGCAGCAAGGAGACTTGGGAAGGGTCTGGAGAAGGTGAGATAGGACCACATCTTGAAGACAATAAGACTCAGATAGGTCTTATTTGAAAGTCTGTAATCCCATACCAGGGGAACACAGTGGGAACTCAATGCAGAGTTGAGTAGATTTAAGGGTCTGGCTCAGAATTAAGGCAGAAATGCTGTGCATGAATAAGATGTGTGCTGACAAAGCAGCAGAATTTCCTTATCCCCGTGTCCCTGGATGATTGCTTACAGGCACTGTGAGTGCCCAAAGATGAAAGCCAGATCTGGGCACAGGCTGAGCACAGAAAGAGAGGACAGAGGAGAAAGCAGCAGCGTCCTGCAGGTATCTAAGGGAACAACCTCACGAACAGCTGCATGAAGCACACACATGGTCTTGAAGAGAATAAGCCCTGGTGTTTTCTAGAAACCAAGAGATGATAAATGGAAAGTGAGTTTGCGGCTCTTGATTTCAGCCACCTGATACCTGTAAAGTGCCCCAGACATGACGCTGATGCAGAGTGCTACCTCTGAAATGAATACAAATGGCACTCTCATACTCTCGAAGCTTTCCCCCCTGATGCCTCTTCTCTCACTGTTTGCTTTCCCTCCTCCATTCTTATTTCTTAACTATGCATTTTCCCACCATAAGGTATTGTCCGGAATCTGGCCAGTCCAGTCAAGGAAGGAATAACTCATTTCAGCAGCATCATTGTCATCCAAAATCCCAAACACCTTCATTTGCTACAATAAAACAGGTCGTTTGTCTATGGTAACACTTGCTTTTAATTCTTCATTTTCCAATTAAGTATTTTGCTGGGATTTCGGCAGAAATGTAGTATTTAAGACCCAAACGAGAGGGAATGAGCATCTGAGAAAACAAACTAGCAGGAAAGAGTTAGGTCTGAGGCTGGAAGTTCAGTCATCTACACAGGTCCAAGTCCAGTGCCGGGACAATCTGGGCCCTGTGTGCAGAGTGTGGGAGCCCAGAATCATCCCCGTGTTCCACAGCCATGAGGACCACCAGCAAAGGGAGAAGCCTGCAGGAAAAGCAGGCCACAACTGGTTAGGGAGCTGAATCCAGGGAAGAAGCCAATCCTCTGGGCCTCAGGTGTGGATCAGAGCCTGGGCAGGGCAACACAGAGCCATGGTGACAGCGCCCAGGCAAGGAAACCGGAGCCCCGCCTTCCCGGAGAAGCTGGAGCCCAGAAGACAGGGACAGGCCCATGGCTACACGTGGCTGGAAATGCACAAATGGTAAGAAAGGAATTCCCAAAGAAAGTGTTTGGATTTGGGTTTCACCTCATTTATCTCTTCCTGGACAGAGGTTAGTAAAGAAAGGAGAGGACGTGGAGGAAACTTAAGAATCTGGAATTCCAATAGATCTCAGATACCATGTGCCCCGTTTTCCTGACACCTTCCTCGTTTATCATAGCTTGTTAAATACATCATTTACATCTAAGCTAACTGAAAATATTATGTTTGTGAGCTTTGAAAGATGACTCTTAGTAAAAGCATGATGAATACAAAATTTCATTTAAAACGTGATCAAAGCCAGTGAAAATTGAAGAAGAGTGATTTTATTTTAAGGAATAAATGCACCATCTTTTAAGTTAAAGCTTTAAAAAATGAGTTACTTCATTGAGTCTGAACTGAAAGTTTCATCAAGATTTTTACCTTTTTTCTAGTTAAAAAATAAATAAAGTAATTTTTACAGATTTAATATTGCACAAATTTGAGTGAGGCAGCTGAAGTTCTCATGCATCTCATATAATCCAGTTATTTGGTAAACACTGCAAGAGGAATTTTTAAATTCTCTTAACTTGGACAGGAAGTTATCATGTCTTGTGTTCATTACAAGTTAGTTCTCAATGTAGCTAGGATTCCACTCTTCAGTACGAGTTTGGAGATAAATATATAAATATACTAAATCTTCATCAGTGGCAGAATGAATTCCTGTACTTTGTGGGGGACCCTTCAGTTTAAAAATTGTCATAGCAGACTAGAAATTATGGACAGAAATCCAGAAAAATCAATGCCAGCTAAAATAGATCCTTAATTAAATGTGCCTAATTAGAAAATGTCAAATTTTAGTAATCTAATAAAGTTAATTAAATATGTACCTTTGGAGACAGGGCTTTATCTGGAAGTATCAGTTGACATGTTTAACCGATACCAACTTAGGGGAAAAGTCACGGCAAGAACTTTGGAGACAGTCAGATGCAACCTTGAGCATAATTTCCCCAAATGTGTTGTGTGTCTTTATTGTATTCATTCCCATGTTACATCCTAGGGTTCTAAAATTAGAAGTTCACAAGATAGAGTAAACGTTTCCCTAACAGCAAGAACTATTGACTCATCATTGGTACCATTCTGTCTCCTCTGAAACAAGCGTGCCAGTCACTTAGGATGAAGGTGATGGCAGGAGCCCTCCCTAGATGGGCAGTGGCTCATGGTTTGGGCATGAACATCTCAACCTGGAAAGAAGCACTGCCACTTTCATCAGCCAGGTTTCTTAGACATGTACAGGATCGCGTAAAGAGTTCTTCTCATCCATAAAGTTCTATGAATACTTCATAGAACTGTGAGGCCAAGATGGAGTAACATGCATTTAAATCAATGAGCGCTGTCCCTGTATATAAAGTAGCCACTCCATACATGTCAGCCATCATTATTTATGGAAAGTCAGAACTCAGTTGAATCAAAAAAGAATGATGGAATAATAAGTAGTTTTCCTATATCCATATACTTATAATTCATCTTCTCTAATAACTGCCATAATCTTGCTCTCCAAACTTCAAGGTTAAATATTCATGAGCTGGCCTTGTTTTTATCCAGCCAATGTTTTCCAGATGAAACAATGAATACCATACTTCTATGTCTATAGCCTGTACAAAATCTATCTGAAAACTATCAGTATCACTTTGTAGAATGAAATGAAGACTGAAATCATTTGATAGATGTTGGTAAATAGCTCTCCACAGGTCTTCAGGTGCAAGGTGCTGAAGCTTGTTTTCTCTTATGTACATTCCCCACTTTATTAATTTTCTTGTTTATGCCAGTCTGAAATGTGAATGATTCGGTAAGGCAATCTGTTAAATTAAATTAAATGAAATGTGTTGGGATATAAAGTACATGCCATCGGTTCTTGGCCTTTTGGCCAAGATCAAGTGTAGTTAGTATAAAGTACATGCAGTGACGTGGATTCAGTGCAAAGTTTCATGCGTTCACACAAATGTGTCCATTCTCGTAACTGTGGCCAAATGCACCCTAGCATTTTCATGTGCACTTGACCACCAATCTACTCTTCTGGATGCAGACGACCACTGAAAGGTTTGCTGTGGTCAAGCATGAGTTTTCCTGTCTTACAAGCTTCATATCATTGAACTACCAGTGCGCAAGAACACACTGTGTATCTCCACATTAAGTTTTTAATGTTCTTCCATGCCTTCCTGTGTGTCAGTACTTTCTCATCCCCTTTTCCTTTCCTCCTTCCTCTCTAACCATCCCTTGGTCTTTTCCTTTATTTTATTGCACATATTCGTAGAACATTGTGTTTATATCCTTGTGTGGAGTTGGTACATGTGCATAGCGCATTTGCATTCCTTTTTTCACCCCCACCCACTCCATCTCTTGGTCCCCTTCCCATCTGAGAAAGATCTCTCTCCCTACTTCCTATGACCTATCTTTTATTTAGCTCTTTATTTTTACTCTGGGTTTCCCGTGTAAGAGAAACCATGTAAATTTCAAACCAATTCTGAATTCATACAAATCAAACAAATGCTGAAGAAATTGCCTGGTAAAAGAAGCCTTTCTACATTCCTAATGGGAATGTAAACTAGTATAACTACTGTGTATAACTAACTAGTACAACTAGTATAACTAATATAACTAGTGCTACTAATCAGTATGGAGATTTAAAAAAAATCCCAAAACTAAAAATTATTTGACCCAGCTAATCCCTTTCTAAATAGCTTCCAGAAAGAGTTAAAGACATCATAGTATCGTGATACATGCATAGGCATGTTTATGACAGGCAATTTAAAACATTTACATCTGGGAAGCAGCCTATATGTCCACCAACAGACGAATGGATAAAGAAAATAAAATGTTGACACACAGTGGAGCACCACACTGCCAGAAAGACTTGCAAATGTAGGAAATGGATGCATCTTGTGACCATAATGTTAAGTAAAATCAATTCGACACACAAGCTTGAATAGCACATGGTTTCTCTTATAAAAGAAACCCAAAGAATAAAGAACAAAATAATAGATAATACGAAGTACGGTGATATATCTTTCTCAAATGGGAGTGGGAACAAGAGATGGAGGGAGGGGGCAAGGGGATGAAAAAGGAGGTAAGATGTGTTGTGTACGTGCACCAGCTCCACACAAGGAAAGCATACGTCATGTACTGCAAACGTGGAGAAATAAGTAAATACATTTTAAAAATGTTCTGTAAGTCACCTTTGGCTGTTCACTAAGGGGAAATCACTCAGCATTTTGAACTTTCACTGCTGCCTTTAAACTGATGATTTTGTGCAAGGAAACTCTATGACCTGGACCTGCTGAAATTGGTTTTGTGCATGGACAGCTTTCCGCTGAGGGTGACTTCAGCCTGTGAAATGCAGCTGCGGTCAGAGACGGAGAAGCACGGTGGGAGGGCATCTGCAGGGAGGTGAGACTGTGACGTGCAGGGATGCAGGACAGGGTGGGGCCAACCTCGAAGGCCCAGGATGAGAACAGAGCTCAGCTGTGAAGCACTCTGAAAACTGGGGAGGAGCTGTGGCTGGAAGTGTTGGTAAGATCGGAACAGGGCAAGTTGTGCCCCAGCCCTGGAGCCCAATATCAACATGTCCACAGTACTGCATTTCAGAACCTGTAGAATCTGAATTTTCCTACCGTGGTGAATGATGGCAGTGTGTGTGTGTGTGTGTGTGTGTGTGTGTGTGTAGGGGTCCCTCTGTGGTCTTAGTCAAGTAAAACCCAGAAAGTGAGCAGGGGAAATCTGCTAGATTTTGCCTAATGTAATATGCACATTTTAACATTTTAATCTGATGCAGCTCTATTGCTCGAATAAAGTTTAAACTTGCATGAAATTAACACTGACCCTGGGGTGACAAAGACCATAGATGTTACACTGCTCTTGGAAAGAGAGAAAGTCCAAGTTTCAACATTAAACGGGTCTTAGAAAGACCTGAACGCCTGAAGCTCGAGGATTTTTAAATAACTGTCTCTAATATTTTGCTCTCCTGAAAAAAAAAACCTTTCTCTAAATGTAATAAGTAATAAAATATTCCTTTGTCCTCTTTTGTTCAGGTTATCTTTCTTTCCTGGATGAAATGCTTTAATGGAAAGTGCTTTTCAGATTCAGGAATGGGAGTTTCCATTTGCTGGATATTAAAGATGCCTCAGTGTGAAATTCACGCTAAATCTCAAGCTTGTCAGGTGCTGCCTTTCATATTTCCCTCCAGATAACATGAAACACATTTATTTTGTAATTTTTGTGTTATTTAGAATGCAGTTGGCATAAAACCATAAGACTCAAATACCTAAACAGCAATTTAATGTAAGACGAGCATAACCAGAAGTTCAGGCAACCACAGGGTGCATTAAGGCTCTGTCCCCACAAGAGCATCCCGTGCCCCCCACTCTGCATCCTGAGTTGGCAGCTTATTCCCCTGCAAACCTCAGTAACCAGCTCCAACATTTGTAAATTCCCAACTGCTTTCCAGTAAGTGCTCTCACACTGTACAGATGATGAATTAAAACCAAAATTTCATGAGAAACCAAGGAAAGACTTTTGCCCACAGAGCTAATTTACAGCTATTTTAAATATTAGAATCTAGCAAATGCTGATGTATATTAACCTCTCCTAGGAATGGATCTGCCTGCCTGGATCCAATTCATAGTCAGTGATAAAAATCCTTAGCTATGAATTATATTTAAAAATCCAGTAAGTAAGATTTCCTCCATAGTCCTAAGTCATGGACAAGTTCTTGGTGGAAATACATGAGTTATACCAAGTATGCTTGTGCCCTAGCTGTCAAAGGCTAGGCACAGATTGTATTGGTCACATATATTTATTTGCTTCTTTTTCATGAGTTTCCAAGGCGGGCACTATTATTCTGCTTTTCAAAATAGGAACTGGGCCATGGAGTGTTATTAAATTGCCTAAAGTCAAAACATTAGGAAGCAACAGAGCCAGGGAAATTCTGTACACAGGATTTTTCACTTAATTATGTAGACGTCTGTTTCACAAATAATTCATCTTGCTGCACAACCTAGGATATATTATTGTTCAAATGTAGTTAGAGGAATGTTTTACAGAAATTTTCTTTTTCTTCTGAGATAAATGTATTGTTACCATATGGTCAAACTAAACTTGTCTTAGCAAAATTTTGTTTTCAGAGGGGTCTGGACATTGTTAAATAAAATAAATATATTTAAAATGAATATTCAAAGACTAAATGAATATATTCAGGGGCCACAATCAAAGGGATGATTTCCATTTCTGGTAATGACAGGGACTGTTTGGAACTATCCCTTTTGGAGATAATATTTTAAAATATTACATGGAAATATGTATTATGGAATAGACATAATGAGTGCATAAAATGTTTTATCATGGCAGAGGAGGAGCTATAGATGGGGCTGCTAAAAGAGGTGGGTGGAGATCCCTGGTCTCATTGTCTGAAAGAATTAAAAGGAGTGCAGAGTTGTACAAGATAATGGAAAATGAGGGGAAAAGTTTGAAATTAGTAACTCACACCAAGGGAAGACCCCAAATAATCAAATGTATTTTGTTCAAAAGGCCTCACTGACACCCAAAACTAACTTTGGTGGTGGGGGGGCAAACAGAATGTGAGGACTTCAGAGGAAAGCACTAGCTAGAAGACTGAGCATAAAAATAGAGTATTTTTCCTGTTACCCTCTGTAGGAGAGATACACTTTGGAATGTGAGCCCAGTTAGATATCGATCTTTGGAATTTGAGCACAGTTAGATATATTAGTGTAACAATAAAACCTTTCAGAAGAAGATAACAAAATTGAGTGTCTCTATAACAGCATCCACAATTTCTACAATATGAATTTGAAGATTTTCAGGGGAATGTGAATTAAATAGACAGTGGAGGTAAAAACATTGACTAGAAGACAATCCTAAAACAGTACACAACATGCAACTGGCAACCATTATATGTTGAAAAATATTTTCATGATAAAAAGAATAAGCAGAAATATCAGCAGATGATGGCAACTATAAAAAATCTAACTGATGAAAATCAAGAATTAAAAAGTACAACAATGAAATAAAAATACAATGGATGACTTAGTGGTAGCTTAGAAATGACATAACAAACCATCAGAAGAATAATCAATAGAAAATAGCCAATCTGAAGAAGCAAGAATAAAAATGTTAAGACCTACATCAACATATCCTCAGTGACACCTGGGTATTACTAAGTGGCCTAGCATAGATTTAACTGGAGTCTTCTGAAAAAGAAGAAAGAGAAAGTGGAGTAGGAAAAATAGTAAAGGAATCATAACCCAAATTTCTCAAATTTTGTCAAAATTATAACTTTAAATACCCAAGAAACAAAATGAACACCAAGATGGATAAGTGGAAAGATAATTATATGAAGACGCATCCAAATAAAAAAGTTGAAAACCAAACAGAAAGATCATCTTGATGGCGGTCTGCAAATGATGACACACTACATAAATAGGAACAGTGGTACGAAGGGACTATTTTAACATGTTTAAGAAAAATAAAAGCTTTTGATTTATAATTACAAATAATATTTCAATAATGGCAAAATAAGATGTTTTAGCTAAAAATTGAGAAAATTCATTGTCAGCAGACCTCTTTCAATAAAATTGCTAAAGAAAAATTTTCATACTGAAAGAAAATAATGCAAAATGAAGATCTGGTTTCATAAAAAGGAAGAAAGAACATAGAAAATAATATCAGAGAAAATATGAAACTAAACTATTTTTTCTTAGTATTCATTAGAATATTTCTATGTGTGGCTGAAATGATCGTTTTATTAGAACACTTCATTTGTCAATCATGATTTCTTGATCTAATAAGGAACTCATAACGTATGCAATTTTGAAACCTAAGGTGTCTAAAATACTTCATATTCTTCTTTAAATAACTGTGCCTTGGGACCATGTTTTGTATCTCCTACTTTTTGTTTCTTCCTCTTCCCTTAAGGTTAATATATTCTGAAGATCTCAAAATATTGGCAAATATGTGAAATAAAGAGTCAAACTGAATGTCTGATGTGAGCTAAAAATGAATATAAGTATCAGTAATCTCTAGCTATTTTCCCAGTATTCTATTTTAACACTTTCAACTCAGCCCTATAAACGAGAGAGGAATGTTAGATTATAGTTCTTGTTTGTAATACCTTCATTTGATCATTTGACCTGAAAAGAAAAAAAAAAAAAGTCTCCACATCTTTCAAAGTCTTGCTAAATGTTACTTTAAAAGTATACTAAAGCATAACAGTTATAGTCTTGTCAAAAACTTCAGTTTGGAATAAATAAAAAAAGTAATTCACACAAAAAGAATATATATTATTGTCTAAAACAGAAAGAAATAACATATATATGGCAATAATGGTATAAAACAGAGGTAAATGGATTCTACTCTTGAGTCTTATGTTAAATGGCTCTACTAACTCTAGTTAAATTGTTACTGAATATAAATTTTCAGTAAGCTAACTTGTAGGTTATTTAAAGTAAGAATAGGAAAATAGAACAAAGAAACAGATCCTCACTTATGTTGTTAGTTGATTATTATTAAAAACAAAACAATTGAATGAAAAGTCTTTTCAGAAAATGCTATTGGTCCAAGTGGATATCCATACATTTTAAAAGGTAACTTCAGCGTCTACTTTACAATAACATAAGAAGTCATTTGAAATGGGTTAATGATCCAAACTTCAGAAGCTCATCTATAAACCTACTAGAAGGTGAAAATCTTGGAATATATTAATGATCCAAGTGCAGAAAAAAGTATATTAAAAGAGACACAGAAAGTTTTAATCATAGAGGAATAAATGATATATTTCATTAAAGTTTAAAACTTCTGCTTCTTACTTGCCATGCCATGAACTATTTTTCCTCTGCGCTGCCATTCTACCATGCTACCCTGACGTGGAGCCAGCTGACTATGGATTGAAACCTCTTCAAATTGCGAGCCAAAATAAACCTTTTCTCAAAAAAAAAAAATCTTTGCCAATCAATAGATAGACATGTATACACATATCAGAAATCTGTATCATCAGCTATCATCTAGAATTCAATATTTGTTTCTAAGAATGAGAGGAATATACATACATTTTAAAGGAATAAAATCTCTTTATTTGGGGAAAATTAAATGAAGTTTTCATGGCAAAATCTTAGCACAGCACCTGGTACATGCTACCTGTCACTTTCAACTTCATTATAACTGTTATTATTATTTTTTGCCCAATATTTATTTCCTAAAAGATTAAATTAGTTTAGTTCTTACTGGCTGGAAAAACAAGCAGCAAATCTCACCATGAGAAAAATGTATCCAAATGTCCTGTATTCGCTACCTACATGAAGCTCATCAAGTGAGAACAAAACCAGAATTCTTTGGGCACCCAATACTGATAAAATGAACACATGCACTAAATGCATGCTGTATCTCAATTCCTCTTCACCCATTTTATGTGGAGTTTAAAAGATGGCCATCAAAGTCCCAGCTAGTAAGTGTAGAAACAGACTCTTAATCACAGTGAAAAGTGGGACACAAGCTCTGTGATGAACCAAGCACACAAAAGCCAGCATTTGGGTTAGGGCAAGATGCTAACCCTCTTTAGTCAGCTCAGTGGCTGCTGCTGAGTCATAGGGTCATAGGTATTCATGATGTTTTGTGTTGTCTCCATAATTTATCTATCCCATTTTATGAAGTTTGACATCTAAACAGGTTAAATTTTAAGTTATCACTTGAAAGAATGAAGTTCTCTTGTCAGAAAATCAATCCTTAGAAATTTTCATATTTAATTTACATTAAATAAAAGAAATCGTGTGGAACAGTGGGAGTTTGTTTTGACAGAACTATGTGAGAAAGACCCAAACACCACCTCTCCTCTTTGCACCACTCAACGTGGCTGGCTCTCCATTCAAACATGACTCTTTTCAGCTGACCCATGTGTCCTCTAAGCCTTGCTCTCATGGGTGGACTCATGGGTGGACACACGGGTGTACAGGGCTGATCCCCTGTTGACTCTTTAATGTCTGTGCCAGGTTCAGAGACAGCCGACACCAACATCTGGTTTTTGTCGGCACCTGTGGGGACACAGAGATACACATGTTACGTATGCAGACCGTCCCAACTTAGGATGGCAGAAACATGTCATGGATTTGAAACTCACTCTAGGCTGGGCTGGTGATGTGCAGTCCAATATTCTTTGTTGATGCTGGCCTGTGACCCAGATCTGTAGCTCGAGGTCGGTCACACGATCACAAGTGTGAGTTAGATTCCAGGGAGGATACTTTGCTTCTAATGTAGGATGGCTCATGGCTCACCGTTGTCAACTTACGAGCCTTTCGATTTACAGTGGGGTTATCGGGTCGGAGTTTCATCAGAAGTCAAGGCACACCAGGACACAAACCTACAGAGAAAGGTGCTCTTAAAGTTACAATACTTACAATCCTGTCCTGGGTAACCCACAGCAGGTTACCTCGTTCAGGCAGTCCCCAGACATTTGTTAAGTGAGTAGACAAAAACAGCGCAGAATAACTTCTCATTTTGTAATTTTCAAAGGTTGTAATTTAAAGTAGCAGCCTGTGTTTTTTGTTGAAGATGTGTTTGTGAAAGAAGCTCATTTTCTGTGAAGAGCACAGCTGTTCTAAAAGATGTGCCTGTGTTGATTCAGTTGCATAGAGTGCAGTTTCTTCTTCTACCCTTCATTTCTCAGTCCCCCTCAGCAAATAAATAAGACCACCTTCTTCCCTGGGCCTTCCCAGCCACAGAAGTGTGTTTACAGAGTTACTCCTCCTTGAAATAAAGCAAGAAACCCATTTAGAAACCGTTCTATAAAGCTCTTGTCCTGCTCTACTCTTAAAGTACCGCTGAGGATACTGTTTATTGCTTCCAACAATGTTCTCTTTATGAAGAACCTCAAGAGAAATCTACCTGCTCTCAGAACCGAAAGCAGACATTCAATACTTCCCCTGAGCAAATGCTGCTTTGTACACCTCACAAGGTCTTGTTTGTGTACTTCGGGAAGCTAGAGCTTAATTTTAGGCCCACGTTTAGGTTGTGTGTGAGGTTTGCAGTGTAGTCTTCTTTGGTTCTCTTTTCTTCCATCCTGGTGTTTTTGTTTTGCCTCTATAATATTTCACTCACATGCAGCAAGTGCCTTTTATTTGCATTTAATACATCACTGTGAAGTACAGTCCTGTCTTTGAAGAAAGTTGGTAATATATAAGTAGTCTATTATTTTAATAACATTGCTATTTAAACAAATATATGATGGCTCTATGATTTGTTTGAGGGAGCATGATATTATTGTCTTATTTTGTACACTAATGTTACTTGGGAGTCATATACTTTCTCAGTGAAGAAACGGATACCACCTAACTTGCCTGTGGGACAGAATCAGTTCCCTGGTGGGCGGAATCACAAAATTCTGCCCTCTTCTCACTAAAGCCATAGCTGCTTTGGGAATGGGCTTCATAAACTCAAGCCTATTCCAGGAATACTCTTGTTTCTGAGATCTCTTAGATTATGAATAATTTGGCATCCATCTCTCTAGTGTCTCCATCTCAGTGCTCACCCCTGGTGTTTGACATCTCTTCAAATGCCAAATAAATATTTAGGCTACAGTTTGCTTTTCAGTATGCTACCCTGTCTATTCTCCCATCTGTTCCCTGCGTTTCATTGAACAAAGTCAAATGGGTATTATCCTAGGTAGTAGTCCTTACGTGGGAAGGAAGGGAACTGAAGAACTGTGATCTGTACCAGCCACCTCTGGATCATAGGGCTGGAAAGCACCTCTCTTAAGGAAGGGGCATGTGCTCACTCTGCCTATCAGTGGGCCTGACACATCCGTACTGGATTACACTGTGTCAGGCGGAGACGATAGAATCTCTCTCTCCCTTCTTCCATGATGCCAGGGCAGAACACGAGACGCAAACGGTCGGTGGCCACCATCTGTCACTCCTGTAAGTCAAATTATTACCTATTGTATATTTGCTGATTTAAATAACTCTCCCTGTAAAATGAAGTCAATCTTTAAACAACCTCTTTAAAATCGGGACGTATTAAAACTGGATTCTTACTGCTTATAGTTCCTATGGTAAGCCCATGAGCCTGAAGGGAGGGGTTAGGTCAGATCAGACTACAAAGTAGTCAAGGCTTCTATTAATCCCCCAAAAGGTGCAGATCATTAAAACTATTTTAGGAAACAGTGCTCAGGTTGAGGATGCCCTGACTTTGCAGGTCACTTCTCAGGAGCATATTCAGAGATGCTGAGGTTTGTGCTCAGGAGTGAGTGCACGGTGGAAGTGATGGAGCAGCCGGGGGTGAAGGGAGACACAGCGCTTGAGCCTTGATCAATGCCAGCCAGCCCTGGGGAGCTAAGTCTGCCCTGTGAGATGAGCCCAGGTTGAATTCCTGAACTCTTAATGCTGGAGTCTTCGCCTTATGTAGAAGTACAGTCATCCTTTGGTATCTCTGGGGGACTGAGCAACTTCCCCATTGCTGCAACATAACACTCACACTTCACAGGAGGAGAGGCCCAATTTGGCTCATGGTTTGGGGAGCTTCAGACCATGGCCGGCTGCTCCAGGGAAGGAACATCATGGAGGAAGGAGAGGTGGAGCAAAGCTGCATAGTTCAAGGTGGCCAGGGAGCAAAGCAGGGAACAGTGCCGGAGAGCAAGGGGCTGGGGACCAGACACAATACCCAAGGTCACGCCTCCACGACCCCCTATCTCCCAGAAATGTGCTTTAATCCTCCCCTGGAAAGCTGTCAATCCATCCAAGCTGACGAGACAATTGAACCATCTCAATTTTAAGAGCCCAGGGTATTCAGATCCAAGTTCTAATATGGCACATTCCGACATTTGCATCTAACCTGTGCACACAGAACCGGCATACTTTAAATTATCACTAGATTCCTGGTACCTGATGCAACTAAACACAAAAGGTATGTAAATGTTGTGAGATTGTATTGTTCAGGGAATGATAAGAGGCAAAGTCATACACGGTTAGTACAGGCACAATTTTAAAATATTTTTGAATTATGTTTGGGTGAATTGGAGGACATAGAACCTCTGGGATATGAAGAGTTGACTGCAGGGAGATACTTAGAAACTTTAGATTTTTGGCAAGAAATTTATGTATTTGTTACAAACGTTATAGGTTATGCTAAAATGAAAATATTCTGTGTAATTTATCAATCAGAAAAGAGGAAAGGAGAAGAATGAAAAAGAGACAACAAAGCAAACATAAAGCCCAATCTAAAAATGTAGATTCAAACTTCAGTATTTCGGTGGTAATGTTCACAAGCTAAATTCCTAATTTAAAGGGAAAGTCTAAGCTGGGTGTGATGGTGCACACCTGTAATCCCAGCACTCGGGAAGCTGAGGCAGGAGGATTGCTGTGAGTTTGAGACCAGCCTGGGCTACATAGTGAGTTCCAGATCAGTCTCAACTACATAGTGAGACCCTGTCTAAAAA
>NW_022900937.1:7927535-7969473 GCF_012274545.1 Fukomys damarensis
AAAAAAAAAAAAAAAAAAAATCTAAGGCTAAATAAAAAGATATAATTCAGCTGTGGCTACTTGTAAGCAACAAACAAGGGATATATATCTTTTCCAATACATGCATATATATACTTATATCTTTTTTCTATATTTGTGTGTGTGTGTATATATATGTGTGTGTGTGTGTGTGTATGTGTGTGTGTGTGTATGTTTATGTGTACATGACCTGTTAATACGGTTTTCCTGAAAATAAAACCTCTCTCATGCTAAAATCTGTTTACTGGATAGGTCTTATTTTCAGGGAAACAGGGCGCATATATTTAAACACCAATACAGTAAATTAAAAACAATTTATTTGAATAGCCTGCAAAGTAAGAAGACTATTTTATACCAATACAAGTTCTATTTGGGGCCGGAGATTTAGCTCAGTGGTGCCATCTCCTTCACCACAAGTGCAAGGTACGGAGTTTGATCCCCGGTACCAAAAAAAGTTCTATTCTCTCAATAGTATTTTGCATTCTTGTTTCTCATTTCAGCCCATCTTGTGGTTGCATAATAAAATCACATTGCAGTTTTAAATTGCATTTCTTTGATAACATAAAGTTCAATATATTTTATACATTTACTATGTATGTAGCTCTCCAGTACTACTTTTGTGTTTGGATGCTATCTGTTTGTGTCTTCGTATTTTTACAAGAGTATTTTATTTACTATGTATACATTGTGACTATTAGTAGGGCTCAGCTGCTCTTTCCACACATGCTATTGCTGATTGAATCTTCTGCTGTCCCTCCTCAGTTTGTACCTTTCCTCTTTCTCTCTTTTGCCCCACTTTGGTCAATCTTGGGAGTCTACATATTCATGCTTTGAAGTAGTGCATTTTGGTTTTGTTTATTATCTACATCACATGTATGAAACTTCTGTCTACTTTATACATTCTATCATCCTCTTCATATGGATGATATAAAAGTTTTAGAAAAGTTTGAAAATAAATTACGAAGAACTTGCTCTATAATATCGGGAAGTTCTCCTAATGAACAATTTACCACAATAAAGTCAAACAGATAAATCACTGTCCCAGAATGGCAGTGTGGAATTATACATTATCTCTTCATTGTAGCATCCCAAAGTAGTGCGGAGATCGGGACCATTCCAGACACGCTGCTGGGACACCTTGGTAATTGACTGGAAGAGTGGAAGATGTTAAACCTTCACTTTATGCCATTTGAAAAACAAAATCCTTGTACCATGTAAATTAAAGATCTAAATTTAAAAAATGAAACTAAAAGTATATTTTAGTGAAATATTGTAGAACATTTACATATCTAAGTATAGGCGGCCTTCTCAAAGGAAGCTTACATGTTATCAAGACAGGAAAACAGAAAAATATTTGACCACGTCAGTCATAAAAGAGCATCTACAGACAACAGAAGAATGTTAGGAAAACGTGTGGCAGTTATACATCGCAAGAGATAGGAATGTGTTGATATTTGCTCTTTACAAAATACTGTTTCAAGTTAGGAAGGAAAAAAAAAGACAAGAGTTCCCTGAAGAAGAAATCATAAATTCAAGAAAGAGTATGAGGAGGAACAAGAGCAGGAATATAAAGAGAGAAGAGAGAGAGAGAGAGAGAGAGAGAGAGAGAGAGAGAGAGAGAGAAGAAAGAACGAAGGAAAATGGGATCTGCTACAGCAGTAGTCACAGAAATGCAAATACAAACAAGAGGCACCTCTTCCTGACATCAGATTGGTGACAGAGAATCAGTCCTGGCCCGCTCGCTGTGCTGTCAAGTGCTCGCAGGGTGGTGAGCCCTCCACTATACCCCTCACCAGAATGCTGACAGATACCGTCTTTTGGAATGTGGTTTATATTAACTGAAAATGTACATATCCTTTGACGAAGTGATTTTTCTTCCACTAAATCTGTCCTAATTATAGACAGAGATGTGCGTAAGGTGTTCACGCAGCATATTTGGCCCCTCTGTGGGAGAATAATCACTTAAATTACACTGCAGTTGCAGTGCCAGAAAGCTATGCCGTCATTCAAGGCATTGGTACTTCCACTGATCCTAAGAGGGAAAGATGATCATGACACAAGACAAAATAAAAAACGAAAGGCATAATGTGCATTTTCATAAGTACACATTTATATCAGAGTACGTGCTGTACAGACAGTGATCTGTGTAGCTATGGCGAACTAGAAAGATAGATCAAAATCCCTGTAGGAATTCCTCTAGCTAGGTAGCATGGGACAGAGAGACAGGGAAGGTTTGGATTTTAGCTCTTTTCCTTTTAAACCACTTGATTAAGCTATGATTGACATAGGAAAAGTCGACCCTATTTAATCTATGCGACTTGATGAGTTCAAAGATATGTATACAACTGTGAAGTTACCTAGCGACCACTATAGGCCATGCCACCAACTTAGCCATTGCCCCCAATTTTCCTTCTGGCCTTGTTATGATTATGACTATGATTATTGTTGTCATTATTCGGTCTTGTATTTCTTAATTTCTAAAATTATTATAATACATGGGTATTTTCCCCTGTATGTTTGTGGGGAGAATGCTATCCAATTTTTTCATATAAAAACTTCTCACCAGTGTGGTGGTGCACGCCTGTGCCCCTAGCACTCCTAGGCTGAGGCATGAGGCTGGAAGTGTCAAGTTCACCCTGGACAACTTAGTGAGTTATTGAGACTCTGCCTCAAAACTAAAAGCTTCAGAAAAGGGCCGGGGGTATGGATGGTTGCAAAGTCCTGGGGTCGAATGTCTAATAGAGGTGAGAAGGGTGAGGGGAGGAGAGGAAAATTTCTGAAAGAAAGTTCCCGAGAGGGCCTTCTGGATTGGAATCACTATGGGAGGGCCAGAGATTTAGTTCAGTGGTTCCACTTGCCTTGCAAGTGCAAGGTCCTGCGTTCAATGCCCAGTACTGGAATGAAAAGATGCATTGTGCTCATGCAAAGAGGATGCAGTGCGTAGTCTGGTGTTGTGTTGACCACAGCAGAAACTGTGCAAGCCCAAAGTCCCACATCCAGTGCCTCTGGGCCAAGACCTTTAGAACTCAGAGTTTTCTTACTCTATAAAGGTCTTGTAGCTTACCTTAGAGGCCCTAAAATAAGTTTGGGGCAGTATCCCAAAGTCGAATATATCTTTACTCCTGAAAAAAAAAGTGACTGCTCACATTGAGATAAATAAAGATAAGCATGGCTGGGTATGGTACGCCTGTCATTCCAGTATTTGGGAGGTTGAAGCCGGAAGATCGCCATGAGTTCAGGGCCAGCCAGGACTACATAGTGAGTCCAAGGCCAGCCTGAGCTACATAGGGAGTTAGACTCGCATCAGTTTAGTAGTTTGGCTTTAAAAATAATTTTCCTGAAGACTATCTGGCTTTTAAACTTTTCCCATTCTGGAATTTTTGAAAATAAAGGAATAGAATATTTAAAATTAAAAGCAAAAAACCATGCAATTGTTCGTATCACTGAAAAGCAAAAATAAAATAAAAAGAAAAATGAAAGGAACAGAAAAGAATGCACACAGGGGAGCAGAGAAGTGAGAAAGAGACCAAAGTGGATGGCTGCTGAGAAGGAAGCAGCGGGGGTGACGGATCGCCGCTGGCACCGCGGGGAGCCCAGGGCCACGCTCCCACTGCTTGGAAGTAAGTCGTGGAGTCACAGCGAGAACAGCTCTCATCCACGCTGCAGAGCCTTCCAGAATCTTGCAGACTTGGAGATGCCAGAAGCTGGAGCCAGGCACAACTGCTGGGACATCTGTCGTGACGTACACACGAGGAATTATCAGACAAGGAGCTGAAACGGTAGCCTTGGAAGTTGTCAGAGAGTCGTGAATCCGCAGAGTTTCATCATCTGCTCCAAGCTGTTATTGTATCGAAGTGGTGGCGCCACGTTCCACAACAGTTTGACTCTTGACAAAGCTAATAATGTGTTCTGATCCTGCAGTGGCTGCATTTCCATGTCGCATGGCAGCTTCTCATCTTTCACCAGCCCCCAACTGAGGACAGCTGGGCGGCCTTGCCCTGGAGGCTGGTAGACCCCCCACGCCGCCCACGGGTGCCGCGCCCAGATGGCAGTTGCCCCACAGTGCGATCGCATCAATCATCGATGAATTAAGCCCACAGATTTGCCTTAAGGAACCTTTGTCCTGAAGTGACCCTGCTCGGGGACATACCGGAAGTTGAAGGTCTTTAACAGAAGCCTCAGTTCTTGGCTGGGAGGGCTCTTTGTCCAAAGTGGCCCTTTCAAAATGGGAAGGGGAACCTTGGGGAGAGCTGTCCAACATCACGCACTGGCTTCTACAAGTCTCCTACGTTTCCTTCCTGTTTTAATATTTTGTTTTTTCAAGGCATCCCATCTCACCTCTTCCCCCGCACCCCAGAATGCATGCTGTGAAGATACCATTCACCAAGAAGTCACTGGCCAGTAGCTTGAAGATGGCTGCTGTGGAGACGGAATCCTACTGCCCATTCGGGAAACTGAGCACAAAATATTTATATCTCAGAAAAAAAATCAGACTCTACAGGCCACCGCAAAGATTCCACACTCGACTCGTGGTGGCTCAGAATGACTTTGCAAGGTGATTTGGTATTTAGCAGTGTTTGGGGAAGAGATTAAGGTGGATTAAACTATTCAAGGAGGAGAAGGCAATGCAGGCTCTTCCTCTGTTACTCAGTCTTTTATAATTTAATTATTTCCAGGTTCCTAAAACATTCTGTGATTTTTTTTTTTTGCCTTGCGTAAAATCTGAAAAACCTTTACAAAATTGTGGCTACAAATAAATCCTGCCTTCCACCATAATAATACCATTTTCTGGAAGCCGATCTCTAAGTCCTGTGTGATAGTTTGGTAATTTTCCTGAGGGTCAAGCTTTTGAGGAAGTAAGCGCATGGCAGGAGTAAGAGCTGGTGACACAGCCATCACCGGGCTCTAGCTGCGCCCGCCGACGTCCACAGGGCGGGCTTCCCCTGCCGCTCTTACTTCACAGACTGTCACCGAACTTTACAGAGGCCGAAGTGGTGAAACAGCCCCGCCTTTGCTGAGAATGTAAGGTGTGCTGTGCTCTGAACTAAGGCTCAAGGCCACCTACTTTTCTCCTGGAGTTTTCCCTCGATCTTGCTTCAGATAGGTCCTCGTATTCATTGCCATGGTAACTGACGTGTCTCTGAGGTCCCCCTGAGAGATACTGAGAAGGAACTCAGTTTCGGGACCCAAAGCCATCTTGAGCTTGCTTCATTTAAAGAGAACGTGGGCATTTATAGAAACAGAAGTATTCCACACAAACCTACTGCAGAGAATGACTGAAATGTGAGTAGGAAACCTGTCAAATGCTCCCCACCTCTTCTCTCTGGATTGCTCTGAACGTCTTTGTTCGTTCCTTCCAGCAAATGATTTTTCCCCGTTTCTCATTTCCTGTAACACAGGATGAGCAGGACACACTGGACCACCTCTCAAAGCAATCCTGATCTCAAGCTTTTAATCCCAAATTCTAAACGTATGGGGCGGGGTAGCTAGGAGAATAGCTCAGTGGTAGAGCATGTGTTTCATCACATGTGGAGCCTTGAGTTCCCCGTCACTGCGACAGAGAAATAAAATTATGGGATAGGATTTCATTGGCCTGTGTCAAATATCTACCCATTACCCAATGAGCCATGGCCAGAAGAGTGTTCTTATTAGAAACCCACCACTGCAGGTGGAAAGGGAAAAGAGGCTTACACTGAATATGTTCTCAGGGTGTGCTAACCAAAGCATCCTCTCCTTCCCTCGTGTGCAGATCCAAGGATCCCTGCACCTCATGTAAGCAGATGCCCAAGGTGCTTCCCCCACAGCCTTCGCTTCCTGGCACTCACGTTCTTGTATAACCCTTTCCTTTGAATGTCATTTGAACCTAGTGACTCGTATCTGACCAATGGACTCCAATAAAGGTGATGGAGCATCATTTCTGGTGAGAAATAAAGTGCAAATAAGGATCAAAATATGGAATAGAAAATGTGAAATGGGAAGATGAGGCCCAAAGGGAAAGCAGGAGTGGAAGGGGAAAGGAATAAATGTTAAGAAAAGGGGAAAAAAGGAACATGTCTTTGTCAATAGGGAGGCTTAGAGGCATGGAAGGGAGGACAGGGGAATGGGGAAAAAAGAAGAGCCAATACACATCACAGAAAGGTATAAATTACCAATGATGAATGGAATTATATTGCATATTTAAATGTATCAATAAATTTAGTGAATAATAAGACAAAGGATTCCTAACTCACAGAGGCAGTTGGATAATAGATGCATGCTGTTTTACGGTGCTGAGTTGGGGAGCTCATGCACAATATGCCCATTTGGGCCTCATAAATTGCTTATCCAAAGTCACAAATTGAATCTTCATCCAAAACTAGCATCTTTAAGCCACTTCACTCCTACCTAGCCTGTGACCTCTGGGTGACAGCCATTCCTACCTCTTTTACTTATTCCAGCTGACTTCACTCCAAGTGGTAAGCTTAATAATCCATGAAATAAAAAATTTATTATGAACCTATTGCTTGACAAGGAATCACAAAATGTACAAAGATCATTGCTCTTAGGAATTTACATTCTGGCATAGAGAAATGGAAGGAAAAAATAGGAATAATACATATGTATTTCATGAACTCCCAAATGAAAATTTTCACATTTAATATTTATAAAACTTAGGAACATCATTGCCACGTAATGGCTTAATTGGAAGCTTCTTTCCTCATTTTGCACAAAATAAAGGTACATCTTAAAATTGTTGACTAAAATCGGCTAAAGTTGTATAAGTATATTGTGCAGGGTATTAGAAGACCTAAGTGGTCAGGGGCCCTAGGGCTGGGTAGACAGGAGAAGCGTATTGTGGTATTCAGTGGGGTGACTGGTGTAGGTTGTACCCTGACTTATTTAACATTTTGAGCAAGACATGAAAACGTGAAGGAAGGAAGGAAGCAAATTCCTGGGGAGGAGAAAAGCAGCTGGGGAGAGCTCTGTGGGAAGCTCAGGCCGAGAAAGGCCTGCCACTTTCTAGAGAGCAGCGCACTGGCCCCAGGCAGGAATGGACCAGCAGGAAAGAGAGGAGGGCAGAGGACAGGAAAGTGAGATCCCAGCCCAGCCAGGTCTGTTCCCACCCAGACGAGGGAAGGGGGCCATTGCTTGGATGAGGCCGCAGAAGGATCTGAGAGGAGGCTGAGAAGACGCAACTGCGGTTTTAAGAGAATCACTCTGGCTAGCTGGGATGAGGCTAGGCTTGAGCAAGTGTTCTGCTGTGATCTCATGATTTGCATCGAAAACTAAAAATATTATGAGTTCCTCTTTCTTTTGGTTCATCTCACTCCAATGTCGGTAAGAAAATTTTAAGAAGTCACATTTCCTGTTAGTGGTTAACATAAATAGATCTAAGTTGCATTTTTTAAAAGGAATTGGAGGTGTTGAGGTTTTTATGCTTTTATTCTTTTATTGAAAATTTATTGGATGTAAGTGTTCAAATTCTATTTTCTTTTCTTAGCATATTTTATTGTGAGTAAAAGAATTATGTAACATGGCTCGGGTGCATGAACTGCAGACTCACACAGCTCTGTCAGGCTCCTCACCATCCACGCGATAGCGTTGTTTGCGAGTTTCTTCTATCAGAAAGCCTACAGCCTCATGCTGTTGTTCTCTTTAGATTCTGCTCTCTGTTCCTCTTTGTACACTCCTCAGGATCCCTGCAACTGAATTCATGGTTTTCACCAGCACATACAGGCTGAGCACCGCCCCAATAACCTCCTCAGTTCGGATTCATATTTCAAATATCTAAAAACCTGTCTACCTTTGGGTTCCTGGAAACCACAATCGTCCGTCCCATATTTAGAATCAAACCAACAGCTTCCGCTCTTAAGTCTACTTGCTCTTACCTCCGTTGGGTCACACTGCTTCCAGCTGAGCAGGTCACTGGCTATACCGCAGCAGTGTCTCCACAAGCAGCTTCTTCCCTCTCACTGGTCTTCCTAAGTTTAGAAGATCGACTTTCCTGAGGTAAACACTCTCATAAGCTCTCTCAAAGAGGTCTGAGCTTGCGGCCAGCTCTCCTTCTTACTTATTTTAATAAACAAAATCAAAAATGTTTGTCCTGATTTCTCATCTGCAAAACAGAGATAAAAGTCAACTTTACACAGGTTTCCTCAAAGCAACTATCATGGTGCTTTGTACCCAGTAAGAGCTCAGCAAATAGTTGCTTTAATAAATATTATTATTATGTTTTAAATAAAAGCAGACTTGAAGCAGTTGTCTTTGGACAAGATAAGTAGAACAATTTTTAACTTTATCAAATGAATTTGTTTCACTTTTCCAGTAAAAAATTAAATGACCTTTTGTAAGTTCAAATTAAATAACTGCTTGCCTCCACTTTTAGTAAAAGTTCTTAATTGCAGGAGAAAGAATAGCAGGGTGGTGAAATATTTGCATCAAAGAATTGATGGATCAAAGATTCTTTTTTATTTTTTGTAGTGGCAGTGGAAGTTATTTCTATTCTTCACTCTGGGACAGAGCCTCACTAAGTTTCTAAATTTCCCAGGCTGGGCTTTGGTTTGCAGTCCTCCTGCCTCTGCCTCCTGGAGTGGTGGGAGTACAGATATGTCCCACCATGCCTAGTTTAAACGTTCTTCTTTAACGTTAACTGCAGTCATTTTTTTCTTCCAAAAATATAGCTATGGACTGAAGTGTCTAAAATGGTCAGCCATTTAACAAAACCTCCACCGAGTGTCCTGAAGTCTGTTGGCTTACACAAGGAGCCTAGTGCTATTTCCTAGCCTCTACCACATTCGATACAACTGCACTGGGCACTGGAGCTGTCACCAGAAACAGCGATCTCTATGCATCTGTGCAGAGAAGTTAAGCAAACACAGGGTCCGTGGGGAGGACCAGAGCCTGGAGTCAGTCTGTCAAGACTGACAATTGCAGGTTCCTGAGGACGGAACGTGGATGTACTGCATAAAACAGCACACTTCCAACCCTTACAATAGACCCTTATACTTAATCAACAAATGCAGAATATATTTGTCACACTCGGGGGCAACACAGAGTACACTAACATAATGGAGACTGGAATGTCTACAGTAAAATATGTATACGTATATGTATATATACACACATATATATTGAAATTTGGTCAACTCAGATGGATAAATTGCTTCATTGCCCTTTCAATCAATATTTTTACACATGAGAAGTAATGGGTGTTCCCTGAATCAAAATGTAACAGTGTCCATGTAAATAAGCATGAGATTTGGGTTCCAGAAAGACTGGATATCAAAGTCTTCCCATGACTATTCACTCTTGTACATTGAGCTTCCTTATCTGTTGATAGAAAACACAGCAAGAACTCATAGAACTGATGCAAATTTGTAAATGTGATATCTCAGCACAGAGTCCGTGACATACTTCTCTCATTCTGTCTGTCTTCAAAGGTGGTTGGGGAGAAATGATAACCAACTTGCGAGACTGCAATGAAGGGTATTCAGGCATTTAGTCAGCTAAGGCACCTTCCAGGGTTCCTTCCAACTCTGTCAGGCTGTGAACCCATGATTCTAATTCTGGAAGTGAGTAGGTGGAGACTGGCCCAGGCCCCCATGCCCGATGTCAGCCGGTGCAGCAGATTGTGTGAAAACCTGGCTCGGGGTAAAGCAAAGCTGACGTCAGGAGAAAGAGAACCACTTTCAGGCTGCAGGTCGCATCTTGGCCTCTAATAGTCTTGAGAGGACACAGATCAACAATCCTGCTGTCCAGCCTGAAAAGAGTCGTGGTTGGAGACCAATAAGCCAACTGTGTGAGGATGGATGCTCCTTTCTGAAGGCTCCTCCTCCCTGAAGGCTGGAGCTCTGGTGTCTTTCACAGGAGTAATGCTTGAGACAAGCACCACTGTCACTGTTGCCTTTTCTTTGCACCTCTTTGAGCTTCTTCTTACTGCTCATGTTCCTCTCCAAGCCATCTATCCTCACAGCCAGAATGTGAACAGCCAAGAATGTGCACGAATGCAGAAGAGACACCAAAGTCTAAGTGCGGAAATGCAATGTGAGGTTAAAAGCATCTCTATCAAAGCAACAAGAAGTTTCCATGTGGCCCATCCTTGGCCCTTGGGAAATTAATGATCTGAGTGCGGTCCTCCCTAGCGGCAGTGCTAATGCCACTCTTGTCTTGTCCTGGACACATATTTCAGTTTTAGAATCGCTCAACATGGAAGGTAGCGAGTCAGAGATAGGGACCCAGCATGGAGTATTTTGTATCTCAGGAACTGTGTCCCTCTTTCTCTCTCAGTCTTGAGTTCCAGCGCTCTTTCACATCCCCAACCTGTGACACTATGCAGCTCAACTGTGAAGTGTGCGGTCCTGCTTCCTCAATCCAAGAAATTGAAATCAGAGATACAAAGATGGAGGAAATTATCATCAAATTTCAGAATTCACTGGTTTAATTCTAGCACTACGTTTGCATTATCCCAAACCCACTTGGAATCCAGCTCTGTGGGAAGCTGTCTATGTAACAGGAGGCCACAGAGAACAGATGCGAAGGAGATTAGACTTCAATTTGAACAACTCGCCATTCATATTTGGGGATTGCAAAGGCAGGGGATTAAGCTGCAATATTGGCCTGTGCAATACCCATTTGGCTTCTCTTGTGATTTCTGCTTTTTCTCATTGGTTCTCTCTAGTACAGTGCCCTCCGTGCTATTTGAAAAAAATGGCTAATCTCACTCTCTGTCCTGTTTGAAGCACACTGCAGCACACTTGCCCACACCAGTGCAAACCCTGGATTGACCATTACAGATCTTTCAGATGCACTAATTTCAGAATTGCATTCAGTGCGTGCTCTCTGTTCCATATTTGTATAGATCCGCTTCTATATGTCGTGGCTCGCAGTTCCACCGAAAATTCAGCAGAATTATTTTGGCTACCCGAGTTCATATGCACAAAGCTAAAACAGGAACACCACCACCACCAAATGAAATAGCTCTATAGCTGATCACTGATTTATGACCAACACACGGGAAACCTCAGTTAGAGAAAAAGAGTAACTCAGGGTGAAGAAGTACATGTGCTCTATGAATAATATCACTTCTTGAGCACAAATGTAAATATGGATTTCATAATTGTAAAAGTAAATCACCACACAACTAAATTAATAGGACACATTTATCTTATTTTTATTTGTAATTTTCATTTTCATTTTATTAATATGCATTAATTATACATCTTAACAGGGTCCGGCATGTTTTCGTTTGTGCATAATGTGTTGTGCCCTGATAAAATCTGACCGCTACCCTGCCACCCTTCCCAATCTCTCCCCACTATTTTTCAGATCATCTTTTTTTAGCTTCCGCAATGAGAGAGAACACAACTTTGTCTTTATGTGTCTGGATGGCTTCTTTTTACACAGTATCCTCCAGTTTCATACATTTCACTGCATATGGCAGGGTTCTTCTTGATGGCTGACTAATACTCCATTGTGCATCTACACTGCCTTCTCTTTATCCATCCTTTGGAACATGGGAGTCTACACTGGCTGTTTGTCTAAGCTGTTGGGAATGGAACCACTGGAAACACCACTGTGTGTGGATAGTTTTTCCTATTTCTTTTGGATGTAAGGAGGACAGCTGGAGCATATGTAGATCTACTCCTAGTTTTCCAAAGAGACCCCACACTGTCCTCTACAGTGGTGCTACAAACTTACATCCCCGCCAGCAGGGAAAAAAATCTCCCACCCAGCTCCTTTTTGTCTGCACATTCTCACCATAATTTTTTTTTAATAGTAGCATTCTAACTGGAGTGAGATGGGTCTCACTGTATTTTTGATTTGTTTCCCAGAAGGCCAACCTGCATTGGGCCTTATTTTCCTTAAACGTAGAATGAAGAATTGACTTAGATCACCTACAAGGTCCCTTTCAGATCTATAAATATAATTTTAAATGTACATGTTTTGTTACAATTACACACAAAATGTTCCTTTGTAACATACTCAGTAGATACAAAGTATCTACTTTGTAAGTACTTTGTGAGATACAAAGTAGTTATTATGAAAGGCTATAAATAATACTTTCATATAACTACCCTAGATTATATTATTCTTCACTGTTTTCTAGCATCTGCAGTTACTATGAACATCACTAAGTAATCATTATTATCACCATCACCACATGGACATTTTCTCAGGGTAAAACAGCCTTCACCTTTGATTACTGGGGGATATGCAGGAGGCTCAGATACTGAACTTGTAGGCCGAAACGTAGTTGTGGTGAAATCTCTCCTACCTTGATCAACTTCCTCATTACTGAGACAAAATACCGGATACCTACAAAGACAAGGAGGAGAGGCTTCTTCAGGCTCACGGTTCCAGGCGTTTCAGTGCATGGTCAGCTGGTGGAGGGGCCTGTCTTCTAGGAAGCTGTGCATATCATGGCGGCAGGAAGCTGAGGGAGGAAGGAGGAGCTGGGTGGGAGATTTACTTTTCCCCAAGGAACCCACTTCCAGTAACACAGTCAGCTGCTGAGCTCACAGGGGACGATTCCAGTGCTGAGCACAGTGCCCCCCCCAAGACCCAGTCACCTTCCACCCCCTGTCT
Organism: Fukomys damarensis; assembly: GCF_012274545.1. NCBI lineage: Eukaryota > Metazoa > Chordata > Mammalia > Rodentia > Bathyergidae > Fukomys > Fukomys damarensis. The sequence goes on from NW_022900937.1 coordinate 7,940,118, forward strand.
GGGAGTGCACCAGGCCTTTGGGGACGTTCTTAATCTAAGCTGTGACATCACTAGCTCCAGCTAATTTGCCCACCGACCGACTGTCTGCCTTCACTTGTGCAGTTCCTTCTCAAGAGTGGCTCTAAGGACCCTGCAGTCCACACCTGTGCTCTCTCTCCTACTCTCCCACCCCTTTCCTGGCTCCCTGGAACTCAGGCTCTACAACTCATTTCAAGCTGCCCAGCACAGTGCTCTGAATTCGGCTCTATCATGCAGTGCCTTCTACATACCTATTATGCATCTGCTCCCATTGGATGTCAATCTCATGGGGGCTGGAATCCAACAGTCCTTTTCTCCTTTAGTCCCGCCAGTGCTCAGCATGGTGCCTGAAGCGGACTTCTGGTGAGCAGATGCTGCCAGGTGCCTGGCACAGGAAGATGGGCCGCAGACAGGGGCCTGGGAAGGTAAAGGGGCAAAGGCGAGACCAGATGCTGAGGTGGTTTCCTGAGAGTCCATAGCTCCCTGGGAATGGGTGGTAAACAATCCCATCTGAAGCTTATCTTTTCCTGGGAAGTGCTTCTGCAGCAGGAGCTGGGAGGGACGAAAACAGCACTGGTCGTGCCGTAAGGCGTCAAGGAAACTAGCGTGGAAGCAATCAGAGGACATGTTCTCTCCTGCACTCCTGGACTCTTAGAGCTTCACATTCCAGGAAAGGAGGGAGGGAGGGGTATTGATTTGGGTGCCTATACTTTGCCAGCCTCTGAAAAAATATTTTCAGCAGTGATATCTTTTTAAAAATGGGATAAACCGTGTTCTCATCATCTCATGCCATGTTCACCATGTAGAAGAATCTAGTAGAGAATCAGTAACAAAACAGCCCAGTGAAGTGGAATTGTTCTCAGATGGAAAAGTAGAAGCAAGTCCCCCGGGAAGTGGTGCTGTATTCTGTGAACATGTGACACCCGGGGCCTAAATGCTCCTGTGTGACTAGGGTGGATGGGTTGTTCAGCGGTGAGTGCGCGCCTCAAGTGAGTCAAAGCAGAAATAAAATGAACAAATATCAACTCCCTCGCGGTTTCACAAGGACCTGCCAGTTATCTAAATTTTCATCTGTGCAAAACAAACAGATGAAGGCTCAGTGCGCAGCCTGTTGACAGGACTGGGGGGTGGGTAGTGGGAGGAGTGGGCCAGAGCCGGACCTCCTCCTGGGCGTGGCCACCTGCCCCCAAGCAGCAGCGACTGCTTGGCCATAGCTGCAGCGGGCTGAGCTCATTTGTTTACAGTCCTGCCTCCTTCTGGCTAGTTGAGACAGATAGATTAAAAATCTGGGCTACAAAAGCTGAAAATAGTCATTTGTTTCCCAAGTGGACAGTCAGCAACTGCCTGTCCCCCTCAGATGTTTGGTATGACTTCTTAGATTTCTCAGCACAGGCCAGCTGAGTTCATTGAAAGTCAAGCACAGCAGACTGTAAATAAATGAGTGCTGTATATAACTGCAAATATGCAAATATATAACTACGTAGTATGTTCATCATCCAGTCACATTTTCTAAAACATGGTAAGAGCACGTGGGGAAGAATATTCTTTCATTGTGCCCGAAATGGGTTTTCCTGACAGAGCATGGTTTAGCAACAAAAGCCGTACAGCAAAATGAAACTTTAACAAGGGTTAAACCCTAACAGCTCCCTCAGTAATTCTGTAGTAAATAAGGCTCCTCCAGCTCCTGTTCCCAAAGTCTCACCAGCAGGAGTCTTAGTCCTCTGTGGGTGTTTCCTAACTATGTGCGGTGTCACTGAGCTTGGGGAGTTGCTTCCTCCTGGAACCAAAGCCGCTTTTCTGAGGGGCGGGGGACACTTAATATCTAACCCATGGTGAACTTCACATGGCAAATAAAACTGAGACACAGAAGAAGCAGTTTCCTTGGCAACCACGGCTCCAAAAGCAATTTTCAAACTTAAAAAGTGCTTCGCGCATTCCATACTTTAGGTATTCAAGGGGCACCGGTAACAAAATCAAGAGTGAAATGACAGGGAGATGCAGGAAGATTCAGGCCCCCAAATGCGCAAAGATTAGTTGAAGTGAAGCAAACAGAGTAGAAGAGTAGGTTATATTTTATAAAAAGCTGGCATAGGGAAGAAATGAATTACTTAGCTTGGTTCCAGGCAATAAAGCTAGAAAAGAAATTTGGAAAAATAAATTTAGGCTGTCAGGAGAAATATCCCAAAGAAACCAAAAGTGAGTTAGGAACTCGGCTGCTCTTCCAGAACAGGTCTTGCGAACCCCTGCCGCAGGAGGGTGGGGTGGAACTAACAGTAGGGGCGATTTTAGAGCAAGCCTCACAGTTTCAAAGTGAGCTTGGAGTCTGACTTTTTTCCTGATTCTGTTAGTAGTATTTGTTTCACGTGGCCCAGAATAATCCATTTCTTGTGGGAATTATAAAAAACGCAACTATAACTGAATCCACAAGATCTCTCTGGCAAGAGGAAGTCAGTGACAAAGAGCTGAGCTTTTGTTCTGGTGGGGAGGCTGAAGTAGGCAGGAGCTCGCTGTAGCAGGAGAGCTGATTGACTGTGACAAGAGACTAGGCACTCTGTTTAGAGGGCCAGCTGGGCCAGAGTGGCTAGAGCCCACAAGGCAGCCTGGAGACATGGGGAAAACCTGGACACGCCTCATACGCAGGGCAGTGTGCCTGCTTTCAGTGCACTGTAAAAATCACAGCTCGCAGAGATCGGACGCTGAGCCGTGCGCTCTTGGGCTCCCGTCAGCTGTGCTGCAGACCACCCCATGGTGTGGATCCCATGGCAACGCTGCCTGACCTTTCTTCAGGATTTGGAGGGCACCTCCTTCTGGCTCAGACCAGTGGAACCACTGAGCCTCACCTGAGACTACATGAATGTCTTAGGGGTGACCTTGGGATGCCAGGGCTCCAGGGTCCCCCGGTGGGTCAGAGGAGCCGTGAAGTTTCACGACGCATGTGCGGGCCCCACACTCGCTCACGCTTCCGTTCTACCTGTGCCTTTCCCTTGGCAGCCATGAACCCACACATGCTCCCTTACAAAGCTCACTGCTTCTGTGGTCGTAGAGTGTGCGGGGCCTGGTTTGGAGAGAGCATTTCAGCAAACATTAGCACCTCTGAGACGGTCTGAGGTGTCACAGACCACTGGCTCTGCTCCACCAGAGAGGGTCCCCATCGGCCTGCAGTGCTCTGCCTTCCCTCTGCCTGACTCTGCTCTGTGCAGGCTGACAGTCACATGCCTCGGGGAAGTTACTCTCTCTCCAGCCCTTGCCTGGTTGGCTTGTTGGGTCAGTGCTTCCACTGGAAGAGGCCAGGCCAAGATTAAAAAACGGCTATGTGTTTTGCTGCTACTTTGCATTAGTTTTCTGCACCTTTAAGGCTTATGCTTTGGAGCCCAAGGCCTTATTCCCAAAGGCCCACTTTATGCTCTTTGTCTTTCTAAAATTCGTCTTTTGATTGGTCCATGAATGCAGTACATAACTGTTACATCACAAGTCCTTGTGTGGAGTTGGCGCGTGTAAGTGACGCATCAGAGTTCCTCTTCCACCCCTTCCCTTCTCCTCCTCCCCTCTCTCTCCATCTCTTGGTTCTCTTCCCATTTGCAAAAGTTCTACCTCCCTATTTCCCATCATCTGTTTTTTTCTCTTGTTCTCTAATTTACTTATACTTTGGGCTTCTCATATGTGAGAAATCATGCCAACATTTACCCTTCTGTGCTGGATTTCTTTCACTTAGCATTAGGATTTCAAGGAGAATCTGTTTTTCTACAAATGCCTCAAATTTACCCTTCTTTATGGTTGGGTAGTGCTCCATTGTGTGCAAACACCACACTGTCTTTAACCATTCATCGGCTGGTGGACATATATGCCACCTATACGATCCAGCTGCTATGAATCACAATGTTAGAAAAATGGATATGTATGGATCACGGTAATATGATGACTCTAAGTCTTTCAGGAAGATGATGTCTAGGAGGCTTGCTGGGTCAAATGGAATTTCTAGTCTTAGTTTTTTGAGGAGTCTCCATGCTCTTTTCCATAGAGGTTGTACTAGTTTACATTCCCACCAACAGTGTGTATGTTGAAACGAGCCTCTCACTGTTCTCCTTACATTTTCTGTATTTGCATCTTGGCAGGTACTAATCTTCCCTCGTTCATTTCCCTGTGTTGCATCCCACTGTTCCTTAAGATTAAAGTGAGATACTGCTTCTCTATCTTACTGTACTTAATCCCATATGAGAGACATGTTTTTCTTTGCTGTTCTGCCATAATATTTCTTAACATTCAAATAACACCTATCACTGTTTACTTAGTTTAAACTATTTCCAACTCTTATTTCTGAGATTAGCCTCTTTCAATAGTTTTATCCAGGTCTGAATTACTTTAGTTTCCCATCAAATATTCATGATGGAGGCATTTGTGTTGGGTGGTTTAATTAATGAATAAACACAAAATTCTCATTTCTGATATCAGTCTGGACTTCCTCCTTGTCTGCATCACTGCAGAAGTGGTGTGGAAAATACAAACCTCCAGAAATACCTTTTAGCGATTGGGCACTGTGGACAGTCTGGGGACTCTAGGATAGGGGTTTGCAGGGACCTTTAGCTGTACCCAGAGACCCTCAGCCAATGTCTTGGGCCAGGGGTCATCTGGGTGCCAGCAAAGGTGGTGCACCATGAGACAGAGCCCCCAAGGACAGAAACGTTCCTTTCCTGGAAGGACCCCTCAGCCATCAAGATTCCAGAGCTGTGGCATCACGTCTGTGATAATGACCTGGACCCTGGCCTCCTGCATTTGCAGTGGGTCACTCTGAAGTCCTGTACCACAGTGAGCTCACTCCAGCGACCTAAGCTGGACTCCTTTCCTTTCTTCCCTGTAACTTTCCAATTAAAGCTTTTTTTCCCCCTCCTTGTAGATGGTCAGACGTGGCTCAAATTACTCTTAAAATATTTTCTGTTCCAAAAAGCTCACATATTCCTTTCCTTTGGGATAGGACATATTATGGTGGCCAAGGATTTGGAAGTTGTCAGAAAGAGTGACATCCGCTGGCCCCTAAGGGCTTGTTCTGGGGAAATAAGAGACCCTGGTGGCAAAGATGCTCTCATTCTCAAATCTCCTTTAACAGAAAGTCAAGGAATCAAGAAACTGATGAAAACAATGACAAGGCAATACTAACAACAACAGATGCGTACTGTTTATTTTTTACTTTACATCAGACACTGTTCTCAAAATTTTGCATAATGCAAAACTCCCCAGATACTGAAAGCTAGTTATTATTATTCTATTAATTTGTCCAAATCACAGCAAGCAATTTGAGGAGCAGCACTTTTTGTTCAGGCATCCTGACTCCCAAACTGCTGGTCTATTTAAAATTTGCTGTAGCTTTCAAGTGGAGACACAAAACATATGATATCAGCTCAGCATTAAACTTCCTATAGCACAAGAAGTCAATAAAAACACATTTCCTCTAGAATACCTTCTAGACTCCTTGAAAGAATGGTTCTTGTTGATCCTTGCATTGCAAGTATTCTAGGATGTCTTGAACTTGGCAGTAATCTGTTTTGGGTTTTTTTTTTCTTTTTCTGGTACTGGGGATTGAACACAGGACCTTGGGCTTGCAAGGCAGGCAGCAGAACCACTGAATTAAATCCCCGGCTCTCCTATATCTGGATCTTTGAAAATAACATGAATTGACTCAGCCCCAAGGCAACCATCTTTCCATATTCCTTTTTAAGGATTTCTTTGATGGTAGCATTTGGAGTTTCTCATGGGGGAATTTCCACAGAATAATGCAAAGTTAATGGAAGCACAAAAGACCCAGAACAGCAGAAGCATCCTGATCAAACAGAGTGATGCTGGAGGTGTCGCCATAGCTGACCTCAAATTATACTACAAAGCCAGAGTAACAAAAATGAGATGACCTTGGCACAGAAACAGACCCTCAGACCAGTAGAACAGAAGGCACAGAAACAAACCCGTTCATTTACAGCCATCTGAGATTGATACAGAGGCCAAAAATGCACTGGAGAATGGACTAAAACCAGATTCTTATCTCTCCTTCTGTACTAAAATAAAATCAAAATAGATCAGATACCTAGATATAAGACAAGAAACTCTGCAAGTGTTTGAAATACTCAAAGCCACAGGCACAGGCAAAAATAGAACCCCAACACCACAGAATGATAATAGGAATTGACAAATACGAATAAATAGAATTAAAGAGCATCTACACAGCAGAGTGAAGAGAGAACCTATAAAATGGTAGAAAATGTTTGACTGCTATTCTTGTGGTAGAGGATTAATACCTAGAATATATAAAAGAACTTAAAAAAAAAAAAACCACACCAATAAATAAAAAGAGGTAAGCAAATGGCCCATTCAGCACATGTCAAATGAACAGATACTTCTTAAAAGTAGAAGTTCAAAAGGCTACAAAGTATATGAAAAACGCTAAAAGTCATTAGCCACTGGATAAATGCAAATCAAACCTATATTGAAATTCCGTCTCACTTCAGCCAGAATGTTACCAGTAAGAACACAAAAAACAATGAGTGCTGGCAGGGATATGGGGAAAACGGAACCTTTCTATACTACTGAAGGGTATGTAAACTAGCACAGCCCCTGTGGGTATGGAGCTTCTCAAAAATCTAACAGGAAGATACACACTTTGACCCAGCCATGCCACTCCTTGGGACATGCGCAGAACAATTAAAACAGCAAACTGCAGTGATATATGCACACCCAAGTTCAGAGCACTGTAATTCACAAGAGCTAAGCGGTGGAAGGTGACTAAGTTCACACCAGCAGGCAAATGGGTAAAGGAAATGTGTATGTATAAATAGTAGAGTGCTACTCAGCCGCAAAATAGCAACACGGCCATTTTCAGTAAAATGGATTGGAGTGGGTGGAACTGCAGTCCATAATATTAAGCTGAATAACCCAATCTCAGAAGGTTAAGTATTGTATATTTTCTCTTTTCTCCCTTACCCTTCACCTTTTCTTTTCTTCTCTCTTTTATTACGTGGCACTGAAGATTGAACCCAGGGCTTCATCCCCAGCCCTTCTTTATTTTTTGAGACAGGCTCTCACTAAGTTGTCCACATTAGACTAAACTTGTAATCCCTGTGCTTCACTCTCCCAGGGCATAGGATTGCAGGTGTGTGCTGTCACACCTGGTTATGCACTCTCTTATATAAGCAAGGAGACATGACAGGAAATGAGAAGGTGGAGTATGAGTGATAAGAAAAAGAAAGAGGGAGTTAGTGGAGATGAAAGTAATCAAAATAGGTTAGATGCACATTCCAGTACACCAAAATGAATCTTGATCTTCTGTATCACTAATATGCACCAGTAAAAACAAATGGCTGGACTTTGTTAAAATTTAAAGTGGTTCAAATCCAGAGCAGAAGCATTCTCAAATGCAGGCACGGTGTGAGCTTCCATTCATTGCTGGCTGGTTATAAAATGCTGTGGCGATGTTGGAAGACAGTTGCACCACCCCCTTTTTAAATTTACTTAACATACTCTTCCTGTTAAAATGTGACAGTTAAACTCTTGGGACATACTCAGAGGAGATGAAAACTGAAGTCCACACAAAACCCTGCACATGGATTTTACATCAATTTACAGCTACCAAAACTTGGAAGCAACCAAGATATTCTTCAATAGTGAATAGGTAAGTAAACCTAGACAATGGGATATTATTCAATACTCAAAGAAATGCGCTATCAGGCTCTAACAATATATGGAGGAAACTCAAATTTATATAACTAAGTGAAAGAAACCATTCTTCAAAGGTTTCATACAAGCATGGTTCCAACTCTAATTCTCTTGAAAAGGCGAAATGAAAGAGCAGTCATTGCCATGAGTAGAGTTGATGAGTAGGCAAAAACAGGAGATGTTTAGGATAATAAAATATTCTTGTATAAAGCTGGGTTTGGTGCACGTCTGTAATTCAGTTACTCAGAAGACTAAGGGGAGGGGGATGCAAGTCTGAGGCCAGGTTGGGAACTTAGAGAACCTGTCTCAAATAATAAGATAAAACAAAAAGGGCAGAAGTTGTAGCTCTGTAGTGAAGTGCTTAACTTGCATGAGTGATGCCCTGGGTTCAAGCTCCGGGACTGAAAAAGAAAATCATCCTGCATGGTATTAAGATGGTAACTGCATGTCTTTATGCATTTGCCTACATCCCTAGAATATACACCACTCAGAGTGAGTGCCAATGTGAACCACAGCTTTGAATGATAACAATGTATCAGTGCAGGCTCATCAGGTAAAATAAATATACTCCTCTAGTGGGCGATGCTGATGTGACCAAAAAGCCAAAAGGATTGAAGATTTCATATTTTTCCTACACATTCTTTACTTCACAAACCAGACATCTGAAGGGAATAGGAACCTGCCATAGATATAATTCGGGTCAGGACTCTGCAATGTCTGCATGGATATGTGGTGAGAAAACACATTTAAACTTCAAGGAAGTCTCCCTGCTATTCTTACTCTCTTAACAGATATTCTGTGAGCCATGCATAAGATGGGACTACTGTATTAAAAAATAGGACTGAATCATTAAAAGACCATAGTTTATAAGTCTGGTTAAGTTGTTCCTAGCTAAAGTACTCCAGAGAAAATTAATATGTTGATTAGCTTTAAATGTTACAAGGTTAAGTATGAGGACCATAATTCCTAGGATAATACATAATAAATGTATAATACCAAAAACTTCTAAACAGACAGAAGAAAAAACATAATGACAGAGGAGATATATCAATTAATTCAAAACAATTCTTGAAGAAAAAAAGTAGACAAAAGAGAGCAGGCAAGAAAGATAGCATAAAATAAGGTGAGAAATAAGTCCAAAATATCAGAAAATTATAGTGAGATTTGAATGGCCTGATATTTCAGGTAAGGAACTAAGATACTCAGATATTTATATTAACTGTAAGTACTGGTTAAATGATATTTATAGCATACATATGTAAAACTAACTCTTGGGAGAAATTAATGTAATAGAGAACATAACATATCTACAATATCAAAAATTAAATGAATAAATGTTGCTTTTGGAAGAAAACATTAAGGCTGCTAAAATTGGTGAATAAATTGAAGATATAATTGCTAAAGCAGCTGACATTTTTGAAAAATATACTTCTAGTCAATTGATTTGGAAACCACCTAGGTATGGACAGTTCCCTAAAATAACATGACTTGCTAAAGAGTGGTGAAAAATAAACAGAAAACCAGAGTAATACCATAACTTTAAAGATATTGAATCAATATTTTAAAATGTTTCCATAAAAGAAAGAGCAGGTTCATTTGACTTTTACAAAAGTGCTCTATCACACACTCAAGGAGGAAATCATTCCAACTTTATAGCAATTTTTCTTGGAACTAGAAGGAGAGGAAAAGAGCCACACTTATTAGGTCAAACTAATATAACTATGATTCAAAGACTAGAGGACAGTATCAGAGAGGAAAGTTACGAACCAGGAGTGCAAACATATGAGTGCAACAAGCTCAGTATAACATATGGATAGTTCTAACAAAATTAAATTTGTTCCGGGAGTAAAGTTTGGATTAACCTCAGAAAAACATCTATGAATGTAATTCACCACATTAAAAATAATTTTAAAAGGGAAACATTTCTGTAGACAAAGAAAAAGCATTTAGTGCAATTCACTGGCAGTGTAAAAACCCTTATTACAACTGAAATGTTTTAATGTGATAGAAATGGAAAAAATGCATAAAACATCATACTCATTGGTAAAAGATTAAAGTTTTTTTTTTCAAATCCATGACTAAAGGAGTCACTGCATCACTGCTGTTCAATATTACAAATGAGATTTTCTTGGAGACAGAAGGAAGATAAACAGGAAGAAAAGTGGACATCATGAATATTGAAAAGCAATTTTTAAAATTCAGTCACTAATCCTAGATGACATAATCTTCTACTCAGAAAACCTTGAGCGACTGCACAGATAAACATTAGAAGTCCTCATTCACTTTAACAAAGTTGTTGAATAAAATATGTTATACAAAACTCAGTTGCATTTCATACAATAGCCACAGACATTTAGAAAATGCAATTTTTAAAGATATCTTGTAAAACAGTGACAGCAGAAGGTAACTAGACAAGGCCTTCATCAAGTAAATGATAATACATTATGAAGAGGCCTTAAACAAAATCTAAATAAACAACAAAAGCTATTCTTCTGGATGGTGAAACAGTCACAAAATTGTCAACTATTTCCAAATTTCTTATCCAATGTGAGCTTTCAAGGACCAAGAGAAGCATTTTTATAAAATGCATATGAAAACTGAAAGGTCAAATCTAATCAAAATTTCTTGAAATAGGAAGAAAGGAGTATATTCCCCATCAGAAATGACTTGCTAATGGCTCTAGGAGTTCAGGCATATTACAGACAACACACTATGGAAACAAGGGAACATTATAAATCCGTGAAGGATGGATGAGAAACTTTCAATGAAACCCTTGTGGTGCGAATCTAAAAAATGAATTTCAGTCCTATGCCTATCCACACAGAGTCAAGTGTATGCTGTAAAGTAATTTAAATGCAGACGTAATAGAATTTCTTGATACACTTGGGCCAGGAAATACGTTTGTGAGTGGTATGCAAATAATATATTTATGACTTTGGAAGGCTTTTTCTAAAGCTAGATTTACACAAGATCCACTTCAAAGGAAGAGGAGATAAATCCAACCACATTAACTTAAGGACTTCTGCCCACTACGTCTGGCTCAGTTTGTTGCTGCGGCAGCGTGTTGTCACAAATCACGTCAGAACTGAATGACTTACAATCCTAGCAACGCTGTTCTTGTTTGTGGCTCTGCCCAGGCCCCAGAACTCCAAGTTCTGACTGACACCAGCAAAAGGCCCGGATGTCGCTGCCCCCTTCAAGCACATTTTAAACACTGCTGCTTGTTGTGCTTTGCTTACAGCTCATTGTCCACGGCAAGCTCATCAGCGAGTCCAACACCGAGTGCCAGGACCTCACAGGATGCCACACTGGTGCTGTTCTGAAGGCTGGCACCAGCTACACTGCGAAGTGTGTGGAGGTGTCCTCCAGGGTGGAGGAGTGCAGGACTGACCGGGTAGACCTGTTACCCATCCGCGCTTGAAACCACCACGCTGCAGCCGCAGTATGAGTGAAGGTCTCACAATGGATTGGTCATCCATTTTATCCCACAGACTGCTAAGAAAACGAGCCATTTTAAAATGCCAAAAGATAGCTAGAGACATTTTATACAAAGTATTAAATGCAATGTTTAAAAATGCTCAAATGTTTAGTCAAAGACCAAAATAAGCACGCATGCCGCACCTTCACAGTTGGCAGGCTCGAAAGCCTGACAGCACCAAGTGTGGATGAGAAGGTGGAGCCACCGGAGTTTCACACAAGGCTGCAGGCCTACGGTGAGGGAGCTCGCATCACCTGGAAGACATTTCTAAATTATTCATTCCCGTCAGCTGTGTCTCAGACCAAGCGCTCCGGATCAGGCCTGAATTGGTCACGGTCATTTCTAAAGCTCTTTTAGGTAAGGTGAAGTGTGTGCTTTCACTGATCCAGCAGCGCCACCCCAGAACGCCTGCCTATGTACTCCAAAGTCGGGCTCACTGCTGCATCTGTGAAAATAAAGAACCGGAAACCGCCCTTTACCCACCAAACGGTGACCAGGTAAACAGCGAGGGATCATCACAACACGACGTGTTTTCCGCAGTGACAGTGAACGCGCTGTCTCGACATACCCATAGGGATGGGCCCGAAACGTAACCCAGGCATTTAATTAAAAGCAAATCTCCGAAAATATTTAGAGCAGACGCTATTACAGTACAGAATTCAGGTAAAAGTACAACCCAGTAATTACGTCCCTCGGGGTTTAGGAGCATCCTGAAAATTTATAAAGAAGAACAGCAAAATGAGGACCGCACAGGGTCTTGGGAAAGGATGCGGTGTCTAATTTTTAAAACTGTGCAAGTACACGGCTGCATTTGTATCAGTCTTTGTACCTCGTATTTATTTTTTGATTAATACGTATTTCCCGTACATAATGGCCACATTCATCGTGGGGAATTTGTGCCTCTACATAATATATCTTAATTCTTTTTCTTTCTGGCATTCCCTTCCCCTCCCTTCAACTCTTCTTCACTTCCCCATTTACAAAAGTTTTCCTTCCATTTTTTTCCCTTCCATTCTTTTTATAAAATATTATCTTCCTCTTCCTTTCCTCCTCCCTCCTCCCTCCTTTGTTCCCCTTCCCATTGGAACAAGTTCTTCCCACTGCCCAGTGTTTATCCTTCATTATGCTTTTCATTTACCCTTTGGGTTTCTCACACAAGGAAACAATGTGATGTTTAAATGTGTGTATCTGATTTATTTCACTTAAAACAGTGGTCTCGAGATGCATCCATTAAACTAAAACTGTTTCCAGTTTAGCCTTCTTTATGGAAAGTAGTACTCTATTGTGTATAAATACCACATTTTCTTTATCCACTCACCTGTTGATGGGCATATGGGCTGTTTCCAAGATGTAGCTATTGTCTCTTGCGCTGCTATAAACATGAGAATGCATACATCACTGTGGTGTGTTGCTTTTAACTCTTTGAGGAAGATACCTAGATATTCATATCTCACCTATGAAGGTTTTTGTTGGGTTACTAATACATAGTTTATGCTGTATCAGCCACTGTCTTCAAAGAGGGAAATTTGGAATATTTGGTACTAGTTCAGGGTTGTAGAGTTCAGTGAAATGCCCAATTGTGAGGCCTCTGTGGGCTGAAGCTCACTGAGGACCCCAGAGTCCCCACAGCAGGTCCCATCCTGTCTCCCTAGGCAAAGCTCCCATCTGCATGCTTGTGCCATGTGTTGTGTGCAGTGGCCAGGTTTTTAAGACTCCCCAGCCCTAAGAGAGAGATCCAGACCATGGGAATGCAACCTTTGAGAAAACTATAAAAACGATCTCTGACCTCTCTGTTCCATTTCCCTATCTCCGCCATTACAAATCTGAGCCTTATTCAAGAGGTGCCTAGGAAAGGTGCCTAGGAAAGAGAAGAATCAGTACCCCAAGCTTCCCTCTGATTACACACACCCCCAGCTACCTCAGCATCACCTCTTGTCCCCAGCATTCTGTCCCCTCCATAAAGGCACTGGCATGAGGGCCACAGGACTAAATTGCAGACTGACAACTTAGTACACACGTCTTCAAATAGTGGAAATCTTCTCAGGTGCAAGTTTCTAGTGCTAAGCTTATTGTTAAATATATTTCATCTTGATTTACTAAGCATCTATCTTTATAAACTATAAATAGGCAGTGTTATTAAAAATCTACTGAAACTTTTATGGGGGAAAACACCATTCCTTTAGTTTTAGAGCAAAACTTACATGGAGGAAGTTGGTTACCATTGCCACATTTGCAAACACCATGCTTGACACAACTTTACCTTTTGAAACCTATGAATTATAGAAGAGATTCCTGGCGTTGACACCCACATGACCCAATAAACACCAACAGCTCCATTTTTAAGCTCTTCAGGGACGGTCATAATAGAATTACCAGTGAGCCTAGCTGTCTGGACTCATCTTCTTAATTCCAGTTAATGGATGTGTCTACTATTGGTTAAGGCCCCTGTGGGAAGACCAAAAGTTGAGAAGTCTTACTCTGTAATGGATTAATTTCTGAACATATTAAAACTGATAACTCTGCCTTCCACTAAGTAATAACATTAGAGCTGTACTATTTCTCCAGGTAGATTCTCTAGAAAAACTCCAATTTAAACCACACCTGCTTTAGAGAGACACTTTTAACCAAACCAAGTATGTTTACTATACCACATTACAGTTAAGATTCCCAAGTGTGTGAGGAGATGCCACACAGTAGAATTTCACTCACTGAGTCCCTGGCACACATCTCCTGAGCCTTCTTTGAAAAACAGACTATAGAAACCCGAGGCATGAACGGATTGGGAGTCGCAGTTGTTTTGGGAGCGGGCCGGGCATCATCCTACCCCTCAGGATGGCTCCTGCAAAGGCAACCCTGTGGCATGGGGGAGCATGAGACTGTCCCCATTGCAAACCTTTCTGAAGGCATCTCTGAGAGCCCTTGGCCCACACGCCATGTATCAAGCAGTTAAGACATTGGGGTAATTGATGTTCCTGTTTTTACTGTGTCAAATGCAACTTTAAAGACATCACAGATTTATGCAAGCATATTGATGGAATAACCACTACATCCAGAAGCAAACAGTCAGACTGAATACATTTTTGTTAAAGGTTATTAAGTCTGCTCCAGATAGCTTCAGCTCCAACATTGGGACGGATAAGCATAAGTCAATTGTGTCTCCTGTAGGTGTTCCTAGAGGAGATGAACCTTTGAGAATACTGCGGCTTATACCCCACAGATGCTGAATCCTGGAGAAGGGGAGCAGCATCTGTGACTGTCTGCTCTTCTTCTGCTGTGTTCCAAGTGGACAGTCAGGGGAAAGGGAAACAGACACTGAAGGAAGATCTTGCTGCTCTTATACCTTACTCTGAACATCAAGCAGCAGTTGATTAAATAGCCAATGTGGCGGTGAAGGTGGACTAATCAGTATTGTGGCAAATGTTTCATGCAATCCAAGGATGGGGTAGGAAAACCCTGAGAGCAACTTCTATGCCTAGAATGTGTACAGGATTTGAGTATCCTTTGCAGTTTTAAAAAGGATATGATTTTCAGAGTGAGGTGGAAATGCTATTCTTTTGAGGTGCATGTTCACCCTAAAAGCCCACAGCCTTCTGTTTAGTCACCCAGATCTGACTGTAATAGTCAGTGTGAAAGACTATTTACCAGCACTTTGGACAAGAAATAAGGCTCAACATGTGTCTTAGCCACTTTCCTGTTTCTGGGACACAACACTGGACACTGGCAACTTTACAGGGGAGGGCTTTACTCTGACTCCTGGTTTCAGTCATGGTCCAAGCTAGAAGCAGGAAGCAGAGGGCCACAGGTGTGACTGAACAGACTTTGTCTGACCCAACGGTATCTGGTTTATCAAAGACTTTGGGCACATTTCTGTTGCTGATAGCATCAGAGTCCCATTTACAAATCTCCATCTATATGCCACTCTAGTGCTTTTTTCATCTTCAGCTTGCTGCTGGGAAACTACACAGATGAGACTGACCAAGGAGGCGGCAGGGCAGCCATAGTGACTATGGCTCAAAATGGCTGCAGTTGCATCGAGCTGAGCCTCTTTATCTGGCTCAGGCTTTCCCATATGACCAACGCTTCATGAATGAGAAATTTCCTGGGATGCTTTTGGAGATCTTCAGTTAGAGAAGAATTGGGTTTGGCTTTATATTTATCTTTTATCTTGCCATGAATATCTAATATGGTCGCTCCTGTCATTTGCTTCATAAAGTGAAAATAAAGGTTAAGGGTAGGCAACATCACAAAAGACATCCAAGGTAGAACCCTGAAGTGAAGTCAACATCCCTATCTTTTCAAATGACTCGAATCATCAGTCTTAACTTGTCGTACTTAAAAAGAAATCTACAAAGAGTGGTTAAAAATACTGTAAATGTTTACATTTTGAAAAAGGTATGATAGTAACAGACTCAGTGTAATGAATCTGCCTCAGAACACTTTTGCTCACTTCACACATCCTTATTTCCATCGTTCTCGCTTTCCACTTTCTGAAGCAGTTCTGGAAGTCTGCTTTCCACAGTGTCTTTAGTTGCACTGTTGTGGCTGCCTCAAAGGTGAATCAATTCAAAGCGTTCATGTTTGGTGATCATTTTGACTTGGGAAGAGCCAGCAGTCTTTGGGGAAGAATCGGTGGTCAATGATGCCTGTTCCGTGAATAAGGTGGATGAAGATAAACTGTAATGATTGTATTTGACAGAATTTTCCATAAAACTTTTGACTCCATTCGGGACATCAGGGTGATCACAGAAAGACACTCAGGAGAGAAGACTTCCAGAACCACCTCAGAAAGTGGCAAGAACGGTGGGATACAAGTGTTCAAATCGGGGGGGGGGAGGATTTTGAGGGAGATTCACAGCAATGTGTCTTTTATTCTAATAAGTTTTACTTGAACGTTCACCATATAATTGGATCATACCTCATACATATGTAGTAAGCAGGATTAGAATGCAGTAGTAGAAAGTCATGCTTACATTTTTGTCCTCATTTTCTCTTTGTGTGATGTTAGGCAATTTTCTACTGTCTCATATGCTCACCTGGAAAAAAGAGTAATTGTTCTCATCTGCTTCCATGAGGTGCTTATGGAAAAGAATTCTTTCATAAGGGTGAAGTGTATTGGAACATCTAGAATAAGGGCTGTACACTAGCAGTGACTGAACATTTGAAGGGGTTACTGTAAGAAAGCAAAGCATTATACCTTGGCTTTTCACTGGCAGTTCCCTCTTTTGTATGATGGTGCACTGGAGTTAAAGTAATAACTCGTGATTATTCAAAATAGGAATCATAATGCCTGATTGTTCAAAACAGCAATGTTGTTAGGTTCTTGAAATTACAGGAGTTATCAATTGTTACACAGGTTTGCTACTGTCAAACAAACCAGGTGAAATGTTTAAAGTGTTACACTTCCAATGAGCTTGAGTACTTTAAGTGCATTATTACTGATAAAATAAAATAATAATATTATTTTATTCCAGTGTCAGGAATAATAGAGCTTTAGTCATGAGTTTATCTTATTTTCTCTTACAATTCCATATATTTTCATTACATTTGGGAATAAAGAAAAATTATTGTATAACGTAAGAATAGGGTGGTGTAAACTTCAGTACCTCAGGAAATTGTACAGCTGATATTTGAAGCAATGGCTTTTTGTTTAGGGAAATCCCTTGGTGGTTGTTTTGCATGTAAGAACAACCTTCCAGGAATTGCCTGAAATTAGAACACAAAGTTAAAAGCAGGATGACTGGGAGGAGGGCAGAGGGAGGGTCCAGAAAACACAGGAGCAGGGGAAGGTGACACCATGAGAATTCTACCTAGTGTACAGTTAAACATTTATGTGCTATGTAGTAGCATCGGCATAGGATAAGGGCATTCTAAGCAAGAAAAGGCATGTTATACCCAGTGCACCCTGGTTGTCTGGCCTTGGTATTTATTTTGCAAATACTGACATAACACTTGTGGATGGTTTCTTTGTTTCAAGTAAAAAAATAAGGAATATTTGCAGTAGAATTTCAACTTTGGGTGCTGATGATGGAACAGAAGGTATCTTTATCCATCTTCCAGAAATGAAGCTCTCCTTGTCTTTGGTTCATCAAACCCAAAGAGTTTAATCTACAGCAGGGCTTCTTCCTTCACATTCATTCTTGAACCAGCTTGTAAATGGTATTAGTATGAGAACAATAAGGAAATGCAGGATGGACATACTTGTTCAATAGTAGTAAAAAGACATTATGCAGACTGGCTTCCAATTTAGTTGAGGGTGGTGAAGGTTAGCCGCTAGGCTTCAGAGTAAGCATTAGCTTAGTGGTCAGCATATTGCAGTTTATAATTGAAATAAATGAAGTTTCCAAATAATAGCTGTGATTAAGATAAAAATATAAGGAATAAAGCCTCTCTTCATTAGGGACAGCTGGTAAGTGTGGACAAATAGGAAGCATCATCCTGCTGGGATAGGAAGTCGGATAGTTTGGAGTGTTACTGTCTGGGTCTTCTAAAAGTTTAGAGGAGAATAAGACAAGGATGAGTAGAAGGAGCATGAGGAAAAGGAGTTCTCGAGAATCTTTTAATCTTGCAGTAAGCGTTCTGTCGGAACCAGATGAGATCCCCGATGGATTATTAGACCCCATTTCATGGAGAAATACGAGGTGCATTAAACTAAGGCCAACATAATGAACCCTAAGATAAAGAAGAAAACAGAGTCGTGCGAAGGTAGCTTCCTCATCTGGAAATCCTCCTTGGGTACATTCCAGCAAGATCGGTGCCAACGGATGGAGTGAGAAATGGCACGGCCGGGGGTGGGGGGAGAGAGTCAGAGAGAGAGAGAGAGAGAGAGAGAGAGAGAGAGAGAGTCTGATTCCTGCTGCTGTGCAGGAACTCAGTCGTCCAGATGGTGAGCCAGAGTCCAGGAATGGCACTCCCACTCTTGTGAATAGCAGGGTGATTCCACTCCTTCTGGTTTCCAAAATACAGGCTTCAGTCCAAGCTGATAATTAAGCAGATGGAGACCGTGGATGCCTCTTAAGCATGGAAATATCATGCAATTTGGCCGTAGTCCATCTTGGCAGATGTGCATGCAGTTATTGTACCTGATGTGTGGTACATAGCTCGGGAAAGTCCTGTAATAACCTGTCAGATGGGGCAGATTCTTAGTAGAGACCTGAAATTTTATGGCGCTGGAATGTTTGCCTGGCTGGTAGATAAATGAACAGATGACTGAGCATTTTGATCAAGGGGTGGAAATACTGGTCACTGAAGCTATTCTACTTCAATTTCATTCATGATTTTTATGTCATTGGTCATGGTTAAATTCTGTGTGAGAATTATGAAATACACCATATTTTTATTAATTATTATTTTGTTGTAGGTAGGTTTTGTAGGAGTCTCCTTAACACTTTCATATTTATGGTGGCTTTATCCTTCATGGTGTTGGCTGTGGAACTGTAATTAATTCTAGTATATCCTTTTTAGAGATAGTGATGTTTTAAATTTATTTAAGAGGTATGGGTAGTACTGGAGTGTACCACAGAAATAGCTACTGGACAACTCCTTGAGGTTCTTGTGTTTCTGTTTGGGGTACTTTTATTAGCTTTATTGGTAAAATTATGAGTGACCTACATGAGTAATGATCTGATGGTGAGATTATTATTTGTTTTAAGAATTTAGAGTTTTGATTATTTCTGACTTCTGAGGGTTAGGTGTTGGTCTTCATGAAAATATGTGTAACAGCAATATAGATTATAAACACCAATTAACTGTTGTGATTAGGAGGTCTTTATTTGTCATTGTCTTTTAAAGTGCTCATGCTAAAGCCAGTAGAAGGATAGTTTCTTGATCAACTAGCAAGAATGTGATCACTACTGGAGAGACTTCATGAGACAAACAAGATGGGCAGAGCCTACAGAATTGAATGTGCCCTCATATAGAATTGACTTCTCTGCATAAATATTTAGTTAGGGTAATCAGAAGGCAATGATCACATTGGCAATATGAGTATTACATTAATTATTAAAGTTAGTTTGAGGTTAATTATTCCTTTTCAGGTTGATTTCAATGATGATTAGAAGTCAATTATACTAATACCAGTATAGATTTACACCAATAAACAACAACATAGAGAAACAGACCATGTCTACAATATGTCAGTAATAAGGCAGTGGCTTCCAAACTGAGGTGATGGATAGATGGGAAGTGGAATTTTAATTGATATAAATTTAATTGATGTTTGTGGTTCTTGTTTATCAAGCTATGGTTATCAGGGGGCGGGGGAAGTGGTATCCCAGGGCCAGCAGCACTGATGCACTGTTGAGCTGCAGAATCTCCCAGGATGAGGAGGTGAGGATCTGCTGGTGGTCAGCAGCCTTCTATTCTAGCATTGGGCTGGGGCTCCAGTGACAAAAGTCTCAGAAGAAGCCTGCAAAGAAGAGAGTTTTCAATAGAGTCAATAGAATTATTCCAACTCATAGTTTTGTTTTGGGTTTTTTTTTCTAACAATCAATATGTAGTAGCTTTGAAATGTGCCTTCTTGGATCCCATCTTGTTGTCACTGATGTAGTACTCAATAGGACTAATGACAATAAAATAATTGAATGAAAGTGGACTCCTATGACTCAACTGGATGCTGTGAGCACAGCAGATAAAGGTCTTACAAACTGGCTGGGGCCCAGATTAACTGTGGTAACCCTGAGTCTAGCCAACCCATCAAGTGTTGTCAGGCAGGTGGAGGGAGACCTGTGAGAGGTGGAGCTGAAGTGTGGGGCCGAAAGTGTGAATTGAATTAGGACCAGGCAAAGTCAAGAACAGCCGGACAAAGATGACAAACGTATGAGGGCCATCGCAGGGTTAATGCACATAAAAACTAATATTGCTCCACCGATCAAGTGTACAAGACAGATGACCAGTTGTAATTTTAGCTGTTACTCATGCCTTTAGGGGCATGGGTTGATTAGAAGACCAATAGTCTTACAGGCAGAGGCAAGAGCTAGATGGCTGTTTGCTGTAGGAGGTGGTCTAGGGTACTATTGCTTTGTAGCAAAAGACTTTGTACCTATTTGTTGATAAATGGGTAGTCAACATAAATGAGGTGGGTAATGGTCATGGTGAATCAGTAAAGCTAATAAGCCAGATGCGTGAAATTAATATTAAAGCCAAGTTTATCCTTTGATATTACACATTATTATTCTTAGTGTAAATTGTACTAATTATTGAACAAAAGTGAATCATTGAGTAGGTGATGAGGAATAGAAGTGTGTTTGAGAACGAAGCTATTAAAATAATAACAGATAGTGTTATTCCTATAGGGTAAAGAAATAGATTTTTCAATCCTCTTTAATCTCAAGGGGACTCATGTTTGATGTTTCAATAGTTGGTGATAAAGATAAATATGTTTTAATAT
The DNA here is from genome assembly GCF_012274545.1 of Fukomys damarensis. NCBI lineage: Eukaryota > Metazoa > Chordata > Mammalia > Rodentia > Bathyergidae > Fukomys > Fukomys damarensis. The sequence continues at coordinate 7,960,694 of NW_022900937.1, forward strand.
TCATAATTGAAATAAGATAGTGATAGAATTGTTGGAATAATCATAATGAATCACATCGATGGACCTAGCTGTAGCATTCCCTGGTGACGTCTGTGCTCAGTATTGGGAGGCTGATGCTGTGAAGCCTCACAGGGTCATAGTAACACTGACACAAATCTGTCTGCAGAGTGTCTCTGAAACTGACGGAAGATCAACGTATCTGGGGCTGTGTTTGGGCTGACCAGTTCCCGAGCAATGCCTGTCCAGCAGATCTCCTCATGTGAGTGAGGTGCTTGGCTCCTCCCTTGAAATTGCATTCATTTTTAGGCATGGAGCTTGTGAGTGTAATACACCTTTTGATGAGATTAATATATAAATCAGTATTTCCATAAGTCACATCACTCAGTCATCAACTTCAAGTTGGTTGGAGTTCTTTTGAGTAAAAGCTTGTTGGAGAAATTATACAGGAGTCAGTATTTAAGTCTAGGTAGCCTTTGTAATCATAATTTCAAAACCACTGCTGGCCTGCAGTTTTTCAGGGTAGGGTTATAAATTTCATCCATTATCTGCGGAATATGTAAAGAGGGAAAAGCAATCAAAATTGAAATAATAGCAGATAAAATGGTTCATATTGTCCCTATCTCCTAGACATTTAAAGTACTTATATTGGTTAATTTAGTTGTTATGTTAATAAAACAATATAAAGAAGTAAAGAGCTAATTAAAATATAGTTATCAGTGTGTGATAATGGAGATGTAAGAGTTGATTCTGAGACTTGAAATCTTAATTGGAATAGATATACCATAAAGATATAAAGGATTGAAACCTATTATTAATTCTGACACAGAATTACGTGATACTGCTAATGATGTCTCTCATTAGAAAAGTCAAAATGATAACGCAGCTGGCTAGAACCAGATACAAGAGTTCAATTCCTTCCTTTCTTGATCTAAGCTTTTAACTAAGCAGCTCGGTGGAACGGTGATGGGCAGACGTAAAGTCATATAAGATCTGGTATTGAAAATTCTGTTACTGAGACTTCTCATCTTACAGCAAACATTTTGAAGAGCATGAAAAGTATTAGTCTTACTGATATTAGTGACATAATTGTTCCTATAGATTAGATGGCATTACTTATTGTATATGCACTAGGATGGTCAGGACATAGACACAGCATATGTGATTAACCAAGAAAATGTTAGGGAAAGAAAAGGAACATCTACAAATATAGTTATAAAAAGAAATTTAGCTCAGGCTGAGTCGAAGAGCAGAAGTCAGTGAACAAATCATCCTGTAATGCTGAAGACTGCTTTTATTGATAAAGCAGCATGGAAATGAGCTATAATGTTATTCATAGCATACACATATGAAAGATTCATAGAATACAGCCAAGCAATCCAACCAATGTCATGCATGGGTCACATGATTCCTGTATAACCAAATGGTTCTTTTATTCCGGGCTAGTTATCTACAATAGTTCTAAAGGTGAAGGAAGAATGAGAATATATGCATCTGTGTACCCAAAAAGTCATAGATGTTGATACAAAATTGAGTCTTATCCTTCAGCTGAGTTAAAGACAGCAATGTTAAGAGGATGGCCTGTTAATAGCATGGTGAGGCCAGGTACTAGTGCTGGAAGAGATAAAAATAGAAGCACAAATGCAATTAATACTGTTCAAACAGTGGAGTTTGGTATTTGGATATGGCAGGTGGTTTATGTTAATGATTGTTGTGATAAGACCAATAGCTCCTAAAGTTGAAGAAACATCTGTTCAAAGTAATGAGGAAATAGTAAAGTCTACAAAGGCTCCTGCAGAAGCTAGTTTTCTTGGTAAAGGTGAGTAAAATCTCCTTGAGGGACAGAGCACTGGCTTCTATTGACAAAGCACATGAAAGTGAGCATGATAGTAGGAGGAGTTATTGTATGTATTTGGGTAAATGATGTATCTGGGGAGCCAATCATTAAGAGAATTAGCTGCCAAGTCTTCTGATTACAGCTGGTAAAACTCTAAAAAGGTTAAGATAAGTGCATGATGAGATTGTAAATTTGATTGACTAATGGGCCTCTGGTTGACCTGAGGTGGCCCAAATTACTTCAAGCTGTACTTACTATTCTGGATACAGCAGCAAATAGTAAATGCACTGTGTCAATATCTGTGTGGTTTGTGGAGGGTCATGAAAGGTTAATGAGCCTGGATAGAAGGAAGAAGGGCTGAGCAAGCAGTAGATCACAAATATAAAAGCAGAAGTTGAGCCCTCTCAACCAGCACAAGACACAGAAGGTCTTTCTGGTCACATTGAGGTGGAAATTGGGACTGGATTAGAATACATGAATCCTTGAAAACATCCACAAAGCAGAAGAGATCCTGGCCTTCCAGTGGAGTAGGACTATATGCATACTTTTAAAAATGTTACACGATAAATTGATTTCCATGATGCTGGATTTAACCTAATCACAGAACTATGTTGCATATGTGTGGTAGACAGATTTTGAAGGCAGTATTTATTATAGAAATCATATGTAAAAATAAATATTGCTTATGTGCATGAATAGTAAATTTTCAAAATTCACTAGAAATAGCTTGCTGTTTATTGATAATCTAACAGATTTGCTTCTTTAAATGGAGCTAGTTCTACTTTTTATTTAAAACTTTGGAATTCAAAGGTTACCTTATTTGAGTCTTCACTTTCTTATTTCTTCAGTCTTCATTTTCCATTTCCACAGTTATGCTCATCAGCTGAAGGAATATCTAGTGCAGACTAATGGCCCAATCAGCCTTCAAAAGTGTATTTTGTGTCTCCAAACTGTCGGGTCAAGCTCTGCCACAAAGGTTGTTCAATGAGCAGAATGGGCAGATGCCTGGAGTGGTAAGAGAATTGCAAAGCTCTTATTAGGAGACTAAGTGTCCACGGCGGCAGGGAGTTTTGACTCCTGGCCCAGAGGCTGTGTGGCGTAACCATGCTGTCCAGTCCTGCCTCCCCATCAACATGCCAGGACTCCTGAGGCAGGGCAGAGCCCTCTGCCCACAGATGTACACTTCCACAGTGGCATTCTGCACACAGGGCTGTGCCACTCTTGTAGAAATTGATATTTCAAGGAAGCATGTGTCTCAGTGTAGCTAAACAATGCCAGATAATTCAATATCCTGTTTGTCTCTTTTTAAAAGACTATTTCATCACATTACATGCAGAAATACACCATGCACAGTTGTTAAATGCCTCTCTGCAAATGACCCATAAGCATCATAATCTGGTTCAACCAAGTTGCCTGCTTGTCTGGGAAGCTGCATGCCATGATGGTCCCTGGTGATCCTTGTGTTCTAGTCAGGTTTGCAGATCTGTGACAAAATACCTGAGGTAAGCTAAGTGACAGGAGGAAAGGTTTACTTTGGCTCAGAGCTTCAGAGGTTCTGAGTTCATCATCACTTGACCTTGTAGCTTTGGGTCCATGATGGGCAGCTCTTCATGGCAGGAGCAACATGGTGGAGGAGGCTGCTCACCTCATGGTGGCTGGCCAACAGGGTGGAACAGTATGGAGAGCATTGTAAAGGAACGTGACATGAGCACAGCCATACTGACCTGTGATTCACCCAAGCAGTGTGGACGTGCCGTTGCCCATAACAACGGGCTAGTTCAACTGGTGGCCTGACCTGTTGCCTAGCAAATGTAACCCATAATAGTTGTTTTGTAGAGCATTGTGACCTTTGCAGTCAGCTACACCCTGTTCACACTTTTGGTTTCGGTTTTAGCCTATATATACTCCACCCTGAAAAATAAATGAGGCCTTGCTACGAAGAGAGCATGAGCCTGGAACCAAGTCTGTGAGACTGTTTTCTCTCCTGTTGTCCTTCCCTCGGGTTTTGGGACCTGCTGGCAGGATCCTGACATCGCAGCTAGCAAAAAACAGAGAGGAAGAGTCAGGCTCCCAACAGCCCACAGGGCATGCACTCAGTAGCCTAACTTCCTTCCTCCTAAAAACACCACCAGCTGGGGACCACGATTGCACACCTGAACTGCTGGGGTTATCGAGATCTAAACTTTGCTGCCTGGCTGCCTTCCCATTGTGCAGCCCCATGTGCACTGTCTCAGGGCCAGTCTGTGTGACCACAGAATAAGGGTAGAGTCATGGGACACCTATTTTGAGATCCAGTTGTAAAAGACAAAATGGTTTCCATGTTGCACTCTTTCCATGTTTCCATCTTGTGCTGTTCCTTGTGCTCTTGGACCACTTGCTGGGGAAAAGTTCTGTCACCGGTCCTGTGGAGGGCCTCTCATAGCAAGGCACTGAACGGCTTGCCAACAGCTATGCAAGTGAGCTTGAGAGCAGATCCTCTGGCAAGGGTCAGGTCTCCAGAGAGTGTCGCTAACACAAGGAGGTGGTGAGACCCCAGCCACAACCACTGAGCTGTGGTTCCCCAGATTCCTGACCCTACAAAGTGGCAACACAATGAATATTTGTTGATGCAAGCTTCTGAACCTTGTGGAAATTAAAGTGGAAAACATAACAAATGTCCTTTCTTATCTCCTTCCTTTGACAGGTACATTTGAGGACAAACCAAGGCTTTGGCTGGCATGCAGTAACTTACAGTCCCGGGCCAGGTGTGGTAGTGTACCCGTGCTGAGGTGCAGGCCAGGGCTGTTTTAAGAAACAGAAAGTTGACAAGAATTAAGATGTGTTGTGTCTAGGCATCAACTCCCCACAGTGAGTGCAATCGTCCTATACTGCAAACATGCACTAATAACACAAGACACTGCTGCAGGGAAGCTACGGTGAGAACAAGGTAGACCATTTGAGTTAGGATGGTCTGGACACACAGTCAAAGAAAGTAAACAGGACAAAGGAAATAAGTAAAAAACAGTGGCGGAATAGATACTTAGATACTTGAGAATAGGGAATATCTATCTATTTTTTGTGGCCCAAAAGGTACATGGTAGAAATAATTAGAGTTCAGTCTGAGTGAATACTAACATCCAGAGGGGGGAGAGCCTTCCTCCTCAATAATACAGCACTGCCTCTTCTACAACGACCCCAGCACAATGCCATTTATTTGGTAGCTATGAGATAAATATTGGTTGAGGATTTCCGATTACAAAATTGCACTCCGTTTACTGTGGACATGTTTAAAAGTCAATAAAAAAGAAAACAATGAATTCATCAGCCAGCAATAACCACTCAGTATTTTTGGTGGCATAGTAGATGATTTTTGTTGTTGTTTGTTTCTTTCTTTCTTTGCCTTTTTGTAGGTAGGTACATATACACGCAGGCATACGTTTGTCTGACAACAAATAACAAAATTTACTTACTGAATTCCACATTTGTGGACTTGGAACCAAATCTTGAGATATGATTTATTTGATGCAACTCTACATTAATAAAAGGAGCTCTTTTGCTTATGAAAGCAATATTTCACTTATTTCATTATTCCATTATGGGATATATTTAGCAAAAGTAGTATTATGACTGGAACAACGTTCTCAGTTGGTTAGGGTTAATGTTGTATTATCAGCAACGTCATCTAGCAACATGCAACTGAAATAGTGATTGTGGCCAGGGATTCAGCTCAGTGGTTCCACTGCCCACCTCAAAAGAGCAAGGTCCCGAGTTCAATACCCCGAACCAAAATAACAACCACGACAACAGCAACCCAAGAAATAGTGATTGAAGTATTTCAGTGGCATACAAATAAAATGGAGAGTGCTCACCTGGTTTTCCATACTGATCATGAGAAGGGCTACGGCTCCCACCAAACCCATGGGCTTCCTTTTGCCATGTTCAGAAACAGCTCTGAAAAGGAGAGGAAACGGTGGTTGCCTCTCCTTTTCTCTTCCAACTTTCCTGGTACTTCTTTCTGCTTTTAGGGGCTGACATCCATACCATACTTTTCTAATGAAAATGTATTCTTTAGCACAGTGGTAGCCGATTGGGCATCTAAATAGCTGTGCTGGAGGAATACAGGAAACAATCATTGCGATCACCCACTTGATGTGACGATGAGCCAAATAAGTTGTGTTGTGAAACAGAGCAAGATATGATGGGCAGAGCAGTACAAACTGGAGACCCTGATTGAGATGAGGAAGAAAAGAGTAATGTAAATAAATATTTGACTAGTCAAAATGCTGTAAAATGGTCATGCATACTCAGGTGAGCCAGCGTCAAAATTAGGTCAGCAAACGCCATTAGAAAAGTGTCATTGGCCGGAATGACAACACTACAATTCAATGCTGAAAATTGTAATGAATGGTATACTACAAGATGTTTTGAAATATACTTACAATGAAATCTAAGTAAAACATTCTATATGCATTCAATAGTAATACTCAAAAAGATATTGACATGGCACCTCACTATCTGAACTAAAAGCCTTCGTAGCAGGACTTTATCATTCTATTTGTCAGGATCGAAAGGATTTACGGAAAAGAGACAGATATGGCATTGAGATTTTTGGAACAATAATGACACTCATAAGATTTGGTTTCCTTCAAAATCGTTTATGTTTGGACAACAAAAAGAGCCACCAAGATAGAAGAAAATCCAACAACTTGGTTGCTATTCATTCATTTTTGAAGGCTTTGTTTTGAACTGTCAAGCAATTTTATAAACTGTCCAAATACATGATGATTAGTGAACAACTTGTCTCATTAGAGTTCAGTCTGAGTGGTTGTTGAAGATTTTGCCAGTATATGCCAAATAAAACTTCCACATACGGTATATATGCTTTTGCAAATGCAAGGATATTTTACACCTGGGATTTAGAAATTTCTCCTGGAACTCAGCCACCAAGTTTTTACTCATGCAGTAATCACCTATGTGATGTTGTGAACAGACTTGTTGCATCTATTTCAAAAAGTAACCCAAATGTCACATATGACAGTTGGTTCACTCATTACCTTTTGATATTATGTTTTGCTAAGAGAACACCAGTTGACCAGCACAGGAGCTTTTCATGAGAACAAAGCAAAGAGTCCTGAAAAATTGTTTCAGGTGCACAACAGAGAAATATATAGTGAAACCTCTGGATCTAAAAAAGACATCATATTAGCTTCCTATATGGGCAAGAAAATCAAAGCAGCATTGTTGCACCGTGATGCCTGATTACATCATGATGATAAGATTGATAGTGAAGCTGGGTTGGTGGTGCACACCTGTCTTCTCAGCAATTAGGAGTCTGAGGCAGGAGGGTCCTGTGAGTTCAAGGTCGGCCTGTGCTACATAGTGAGTTCAAGCTGTTTCAAAATAAGCCAAAATAAATTTTTAAAAACGATTGATAGTGTATCCTCAACACAAATGAAGCCAGAAATGGTCACATTTTACAACAAAATGAAAGGCAGTATAGACGTTGTTGATGAGTTATGCAGCAAGTATGATGTCACAGGAAATACAGCATTGGCAAAATGTTATGTTTTACTCAGTCCTGTACATGGCAGGCAAAGTATTTTCATAGTTTATAAAGAAAATGACAAGCACAAAATATCATGGAGAAGTTTTCTTAGAGGATTGGAATTGGAATTGATAAATGATCAATCACAACAGAGGAAGAACAGTATACATCAGCCCAAAGAATTCTGCAAAAGAATTCTGGAGAAGACAAGTGAACATCACAAAAACTTCTTAAGGACAACAGGAAGGCCAGTAGGATATCAAGTACGTCCTACCAAAGACAGGAAAGGAAAGCACAGGTGCTATCAGTGTAAGCGTTACTTGTTATTTTCATGTGTGAAAACTGACTGAGGTGTGATAATTCAAGTAAAGATTATTTTTGATAGATTTTTATTTGTATTTTAATTACAGTTCACGTAGGAATTCATTTCTGCTTTTATTTTTTAGATTTAATAAGAAAATAAACCGTTGATGTAGAAAACATTGATGTTTATTTTAAACACTCATTACATATGTGATATTTATTTTATTGATATTTCATGTTCCTGTGAAGTGCACACTGTGTACTATAATAGGCACCTCCTGACAGAGGAGGAAGACAAGAGAGGTGACAAGTATGGCCTCCCACACAGGAAAGGGAAGCCGAGCACACATGCCCTCAGTGGAAGCAAGACTCGTGTGTGGAACACATCGTTGTCAGGAGACTTAGAGAAAGGAGGACCAAAGGCAAAGTTTGAGGTTTGCGTGGTGGAGTGGACAATCGTGGTCATGCAGTGATGAATGTGCTAATCCTTATCTCCGATTCTGAGAGCTGGCTCTGGAGATGTCCTAATGGTATGAAAGGGCTATCAGGTCCTGGGAGATTTCTGCACCTGCTCCAGGCTCCTCTGAGGGATGGGCTGCTGTGGTCCCCATCATGGAGAAACTGCTCCCACCCAGGGCCCAATCTCATCATAGGGTAGTTTGTTCTGCAAGACTCTGTTTTCCCCAGAACCCACAGTGAATCCAGGCTTAGAGAAGTAGCTGGAGACTTCTAGATGCCATCCCAGGGGGTCTGCAAAACAATATTGTAAAAGCTGGCAGTTGCCTTGTTGACCCAGGCCTGCAATCACAACAGTCTGGGAGGCTGAGGCAGGAAGATTATAAACTCAAACCCTCGGCCACTTGGAGACTTAGGGGGACCCTATCTCAAAATAAAAATAAAAATAAAAATAATTGAGATGTGTTATGTATATGTACCAATATTGTGATTATGTAATGCACATATGTTAATAATAAAAAAAGCAAAAGGAAAAAACATAAATAAACAAATAAAGGACTGAGCACGTAGCACAGTGTGAAGGTCCTCAGCTCAGTACTGCAGAAAGAGAGAGAGAGAGAGAGAGAGAGAGAGAGAGAGAGAGAGAGAGAGAGAGAGAGAGAG
>NW_022900937.1:7969662-8020505 GCF_012274545.1 Fukomys damarensis
AGAGAGAGAGAGAGAGAAAGAATGAGAAAAGGAGGAAACAAAGGGAGGGAGGGAGAGGGAGGAAAAGGAAGGACGGAGGGAGAAAATTCTGTCACTTGACTGAACATGTTTTGTTACTCTTTTCTGGGTGCTCTCTGCCCTGAAGGGGGATGAGAGTGTGAATTCAAAGGGAGCAAGCCTGGTGCCCCTGTTTACAGACAGCCCCTCCTGAAGGGACTCATGTTCCTGTGAGGAGAGCCCAGCAGAGATCTGACCCAAAGTCTCACGCGGGCAAAGGAGACAGACAGGAAGTGCAGCAGAGAGGCCAAGCTTGGCCCTGCTGTGAGTCACCTGCACCTCCGCCTGCCCAGCCCCTGAGTCCCTGGAGTGATTCCTCCCACTCCACTGCTCTGATAGGTTGAGTTTCTTTCCTGTGTGCATTCAGAGTCTATACCTGGAGGTCTGCTGAGCAACTTCAGCATGCCAGGTGGTCAGCTCCCCACTGCTCTGGTCAGAACTCTAAGTAGCTCTCATCTGGCACGGGAAGAATTTTATTTTCCTTTCCCTTAGTATGTTCTAAACATTCTCATGTGCTGTTACTCAGATGTCTGATAGATATATTTCAGAAAATAAAATGTAAATCCGCCGAGGGAGCAGTGGCTGGGAAACAGCCTTTCCTGGGACAAAGGGGAAGTGTTTTTCCCAGTGTTCCAAGCTATTTGACTTGGAAATTTTCCAAGGAACATCATCATTTTTACCCAGTGCAAAAATGAGGTTGCTTATTGGGCTGGAGAGGAGCTAAAACCCCTCTGAGAACTTCTTAGGTATAATTTATTTACATACTAGACATTCGTACGTGCTTACACCATGTTTTTCCACCTTTTCTTCATAAAACTGCAAAGGCTGCAGGGAGACCCTGTGTTTTGTGGCTGGGAAAGCATCTAGGGACTCATGGATTTCCTCCAAGAAGGTCCTGGTAAGTGTCAGGAGCCAGTGCAAGGGATGGGTTCAGCCAAAGGCCTGCTGTGGGTCGGCTGAGCTACTTCACATAGAACTGCAAGATCTGTTTGCCTTCGTGTGAAATCAGCCTGCAAAAAACCTAGGACTCAGCAATGCAGCAGTGTGGGGCGGGGTAGAGTGGCCAGCGCAAAGCAACTGGGAAAGCTGAGTTCCTTCCGGGCTGACTTTCTGTCTGGTGCAAATACAGTACAGGAGGAAGTGGTAAAATAGCATGGGAGCTCTCTCTTCCTCTCACTTTTTCACTTTTTGTAATGTGTGATGTGTGTGTGTGTGTGTGTGTGTGTGTGTATGTGTGTGTTACTGGAAAATGGGCCCAGGGCCTTCTCACTGAGTTAAATCTCCAGCCCTTCTGAGACAGGATTTCACTAAGGCACCAAGTTGGCCTGGCTGGACTCAAACTTGAGACCCTCTGACCACAGTCTCCCAGGGTGCTGGGGTTACAGATATGCGCCATCACACCTGGATGAAGACAAGCCAGCATTTCCTAAATCAGGCCGTGGAATTCAGATGGAATGCTGTTACTGGGGTCAGGGAGAAGGACAGGTCTACTTGTGGGGCAGAATTCCCCATAACAAGAGGTTGCTTGGCGTTGCCTTAATTGCCTTTAATAAGTGTGGCAAGAAGTAGAAAAATTGAAACCCAAGAGAAGTATGGACTCTGTGAGTAAGAAGGTGCGAAGGAGACTGGATAAAGAAGATGCAGTTTTTCTATAGAATGAAATACTACTCAGCCGTAAAGAATGAGAAATTAGAATCATTCATAGGAAAATGGATGCAGACGGAGGTTATACTCAAGTGAAATAAATAAGTCACACACGTGTAAATACCAAATAGTTTCTCTGATGTGAAAAACTATAAATGTACATGAGATCCTAATGGTATAATTGACAATGTGAAATAGGAAGAAAAGGGCTAAAGGTGTAGGGGAAGTGGGAACGACAGGAGAAAGGAAATGAGGGAAAAGAAAAAAAAATGAGAAAATGAAAAAATGGAAATAAAGTATTTGTAAATAGGGAAGGGGTGAAGGGAGGGCAGGGGTAAGGGGAAAAAATGAGAACCAAGACCTGTCATGTAGAGGTACAAGCTCCCGATGATGAATGTAACTGTAAGCTCGTCTGTGGTAAACTGCCTCTCCTCATTTCTGGTCCTGTTCTGCTCTGCTTCTCTTCCCACGGCTCTGGCACAGGCATCTGTCTTGTCTTTGGGAGCCCAGAGACCCAGCCCTGGAACCCACTTCGCGTCCTGTCCTGGGCCCACCCTATGACAAGAGACCAGCCTGGAGGAGACACCTGATGTGCTGTTCAAGGTGAACAGAGTCTACACGATTCCGGGTCCTTGCAACTCCAAAGCCCCATCCTTGCTTCTGAGGCACACACACTAGAGGACACTACATGTGTATTAGAAAGGAAAAGCAGACAGAATCTTAGGAAATTAAAGCGTCCTTTATTCAAAGACTTCTTCGAAATGCAGTGTCTCGCACACCTTTCCTCTCTGTGAGGAGAGGCCCAAAGGCCCCAGGGCGGCTGCTTCTCCTGCCCTCCTCCTCCCTCTCTCTTGATCTCCCCACATCCCAGACTTGACGTTCTTGGCACACAGAAACATGCCACGTATTATAAAAGACAAACACAATCTATATAAAACTGTTATACATAAAAGCTACAAATCAATATATAAAGCTTGTGAGGCCTATCTTTTACAAGCTGTCTTAATGAATTAAAATAGGTACTTTGGCATTCAAGTTCTTACACACAAAATGTATATTTCAAAAGAAAAATGACTAATCATTTCTTCATGTGGCAAAAACAGGTAAAATAACTATAATTAGAGGGCTGGGGATTTAGCTCAGTGGTTCTGCTGCCTGCCTCACAAGCACAAGGGTCCCAGTTCAGTCCCTAGTACCAAAAACAAAACAAAAAACTACAATTAGAAGGGCAAATATTGAATAGGAAAGTAGAGACAAACCTCTACTCAGCATAGTACAAATTCAGGTTGTCTAATTCTGAGGATTCTTTCCGGGCTGCTTGGCCCCGTATTTCCCTGGTTGGCCCATGTCTCACCCTGAGTGGCTCCCTGATTCTATGTCTTCCGTGCTCTGATCCCTCAGAGCCTGAGTGAACCCTGTGTCACCCTCCTCACAGCTGGGCCTCTCTCCTTCCACTTCCTGTGGACTCCCAGCGCCTCCATCTTTTCTTCTCCGTGGCTTCTTGCCTTGAATCATCATGCCTTCTTCCCACAACACACAACTTCATTTCTTACTCCTGGGAAAGATAAATATCAAAGCCTAATTTAAAATCTAAGAACTCTCTGCCTAAAGCATTCACTTGGTTGTGCCGTTTGTTTACTTTTTATTAGTGGCTAGTTTGGGCTTCCATGGAGTAGATAGGAACTGTTGGGAAAAAGTAATTTTGTATTTCCATACTGATTAGCCGTGAGGCTTAGACTGTAATGGGGCTGTATGAATGCATTACAAACTTCCAATCTCAATTCAGAAATTGAATTGCATAAGAAATTCAGCATTTAGTTCAAGCCCTTTTACCTCAGAAAGGAGAAGAAAATCTCACACAGACCATGGGATTTCTTCTGGGGGAAAGAAGGGGCTTGCCTCTGTGAGTGGGAATGGGGTACATCGGATACCACTACCCTCCTGAGGGGAAGGGAATCAGACCATTAATCCCAACTTTCTCAGGTGGCCGCCATCTTGTATGGCTGGGTTGGGCCCCATGGTTCCAGGTGTGTTTCTTCTCACTGGTCCCAGGCCCAGCAGGGCTCACAGAGACTCACTCCACCCATCTCCGGCCCTGTATTCCTTCTGTGTCTGCCTCTTTCTCTAACTGTCTCCTCATTTCTCTCTTCGCCCCTCTGGACTCATTCTGTTGTCCCTCAGACAGCCTGGCCCTGCGACAGACAAACCACTCTGGCTTGTCCTCTGGGTCTTGTCAGCTCATCGGGCTGTGTCCTGTGCTAACGTGTGCCCCACATTTTCTCTAGGGCCTGGCTTGGAGGAGGGAGTGACCCCTCTTCCTCAGACACCCACAGTGATGAATGACCCATTACCTTGCCTCCACCTATCTAGGAGTCGAGAGGCTGCTCTGACTCATTCAACTTCCTCTCTGCTGAATTATCCCTTGAGTACAGGGCTTGGAAACTTCACTGAGCATCTGCTGCAACATTCCTCCCCTACGGCAATTGATGCTGTGCATTCTGGATCCCCAAATTACTTGTTAATATTACAAAATATCACCTTGGCACGGTGTCTGTTCCCATTTGCTCTACTGCCATGCACAGTGATATGTATTCCCAGTGCTGGGGCCCCCCTAGGTACATCTCCAGGGCCATCTTTGCTTCTAGTCTCAGCTTCCTGCGCCGCCACCCACCATGTCCTGTCCCATCCCCACTCTTCCTTCAGCCACACCTCTCAACTCCCCAAACCACTCCAGGATCCTGGGGTACCACTCCCACTGCTGCCGCATGAGGCCCTTCAGGACTCCAACTCTCATGGTGCAGGAGGATCTAACTTTGATTCTGAGTGATTTCCATGAGCAAAACTTCCTCACCCGGGCAGAATGGGTATTATTACACATGGACAGCTCCTTCAGCAGAAGAAACAACTCCTTCCTGAGACAGCTCCGTGCTTTTTATCTTAACCTTACTGAGCATCACTTGCAAAATTTATTCCCATATTTAGTGCAGGACTTAAACAAAGTCAAGGTATGATGCTCACCTGCTTGAAATCTTTTGGTGGATCCTTCCGAGACCGAGAGAAATGGCAAAGTCCTAGCAGGGCCCACAAAGTGCCATGTGTCCTGCCTTCCTGTCATTCCTCCTGGCTTCTTCCTTTCAGCTTCCACTGCTGAAGACTCTGTCCCCCACCCTGTTGCTCCCATCTCAAGGTCTTCAATTGGAGACCATTTTCTGACCCCAGAACACTCTTCACTCTGGTCATCTGTTTCACTCCTTTCAAATGTAGAGGATCTCAGTGAAGTCTCCCTGGCCCCCAAGGAAGGCTGAGACCCCAGCGCTCCTCACTCCCTTGCTAGACATGCAGGTCAATGGTGGTCAGCTTGGCTGGATCAGAATGGGCCCAGCCAATGAGTGAAGCACACTTCTGCTATATCTCTGGGGGCTTTCCAGAGATGATTAGCATGAGGGTCAGCAACCTGAGGGGAGAAGACCTACTTGGACTGTGGGTGGAACCTACAATTGTATAGGGTTATAGCTTGGATTGAATAAAAGGGAAAAAATAAAGAAGTTTGTTTGCATTTTTAAAAAATTTCCTTTGAGCTTGAGTAGGTGAGTCTTTTGCTGCTGCCATTACCTGTGGACACCAGAATCCAGCTCTTTCAGCCTTTCAGTGTGACTCACACCAGTGGCTCTCCAGGGGGATCCAGGCCTTCTGTCTCAGTGGGGACTGCATCCCTCTTGTTCTGCAACTTCCAGCTTCCTGAATGAGCAGCTCCTAGGCCCTGCAGCTCTCCAGTGTGCAGTTGGCATTGTGGATTCTTCTCCTCTGCTCCTATGAGCCTTTCTAATAAAAGGCTCTTACATAATTGACTCTATATCTCTAGAAAGCCATTACCAATATACCAGATCTATCCTGCTGGCTAGCATTTATCACCTTCTCACATCTCTTCCAATATTTGTCGACCACATTGCTCTTTCTGTTCCCTGTACTGTTTACTATGTATGTGCCATGAGGACCGAGATTTTTATCAATTGTGCTTGCACTTTTCTATCTTCAGCACCAGTAATAATAATGTCTAGTAGAGAGCATTCATACAAGAGAGTGACTAAATAGGCTGGAGAGGGTTGCAAAGATTGTGGCCTTTTCATTTGATTTCAGTAGAGCTTTCTCACCAAGTGCTCCAGAGAGAAGAAGAGCTCTTTGCATTTCCCTTTCACAGAAGAGAAGAGGTCTCTGTGCTATAGGGAATGGGAACGGGGACATTGGCAGAACCCCTGCAGTGGGTCCTGATATACTGTGATCCACTACCACATAGAGGTGACGAGAATAAAGACAAGAAGCAAGACTGAGAGAAGAAGCTGGCTTTGGGGCCTGATCAGTGCTGCTCTAGGCGGCGAAGACAAAGGCACCTTGAGCTTGTCCCTATTTATTGGGTTCAGAGAGAGTGTCAGATAACTCAGAGGGTGGCAGCAATAATCCTAAATTGACAGAGATCTTATAATTGGAGGGAGTATCAGATGTCTCCAAGGGAGGAGGTAATCCTATGACAATGAGGATCTAATGCTGATGAGGATCTTAGGTCCATGAGGAGCTTAAATTGATTAGGATATGAGATGAGCAAAATGTTCTTACAGCAGTAGGGGGGATGAGTTAAGCTGATAAGGAATTTGTCCCTCCCAAACCTTTCTCTTTATGTTTTCCTACTTGGTTCTCAAAGAACCAGGATGTCTTCATCTGATGTAATTTGACCCTTAAGTATCATAGCATCATGGGAGCACTGAGGCCTCACAGATCACTAATCATAATTTAATTGTGAAATGATTTTCTTCTTCAAAATTAGGTACAGTGGCTCCCAATACTATGCTTTATGAAGCAATCTCCAAAACAGCTCTGCGAATGTTCATTTCCCTTACTCTTCGGGAGAGGTTTTGCCGCAGCCTGTGTCCTTCTTGCCCCACAGATCTTTCATCATCTCGCTCAGAAACTCCCCAGACTTTCAAACGAAGCAAAATCTTGATGCCTCGTTAAAATGCTCAGGGTTTCTAGAAGAGTAGGGTCCTTCTGAGACCCCTAAGTAGTAACAGGGACCAGTGCCTTTCGTGGAGCCCATTCTTGGTTCTGGGGTGGGACAGAGTGCTGTGTGCACAGTACATGCAGTGCTCGTAACCAATGGGCCACGTCTTAGCTCTGTTTAATAACTGCACATCACTTGTGGTGTAGAGAAGGAAAATAGCAGATTTGAGTTTACAAACCTAAGGTTCTCATAGCTCAAGGAAATATTTGAGAGACTTTGCTGGCTCCTGCAGACCCCATGGAGACATCTATGTGAAGGCCCAACAGGTTTCTCATGCTTGAGGACTTAGGTTTCTTCAGCAGGTGCCAGATACCTGCCATGTACTTAGTGCTAAATAAATATTTATTAAAATCAATGAAAATCAAACCAGATAATGCTGGAATATGATATTTTGCTGAGACTAGTCCACACAGGCATTGTATTAGATGCTTAATTGAGTCTTGGAATGATTACAATTATGGGAAATTTATATAAATGCTAGTCCCTGACGAGACATACAGGGAAGAAATTATTAGAGAAACTGTTGTTATTTGAGATGTGCCACTATATAATTGCTGATTTTCAGCAAACAACAAGAGCCACAATAATCCATGTATTTTCATCAGCCCTGAAGCATCAGTTCACAACAATAAATTAAGAAGTAATATCTCCATGGAAATGGTCAATATTTTAATCTTGTGTTAATAGTGTTACCAATAGCCTCTGAAAGAATAAATCCATTCCAAGTATTGTGCTTAGATTTAAAGTAATCCCCAAAGATTCAAGTGTTTGGAAGGTAATTGTAATATGGGGTCCTATAGCTGACTTGCAGTTAGGAGATAGGATCTGGTTGGAAGAGATGACCTGGAAGGATGTATCTCCCTTCCTGGCTTCTTCCTTCTCTCTCTGCTTTGTGGGCACCTTGCTGTGAGCAGCTCTCCTCTACCACATCCCTGGGCATGGTGCTTCTACCCTGGAGCCAGCCAACTATGGACTGAAATATCTACAAGTGATGAATGAACCTCTAAAATAAACCTCTGCTCCTTAATGGTGGATGCTGCATATTGTGTCTCAGTGTTGAGAAAATGACTAAGACAGATTTTGGTAACAGAGAAGTGGGGGTTTTGCCAGACCACGTGGTTCAAAGCCTTTGGATCTAGTTTGCAGTAGAAGTCTGGAAAGATTTGAAAATGTCAGCTGAAGAAGCAGCCCTAAAAAGTGGTAAGCTGAGCTTGATGGGAGATTCTGGCTGGAGATCAGAAGACCAGAATGCTGATAAAAAGATAGATAAGACCAGACTCAGGAGGTTTCAGTTAGGAAGAAAGACTCCATTGGCAACTGGACTTGAGATCACGTGTTATGCTCTAGCAGTCTAGATTTTTCTCAGGTCATGAGGCTTTGCAGGAGACTGAGGTTAAAATTAGCAGACTGATCTGGCAGAGGAAATTTCAAGGCAGCCCAACATTGAGGTTATATTGTAGGTTCTACCGGCAGCTTTTAGCCAGGTTTATAGTGAAAATCAAGAGTGAAAAGCTCATTTTAAAAGTATTCAGCTTTGTCAGAAAGAAAGCACCCACAAAGATGGAGCAGAACAGAGATTGGTCACGGAAAAGATTAGCATTAGAAAGAAGTCAGGTAGTTTGGATTATGACAATAACAAAGATGGCTCAGGGTATGTGAGGAAACAGGAAAGTACCATCCATTGTGGGCTCTAAATTGTAAAAGGGAAAGACTCTGCTTTGAGAAGAGAGCCCCAGAGAACCACGACCTAAAGCAGGCACCTAGATAATTGATTCTTCATGATTCTACTCATCGCGCTCATTCAGTCAGGCACTTGGAGACCTCTGCAGCCATTATACAAGGGAGCCAGGCTTCTGCTCAGTTTGGCAGCAGAACTTGGTGTTATCCACATGGAGCCAGTTTTACAGATTCTCAAAGATTAAGGATTAGGGGGTCAGAGAGGCTTCCACCCAGATTTCCGAAGGCCTGGAGATGAGGCAGTACACTTCTAGAAGAGCAGTATGAGAAGCTGTGAGCAAAACCAAACCAAGAGAAATGCCGTGAGGTCTGCAACCACTGGCAATACCTAAGGGCAGGGCCACCTATGCCCTGTGGAGTTCCCATCTCACGACAGCTTGCCCTGGGTTTGGAATATGGAGCTACAAGATTTAATGTTTGCCCTGCTGGGTTTCCATCTTGCTTTGATCCCATTCCTGTCTATCCCTTTGTTCCACCATTTGGGAATGGAAATGTTTATCCCGTGGCATTGTATATTGGCAACATCTAACTTCTTTTAGATTTTTGCAGGTGGTCATAGCTAAAGGTTTTCCTTAAATCTCAGAAAGGACATTGGACTTGGACTATTTTGCAATTTTGGAACTGTGAAGGTTTGAGGAACTCTTAGAAATTTAGTAAATGCATTTTTTAAAAACACACACACAACACACACACACACAAATGCACACGAGTCTTTTGGGGAGGGGTTGGCCAGATATTATGGTTTTAGATCTGAAATGGCCTCCAAATCCTCATGTGTTTGCAAGGTGATTTGGATTATGGAGCTTACATATGGCTTGAAGTTGAGAGGTGGGATCTGGTTGGGAGAGGGTGGTCACTACAGGAATGACCTTGAAGGGTATATCTATCTCACTTCCTGGCTCCTCCCTTCTTTGTTTCTTGTCCACATCTCTGTGCCATGTGCCTTCTGTCCTGGAGCCAGTCAGCTATGGAATGAAACCTCTACAAACTGTGAGCCAAAATAAATTTCTCCTCCTTCTATTGTAGGTGCTGATTATGGTGTCAGTGGGGAGAAAGTGACTAATACATCAATGGACACAAATGAAGTATATATTTTGTTGCAGTAGAATCTGTTCATAATATGGGTGACCAAGTGGCTGATGTGTTTCATTTTCATACCACTCAACAACATCTTTTGCACAAACCTGTTTTTGTCAGAGTGTAACCACACCTCTATGCTAGATCTCGGCTCTGTATCCAGATCTATTCAGGGTCTGAAAATATTCTGAAATTCCAGAACCCCAGAAAATCCAAGTAAATACTCAGCTATAAATTTTAGTCTTACCTCTACGATGAATTGAGTGATTTCCATGCTTGCTATCTGGAACTGACTAGGATTAAAGTGGTATTTAATAAAAGCATCAACACAGATGAAATCATATTTCTAAGACCCATCTTCTCTTTGTTCAGAAAAAAAATATACTCAACCTAAAAGAGATCACTTGAGTGTCTGTTTAATCCCTAATGATTTCACTATAATACACACCATTTTTTATGTCCAGCTAGAGACAATGCCTCTCTCTAGGGCAAATGTTTCTGCTGGTCATTGGGCTTGGGAAGACAGGGCCACAGAGCTTTTCCTGTCCTGGCCCTGTAGAATGCAGGGTTTGTGGAAGTCTCCACTTTGCATTCTAAGCCCACCTGTTTACTGGGAGACTGGTTCCAACCCTGACAGGATAACCTTTCACTTGCCGTGGCTTCCATTTATTAATGAAATTCTCCAGGGCACGCCTTCACACAGATGGATTGTCCAACTATCTCTATGCTGATGACCTGGCTTCATACCAGCAAGCTCTAATGAAGTGATGTATGTTCCTGGGGCCAGGAAAGTCGCTTATCCTCCCATAAACCTTCGAAGCAGTAAGGAAAACGCCTTGTCCATCAACTCCAAAGGACCTGACATGGAGCTCTCACACCTTATCATACAGCTGTAAGAAAGAAACAATGGGACAAAACAATTGTGACGTTTATCACAGTTAAATCAGAGATCAAATCATTTCAGATTATAGCTTCTTTTTTAAATTGACTGATCTATAAATCAGTTTCAAATCAGTTTCAGAAGTCTGAATTTTCAGGGAGACTAACTAGAAAAAGGGGTAACCTCTACATTCATGCAGTCTCCCCGGAAAGTTCCAACCCCAAGTGGCAAACATTGCCAGGAGAGTGAATTCAAAGCGTCATGAAACCTCTGCAAGATCAACAACATTAAAGTTACACTTATTTGTATAGCTCTGTCTTCAGGCAGCCAGAGTCAACACGGACAAATCCTGGTCAGTGCTGTTTTGCTGGATGGTGACAGCCAGGAAGCAGTTCAGAGTCCACCACAGGAGCAGCACCCCGTCCCCCAAAGCCTGGGATCTGCATGCACCCTTTCTGCTGGGAGCCCTCTTGGCGGGCTTTCCAAGAGGCCAGTCTCAAACAGCATTTCTTTCTCACAGGTGTTGAAAGGTTGCTGCTCCCTGCACAGCCAACACTGGTGATTCACTAGCAACACAGCCAACGACAACAAGCAGTGTAAAGGGCTCAGTCTGCTGCTGGCAGTTGCTGTAGATTCATCATGTCTCACCGTGCTCCTCCTCGTTTTCATTTTAGGGTGCTTCCCTTCCTGAAGGAAGACATTGTGAGGAAGATGTTCTAAACCAGAATCAGGAAACGTCCTGGAGCTTTAACCCACAATGTTGGCTGAGGAATTTCAACTACTCCTACACTGTTTCAAAGTTGAATTCAACATTTCTATGAACTCTGGGAAATCTTTTTTTTTTAATTTAATTTTTAAATGAAATAGAAGGAACTGAAAAGAAAAAGACAAACTAACAGTTAAGCCTGTGATGATTGGAGATGCCTTTCATTAAGCATCTTTATTTAAAAAAATATATTTTGATCCAAAGCCCAAAGAAAAATGTTTGAATATAAAACTTTTCTTTTTTTCTAAATACACGGATAAGGTGTTGTCTTAATTAATTAGACAAAAGAAGTTGTCCTGAACAATGATGGAAAGTTTGTTGTAGTAAGAAAAGGGAATGAGGAGTCAAGGCTCCGAGGGATCTTATGAGGAAAAGGAGAACTAGGAAGAACCTCATCTGCCAGCTACTTCTTTCAAGCTGGATCACACACCTGGATTTGCACCCTTCAGATCCTTAGTTTGTGGGCTGTGCAAGGACACCTGTGAGCTCTAGCATCGCAGCCTACCTCTCACTTCAGGTTCTTATCCGTGAGGCTGCGGTAGGAGACAGAGAGGGAAAATTGCTTTCTGTTAATGAGGCACAGTTTTAGCCTTTTGTCCATTCAATTTCAACAAAAGCTTTGTTTCTAAACCCAATCTGAGAGCAGAATGATAGCTGCAAAGTTGCAGGGAATCAACAGGGGATTAGAGGGAATCTCTGGGCATAGTGAGTGGGAAAGCCTGGGTCTTAATCTTGGTGGTCAGCCAACTGGCTGTGGATATCAGCAAAGTCTCTCCTGCCTGGTTCTTCATTTCTGATCCTGAGATTGAAGGGACCTGGACAAACCAGCTCCTCATCGTATGTGAATTTCTACTTAAAGAAGACAAAGCTAAGGAGAGGACACTATACGGTGTCTCACTTCTCTTTCAAAGTGAAATGAGCCAAGAATTTACATTAGTAAAAATGGCTCTAGGGTTGGCACCTCTGCTACCACCACTGGATTCCACATAATTCTTACCTCCTTGGGAAAGAAAGTGAGAGGAAAATGTGAGGGTGACTCAAATGGACATGTGTGTGGTCAGTAAAGTTAAATTCTAGTACACAGTTATGAATAGCACTGCAAATAATGATAAACTGATGAAATGTAATGATTATTTTGAGATTTTCCATTTTCCTATTTTCTTTTTTTTTTTTCTCTTTGAAAGGCTTTATTATGGTTTATATCTGGATGCCCCCCCCAAGCCTCATGAGTTCAAAGGTAGGGTTCGGGAAGGTAATTGGATTATGGGGAAATTTACCAACACAGAAAAGCCCAGGTCCTGATGGATTCACTGCTGAATTCTATAAGACATTTACAGAACTATTGCCACTACTCTTTAAACTCTTCAATGAAATTGAAAAGGAAGCAATACTTCCAAATTCATTCCTGGAGGCAAGTGTTACTTGGATTCCAAAAACCAGGGAAAGACCCAACCAAAAAAGAGAACTGCAAGCCAATCTCCTTAATGATCATAGATGCAAAAATCCTCAGTAAGATACTGGCAAACAGAATACAGAGGTCATCAAGAAGATCATACACCCTGACCAAGTTGGATTTATCCCAGGGATGCAAGGATGGCTCAACATACAAAAATCAATAAATGTAATACACTGTATCAACAGAGTCAAGGACAAAAACCATATGATCATCTGAATAGATGCACAAAAAGCATTTGACAAAATTCAACACCCATTCATGATTAAAAACGCTGCATAAAATTGGAATATATGGTCTTTATCTCAAGTTGATAAAGGCTATCTATGAAAAACCAACAACCAACACAATGCTAAATGGTCAAAAACTGAAAACCTTCCTGATAAGGAAGACAAAGATGTCCACTATCACCAACTCCTCACCAATATAGTTTTGGAAACATTAGCCACAGCCATTAGATGAGAGAAAGAAATAAAGGGAATAAAAATAGCAAAGAAGTTAAACTGTCATTATATGATACTGTACATAGAAGACCCAAAAAACACCAAAAGACTTCTAGATTTAATTGACAGATTCATTAGAGTAGATAGATACAAGGGCAACACTCCAAAATCAACGGACTTCTTGTACACAGATGGCAGACTCACTGAGAGAGAAATTAGGGAAATAATCCCTTTCACAATAGCATCCAAAAAAATAAAATATCAGGCTGGGGATTCAGTTCAGTGGTTTTACCACCTGCCTTGCAAGCACAAAGTCCAGAGTTCTATTATATATATATATATAAATATATATTTAGGAATTAATCTAATGAAGGAAGCAAAAACCTCTGCTGGTGGGTTTATGGGGAGAAAGGAACCCTTCTCCATCACTGGTGGGAGTTTAGAGTGGTGCAACTACTGTGGAAATCAATATGGAGATACCTCCAACAACTAGGATTAGAAGTTCCATTTGACCCAGGTATTCCTCTGCTGGGTATCTTCCCAAAAGGATTGAAAGAGTCACACCACAGTGATATATGCTCGCCCATGTTTATAGCGACAAAGTTTATAATAGGTAAAACTTGGAAACAGCTCAATTACCCATCCATTGGAGATTGGATACAGATGTGGGCTTTTAAAATAAAATGGAGTACTACTCATCCATAATAGAAACCTTTATAGCTAAGTGGATGAACATTGAGGCCATGCTCTGAAGTAAAATAAATAGGACACACATATGTAAATACTGAATAGTTTCTCTGGTGTGAAAAATCAAGTGTAAATAAGGATCAAAATATATAACTGATAATGTGAAATAGGAAGAAAAAGTCTAAAGGAGAAGAGGAAGTGGGAGGGGTAGGGGAAAGGAAAGAAGGGAAAAGAAAAAAATATGAGAAATGGAAAAACATAGAAGCAAAGTCTTTGTAAATAGGGAAGGGTGGAGTGGGTGAAGGGAGGGCAGGAGCATGGGGAAAAAAATAAGAACCAAGATACCTATGCAAAGGTACAAGATCCCAGTGATGAATATAACTGTGTTGAATACCTCAAATGTACCAATAAACTTAATGGAAAAATAAAGAAATAGCATGGCTTCTCTCCTTTGGAGCTTTTAAAAAAAATTCCTAACTTCCAAAACGTGAATTTTAAAATCATCAGCCCCTTGTTTTTCTCCTCTTTGAGGAGACTGCTTCCGATGGGACATTAAAATTTCCACGAGTACATCAAAGTGAGCGATGTAGTGTGCAAGTGTGAGCACGTGGGCAGCCTAAGGAGGAACCGTGGCATGAGACAGGCCCATGCAGATGAGCTTCGCAAAGCAGGGCCGTCTCATGGGACAGACAGCACAGGACGGGAAAGGTGTGTTCTCACCTGCGGCTCTCCTCTCCAGGGAGAAACCCACTTGTCCTTCATGGACAGAGGCCAGGAGAATCCTGCTACTAAAGGTTTCTCTGCATAAAAGGAG
This sequence comes from Fukomys damarensis, assembly GCF_012274545.1. Taxonomy (NCBI): domain Eukaryota; kingdom Metazoa; phylum Chordata; class Mammalia; order Rodentia; family Bathyergidae; genus Fukomys; species Fukomys damarensis. The sequence continues at coordinate 7,984,274 of NW_022900937.1, forward strand.
ATAAGAAAAGCAGGCAAGAAGTACTTCTCTTCCAACACTGACAAATTCATGAGCCCTTTCTGGGACCCGCTTTATTTGATGAACATGGACAAAGACCAACCACAGAAAAAAATTTCCATTATTCAGTTCCAAAACTTGCAAGCTCTCTGAAATAGACTCATGGACGGTTTGATGCAAGCACAGTGGCAGGCGTCGTGATGTCACCGCCACTGTGACACACTGATCCACGCACCGAGCTAGACCCTCTATCTGTATTATTAGGGGGAAAAATCTCAAGGCGGACACTGTTTGCCTCCTTTAATCTCTCCAAGTTGAAGTAGTTTCAATGAAATCACACACGAGCAGGTAGAGGAGCAGAACTTAAACCATAACCTGTCAAAACAAAGCTTGTGGTCTAAATAGCATGCCTGTGTCAGCCTTTTCACTACAATAAAAACTCTGCCCCAGTTTTGTACTTTTGATCCACTTCTCTATGATGGATACAAATCAGGCACAAGTCATCCAGTGTTTCTCTCTCTCTCTCTCTCTCTCTCTCTCTTTATATATATATATTTTTTTTCATGTCCAAATGACAGAAAGAACCATCTTCCAGTGAGCGTTCCTCACAAGGATCCATGAAGAATCCCCTTCCCCACTAACCATTTGAAAAATTCATCTCAGACTTATCTATGGCACTAAAGCAGATGTGCCTGTTGTAAGGCCTGACACCTAAGCCCACCTCATTTACACAGCAAAGCTACAGGACCTGCAAAGCACAGCCCACGGTCCCTGCTGATGCTTGCACAGCCCAGCAGCACCATGCCTGGACCTCTCCTTTGAGCACAACTGCTCCTCCGGCTGTGTCATCTCAGGGGCAGGAAGAAGACACCTGTCGCTGATTTCTCATTCAGCAGTAAATATTGACTGGGCCTGGAACTCTAGGTCTTTAGAACTTGAATTTTCCTCCTTAGGACACAAAGAGACCGATAGACTGCAGAGTCAGAGCCTTTTTTTGTGTAAGTTGCTTACTCTATTTCAGCCCCCCCCATACCAGCACCTGCCTATTCTTCTTTTCCTTACCTTCCTATCAGCAGTCTCATCTTCTCTACTGACCTGTCACAAGGGTCATGAGTGATTCAATTTTTTTCCCTTCACTTTTCACTTTCTAATGGTCCTTCAGGTCTTGACCTTGCCTAGTTGAAAAGACTTACTTATAAAAAGTTAAGTGTAGCTTTTTGTGAAGAACTTTTACCTTCTGACCGTAAAGAGGAAGAAGGGGCTTTAATGATCTCCACATGCTTATTTCTCTCATTTAAAAAAGAGTATCTTTTGATGCTAAAATCATTCCTATTATCTAGATCCCACTTGTCACCTGCTGCAGGAATTGGCTTCTTTTTCTAATTTGATGCATGCCTTGGTTTTATTGGACTGAAATTATACATCCAAATCCTGTCTAAGACAAACCTCTTTCTCAAACCTCTTTCTCAAAACTATTGTTTGCTCTATTGCATCAGTGTCTTCTTAGCCTAAAAACTGCTAACCATGCCATAAACTTTGCTATCTCTACAAGGGGTAATTTACTTCTGGGGGAAAAAGCATCAAACAGTATTTTTTTCGCTTGAAATATTAAGATAAGTGCACAATTAACTTGAAGTATTCTTATTCAAACTTCTATTTAGTTATTCAGATTTAATTATGAAAATTGCAGCGACATTAGTATTCATTCGACTCTCTTTGTAAAATGTTTATGCTATAGCATTGTGATTATAATAATTATAACAACAGTCATTGGGTAGACAGAAAACAAAAGCATAAAATGAGATGGTAAATAGTAAACACTTTGATAAATCTCAGAATCAACAAGGCTGCATTTAAATACAAGAGACCACGGAGTTTTAAATATTGAGGAAGACAACTCAGTGGGATGTGGGGTGTCTTGAGCCATTGCCACTTGTGGCTTTCTGAATCTTTTAATAGAAACATGTCCTTGACTTTGTGGAGCTGAGAGCCAAAGGAGAGCATTTACTTCCTTGACAGTGACATATCCTCAATATTTTATAAGTATCCAAAACTCTAGATAAGTCAAATGTAGGGCAATGTGGCCTTCCAATGTCATGTGGAACATTTTTAAGCCCAAATTGAAGATCAGTTAGTATTATTTATGTGTACTGTACCTTTATTTCACTTGCTTTTGAACAAGAACAAGGCATCCGCTTTTGTATTCCTGTGTCAGACAACACTGAGGCCAGGTAAGTAACACCTACCTTCCAGCTTAGTCAAATGTGTTTCTATGCCACAATGCGGATATAAACCAAAGAGAAGGGCATCATACTAAGACCAATAGCAGCTTACCGAGATTGCTCGAGGCCCCTTGCTCTGCTGTGCTCACCAATCCAAAGTTGATATATGTGAACTCCATTCTCTCCCCACCTTACAAATTTCACCCCCACTCACTCATCTGAGACCACAACCCTACACTTTTTTTGCGGGGGAGGTACTGGGGATCGAACTCAGGACCTTGTGCTTATAAGGAAGGTGGCAGAACCACTGAGCTAAATCCCTGGCCCTACACTCTTATTTAACGCATCTAAATAATAGTCTGAATAATGAGTATATTTTTTCCAGTATATTTTCCAGTATATTTTTTTCCAGAATAATGAGTAGAAATGAATCTTCTGAATAATGAGTAGAAACTGTATTTTTCCCGAATACACCATGAAGTGGGGGAGACAGGGGTTGCCTAGTCTTTGATAATGTGGGGGGCAGAAATCTGCTACCCCAATCATGCCACTTGAGAAAAGGATTATTCAGACCTGGGACAACGGAGAAGAAGCCAGGCAGGAAAACCTCTGAGTCCTCTGTTTGCACAAAAGCCAGATGCGCTTTCACAAAGGTTTTCCCTTTCCTCCCCTCCCGGGAGGGGCAGAGGTGCGCACCAGGGTCAGCTGCCAACCCTGCCGCCTGGGCATGGCGCGGGAGGAGCCCACAGAGCCACTTAGCTCAACTCCTAACCCAACCCCCGGCCTCTTCCCTTCCGTCTGCTCCTGTGCCTTGTATGCCCAGTGCACGTTAGCAAACTTTCATTTGTTTTTCTCTTATTAATCCCCCTTTTTCCCCCCCAGTCCAACTTACAAAGCCCTCACCAAAGAACCCAGAAGGGTAGGAGAAAAAAAAAACTTATAACTTTTCAATAATTATAAATTCTTGCAATGAAAATATTTTATGGTTTTAGAGCAATTAGAACTCCATAATTATTTCTTATGATTCCAAATAATTTTCAAATAAAATTAGAATTATAGCCTCCATTTGTTATTATATAAAATACCCAAATTATTCCAGATCTCAGAGATGACAAAACCCCAATATCTTCCTTATTTGTCCTGGATATAATTTTATAAAATACCATGAATGAGGTTACTTGGCATTTTTTATACTTCAGTGATTTTTGCCTATTAAAATAGCTTTATAAAAAAGGCAGTGGTATAGTTAGCATTCTAAATTTGAGAGCTGTTTTTGCAAGATTGGACCTCTTCCTGCCCTGTTAGGAAGAGTCACACTCTAGCGTCCTGCCAATACTGCGAATCACAAGCAGGTACAGCAGGACAGAAAGGCTGGGGAAAACCATTGGGCTTTAACGGTCAGCACTGTCGCCTGTGCTGAAGCCGGGGTTTCAGCTGCAGGTACCAATATCTCTGCAAAGCCTCCTTAGAAAGCCCAGAAACACAGCTACCCATTTCTCAAGGAGGATCTGTGGCTTCTCTTTCCACTAAATCAGCCACATACAACACACAGGGCTAAGCACTAGTTGATTTCCAGATACTTGCGAGAAACTACATGCAAAAAATGGGAAAAAAAAACTCAGAGAATTTTCCAGTATTTGTTTGCCTTATCGATTATGAATACAGCTTGCATCTTTGAAGAAAAAGACTGAAATTGCTCTAAATGTTTCTTTCGCATCCCACACAGGGATGGCAGAGTGTAGAACTGTCTCAGAGCTCAGGACATCCCCTGATCTTTTCCCAGTCAGTTGGTCTGGCTTGCTTTTGCCTTTTCCTGTGTGAGTTAGTCGGTGCCATGACTGATAGGGGAGATTCTTTGGAATTTGGCTGAGGTTTTCAGAGAGACAACTTGTACACTTCAGCATTCACGGTGGCTGAGCAGCAGCCCTCTCCATCCAGGTGGCACAGGAAGTCCTTGTGGGTCCCCCGCCCGTCAAGAAGAGGCTTCCATCTCCGTCTCCTGAGGGAGCTGCTTGCTTCTGGCTCCATTCTCCTGCCTAAGCGCACATATGGAAGGAAAAGGCCCAGAAAGCAGCAATGGGCTGACTGCACATTTTCTGCTGGTATGTAAATCGTTTCAGGACGTCCTCCAAAGCAAGGGACTCCAGGCAGTACTACACTGCACCAAATCGGAACAAAGGCAAGGAAATATTAAGTTGAGCCAAAAATGATGAAAACAAGGTGCACAGATGTGAAGTGACTACATCAGGGTGGTTCACAGGAGACCGGGACCAACGCAGGTGGTGATGAGGATTTCTGTGCTCGCCACCCTCACCTGTTTGAGGTGGGTTAGGACAGGGCGAGGTCAGTGCCCATGGCCCGCTGTAGGATGCTGTCACACTGATCACCCAGGACTGCACACTGTGCCTTTTGTCCAACTGATTGCAAAGTGACCTGTGTGACAGTCGTTTGCCCTGAGAAGATGTCGGCCAGCGAGTGTGCGTCTGAGTATGCAAGGTCAAAAGCCATGGAGTTTGGAAGAATAGAAACTAGTTACAAAAAGAACAGTTTTGGGGTTCATCTCTTTAATGATCATAAAAATTTACTTTTCTTGCATAGTTGAAGATGCTCCAAATAAGTAAATTTCAAAAGTGCTTTTTGAGTAAACATTTAATTTTTCTTCACAATGTTGGTTGCAAATACTTCTGAAATGAGTGTTTATTTCCTATCTTACTAAGCAAACAAACCTGGTAGCATTTTCTGGGTGGCTAAAGTCCCTTTCTCTTTCCTTCCTTCCTTCCTTCCTTCTTTCCTTCCTTCCTTCCTTCCTTCCTTCCTTCCTTCCCTTTCCTTTCTTTCTGGTACCAGGAATCGAACTCGGGACCTTGTGCTTGCAAGGCAGGCAGCAGAACCACTGAGCTAAATCCCATCCCCTAAAGCTCATTATTTAAAGCAGCAGTTTTAATACAGTTGTGGTAAAATTCGTACTCCATTTGGCACAACTGAGGTAGGCAAGATCATGATCCCAGACTAAATCAGGCAAATTGGCTTCTATTTATTGTGAAATCATAATGATATTCTCTCCCTTTCATCGCTCAGTTAGGTCTCACTGTTACTCCTGCAGCAGCGCCCTTAAGTTTATCTCGGTCTTATGAGTGAAGCTGTTGTTAGCTCAGGAGTTATGAATGTGGGTCGGGTGTGCTCCTCACGGAATAAAGTAAGAACGTCCACAAACTTCTGTCCACGTGTGTATCTTTTATCCCAAGTAGATCTCTTCTTTCTTTAATTCGGTCTGGTTTTACATCTGCGTTTCAGTAGTAAAGTGGTACTCCAGATAAGTGACTTTGAAATACGTGAGCTATTATTGTTGTCTCTATTTTTTAAAATGATGTAATATATACTGTGAAATAGAAAGAAAACGTTCAAATTAGAAGGGAAATTAGGGAGGGCAAAGGAAAGGGAAAGAAAAAGATGAGAAAAGAAGGAATAATAGAAATAGAGCTTGTGTAAATAAGGTGGGGAAGAGGGGTCGAAGGGAGGGTCGGGGAATGGGAAAAAAAAGAAGAATTAAGAGATTATGTACAGGTTCAAATTCCCTGTGATGAATGTGATCATTACGCATACCTAAAATCAACCAATAAACTTAATTTAAAAACTGATTTATTCATTGTATTTTGAATCAGCACATAAAGTCTGTGACAGTGGTGGTCAATTTATAGCACATGGGCCACAGCAGGATGAATATATCATTGAACGCTCTAAAACATTCACCATCACTCGTCTACAACAAGTTAAATCTCTTTTATTTTCAAAAACAGTCTGTGGACAGAACAAAATTTAGTCATTCCCACAAATATTTACTGAAGGAATTCTTGAAAGGCTGATATTTTTTGTAAATATGCCTCTCTGTATCGCAACACAAACACATACACACACATGCTAAACTTGTGTGGGCAGATGTACCTAGAAAATAATCATGAGAATTCTTTGTCATTTTATGGCATCACTAGGATTTTCTGTATTGAGTTCCTTCTTGACCAAGATTATCCTTTCTTCTGTCCTTTGATCCTTTTTTTTCTGAGTTCTCATGGCTGCATTCTCTCTAAGTAGCCTCTTCATTCTAATCTTTCCTTCTGCAGAGTTTTTTCCCCACCAAGAACTTTAAAATGGGGCTACTGGTTTAAAACAGGCCATAAACACTCCATGTGGTGACTCAAGGGAAGGAACACTTCTTTCCTTGTGCCCAAGTGCCCTGATCTACTCCTATGGGGAAGGCGGCAGTGGTCACACCCCATTCGGGGTGGTGTTTATTAAGCCATCGCATGGAAAACAGATGGCAACAGCCCCCCATCTCACAAGTGCCAGCGTGCCCTTGTTCCCACCCTCTGCACAGCTCCATTAATCTTCCTTTGGGCACCAAATGCGTAACATCCTCATTCTAGGATACTCACTTTTTGGCGAATTTCTCAGTTTCTCATAAGAAAATCATCATTATTTTCAGTCAATAATGGATACTTAAGAAAGTTTTCAGCTTACAGTTTCCTGTGTTACAAGAATCGACACACAATTGTCTTGTAGTATTTAACTGGGAAGACGCCAATTGTGTACATAAAAAATCTATCAGAAATGTTCCTCAAAATTAGAAAGAATGTGTATCCCTAGGGATACAGGAATGTCAATTATTTTCTTCTTATTCCTTGTTAAAGAAAACTGGTTTACTGATATACAGGAAATTATCATAAACATATGATATACAAGTATTTGATCAGGATTTTTAAGAAGCTGTGTTTGCATTGCTAGCAGCCAGCATTCTTATCTAGAAGACAAGGGCAGGTACTGCGACTGTGTCCCAGCCCCCACCCCACCCCTGGGCCCAAATCCGATGTGACCTGAATATTCGCACCGCTGACCCAGCAGGCCCTTACCTTACTGTGCTCTGGCAACTGTTTAATCTCCATTCAAATAGTTTTAAATTTATTCTTCCTAAGTAAATGGATGTTGCTACACTGTCTCTCTCAAGCGAGCAGATGCCCATGCTCCACTGCACGGACTTGGCTTCTGTTCTGAGCAGCAGCGATTCAGTGGGGCCAGGTGTGCCGAATGCTGTCTTTGCCTGCAAAATGTATGCAGCTCATTACCAAGGCACCAGTGAGAATAGTTAATCGGGTCCATTTCTCTCATTGTTTATCAATGCTGAAATATTTACCAGATGTCTTCCCTGCTTCTGCAAAACCTAGATTGTCTGTGGCCAGCCTGTGTATCCCAGAACCTGCTCCTGCTGTCCCTCAAATGGTCACTGTCTGCTGGGGTCTGGTCCTTCTTTTCCAGCTCCTCACATTTTAAACACAAGGAGGAATATGGGACAACTTCATCCATCTTCTTTCCTTCTGACCCAAACATCCGGCTCACCCTCAGAGTCCTGCTTCGAAAGTACCTGAACTCTTAAACGTAAAAATACAATTCATATTCCATATGAATAATACAGAAAGAAATTGAACTTACCGGGGCTGGCTGCTGACCCCTGTCATTTCAATTCCCAGGTTAGTAACTGGCCTCAGGTCATGCTGGAGTGGTGAGAGTGGCTTTCCCTGCAGGTGGGCATGGACAGTTCCCTCCCAGGGACCTGATGGAATCCCAGGGCAGGGGTCCACCCTCCCACATCAGAACACTGGCCTCTCTACAGACTTGGCCTTGTTCTAGGAAGGACCAGGAATCTCATTGGTTTGAGCCATCTTTCTTGGGACAATGTATAGTAAAACATTGGACTGCAGGTAACTTGGTCCAAAAGTGTTCTGCAGAGGAGCAAATATTTCTAAGAAATTTTAACTTGTTTAATGAGCCATGACTTGCAATGCAAGTAGCACGTCATGCAGAACATTGACATCATCACATGACCACAACTGGTTCTCTCCTTGCTTTGTTGTACAAGTGCTTTGCATTACAAGCAGAATGAATTATTCTTGCAAATCAAATATTTACAATGTAGAAAAATTAGAAGTGTTAGCAAACAAGAAAGAGAGATGTAAGGTCATCTTCAGTTTTACTCTGGAGAGGTATTTATTTTTAACTCTTTAGAGGTAGTTTTTCAACCGTGTGTGTGTGCATGCTACATATAGTTGACTCTACATATCTGTGAATTTTAAGAAGTATGGATAGAAAATAGTTGGGAAAATTTTTTTTCTCTTGCCCTGAAGAGGGACAAACATTTATTTTTCTTCTTTCTTCACTATATAATACATTGTAGCAACCACAGACACAGCATTCACATCATAATTCAATTATTCAATATTCGATAATCCGGGGTGATTGCAAGTATACAAGAAGTACACAGTGCATATACCAAACTATACCATTTTATAGGAGGGACGCATTGTGGTATTTGTGGGGACTCCTGGAACCAATTCTCTGTAAATGCTGAAGGAAGGGCTGTGCATGTGTAAAATGATTTCTTTTTCAAAAGTAGGAATATATATCATATTACATATATGTACCTGTATACATATAACACACATATGTATATATACTTTACATGCATGTACATATACATATAATACACACATATCATATATAACATGTATATTGTATATTAATAATTATATATAATATTAATTATATATAATTATATAATATAATAATGTGTATATTAGATATATATCCCCAGCTCAGCCACTACTAGTAGTGAGTCAAGTTACTTAATTTCTTTGTCTTTATTTCTTCACCTAAAAAATAAACATGAAAAATTCCTTATTAGATATGATTATTCTTAAGATTAAGTGTATTGATGCCTATGAAGTTCCTCAAATAGCACTCATGATTGCTGCTATACTTGAGGTTCTATATTATTTGTCACATATGCCATAGCAGATTAACCTTTCATTGTGTGGGTAAAGAACCTGCAGCCCAGTGAGGACCATTTCCTTGACCGTGGTTTGGATCACAGCAGGGACTCACCCTGCCATGTCCGTCCTGCCCCGCCCATAAGACAGGTGACAGGCATTCAGGGCTGCCCACAGGGTGCTGCCTGGTTCTCGGTCCCATGCTGAGCACCTCACCTGTTAACTCATGCTGTCCTGATAAATCTCCTAAAAACGTAGCTGATGTTGCCATTCTAACCTTCTCCATGATGAAACTAGGACAGAAGTTCTTAGACAACACTCACCCAAAATGTCTTGGGTCTCAAGCTGTAGAGCCAGATGTGAATCCAGCTGTTTCTGATTCCAAAGTCTTGTGTCCTACCACCACCCTACACCTTTTCACATGGCGTTTTCTTCCCACTAACAGTAAGGGACCAGAAAATCTCTAGAAATCACAAAGCTTCTACAGGTCATGATAGCAGCCTATTTCCCTAATGATTTAATCCATTATAAATGGACTTTGTACAGAGTCCAGCCCCCTGATGTTCAAAACCCTGACTCCATTCCTAGGGTATACATATGTCTGCACTCTGCCTTGGTTTCTTAGGCACAGCTGGGGCAGGACCCCCCCGCCCCGGGTCCATCTGTGCTCAGCACACCTGCTTTCCTCCTTAAAGAAATCCACTTCCTTCCATTCGGGTTTCGCACAATGCTTCAGTGACAGGACTGTGGTATGGAGATCTCTGGTTCATCTCTGACAGTTTCGAGGGATTGGGGTATTTGTCAGATCTAAGCTTCAAGTGCTCTCCTGGGGCTGTGTCCACCACATTTTCAGTGGTGTACGGAAGAGCGGGTGTGCTAGAAAAATATTTGCACCTCCTATCAGCAGCTCACTTTGGCAGAAAATACATTTGACCAAAGGAGAGGGAGCATCTTTCTGTACATGAAGATAACATAGTCTCTAAATTTCTTATAACTGGTCTATAAAATGAGGTAGAATCCTGTGAGTGTGTGTGTGTGTGTGTGTGTGTGTATGTGTGTGTGTGTGTGTGAAATGTGGCTATAATTTTCCAAAATTGATTTGAAGTTTTCTATCTGAACATAAAAATAGTAAAATACATATTGTCGTTCAACATGAAGTTTGCATCAAGGAACTGATGAGAAGCAGGTGGTCCTGATGAAGACCAGCTCTGGACGGCAGCAAGCCTGACTCACTAGGGAATGAATACCAGGGCCTTGGATGAAAGCAGCAAAGAACTGAAAGAACAACACAGTTCATATTTCAACAAGAAAGATTCCTGAAGATTATTTCCTATTCTAAAGGGGAAATTTGGCCCTCTGTCCTGTTTCATCAACAAATCTCCTCCACATTTTCTAGCACACCCGCTCTTCCGTACACCACTGAAAATGTGGAGGACACAGCCCCAGGAGAGCACTTGGAGCTTAGATCTGACAAATACCCCAATCCCTCGAAACTGTCAGAGATGAACCAGAGATCTCCATACCACAGTCCTGTCACTGAAGCATTGTGCGAAACCCGAATGGAAGGAAGTGGATTTCTTTAAGGAGGAAAGCAGGTGTGCTGAGATCCTGTCACTAGCATTGTGCGAAACCCGAATGGAAGGAAGTGGATTTCTTTAAGGAGGAAAGCAGGTGTGCTGAGCACAGATGGACCCGGGGCGGGGGGGTCCTCAAAAATTCTGAAAATATTTTGTTTAATTTGCACACATATATATGATTTATATATTTTTATATTAAAATACATATTTTTTCAATGCTGTCTTTCTGGCATCTGATACCTTATATCTTCAAGGGAGTCTTTCTCATCTTATATATTTTGTAACACTACAACTTTTATATCATTTGTTTAAGTGTTAAGATGTTTCAAGGTAAGATCTATTGTATGGTTCTTTTATAATTGGACCTAATATATTGAACGAGATTAAAATCAACTAACTTTAAGAAACATACGGAACTGCATTTCAGTCTTCATGAGGGCTTGGAAATATACATTGGTGCTTGCTGTCAAAACACCTAAAGCTGTCAGTAGCACAACAACAACAACAACAACAACAACAAGGCATCTCAACACACATGCATAGAGTTGTCAAAGTGAACAGAATGAATGTAAGCTTTGCACTCTGTGGAAGTTGAGTCTTGTAACGGCAGGGGTGCCTTGTGATTTTGGACAACTAAAAAACTGTTTTCCCCAGGTAGCCAAGAGCCAAGAGACTGACACCAGCCTCAGCCCTACAACTAACTGTGAGGCGCTGGGTATAACATTGAACATCATTAGATGGCAACCTGCAAAATGAGAAAGTCTCCGAGGTCTCCCTTTCCTCTTACCTCTGACTCCAGGGGTTCTGCACAGGCAGCTCTGCACTCGCCACCCAGAGGAAGTGAGCTGGGAGTGGTGACAACCGTGCAGAACTTGCCTTCTGCTTGGGGACACCAGTGGTGGGCTGCTAAACAACTAGATGGAGGCCTCGAGGTACACAATCTGCCACTTCCCATGGTACAAACATCACCACATTGTCAAGCTCAAGCTGCCCGTGTGACATCGGTGAACACAGAGTTCTGAAGAAATGGTCCACTCAGCTCTCTTGAACTGGTTTGATGCTGCACCTCTCACCTCCATGTTTTACATCTAAGACTTGGTCTCAAACTACCACTGAAAAACATCCTTTAGCACTTTAAAATGATTCCTTAATAACAAACCAAAACTGAACTTTGCTGAGGAACATTTTCCTCTTTGGATGAAAAGATACACATTACCCATTTGTTTTGGCCTTGGGGAAATAAAAGTGCAATGTAATATTCTTAAATGAAATGCACAAAACACATCTCAGTTTCACTCCCCACTAAAGTAGGTTGCAAGTTTGCAAATTTTCATTTACACAGGAGTTCAAGTGAGCATTTTCACACAGATAGGCTAGAAATGTTTATCTTAACATCACGATAGATTTATACAAAATAAAGTTGAAGAAGAACCTAAAGTTGGAAAAGTTTCAAATGAATAATTCAATCAAACACAGGCAGCAATCTGCAGAACACAGATCTTCTTTCCCTGAAGGCATCATTAAAAATACCTTCTGGATTGGAAGATCTTACCAGACCTTCACATTTTGTAGCATCAGCCATATTTAGACTCTAGAGACTGAAGAAAGGGTGGAATTTTGTTATCCTGGGTGCCCAACAGAAGGGAGATGCTTAGGGAAAAAAGACTCATGTACAGAGAGTTTATTTCAAAAAACGATTGCAGCAAACAGAGGCTGGGTTAAAGAAAGAATGGGAAAAAGGGAAACCAATACCAGGGTGTGGTACTGAGCTGCCTAACACTGTCGGTAATTAGACCTGCAAATGCTCAGCAGGTAGAAAGAGCTCCTGAACCTTCTACCCTCGGCCAGAAGCATGTATTCACCGTCTTTTCAACTACATCAGTCAAGAGTGATCCTGGGATATTTTAAATTGACTACTTACTGAAATATAATTTACATACAATATCCTGCATGGATTTAAAATATGTAATTTAGTATGTGTGCCCATGAGCTATGAATGTGATCATAATTCCAAACATTTGTATTTTTCCCAAATTTCCTCATACGACTTTACAAGTCCTTGTCCCTTGACCTGTATCACATGGTGGTGACAACCAAGCTTCTTTCCATGTGGTTAAGTCCATGCTCACACTCACAGATTATTACTGTCAAGATGTATAGAATTCATATAGAATTTGGGGGCAAAACAGTCATTAAATCATGTCATGTTTAAAACATGGCCCTTTAAAGCTTTCTTCAAATAACTGTTTCCCTATGGATGTAAATAAGCAGATTATACAGCTTGGGCAGTGTCATTGGTAGAACTCCTCACCACTCTTCTTTGGATGGAGATTTTTGCTCTCCATGAACAATAAAGCACAGCTCAAACATTTGTCTCTCACCTCAACGACTATAATAGGAACAGCCCTACCTGCTGCTGTTCAAATTCACTGCACTTGTATTTGTTTGCACTCTGAGACAGTTCCATTAGTTGGTTCAACAATAAAAAATAAACGTGTCCAGTTGGTTGAAGCTAATTTTAGATAACTTTAAGGAACCTATCTTCTGAGGTGTTAGTAGAAAACCTTATGTCGGCCAAATATTTAAATAATTTTAAGAATTGTTCTTGACAACTTGGACTCAAAGCCTTCTCTGCTGCACAAACTGGCCAAATCTACGGGCCTCCTCTGGAGTTGCGCTGTTTTCAGTGGGTCACTGATTGGCTCTAACAGAGCCAGGCGAGTGAGTTTTGTGCCATTGCCCTGTCTTGGACTCAGAGCCAACTTTGCTGTGCAGCCCAGCCCGATCTATGGGCCTCCTCTGGAGCTGTGCCATTTCCAGTGGGTGCCACTGATTGGCTCCCACACCATTCCAGGCAGGTGAGTTTTGCATCATCACCCCAGCTTTGACTCAGAGCCCTCTCTGTTGCAAGGCCCTGCCCAATCTATGGGCCTCCTCTGGAGCCACACCGTTTCCAGCGGGCACCACTGGTTGGCTCAGACACAGCACCAGGAGGGCGCCACTGAGCACTGTCCCACAGCCCCCTCCCCCACTATTAGATCCCCTGACTGAGCCAGTCCTTGGACGCACTCTGCAGAGGCATGGCAGGCTATAAAGGGTGGTGATTGATCCTCTTATGTTCCTGATTGTATCGATAGGGATAAAGGATAGGGATTGATCTGATGAGTTGTTTGCTCAATTATGAAAATGAGAATGTCTGTAAGTCATTAGAGAATCAAAAGCTGGGAAGCAACAATATCAGGAAGATTTAATGACCCAGAGATTGAATCAAGGGCAACCCAACAGCAAAAATAAAGATGAGAAAACACTTAAGCAAGCCACAAAGACAGACTTCCACTCCACCAATAGCAAACAGTAGGGCAAAGGAGGATGAAAAATCAGATAGTGAAACACCAGGACACTCAGAACTCACAGCACACAAAGTAAAAAAACTGATCATTCAGGGTCTAGATAAATTCAAAACAGAAATTATTTCCCAGATAACAATAGAGATGGTGAACAAAATGAAAGACATGATTCGAGACTCCAGAACAGAAACTGACAAAAAAAAAAAATAGATGAGCTTAGGAACATAATAGAAGCCATGAAGGCCCAGCATAAGAAAGAAATGGAAACAATGAACACCCAACAGAGGAAAGAAATGAAATCCATTAAACAGATTCAAACAGATATCCAGGAGATTAAAAACTCTATTGAAAGCATATGCCACAGAATAAAAGATTGCAAAGATAGAATCTCAGATATAGAAGATAGGATAGCAGTGACCATGAAAAGAGATGTCTCTGAAAAACAGTAAGGGAGCATGAGAAATCGATCCAACAGCTCCTAGATGATGCAAAGAAGAATAACATAAGACTGATAGGAATCCATGAAGTACCATGAGAAAATGCAAATGGCTTTAAAAAGCTGTTTGCAGAATTAATGACAGAAAACTTCCCAAACAGAGAGGAAGAATTAGACATACAGATAAGTGAGGCATATAGGACACCAACTAGCCACAATCAAAAAAAATCTACACCTAGACATACAATAAAGATCCCAGAAACCCAACAGAAGAACAAAATACTACAAGTAGTAAGAGAAAAGAAACAAATCACATGCAAAGGAAAGTCCATCAGAATCACAGCAGACTCTTCAACACAAACCCTCAGATGAAGGAGAGCCTGGAGTGAGGTATTTCAAGTCCTAAAAGAAAACAACCTCGAACCAAGACTGATGTATCCTGCAAAACTCTCTTTCAAAATGGATGGGAAATGAGCAACTACTATGACAAAGAACACTTGAGAAACTTCATGAATACTAAACCAGCACTACAAAGAATTTTAAACAATATCCTACAAAAAGCCAACGAAGATCACAACACCAAGAGGCCCAACAGAGCAAATCAAATAGCCAAGGCAAGAAACTAAAAGGAGAGGACAAAAAATAAAAAGAGTCAACAAAAGGACAATAACATGACAATAATAAGTCAGTACATATCAGTTATAACTATCATTGTCAATGGCCTCAATTCACCAATCAAGAGAAATAG
This sequence comes from Fukomys damarensis, assembly GCF_012274545.1. Classification (NCBI taxonomy): domain Eukaryota; kingdom Metazoa; phylum Chordata; class Mammalia; order Rodentia; family Bathyergidae; genus Fukomys; species Fukomys damarensis. Next base: position 7,999,416 of record NW_022900937.1, read on the forward strand.
ATTGGTAGAATGGATTATGAAGCAAAATCCATACAAATTAATGTAACACAGACTAATAATCAAAATACATTAGTTTGATATGATCTTCAAACATTATGTTCTTTCTCATTTTCTTATATTTTTGAAATAATGGAATTACAAATAAAGTTACATATTAATAGTTGAAAAAAAGAAGCAAAATCCAACAACATGTTGTATACAAGAAACACACCTAGTGCAAAAGGAAGCCCATAGCCTGAAAGTGAAAGGATGGAAAACAATTCTCCATGCCTCAGGAGCCCAGAAAAAAGCAGGGTTAGCAGTCTTATTTGCAGACAAAGCAAATTTCAAATCAAAACTGATTAAGAGAGACAAAGAAGGCCACTACATCCTTGTAAAGGGAACAATCCAAGAGGAAGAAATGACAATCATAAACATATATGCACCAAATTTAAATGCCCCCAACTATATAAAAGAAATATTAAGTAACATGAAAAACCAAATAAGCACTAATACAATTGTATTGGTGGATCTGAATACCCCACTATAAAAAATAGACAGATCATCTAGGCAAAAACTCAACAATGAAATATTAGAATTGAACCAAGCTTTGGAACACATGGACTTATTAGATGTCTATAGAGTGTTCCACCCCACAAAATCAGACTATACATTCCTTTCAGCTGCACATGGGTCATTCTCCAAAATAGATCACCTGCTAGCTCATAAAACAGGTTTGAATAAATACAAAAGAATTGAAGTTATTCCCTGTATATTATCAGATCACAGTGCAATAAAGCTGGAGATCAATAGCATAAGAAATGGTAGAAACTTCACAAACACATGGAATTGAACAACACTCTCCTGAATAATCAATGGATCACAGAGCAAATCAAAGAAGAAATCAGACAATTTTTACAAATAAACAAAAATGCCAATACAACATACTGGAATCTATGGGACACAATGAAAGCAGTTCTATGTGGAAAATTCATAGCACTGAATGCTCACATTAGGAAAACAGAGCAAGCTCAAATAAACAACCTAACGATGACTCTTAGACTCCTAGAAAAGAAGAGGAAGAAAAACCCAAAGCTCGAACAAGAGAGGAAATTATAAAGATTAGAGCAGAAGTCAATGCAATGGAAACTAAGAAAATGATACAAAAAATAAATGAATCAAAGAATTGGTTTTTTGAAAGAATAAATAAAATTGATAAACCCTTAGCAAACCTTATCAAAAACAGGAAAGAAAAGCCTAAGATTCATGCCATCAGGAATGAAAAAGGCGAAGTCACAACAGATCCCACAGAAATCCAGAGGGTCATTAATACATACTATGAGAACCTGTACTCTAATAAAATGGAAAACACAGAAAAAATGGACAGATTTCTAGATACTTATGAATTACCAAAGTTGAACGAAGAAGATACAAACATTTTAAACATCCCAATCACAATCAGTGAAATTGAAAATGTAATTAAAAACTTACCAACAAAGAAAAGCCCACATCCTGATAGATTCACTGCTGAATTTTACAAGGCATTTAGCGAAGATCTACTGCCATTACTCTTCAGACTTTTCAATGAAATTGAAAAAGAAGTAATACTTCCAAATTCCTTCCTGGAAGCAAATATCACTTTGATTCCCAAACCTGGGAAAGATGCAACTAAAAAGAAAACTACAGGCCAATCTCCTTAATGAATATAGATGTAAAAATCCTCAATAAGATACTAGCAAACAGAATACAGAGGATCATCAAGAAGATCATTCATCCTGACCAAATCGGATTTATTCCAGGGATGCAAGGATGGGTCAACATACGTAATTCAATTAATGTAATACACTATATTAACAAAGTCAAGGAGAAGAGCCACATGATCCTCTCGATAGATGCAGAAAAAGCATTTGACAAAATTCAACACCCATTCATGATAAAAACTCTACAAAAAATTGGAATAGAAGATCTATGTCTCAACTTAATAAAGGCTATCTATGAAAAACCAACAGCCAACATCATATTAAATGGCCAAAAACTGAAAACCTTCGCGTTAAAATCAGGAACAAGACAAGGATGCCCACTATCACCACTCCTCTTTGATATAGTTCTGGAAACATTAGCCAGAGAAATTACACAAGAGAAAGAAATTAAAGCAATAAACATAGGAAAGGAAGACGTTAAACTGTCATTATTTGCTGATGATATGATACTCTACATTGAAGACCCAAAAAACTCCACCAAAAGACTTCTCAACTTAATTGACACTTTTTGCAGAGTAGCTGGATATAAGGTCAACACCCAAAAATCAATAGCCTTCTTGTACACAAATAATAGGCTCACTGAGAAAGAAATTAGGGAAACAATTCCTTTAACAATAGCACCGAAAAAAAATGAAGTATCTGGGAATCAATCTAACAAAAGAAGCAAAAGGCCTCTATACTGAAAACTACAGCACACTGAAAAAAGAAATTGAGGAGGATATAAGAAAATGGAAAGATGTCCCCTGCTCCTGGGTAGGAAGAATCAACACAGTGAAAATGGCCGTACTACCCAAAACTGCTATACAGATTCAGTGCAACACCAATTGAAATTACAACACTCTACTTCACAGAACTAGGAAGAAAAATCCAAAAATTCGTTTGAAACTAGAAGAGACCTAGAATAGCAAAAGCCATTGTAGGCAACAGACACATGGCAGCAGGTATAACAATTCCCAATTTGAAACTATACTACAAATCCACTGTGATAAAAACAGCATGGTACTGGCAAACAAATAGACCTGAGGATTAGTGAAACAGACTGGAACACACAAAAACAACTCCAGATGCACTCAGCTACCTCATCTTTGACAAAGGAGCTGAGAGTACCCACTGGAGGAAAGATAGCCTCTTTAATAAATGGGGAAAAATGAGACCCAAGACCTGGCATGTACAGGTACAAGATCCCAGTCATGAATGTAGCTGTACTGTCTACCTAGAATTACCAATAAATTAAATTTTAAAAAATGGTGTTGGAAAAACTGGATCTCAACCTGCCAAAGATTAAAACTAGACCCTTATCTCTCGCCATGCACTAAACTAAAATCCAAGTGGATTAAAGATCTAAATATAAAAACAGAAACACTCAACTTGCTGGAAGATAAGTTAGGCAGAACTCTGGAAGACATTGGCATAGGAAAAGACTTTATGAACAAATCCTCAGTAGCATGAGAACTAGCAGAAAGAATCAACTGGGATCTCATCTTATTAAAAAGCTTCTGCACTGCAAAAGAAACCATCAACAGAACTAAGAGATAACCTACAATGTGGGAAAAAAATTTTACCAGCTGCTCCTCAGACAAAGGACTGTTATGTAAACTATATAAAGAACTAAAAACAACCACTCCCCCCAAATATAAAGACCCAATTCAAAAATGGGCATCTGAAATGAACAGACATTTCTCAGACAAAGAAATAAAAGCAGCAAGTAAATATATGAAAAAATGCAGATGAAAACAACACTGAGATTCCACCTCATCCCACAAAGAATGACTGCTATCAAGAAATCATACAATAACAAATGTTGGCAGAGTTGTGAGGAGAAAGGAACCCTTCTCCATTGTTGGTGGGAGTGCAGACTGGTGCAACCACTATGGAAATCAAATGGAGATACCTCAAAGAACTAGGATTAGAGGTTCCATTTGACCCAGCCATCCCTTTGCTGGGTATCTTTCCAAGAGAACTAAAAGAATCATATCAGAGTGATATATGTGCACCCATATTTATAGCGGCACAGTTTGTAATAGCTAAAACTTGGAAACAGCCCATTTGCCCATCAGTTGGAAAGTGGATAAAGAAGATGTGTTTTTTCTATAAAATGGAATACTACTCAGCCCTAAAGAATGAGAAAGTAGACTCATTCATAGGTAAATGGGTACATTTTGAGGATAAACTCCTAAGTGAAATAAATAAGTCACACATATGCAAATACAGAATAGTTTTTGTAGTGTGAAAAACTAAAATATTACTCAAGATCCTAATGCGACAATTAGCAAATAGGAAGAAAAGGACCAAAGGTGTCAGGACAGTGAGAAGTAAAGGGAAAGGGGAATAAGGCAAAAGGAAAAAAACATGAGAAATTGTAAAAATGGAATTAAAGTGTTTGAAAGGGGGGGAGGGGAGGAGGGAGTGGAGGGAGGTTGGGGACAAGGGGAAAAAATGAGAACTAAGACCTGTCATGTAAAGGTACAAGATCCCAGTAACAAATGTAACTGTACTGTCTACCTAGAATGTACCAATAAATTCAATTTTTTAAAAAAGAATAGTTCTTGAAAGGAAGGTTATTCTGTATACACACTTCTAAGGATAAAGATCCTGCTGAATTTTAAAAAGAAAAGTTAAGAAGTGTAAAGTAAAAGCTATTCCATCAGAAGCCTAAAATTTTAGTCGAGAATGCATCAATATTCAAATCTTTGTGGGTGTACGTGTGAAGTGTGCATGAACTCATGAGGTCCATTGCATATTTTAAGTGTTCTCAAGACTAAGAAGAATTTCGGGGGCTGATTGTGGAGACAACTTTAACCCGATGGGAATTTCTTACTCATTCACGTGCTTATAGGTACACCTGACATCGTTAAGGCTCTGAGTAGCGATCTTACCACCGCCAGCCTCCCTCGCTCCACATTCAGCAAAGCTACTGTCAAATATGTTTAGAAATAAAACAGGAGTATAAAAGTCTAAAACAAATAGGAATATAAAAGCAGTGTATTGGGGAGACGGGAGAAAAGCAAACAAAAATCATAAAAGATAATCCATTAATTTAACTTGCGTATGTCATGGCATCGTATTCATTACCTTCTAAGTGAAGACCCTGGGGTTTGGGTGGAATTCGGGAAAACTGAGTATATACTTCAGGAAACATGCAAAATAATTTATTTGCAAAAATGTTTGTAATGTGTACCATCAAAGAATTGTGACTTGTTCACCGCTGGAGAGGAATGCTTTGTAGTCGTGTTTCATCAATATGCTATCATGTATAAATTTTTTCTCGCATAGCTTGGCTTCCCTAATGGATCTTCCTGGAACATTTTCCGGGAGAACAAATAACACATAGCAATTAAAGCCAATATAGTTCGTGAGATTTACATCGGCTCTTCTTTTTGCAGAGAGACAATTTAAAATGCTAACTATGCAAAGCCCTACAAAATTGTCATTTGTGAAGAAATGAAAACAACACACTGGCGGCTCGTGGCATTCATTACACAGTGATTACAGATCCACCTTTGGAAGGACCCACATCTGTATTTCAATCTGAGTTTGGTGCTGTCCTTTCTGTGTCCTTTCTGTGACACTGGCAAGATTTTATGACTTCCTGAGCTTCCATCTCTACGTACAAGTGAGATACATAAGGGGAACCACGTCTTCCTTGTAGGGCTGTGTGGAGCTCAGTGAAGCCACCATGACCCTGAACAAGATGGTGACTTAGGACACAAAGTATGGTGGCTCTGCTTCTGGTCTGTTATCATTCATAGTCGTAAGGGGACTTCCCACTGGAAGGGGGAGATTCAATTTATAAGATGGAAGAAAGTGGTTAAAGACCTCAAGAGACTTTGGATCAAGGCTAATATGTGAAAACCAAACAGAAGTACCAGGAACTTGGCTGACCCTTGAGGTGGTCTATATGTGGCTCCCTGGGACATCAGAAGCTCTCCTCTTGGCCTGAGGGCTCACAGCACCTGCTGACACCCATCGTGTGCCTGTCATCACCCCCACATGGAAACTTCCTCCTCTCTGCTGGGATCACACCATTTTCCTCATTCACATGCATTCAGAATTCATGCACACCCTCCAGCCACTGTCATGAGAGCACAGAAGCATTTTTGTCTGTTGCAGCAAAGGAGATTGATTTTTTAAAGTACAAAATGTTAAGAACTTGTTCTCTCCATACATATTTCTAAGAGGAAATAAGTTGACTTGTTTTGGCAACATCCTTACTGAGGCGCTTACAAATTTTGCAGTCTCTTTTCCCTGGAGATGGAAGGTGGGAACACAGAGGTGAAGTCTTTCAGGAAGGGACCTGGCTTTCCTTTCCTGGCCACTTTCTACCACAGGCTCTGCCTCATGTACTCAGAGTGGTCAAATCACATCGTGGTAGTAGCTTCATTCCTGTGAATTCTGTTGTAAGGCAACACAATAGCATCATAGAGAAAAATGATGATACTAAAGCAAAATATAGCAACTTATTTCCTAAGTATTTCTCTTTTTTTTCCTTTTATTGAGTTTATTGTTACAATCTACGTACACAATACAGTTACATTCATTAGTGGGATCTTGTACCTTTACATGACAGGTTTGGTTCTCATTTTTTCCCCTTGTCCCTGCCCTCCCTTCACCCCCCTCCTCCCCTCCACATTTACAAACACTTTATTTCCATTTTTTTCATTTTCACATATTTTTTTCTTTTCCCTTATTCCCTTTCCCCTACCCTTCCCACTTTGCCTACACCTTTAGCACTTTTCTTCCTATTTCACATTGTTAATTATCCCATAAGGATCTTGTGTAATATTATAGTTTTTCACACCAAAGGCACTATTCAGTATTTATACATGTGTGACTTATTTATTTCACTTAAGAGTACAACCTCAAAATGTATCCATTTTCCTATGAATGACTCTAATTTCTCATTCTTTATGGCTGAGTAGTATTCCATTTCATAGAAAAAACACATCTTTATCCACTTTGCAACTGATGGACAGATGGGCTGTTTCCAAGTTTTAGCTATTACAAACTGTGCCGCTATAAATATGGGTGCACATATATCACTGTGGTATGATTCTTTTAATTCTTTTGGAAAGATACCCAACAGAGGGATGGCTGGGTCAAATGGAACCTCTAATACTGTTCTTTGAGGTATCTCCATTTGATTTCCATAGTGGTTGCACCAGTCTGCACTCCCACCAACAATGGAGAAGAGTTCCTTTCTCCCCACAGCCCTGCCAACATTTGTTATTGTATGGTTTGTTGATAGCAGTCATTCTTTGTGGGGTGAGGTGGAATCTCAGTGTTGTTTTCATCTGCATTTTTTCATATATTTACTTGCTGCTTTTATTTCTTTGTCTGAGAAATGTCTGTTCATTTCAGATGCCCATTTTTGAATTGGGTCTTTATATTTGGGGGGAGTGGTTGTTTTTAGTTCTTTATATAGTTTACATAACAGTCCTTTGTCTGAGGAGCAGCTGGTAAAATTTTTTCCCACATTGTAGGTTGTCTCTTAGTTCTGCTGATGGTTTCTTTTGCAGTGCATAAGCTTTTTAATAAGATGAGATCCCAGTTGTTGATTCTTTCTGCTAGTTCCCATGCTACTGAGGATTTGTTCATAAAATCTTTTCCTATGCCAATGTCTTCCAGAGTTCTGCCTAACTTATCTTCCAGCAAGTTGAGTGTTTCTGTTTTTATATTTAGATCTTTAATCCACTTGGATTTTAGTTTAGTGCATGGTGAGAGATAAGGGTCTAGTTTTAATCTTTGGCAGGTTGGGATCCAGTTTTTCCAACACCATTTATTAAAGAGGATATCTTTCCTCCAGTGGGGACTCTCAGCTCCTTTGTCAAAGATGAGGTAGCTGAGTGCATCTGGAGTTGTTTTTGTGTGTTCCAGTCTGTTTCACTGATCCTCAGGTCTATTTCTTTGCCAGTACCATGCTGTTTTTATCACAGTGGCTTTGTAGTATAGTTTCAAATTGGGAATTGTTATACCCGTCATGTGTCTGTTGCCTAGGATGGCTTTTGCTATTCTAGGTCTCTTCTGGTTTCAAATGAATTTTTGGATTCTTCTTTCTAGTTCTGTGAAATATAGTGTTGGAATTTCAATTGGCATTGCATTGAATCTGTACAGCAGTTTTGGATAGTATGGCCATTTTCACCATGTTGATTTCCTAAGTGTTTCTTTGAGTTATTTCATCCATGAATGTTTCTCAGTATTATTTCTTAGGAACCCTCTTCTATGTGTTCACTATTTCAATAATATCATGTATATATTACTCTGTAAAAATAATATTAATATTTTAGTACCTGCTCTTACCAAGCAACAATAACTGAAATATAAGGTGAAAAAAATTTACTTGGGAAGCTGAGGCAGGAGAACCACTTTAGCCCTCAAGTTTTTGATCAATCTGAGGGATATAGTAAGAACCTATCTTTAAATAAATAAGTAAGTAAGTAAGAAGAAACAATGCAAGTTAAATCACTTAGATTTACTAGGGAACAGAGAACAAGGAAGACCTGAGGATGGGCAGGATGCAGGGAGTTCTTAAACTCTATTCAGCTTAGTTTAGTAAAATTCATTTGTAAATAAGAGGCTTATACAATATTCTTCTTAATAGTCCTTTCCATGTGAGCTAACATCAACAGGGAAGTCAGTCACAACTCTGAAAAGAGAAATGGGCTGAGCAACTTGTTCCAAGCTGGATTAGAACTCAGGATTGTTCACACAAGGGTTTCTTCCCTTCCTACTGTACTAATCCCATGGGTTATGGATTGTTCATTGGTCCAGCATGTTTACAATCAGGAAATATCAGTGCTTCTGAGAAATTCTCCTTTTGCCTTAAGGATTTCATTCTAATTCTCTTCAGAAAGAAGAAGTGAACATTGACCAGAGTGACTCCCAGGAAGCATTAACTTCTTCCTTTCACACAGCTGGTCAAGGCGAAGTTCAGCACCTGCTCTCCTCAGAGCCCTTCACATGGTGCCAATGGCTGCAAATCCAGATGGACCACAGGATAGTCCATGACACAAAGAAAACCTGGGTATTGGCAGAGAGGGAAAACCTATTAACAGCAATAACTATGCCACCCTGGCAACACAAGAAAATCAGCAACAACAGTATCATCCAAGACAAACTGGATGCTGAGGAACCATAAGAACCAACAATGTATCACTCTTAACTATAGAAAGGGATGTAGCTCAGTGGTTCTGCTGCCTGCCTCACTAGCACAGCGTCCTGAGTTGGATCCCTGGTACACACACACACACACACTCACACACACACACACACACACACACACAAAGAGCTGTCTAGTATAAACTTTAACACAAACCAAAACAGACAGTAAATATCTACTAAATTCTACAGCTGTGTCTCCACTAACAATACAAAAGAATTCAACAGCAATAACATAGAGTTAACTATCAAGAGACTGATAAAGTTAATGGTTATACTGGTCAAGATATAGTAAGCTGGGAATGAGAAAATAAAAGAAGAAATTTTTGAAAATAAATAATGGAAGATAAGAATGAGAGAAGAGTGAAGCTAAGGAGTTGAAGGATATTAGGAGAATTAGATAAAGATAGCACAAAAGAACAAACAAGGAAGAGAGAATAAATAAAAATCAGAGAAAAAAGAAAAATAGAGTAAAGACACAATTAACTGTTATAATCATTTTACTATTTATATCAAAGCATTGAGTTGAACACATTAAGTATACTATAAATAAGATAATACCTGTGCATTAGGTAGAAAAAATAGTAAGATTGAAGTGAACCAGGGATAGATTTTTCTAAATTATTGAACTTCAAACATTCCTATATATTTACATTTAAAGATTTTCTTTATAATTTAAAGTTAAAATGTTCTGCTTTTAACAATAATGTACCAAATCTCCTAATTGAATTATCACAATTACTTAATATAAAATCAATAAAATTAGATTATAAATTTTAAAAAGTTTTAAATACACACAGTAAATTTTTCTCGGGTATTTCAGTCAGAAAAAATCAGCAGGGCTTTTTTGTTTGTTTGTTTCTGGGTTTTCAAAATATATGTTATTTATTAGTGGGATTTTTTTATACTTATTTGTGTCAGTAATAAGAAAAATAGCTTAAATAAAGGTTATTTTTAGCGAAGTCACTGAATTTGTTGAATATCTTCAGAATTGTATGTCATCTTAGAAAATTTGGGCAACATTCAGCAGGAGTATTTTAATAAGTAACAGTGAGCAAACTAATTCTTATTTGTTTGTTTGTTTTAACAAAGTAAAAACCCATTTGACTCACTGCAGTATTTCTAACAGAGTAATGTGAATCATTCACTGTCACAATTTTTTGGAAACACCCCCCACACACACACAAAAGTACTTTAGCTAGACTTTCCCAGTAACTACTGATTACACTTGTAACACTTTGCCATCATTTCCATATTAATATTACATGTTTAGAAAGAGCCAGAAATACCAAATGTTGTTGATTTTTAAATCTGTCCTTTCCAGTACATTGTCTTAAGAAATGATTTAACCTGCAATTTAAATCTGATTTCTCAAATGTGTAGAATTACAGAGTTAAATCATGGGATTTACAAAATGCTTGCTATAAAAGTGACAGGCAAAGCCAGTCCTCATTACTAAACCAGGCAAATGTTTTTAGGCGGAGTTACGATGTCACTTTTCCCAAACCTGATTTACCATTGGGTTCCACTCGCAGACAGCAGGGTGCAGGAGGGTGTCCTGGAGACACAGCTATGGGTGCTGTCTGCTTACCTCATTCAGTTTGTCTCACCCAAAGCTCAGGTGTGAGAAGGTGAGGTTGTATGATGAGGGAGGAGGTAACGTGAGAAAGAACAGTTGGAATGACTTTGACAAATTTTAGAGACATTACTTTTAGAAATAGGAATACTTTTAGAGCCATTGGGTTAGGAGAGAGAGAGTTCATCGCAAGACTGAAAAGCAGGGGGCTGAGTCTTCTACAACTAGACTGGCCTTGGTACTCCTTATTTAGGGCCCCAGCATAGTACAAGGGGGTGACCCATAAGGGCAGGGGACCCCCAGGTATGCCCGGTCTTGTGAACTCCACACTGCTGTGACCAGGTGCACGTGCTTTTTCATCCCTACTCCCTACACAAAGCTTACGGTTTCTATTTTATAGATAAAGAAAACCAAGCACAGCAAGATGAAGGAACGTGACCCAGTCTGTCAGCGAGTACCAACCGGAACGTGAGTCCGCCCCTCCTTAGCAGGCCCTACTCCGGCAGGCAACCTCGGCCACCAAGCGAGGGTACCTGGCTGCTCAGCAGTTCCCGCAACGCAGGACTTGTTTCCCTGATTCATTCTACTGTTCAGATTTTGTACTATTTCTACTGTCCACTGTCTCTACTAAGACCCTGTCCCAAAGCAGATGCTAAGTTAGAACTTCAAAAGGGGCTTTAATTGGTGCTTCCCAGGGACCTGTGCCACAGGTTTTAACCCTGAGGATCAAGCCAGCTCGAAGAGGGAGGTGACCTGGTCAGGGTCATCATCAGGGCCATCAAAGATGGCCTTTCATTAACCTGCTTCGTTGATCACAGGTTCCCAGAAATCTATAGCATGCAGAAGGAAAAAAAGTGTAGGCAGTAATACAGACATTTTGTATACCTTTTCCTTTCCTCTTAGAACTAGGGACTGCACCCTGGGCTTTCACATAGAGCTACATCCTCAGTTCATTTTTGATTTTTTAATATTAAAATAGGATCTCACTAATTTGCCCATTCTGGGCTAGAACTTGCCATCCTCCTGCCTCAGCCTCCCAGAGTGCTGGGAATATGGGCATGGTTCATTACAACCAGCTTCTATGTACTTTTAAATAGACCTAAGGTACATATAACTTCAGTTTTTGCAGAAATTCTCATTCTCATATAAACTCTAACATCACGAAAACATTATTTTTTTGCATTTATTGATACACTTTAGATATACAGTACAGTTACATTCATTATTGGGATCTTATACTTTGACATGACAGGTCTTGGTTCTCATTTTTTCCCCTTGTCCCTGCCCTCCCTTCACCCCCTCCTCCCTTCCCCATTTACAAACACTTTATTTCCATTTTTTCATTTTCTTGTTTTTTTCTTTTCCCTTATTACCTTTCCCCTACCCTTCCCACGTTCCCTACACCTTTAGCCCTTTTCTTCCTATTTCACATTGTCAATTATCTCATTAGGATCTTATGTGCTATTATAGTTTTTCACACCAGAGAAACTATTCGGTATTTACACATGTGTGACTTACTTATTTCATTTAGGAGTATATGCTCAATAGGCATCCATTTTCCTATGAATGAATCTAAAACGTTCTTACCTGAGTCAACCTGATGGTGACTATTGAAAAATGTGTCTTAAATGCTCTCCCCAGTCACAGAGGAGCTGCGTGAGTTTAGGGCTTGGAGGACTTGTGGTTTGGAATACTCTGTACTTTGATTACCAGAAAGCAGAGTTGTCTTCTCAGTCTAACTCCAAGTTGTGATGAGATTAGAATTGCTAAGCCATTTAGCAAGCTTCTCTTTCTTCTTTGCCATTGAAATGTATCTTTTAAAAAAAGGTCCTGGGTATTTAGCTGTGGTTCCATTGCCTGTCTCCCAAGCACAAAGTCTTGAGTTCGATCCCCAGAATCAAAATAAAATGAAATAAAATAAGAAATTCAGTTATGTATATATTTACTAAACGTATATAAAAGAATACAATGGGTGAGCTGTATGTATTGCTTTTCCCAAATCTGAAACTATTCCCTTTTATAACATTAACTATCACTGACTGAATTCTCAGAAAAGAGAATATTCCATATTCTTTCTCCTTCTCTCTCTCTCTTTCTCTCATTCTATCTCCTCTTCCTCCCTCCCACTCTCTGAAAAACTGTATAAATTCCCTAATAGTCCATCGATCTTAACTTTTTCCTGGATACAACACGAGGTTCCTAGCTTGTAATCATTACCAAGTATATTGCTATGTGCTGCAAAGTGAATGAACAATATTTAGTGAGAAAACATCATTACTGAAAATAAAAGATTGACCTTTTTTCTGAAATTTCTTTTTTTTCTTTGCAATCTCCCACCCCCCACGTTTGATCTAAGGCAGCTACCAGAAAATTGAGATGATTAAACTGTGATAATATCATGTGTTCCATTTAAGTTCACTGAAGCTTTATAAATGCTAAAGCCAGGCCCCCTGACCCAAATTCATCTCCCCAAGGCACTGTTACATTGTATTTCCATGAGTCACTGCTTCCTGCTGTACAGGAGTCACAAAATCCTTTCGGCTCTGACTCTAATGTGCAGACCGCATATTCCCAGTTCCTAGTGTTTGCGCCTCAACGTGTTCTCCATGTCCAGCCCTGTATATTTTCAAAAGTTTCATCAGGAAAACAGAAGGAGCATTTGTGGAATACGTGATATAACAGTCAGTGCTCTGGCATCCTGGGTTCCCCCCGCAACTGTGGCCACAGACCTCTTTCCACTTGTTTGTTTGGGTATTGAACAGGGAGATGGACCAGCAGCCCCACGCTGTGCCTAAGCCAGCTCTAACCACCCAGATTCCCCGCAAACTGACCTGGGACACGCTGGGTGAGGAATGGAGCAAGAGAGCTCCTTCAGCACTTCCACCACACGGGCTGTCAAGCTGAGCGTGAAAGAGTCAGTAAGCAGAACATGCAGGCGGGGTCACCTCAAACATGCTACCAATCCCTACTCTCTCTTAAGCCAATCAGGAGGTCTGCCTTCAGCAACTATGGCCTAGTCTTCTCTCTTTCTATGTGGTAGATGAGATAGCCTCAAACAGCCTCGAGAAGATGCAACAATCCTTCTTCTCCGTGGCAAATAAAAATAAATGCCACCACTCAATGTGGGACGCCCCTTGGTGGTGCTCCTTCATCATCTCCTCTTCTGGAGAACACTCACGGAGCACCTGCTGTGTGTCACCCATGGCTCCGGAAGCTTTGGAGATGGTGGTGTCAATGTAACCAAAGACCAGCCAGGTGAGGAAGTGAAGGCTTTTTATTCTGAGCTTCTCTGCTGAGCGAGCAGCCAGGGCCATCTGTGTTCAGGCTGATGGGCAAAGGCAGGCAGAATGGGGAAAGAAGGGCAGGCTTGACGGGGGCTGAAGTAGGACACCCATGGGATGGGGCTGGGGACATGTCTGGCCTTCCTTTTAGATCCTTAATTGGATCAGGGACACCAATTGGAGAGCTGACAGTTACTGTCAAGTCCTGGCTGCTCAGGCTGGTTATTGCAGAAGTTACCGGTCAGCCTCCTAGAGGCCATCGGAGACAGCAACCCAACAGCCTTCAAGCCCAGTCCGGAGTAGGTTGGCTTCCCGGGCTGCTCCTGTGGTTAAGGGGCTCAGGTTCTGGGGCAGGTTGCTACAGGTTAAGTCCCAGGTCCCCTGCAGTGTTTATCTGACCACTGTCTGTGTGGTCATCTCAGCAGAGACAACCACTTCAGCGAACTGTCTCATAGAAGGTACAGCTCAGTGGCATCCACACTGCCTCCCGACCACTCCAGATCTGTTTCCACACTTTACCTTATGCAAACAGTAGATGACACACAGATCTTTCCTTTACTTACTGGCACCTTGCAGTCTGACCATTAAAACCATCCCTTTCTTCATTAAATAATGTATTGATTACCTTCTGCATGCCATAAGCCATCACAGATAGCATTATGTAACGAGCAAAGCCACCCTCTCATTGAGCTTATATGAGATTACAGACATTAGGGGTAATCGTAATCCATAAATTTAGGTTGGCTTACTATAAAAACACACAATGAGAGGAATGAAAGTTGCCGAGAAAGGAGGCTTTCCTTTCCATTGCCCACAACCCTAAGCAGGATATCAAGGCTGACTTTCAGCAGAATGTGACATTTGGAGACAGACTGAAGGGAAGTCAAGGCACAAGCAGGTGGATGTCTAAGGCATGAACATCCCAGGCAGGGGAGCAATCAACACAGTGTCTCGATCAGAGGAGCGGGGGAAGGAGGAGGAGGAGGAGAAAAGAAGAGGAAAAAGATGAGGAAAAGGAAGAAGAGGAAGAGGATGGGGAAAGGGAAGAGGAAGGCAGGCAGGCAGTCGGGCAGGCCATTTGGGGCGGGAGGGGGTGATCAAGGGGGAACAGCAGGAGGAGGGAGTGGAGATCGGCCATGGCTGGAGGCCCCTCGACAGAGCGTGACGCGGAAGCCGTCTGTGTTCGGCAGAGGAGTGTTGTGGAAGGATCCATGTCTGCCATGTGGAGAAGGAGCCAGGTGGAGAAAAGGAGACCAGTGAACGGGACTCTGTGGAAATCTGGGGGAGAGTGGCCGGTCTTAGATAACTGGAGCCACATAACGGCGGGAGGCGTGTCAGCACCTGTGCATGGGGTCACCCAGAGTCTGAGGGAGTTGCCCGTGCAGCCAAGCCCTGGAGAAGTGTAAATGACAGCCATGGGAGACCCCAGGAGGGACTGTCGCCAGGCTTAGTCAAGCCACAGCGTGCATCTTCACCAAGCTGCAGGTGAGATCTTCCGTCACTGGATACAGTTCTGAAGCAATGCTGCACCAGAATACTAATTTTCATTTTACAGCAACAAAAATGTTCATTCAGAAACACGAGTTAACATATTGGTAATAAATCCCATCTTTCTATGCATCAAAGTGAGACCAGAGACAGTAATAAGACCATCTTGTCATTAGCACTTTCAGGGCCATTTACTATGGCAATAAAACGGCTTTAAATAAACCACTTTAACAATTGGCCTCTATTAATGGGTGGAAACGTGAGGCCTAAGATTATGAAGCTTCTCCAGCCCTTCACGGCTCCTCTTCGGGATGGGCCTGGCCACACGCCCCAAGGTTCTTTAGTCTTCAAAATTATTTAGTCTTCAGATCTCGCTCGGTTGCAGCCCCAAATTCATGATGAAAGCTTTTTAACACCGAAGCTGAATTTTTAATTAAAAAAAAAAGCTATCCTCTCTGGAAAGCTCTTTAAGATTTGACAGAAATGATAAGGAGACAGGAATATTAGTTACCCTGATAGGATCTGGGCACATCATGTGCGTGTATTGAAATGTCACCCGGAACTTCACAGATACATACAATTATGATGTGTTAATCAAAAATTTGAAAAATATGTACTTAAGGACATGGAAATGTTAAATTCTTGACTTGATCACACGCTGTCTTACTGAATCAAATTATCATATTGTTCCCTACAAATTTATGCATTTAAAATTATAATTAGATTTTTCAAAACAGTCACTGATTCTTTGCCTTTTTTTTTTTCACATTAGCTCCTAACCTTCCTGGTAGCCTCTTTATGTGAGTCCTGGTCCATAGGCAAGCTGAGTTCTCCCTAATCTCTCTATGAGATGTGTCCCTTTCTTCCCCTCTGTGGCTTAGTGTAACACAATGCTTCTATTTCTGGCAATGTCTAGCTTTATCCAGTACAGATCGTGGGTTCCCGGGGCCAAGTGTGGTGTATTCAATCAACAAACATTCACAGAGTCTGTAATATGCCAGGGGCCAGGGAAACAGAATTGGGTGGTTAGCAATGTCTGCTGTCTGCGCAGGGGAACCTGGGCCTGGGATCTGCTGTCATTTTCATTTCTATCCTGACATTGTCTCGTGGGTAGGGGGTGGGCAGGAAGGGGGACAGAGTGGAACAGCTGCAGCTCTAGGCCTTGACGGTTGCCGGACTCTTCGTTGACCAATGCTAAAGTCATGACTGACTCTGCTGTCCTCACTTCCTCCACGGAAGGTGCAGTCATTGGACAAACTAGAGTGCCCAGTCTCGTAGCTAACAAAAAGCAGAACTGCCAAAGCCAAGTCTGACTCCAAAACCAGGGAATTCTCCACCTGTTCGGCTCAGGTCTGCCTCTTAGCATCCAGCTTTGTTAGGAGAAAAACCTGAAAAAATAAACAAGCACATTTTGCCAATGCTTCGCTTAATGAGCGCAGCTTTGGTGTTTGTTCCAAATCCAGCCTTTTTCTCCCGGTCACTCTGGGCTCACGTGATGTCCGCTGCCTCCAGCATCACAGCGTGATGGGTCACAGGTCCGCCTCGGTGTGAACCCAAGCTCACCACGCAGAGAGAAGAGGCAGTGCGGGAGGAGGAGCCAGACCTGGGCCCCAGGGACCCTCTGCTCCCGAAGCCTGAGTGTGTGACCGATGAAATATGAGGGTATTAGAGATGGCTATGAGAATCAGTAGACTTTGGTGATTGGTTAGATATGACAAGAAAAAGGAAACTCTTATGAATTAACAGATACCTTTGGGCAGTTTTGATGTGGATAATATATTTGACAGAGCTTTTCAAGAATACTTAATGGTTAAAGTGATCTAACAATCTCTAACACTAAACAGTGCTAATACAGAGTTTGTGTTAGAAGCATTTATGGATGCCAATCAGGTTGAAAGAGTAGGCTATAAATAATCCTGTAGCTGAATCTATATGATATATAAGATTTAAAAAATGTAAATACTCTAATGGGAAATTAGGAACTAGTCCCTGCGTCCCTACACCAAGCCTGCCAGTATCATCGCTTGTTGGTTTGCATATAATGTCCAAACTTTTATATTTTTGCCATATTTAAACCATATATTAAAACTAATGGCATTTATCATCTTTACACACATATTCATACTCTAGAAAAAGTCTGTAAATAGGGAGGTCTGGAGAGAGGTTGAAGGGAGGGCAGGAGAATGGGGAAAAAATAAGAATCCAGATACCTTCTCCCATAATAAAATAATCTGTGTCGTGTTGTCCAGTGTGATCCACCGAAATAGTGGTGTGAGCTTGGTGCCTGCGACCAGGGTTTATCTGTACTTCATATTTAAGGGATTGCTTCTTTCCCATAGGGATTTACCTTTGCTAAAGTTAGAAGAAATTCTATCCTACTGTAGATTGGTCAAGAGAACTGATGAAATATTTCCTTCCCTAAAATTGGAAAGGTGAATTACTTAGTTTCAAAGAGAGATTTCTTCTGTAGACTTCCCAGTTTTACTTCATTTGTGGAGAAAGTTTTTTTGGTATACTTAAAGCTGCTAAATATCATTAAATGGAACAAAATGTATCAAGGACAAAAGCTCATTTTAACAAAGTAATCTATACTGGCATGAGGTTGACTCCCTTAAAACTAAATTTCTTAGCCCAAGAACACCTTAGCCGAAGAAGAGGAAGAGTCAGAAGCTGCAATCTCTGAGATAGATCCTAAGTCGGCATTTTGTTTTGGCTTTTGTCTTGTGTTATGTATGTACATTGTTACTGGCAGATGGTATACTTAGGCATTTAATTGGTGAAACTTTCTATTCTAACTTCCTTTTCCTCTCATTCATAGCCACCAGTGTCAGCGTGCTCCACTGTCCTTTGTCACTGTGGGTTACCCTAAGCTACCATGAGTTTGAAAGACAGGGCTCTAGCTGGACTCAGAGAAAGAGAGAAAGTCAGGCTGCCCCAGGTTTTAGAACTTGTGTTTTCTTGGTTTTTCCCATTTGTATTTTACTGGGTAGTAGAAATTGCGGTGCAAGTTCACTAAGATGCACCAAGCCTCTAGTATTCAGTGAGCACTTGGCTCCGGTATTAGATACTGGTTCCACCAGGCCCACTCTGACCTTCTCTACCCAGATGTCCCCTGTGGCCCCAGAGCCCAGCCCACCTTCTGTACTGGGGCTTCTAAAGGTGCAAGATGAACCGGCAGAATCACCTGGGGTGGCTGTTTCAGGAGGCTGATGCTTATGTTAGCGTTTTCTAGCACTGTGGCCTCAGACTCCCAAACAGGAGGCACCTGGGATTCCTCACTTTGTCACCAGCAACCCCCTATGATGCTTGGCCTTGGCAATGAGCACAAACCCAGGCTCTGCCCCAGGATCAGAGCCCTGCTGCCGTGAGGCACTGGAGAACACAGGCCTCTGCGTGCCCTCTGGCATCACAAACCAGCTTTGCCCTGGAGGCCCCCAGAAGAGCGATCTCATTCAGTGCTCTTTTCCTGGGGCTTTTCGCTCCTCTTTCTCAACATTCACTTTCAGAGCAGGACTTGGTCCTTTACAGATCCAGAAGTTTGCTAAAGTCCTTTTCCTCAAACAGAAGCACCCGTTTCTTCAACACCCCTGACCCCTACACAGACAGTCTCACCCTTTCACCTCCGCCACAGTACACTTTTAGTTCCTAAAGCCACTCAGAGTTGCCTCGACACACAACTCATGACCGCCCTCCTTCCTCTTCACCTGGCTGCGCCCACCATTCAGGGCTTGGCTCTGGCGTGATTTGCCCAAGACGACCCTGGAGACAGCACCCTTCGCTCCTGGTCAGCTTCCAGTCGGCTTCCTTGTGCGGCTGTGACTTCACGTCTCACGCTGCTGCACTGTGCTCTCAGATCGCCAAGTGGGAGACACATTCTGCCTTCATCTGCCCATACTGAACACTGTGCCTGACATTTTCATGCTCAATAATTGCTTGTAGAACTGAATTGTATAGGTGGATTTTTTTGTTAATTTGGAGTAAATGAAATTACAGGGTCAAAAACCATGCTCCCTATTACACTGTGTACACATCACAATTTTCCAGAAGAAACACTGCTTTATAAAAAGAAAAAAAAAACTTTTTTTTTGTGCAACGGAGTCTATGTAGTTGAGACTGACCTGGAACTCACAATGTAGTCCAGGCTGGTCTCGAACTCACAGCGATCCTCCTGCCTCAGCCCCCTGACCCTCCCCCCGCAATGCTAGGATTACAGGCATGCGCCACCACGCCTGGCTAAAAACCCTCTATTTTTATTTCCATATAACTCTGGCTGTCAACAAAATCTTTACAGAAGGTTCTTAACACAGCAATAACAATAACAGCAACTTCTAGTACTGTCTGTGGAGGACTTCCCGTACCGAGGATGAGAACGCCACATACTTAATGCTTTGTGAAGCTCACACCCGCATAAGCAAGTCTGTTCCTGCCCTGCTTTGCCGGTGTGAGCCACAGAGAGATTGAGTGGTTCTTTCCCAAACACTCAGCTGCAAAATGTGCTCGACATCTGTCAGAGAATTTTCCAAAACAGTTTCTACGGCAGAGATTCCAAAGCTGACTGCGTTCCTGGGACTTCAGTGGGGAGACACTGTGTGCGCTGCTGTACTCTGCACAGCCTGGGGGTGGGCTGTGGCCCCTTTTATTGTAGCCACACTGGTTCTGCTGGAGGCAAGGGCATCCATAAGCCACTTTGTCTCCACTGGACTTACCTGAATTGCGCACGCACAGATTCTGAGATAAACTGGCTGCTGGTTGTGCCAGTTGTGTGCCGGAGCTGTTCAGTGATGGTCTCGGACATCGCAGCACAACTGTCCTTACGGGAGCACATCTGCTGCACTGCTCACTGGAGGGCTCACGTGCCTTCGCTCCTCTTCAGCAACCCTAAGGCTCCCTTGTGTGCAACATGGGCTTCCTTACGTAACATCCCATCCATCTCTTGTGCTTTGGCTCAAACAGTACCACTTCACTCAGAGACGAGTGGGGTTTTCCAATTAAAATCTGGACTCATTGCCAACATATCTCACAGAAGCCTCTAACACCGAGTTACACGTCTAGCCACTTTGGTCCCTCACACAGCTTACTGTGCTGCAAAATACCGCTTCTCCTTCCTAATTTTCTAGTTCCTGTTCTGTCACGAGCCGGCGACACAGGGCACTGTCCAGCAGGGTCTCAAACCTGAAAGAGCAGCGGGGTGGAGATGGGGCAGAGAGAAAGGAAGGACACCAAGACAAGAGTCTGATCAAGGCGACGTTTATTACAGGCAGGCATCAGCCTTTTAAAGGAAAAGACCGAACTATTATGGGCTAGGATTACCATAACCTCAACACCCGCTCCACGGGAACGAGGGTTCACACGGGAAAGAGGAAGCAGGCTCAAGAAAAACAAATTAACAACACTTGCAACTAATAATCATGATTCCCAAATAGGTGGAGGAACTTAACAAAATGGAGTTACAACACCTGACTCCTACAGATAACGTCAGATCTTTAACAGGAAGCACCTGACTCCTACAGAGCTTTGGCTGTCCGAGTTTCTCCCGTGCAGGGTCAAAAAAAGTTTAACACGTGCAGTCCTTAAAAAGGAACAAATGTTATCTTTCAAAAAGCCAGTGGGCCATGGCTGGCTTCCCACACTGTTCTATAGAGCTTCTGCTTAAAAATTGAAATGCTTTGAGACCACACTAACAACGTATCTAAGTGCATAGAGACAGCTAAGCGTAATAGAAGAGGACAAGATTTAAAACCTGTTCCTTACTACAGCATGCTCTAACTTGACTTCAAGCTGTCCAGCATTTGAAATTCCCTCCTTCTTGAGCCACGTGCACCCACTGGCTCACCGTGGGCCTAACTGCAGG
>NW_022900937.1:8020932-8098179 GCF_012274545.1 Fukomys damarensis
CCAAGACAAGAGTCTGATCAAGGCGACGTTTATTACAGGCAGGCATCAGCCTTTTAAAGGAAAAGACCGAACTATTATGGGCTAGGATTACCATAACCTCAACACCCGCTCCACGGGAACGAGGGTTCACACGGGAAAGAGGAAGCAGGCTCAAGAAAAACAAATTAACAACACTTGCAACTAATAATCATGATTCCCAAATAGGTGGAGGAACTTAACAAAATGGAGTTACAACACCTGACTCCTACAGATAACGTCAGATCTTTAACAGGAAGCACCTGACTCCTACAGAGCTTTGGCTGTCCGAGTTTCTCCCGTGCAGGGTCAAAAAAAGTTTAACACGTGCAGTCCTTAAAAAGGAACAAATGTTATCTTTCAAAAAGCCAGTGGGCCATGGCTGGCTTCCCACACTGTTCTATAGAGCTTCTGCTTAAAAATTGAAATGCTTTGAGACCACACTAACAACGTATCTAAGTGCATAGAGACAGCTAAGCGTAATAGAAGAGGACAAGATTTAAAACCTGTTCCTTACTACAGCATGCTCTAACTTGACTTCAAGCTGTCCAGCATTTGAAATTCCCTCCTTCTTGAGCCACGTGCACCCACTGGCTCACCGTGGGCCTAACTGCAGGTGAGTGAGATCATCTGATTCCTTGCAGATCCTGTGACATCCCTGTGAGAACCATTTTGGTGCATGGTGTATTATAGGGATGTTCTGTGGTATCCTTTTCTTTTGTGCTTTAAAAATGCCTTTTGCATATTGGCTGTATAATTTTTGATGTTTGCCTCCATCTGAGACCAAATACAACGAAGTTACACCCTCATTCTCCTAAATAGGGTGGTCGAATTTCATGCGTGGAGAGTGCTGGTAGAACGTAGAGAGGGGGGAAGAGTCAATTTTGTTCAGTGTTTACACTGCTCTGGTGGGAATTAAATATACATATGTGTGCATAAGCTGGGGAATTTCAAATTGTGTAGTCTCTACGATGCTGTGTATGACGTCAACGTTCTCATTGTGCATGTAAGCTGCTAAGGGACCATAGAATGAAAACTGGTCATGTGCATGCTGATAATTTGAAATTTCCATCTTTCTTACTTAAATTAGCAAATAAAAAACACCAGGAGGTGTCAATGGAAAGATCGAAACAGCAAGGGGCAAGCTTTGAGCTGTAGTAGCTTGAATGACACTGTTTTCTCGCTTTGGAAATAAAAGGTCCTATATTTTCACGTTGCATTTAGCTCTGAAAATTACATGGCCAGCTCTGCTCACATAGACTGCTTGTCCCTGCCGCCCCCGCAGCCCCACCATACTGCACAGAGCCGGCTCCTCAGTGAAATTCGCGCCTCTGCTCAGTACCAGGGGTCAGGATGGGCCACCTCATCCCACTACGTCCCACTACTGCATCCCACTACAGTCCCTGGTGCGCTCTGCCCACCCCCACAGGTTGCAGAAAGCCTCGTACGCGTGTTTATCCGCAGGGGTGCGCGGTGGGGCTGTGGCCTCCCGGGGCGGGGACGGGGCGGAGCAGAGCTAGGAATTTCTTCTCACCTCTTCCCCTTAAATGGAGAGCAGTGGCTGACAATTATTGCATTTGTTCCACATACAGTAAATGTTTGCGGAATGCATGAAAAAATGAAATGCTTACCACGGCATTCTATTAAAAAGAAACTCTTTAAGTTTACAATGTAATTTTTAAAAACAGTGCTTTAGCTATTTAAACATTTTAGAAGGGGCAAAAAACTTGGAAGCATGGAGGACCACAGGCTGAATTGAAAGTCGACGCCACCCAGTTTTCAGTACCTGTGGCCTGGATCCGGAGCAAGCATCAGGGGTGAATATGTAAGTCTGGGTCCACAGCCGGATAGCAGAGAAGGAGGCATACCAGGGGTCAGGATGGGCCTCCTCTCATGCACCCCACTACAATCCCTCAGGCGTTGGGGTGTCCTCCTCTTCTCTCTCTTCTCTGTGTCCCTCACTGTGATAAACTTCCTCACTGCGGGCTACGAAGCAGTGGGCCTGCTCATCCGTGGACAGAAATCTCCAAAATGGGAGCCGAAGCAAACATTTCCTCTTTATAAAGAGAATAACTCTGACATTTTGTCGCAGTAATCAAAAGCTGATATAGTAAGGTTGCAAAAATAAGGGCTACTGCCACAATTCCCTGCTGCCAGTCTCCTATAAGATAATGCCATATTATTTTAGTACCATATAGAATTGTTTCCAATAGTCTTTTGTAAATGCTTTGTATAAATGAGTAGCTGGGAACTTCAGGTGAAAACTATCACCTTTTAAATTTTATTTTGTGATAATTTCTTCATAAGACATCTAGGACAGGAAAGAATGGAGGGCTTCATCTTGAATACCATGTTGCCAGAAAGGAAACAACTTCCTAAAATGTGTACTTAAAAGAGCAGCAGCGGTCTTCTGCCTCGCTCCTGGAGGATGTGCTGGCTGATGGTATCACCCATGGACACAGCCTGGAGTGGGTGCTGCCAGCCTTGTGTACCCACCCCAAGAAGCCCACCAAAGCTGGTGAAAAATTCCAGCTTTTCTGGTTTAGAATCAAAGTGTGCATTCTCTGCACTACCAAGGCATCAGTTTTGCCTGAGGCAACACTGAAAATAACGGCAAATGATAATAAGAAACCAAGATTCTTCAGAACATGAAACGATGTTGCCCTGTGATTTGTTATTAGATATAATTTCTGTAAAGGCAACAATGTAGAGCTGTGCCTAATCATTTATGATACAAAGTATATTTTCACCCCTAATGGTGTAGGGCATAACTTTTTGAAGGGTTATTAAATTGATTTATTGGGGATATTTGGAATACAAAGGTATAAAACTTTATGTTGTTTATTGTAGAAAAGAATCTAATTGTTTTTGGATAAAAGATATGGATGCAATCTAGTAAAAGTCTGCAAAATGTTCCCGGCTGCCAGGACTTGTAACAGTTTTCTGCATTGTCTGATTGTATTGTCCATACCAAAGAGAGAATAAAATGGGTTTCTAGTCTCCTGGCATCTGTGAGACCCCAGGATAGCTGCTGAAGAATTATCACATGATCCATATTTTGGTTACTTTGAGTAGATATTTATGATAAAATAATACATACTAAGTGAATAATAAAACACCACAGGTAACTTTATGAAATGAAGGTACAAAGGAATATGATAAGCAACACTGCACAGACAAATTATACAACCCAGACAAAATGGACCAATTCTTTAAAACTCAAAATTGCTTTAACATTTAAGAATCAGGTCATATCCTCCTTCGTATTAATAAAGAAGAAAAATAATGTCACCCTATCACTTCATGTAGAAAAAGCATTTTGAGTGATAAAACATCTATTTGTGACTCATGTTACAAACACTAGCATATGTTTTAAATTTCTCACGAAACTAGGAATAGAGGGAAACTTAGCCCCTGAAACCACGGAGTGGGTGAGGAATTCACTCCCACTGCAATTACTCGATAAAGTGGCACAGCTGGCTAGTGTGAAAGGAAGGGAAAAGAAACAAGAGCCATGTGGTGAGAAAAGATCTGCAGATAAGCAGATGACCTGGGAATGTGCAAGGCCACAAGATAAAAAACCAAGATAGGAAAATTAACCACATTGCTATACACCGGTAGCCAGTTCTCCTATGAAAAGTTATGACAGAAAGTGACAGTGCTAGAGATGTACTTATGCCACTAAATACGGCCGGCCTTCTTTGTCCAAGACTTATCAGGAAATGCGGACAGTCATTCCATAATTCTGACTAGAAAACTACTTCCTCCTTGACAAGGGTGATCGACACAAAAGGAATGATTGTCGATTTTCCACCGTGCAGCGTGCATCACGCTAGGTGTGTTTCTTACCTCCCTGGAGGTGGGCTGCACCCTCCTGGGGGTGGGTGTCACCATCCCTCATTACTGGTGCAGAGGCTGAAGCTCAGCGAGAGCAGGTGATCTGGTTTCCAGCTCAAAAGTGTACTCTTGCCAGCTCAGACTCTGGATCTGAGCCTAGGCCCACACACTTTCTTCTCCACCTGTGCCTGCCACACGCAACGCACCATTTTCTCTCACTTCCTTCCTGATTCTCTGATACACGTGTAAACTGACTGCCCTTGACTCTAGCAGAAAAACGTGACAACATATGGAAAGTGTGCTACATTTTAACACTTTAGATGAAGATTTCAGGGTAAAGGCTGTTGCACCATGGCTTATAATGAGCTTGTCAAAGAGCTCTGAGTTTCGGTAGCCACGTTACACCTATTCCTCAGCTATTTCCTATCTCCACTCCTGAATATCATGTTCATATAATTTTTTAGGGTAGAAGATGAGCTTGCCCATGAGCAAAATTTAAATGTTCAGTAGCAATAGATAGATAGATAGATGGATGGATATAGTGTGTGTGTGTGTGTGTGTGTGTGCATTCATGTATGCAGTTTAAAGGCATGTTACGCTTCTCCATTTTAATCAGCAGTCCTGGAACAGGAAGGTACAGCAATAAAGAAGACATATACGAACATTTTCTGCAAGTGGCCTCTAGCCTTGAGGACAATAGAGAAACAAAGAAAATTTGGATAAAAAGAATACATATACATGCGCACACAAGAATAGAGTAATAGTAAAATCTTCCCTGGTCTGAAAACAAAATGTCCTCCATTTTTTACAGAAGTCATGTGGGCATTGGGTGTTGCCCTTGGGTCTGACCAACTCTGACTATAAAGTAGAAAGCTAAGCTCTACCTGAACAGCAAATACAAAGTGTTTCATGTCTCCTTGAAATTAGCCAGAAGATAGTCCAAAATTATAAATAATATTGCTTTATTTGAAAGCAGCAAAAGTCCAATATCCCTTAGCAGATCATGTTCTAAACCACATGGAGAAAATTGTCTAGTTCCCAGAACTATCTCAGAAAGAGAATGGAGTCCATGGAAACACAGTTAGTTACACATTCAATTCTCTTGTTACCAGAGAAGGCATTCATATTACTCTCATCATGGAAACAAAGTAGCTAATCCTTTATTTTTTCTTATAGTGCCATTGTTCAAGTTTTATATTAATGTAATACTGTATTTTTTTGTTTTGCTTTGTTTTTGTTTTTGGTACTAGGGATGGAACTTGGGATCTTGTGCTTGTGCAGCAGGTGGCAGAACCCCTGAACTAAGTCCCCGGCCCTAATGTAATACCTCAGGAAGAACCTGAAGTAAAAGTGGCTCTCATAGAAGAATGACTTGGCTACCAGTGGGGTTTCAGGCACCAGATAAGAGAGGCTGTCATTCAGCAAGTGCTTTCCTTAGCACTTTTCTTTCTCTAAAATCCTCAGCACCGGTGTACGACAGGAGGATTGCGTGAAAGAGTAAGTGTACAGAACAAACAAGTGCTCATCACTGACCATGCATCTCTACCAGGCTGACTGCAGCCATTGTTGGCTGTGAGCTATGAGAACTGTACTGCGGAGGGTCACATCTGGTTTTCACAGTGTCTGCTTCTCCCTGAGCATGACAACCTATCCTGTCTTACAGGCATGGTGCTCATCAAGGACAAAATCGATTTCTTCATGTTCATGATGATTCAGGAGACTAAGAAATATAGAAATAAAGTAGCAAATAAGTTTAATTCCATCTTGAGCTTCAGGCCATGTCTTCACACAGGATTCTTAACTGAGGAATGAGATCTGAGCACCCTAGAAGATGGTCTTGTCTGACATAAGCCCATAGACCAGGAGCAGAGGTGACTGATAAGTAACGAGAGAAGACTCTATGCCCTAGGTGAACCTTGGCCCAAAGCCACAAACCACAGTCAGCGAAGGCAGAAGAGAGCTCTTCCCCTGCAGGGTGGGTTAACAGAGTAAACCCGAAAGCTGGGAGCCAACCTTGCCCATGCGAACCCAACAGTATCAGTGGTGGCTGAGCTGGACGGTGTCCCTCAGGAGCTGGGAACTATGCTTCTGGGTGTGTCTGGTGGGCATGCAGGCGTGGCCCTAGGTACTGGCCCTCTTTGGTGTTGTTCCCCTGCTCTGCTTCCTGGCTGCTCCACCTGAAGGCCTTTGTTCTGCAGTGCCCTCTCCCTGGGTGTTCCTACTCTGGAGCTCCCCCTGGATCTGAATTCCTGCCTAACCAAGAACAGAATAACCCTCTTCTCCTTCAAGATCACCCCATGCTAATGCTAGCCTGGTTACCATGTAAGCTGGCATTAGGTTTGGAGAGATAGCCACTGTGTTTCAAAGGCAGAAAAGTGGACCCCAGCATCGTATCAGGTCCTGGGTGTCCAGAAACACTTTCTTCGTAACAGACGGTAAAAGCGAGGCCTGGGACAGCATGGCTTGCCCAACAGAGATGTGGTTAGAGCATGGATTTGTGGACATATGAGACCTCCCTCCTCTCCCTCCTGTTGCAGGGCCTACAGTTGATGGTGTTAACATCGCATTTTCTCTTTGCCTTCATCCAAGAGATTCAGCTTTCTGGTCTTCTACTAGAAAAAATGAATAGCTCTTGGGAGATGCTGGCTCCGCCAGTGCAAGCAAACTCTCCTAGACCCTGCCGCCCCTCCCTGAAGAAGCAAGATGGAAGCACCTGGTCAGAATCAAAACCAGCGGCTCAAAACAGCAGTCACAGAAGGATGTGCATCTGTGGACATCTCAGCAGCCGCCCAAGCTTCTTCAGAGGGAGAGAGAAGCGCTCACCGCCTCCAACACAGTCTGGATAACCTCTCCCTGGCCGTGACTCCGGGAGTCCCCTTCCCTCCCCTCCTGTCTTCCTCTCTGCAGTGGGTGGGGTGCTTCCTTCCTGGGGGCCCTGGTGGTGCCCGGGTCTTTGCGGCAGTGAGGATGGTCAGGAAAGTACCCAGGAGCTGTGTCCAGAGTGCCCATGTAGGCAGACTGACACTGTTCTGTAACAGTTTCACCCTTTAAACATTTCCAAATATCTTCAATAACCGAGAACTGACATAAATTCTGTGTTCGACTTAAGATTTTAGAGATGTAAGATTAATGTCATTAGTGGCAATCCTAGGTTAGAATAAATGTAAAAATCAATTCTGAGCGACGTAGCTGCAAGTAGACTGGTATCTGGGAGACTCCCCAAAAGCACATGGAAATTAGATGGAGCCGAGCCTCATGCGAGTTGGGATGGACACAGCCAGGCTGTGCAGGAGTAGGAGGCCGGGTGACAATGTCATAGACATGTTGAGCCCACTTCAGAAATCACCCACTTGTTTCTTTTCTCTTGTTAGAGACTTGGGAAGAACTAGACCACCCTGTGCTAAGATGTGAGTAATTACATCCTAAATTAGATTTGGAGAGGTGATACATCTGAAATTAACAGAGAAAATGAATCATATGACATTTTCTGTTGTTATGATGTCATAACTCAACATACACCTTATTTCCCATAGTTCTCATCTTATTTGAACCCGTGGAAAGCCCTCATAAATATCCGCAGTAGCTATCCCGTAAATGTCATTCTGAGGACTCCGAGGTGGACAGGTTAAGTGATCTACCGACTAGCAATGAAAAAACCAAGGCTGAAACTCCAGACTTCTGATTTTAGTCCAGTGGACTTTCTGAGCCCCTAGTCGCTAATGAGTGTTTCCCGGCCTGGAGACGCCAACACGGTGTGGAATTTCCCCTCAGCTTGACTGAGCTTTACACAGGCCCCTTCCTATCCATCAGCCTTTCCCTGGCCCATTCTTTCAGGGTTTACTTTAGAAAACATAATGGTATGTTATTTCTTTGCCCCTTCAAAATTCATTTAAAGCCTTCTCCCAGCCTCACTCCACTGTTCTAAGCTAGGCCTGACTTTGCGGAGGACCTGGAGCCTCCTGTTCCCAGAGTCATCTCGGAAGGTAGCAACTCCATCTCCTGTCCTCTCAGTCACTGCTGATCAACAGGCACAGACCACTCCGTCCCTCGAAGACGGCTCGGTGTGCACCTCCCATCCACTGTCAGTCTCCCTCCCCACACCCTCCCCACTTCCGCTAGCTCGCCTGACTCTGGCCTTCGGATTTAGCTGAGTCTGAGTCCCTTTTTCTCCTCTTCAGTAGTCCCAAATAAAGTCTTTGTCCTGCTTAACTTTGTCCTGCGAAATTATCCATGACAGGCTCCGTCTTTTGGGTGAATGTAACAATGTTTCAGGTCCAAATAAGCATCCCATATTTTAAGTCAGGAAAATACAAGTATCTGTATTAAATAAGTAGACACACACACATGTATGCACACATGGGCATAGTCCCGCTACATTGCTGCTATGATTTAATACAGATTGCTTTCAAAGCACTATTAAATTTATAAAGTCTTCAATGTTTTTAACTTTCTTAACAAGTGTAACAGTTACAGTTTCTTAACAACTCTGAACATCTCTGAAACACAGAGGTGTTAAAATAGCTCCTTGCGAAGCAGAGGTTAGGTAATTTTCCTTACGTCTATTCAACATGAAGACACAGACATGTAATGTTATGCATGGAAAAGTGTCACCGACGTACAGCTTCCAAAATGGCTTTTGGTGCTGAATTTAAGCTATCACAGAAGGAAATGAGAATTCTCAGTGATCCTAGAAAAACATTCTTTCTACTAACAGAGAAAGACCTAAATATGCAGGGCCTTCCTTCACTTCTCTTTTAGCCCGTACTATTGTCTTCTGGGGAATATGCTAACTCTAAGAAAAGATTCATCATGCAGAGAGAGCACAGCCTTGCATAGGAAACCATTCACCGCTGGTTCCCAGCACCTGCTCCCCATTCCTCCAGGGAAGAGCTCTAGTGGGAGGGTGCTGGTCTTCAGCTCAGTCTCCCTGGTTCAGAGATGGGGCTTCTGGGCAGTGATGAGGTCACAGAGGGCTTACACCGGAAATAACCAGCCCATGACCATGACCCTGGACTGCTTGGTCTCCAGCACCAGCAGCCATCAGCCTCCTGGGTGCCTTTGTTCCTGGGCCCAAGTTGACTAAGCCAAGCATATGCTAAGCAGATGGGTTATCCGGAACAGATAAGTCTTCTCCACCTCCATCTGCCGTGTCCCCTGATCCTTTCCTGGCCTTGTGGTTCACTCTCCATCACCCGGTCCCATTGTGAGTGCCACATCTTCACATCTACGTCTGAGCTAGAACATACTTCTCATAGGTGTCAGGTTTCATGTCAGTTAACTATTTATGCCTTAAACTCATCACAGCAAGACTTAATGACTCGGAGTAACAAAAGCCTGTGTTGGTGTAAGGTGACCTCTCTCAGTGCTCAGGACCTGGAATGGGCTGCTCCCTGGGAAGCTGCCCTTGTGGCTCTCTCCTCAGTCACCTGGCTACCCAGACTCCTTCTGGAGTAGCAGGGGAAGCCTCGTGCTACAAGGCTTCCAGAGGCCTCAGCTCCATAAAGATTCCCCGATCTTTATGTCCACCACATTGCAGTGGCCAAGGAAATCATGGACTAATTTAGATTTAAGATGTGCATAGAAATAGGTGACGCCTGATTGTGGGGCTGCGAGGGACCCACGGCTGTATCCAGCCCACTCGCTTCATGGAGGACAGCACATAGATGTTTGAAACAAGCAGTAATCTCATGGAAGGAGTCACTTTGGATTTGGCAAAGAATCTAGCAGTGGCTGTGAGTGAATATCTGTGAATATAAGTAGTCGACTCGCCCCTTCCTTTTCACAGCAACATTACTACCTCTGTCTTGGTTTTCTTTGTATTTGTCAAATAGAGATGATCTTGTTTGCTCTTTAAAATACTATACAAAGTGCTCCTAGTGCATGAAATATATAATATTGTCATAGTAATTGTTAGGAGGAAAAAAGTAATTTCCAGTGGGGAAGATTTTATTTTAAAAGTGGGAATGAGCTGTCTGTAAAGGATAGGAAGAGTGGACAGAATTCAGACAGACGGACAGAGGAGGACACAGGACAGAGTTGTACAGCAGTGATATTAGTTAAGGCTTGTAGAGAAATAATTGTTGGCCAATCATTGCATGTCTATCTCACCACTTAATCTTCTCAAGTGCATTATGATATCGTTATTATTAGCTCATTTTTCCTATTAAACAAACTGGTTTGCAACACTTTGTCTGGAACGCAAAGGTAACTGCTAACAGGTGTTTGCAGGCAGCTGTGCTGCGGTCTAAGCAAAGGTCGTGATGGTTCCACCCTGTTGTGCTCGGTGGGCAGGACTGTCTTCTGTGTGCTTGGTGGCCTCAGAGCCTCCTTCCTCCCCGAGCTGTGTGGTTCGCTCTGCTCCCTGGCTGGCACCACCTGCCTGGCATTTCCCAAGGACACTGAGAAGTGGGAGAGGGGAGCCGCAGATGTGGGCTAAATCCATGGCCTTTGGAGTTGTGAAGATTTGCCAAAGTTCACGTGAGTTCTGAGAGCCAGAGCCAAGGTGCTGGTGGTAGGGATCGGTGGGGGGTTGGAGTACGAAAGACTTGGGGGACCTTGCATGGTTGGATCTGTGGGGATGCAGGACAATGTTCAAGAATGTAACTGAGATTCTCAGCTTACTTGCTGGGATCTATGGCATTGTCTCTGAAGACGATGGTATGTGATACGTTTGGGTTTATTTCTGGACAGTGCCAGCACACCCAGTGGAGCCACATGGGACTCACTTAAGAAAGGGGGCCAGGCAGAGTCTGGCTGGGAAGCCACTACCCTGCCGCACAACAGACAGCTGAGCCCAGCCCAGGAGCTCCAACACTGACACCCACAGAGCACCACACACTGCCTCTGCCTGGACTGAGCGAGGCACCCGGAAGATCCAGGGGTTCAGGGAATGAGTCCCTGCTCCTTGGGCAACACCAGGGTACAATTGTTATCTGTTATTCCCAATGTGGGCATCTACATTTTAAGTTACATAACTCTCAGATCAAGTGGCTTTTATTAAAAGTTTCTATTGATGGTAACAAATTGCTAATATAATCCTGGTTAATGTCTAATTCAAGTCTGTTTGCCTTTTAAAGGTATCTCACCAGTGCTACTTCAGTATTGATCGAGGAGAAGGAAACAACCTTACACTACTTGAGCACTGGGCATTGATGGGCATCCTCCCCTGAGCTGTCTCATCTTCTCCCGAAATCTACCAAGGTGGGCATCATCCTCAGAACCTTATAATTAGAGAAATGAAGGCTAGGGCAAGCCTTTCACTTTCTGAAGTCACAACCCATAGCTAAGATGCTTAAAGGTAATGTTAGCAAAACAACTTGTATTCCCAGAACTCTTCATAGCTTTTTTCTGAAACATAATTTTTTTTTTTTGTGGTACCAGGGATGAAATTAGGGACCGTGTGCTTGCAAGGCAGGCACGGTGCCACTGAGCTAAATCCCAAGCCCAGAAACGTGTTAATCTTAATGTTCACAGAATTTACCATGTGTCTTCTCGGTGCTCCTCTTCTTTGATGAGCCGCCTGCCTCTCCCATCCTCACTGCTTCCTTCCCTGCCCCTCCTCTTCCTCCATCTGAGAGCCCCACTCCTCAGCTGTCCCCACACACGGCCAGTGAGGGCTGCTCACTCTGCTCTTCCCCCTGGTGGCCTGCACTCTGTGGGGTCTCACTGAGGCACAGCTCCCTGAGGGGCAGCAAGCTCTCCACACACCTGTGCCCCAGGCCCTTTTCCCCACTTCTTTGAATCCGCTGATGTCTGATCAGTACCCGTGTCCCTTGCCATTGCGCCACCACACACGGAAAGGACGGTCAAGTGTGTCCACCCAGTAGCTCCTCCCATGTCTGCTTCTACATCACAGTAGTTTCTGAGCACCCCGGAGAGCCCCACGATCACTGGGCTCCCTGGCTCATCCCCGCGTTTGCGTCCTTTATAACCCGAATACACCGCGCTTCAAGCCCTCTGGAAAGTCTGTGGGGAGTCCTGCTGCACCTCTTCCATTCTACTGTTTCCTCTTTGCTCCTCAAATCCTTCATCTTTCACATTCAACTTGGGCTCAGCAGATCATCTCGTCACTGCCTCCTACAGAGAATCCCATGGTGTCCCCGATAACCACATCCTCCTCTGCTGAGCCCTCTGACCTGCCTACATCACCTTCACCCTACCGAGCTCTGTCTCTGGGGTCCCCAACTGTGCTTCTCTCCTGCCCATGGCTAATCCTTCACCTGGGCACCAGGTAACATCTCCACCACCTGCAACCACATGCTTGATAAACTTGCTGTGTTCATTGTCCCCTCTCCTCCCCTAGCTACACTTGCTTTCCTCTTTGGGCACATAACCGGGCCAGGCTCATACAAATGCAAAGCAACCTCTCCGGACACCGAGTCCTCTCTAGATGTCTCCGTGTTGCTCATAGTCCTTCCAAATCCCATTTTCAAAAAGTGATCCAGATATTGGATTTCTCCCCAGTGACCCTTCCCACCCCCGTATTAGCTTCAGTCCTCACCACACAAGCAAAATGGCTTTCATTGGGAATTCTGTGTCCTTCAGTACACTGGGCTTTAGGGAGGCTCACTCCACCAGCTTCCATTACAATCTGGCTGCATGTTCTTCCTTTACAAAAATGCTAAATCTAATATTACTTCCTATAAACAAAATCTCTCGGAGGCAAAATTATAAAAACCCAGCTATAAAATATGAAAGCATGTCCCAGAATCCAGCTGTTTTAAAAGCACTGGGTGGATTGTTTTAGGCTGGCTGTGCACTACCCTGCATGACCTGTAGCACTACAGGTACAATGAAAAGTACTGGCTGCAGCACAAGATTTTTCTTTGACTAAAGAAATTAAGCCCTATCTTATCAACCATAGCACAGAGTCAAGGATTTAAATTTTAAGAGGTTTGTTAGGCATCTAGCCAGAGTAGATCTTTTGTGGTATTTGCCATAATCAGTGCCTTTTCCAACTATGGAATCTGCTCCTCACGTGGAAGGCGAGTTATCCATGCAGAAGTTTCCTGTGCCCTTTGCGTGCACCTCTTTGTGGAGGTTTCTGAACATTTTTTTCAAGGGTACACAGTCCACCAGGATCGATAATGTAAGCACAGCTAAGCTAGTTGTGGCAGCTAAGGGTAAGACTGGTATCCACAGGAAAAGCAGCAATCCAGGAGGCTGTGCACTGGGAGTATAAATGCCATTTATCACATGGAACAAACACAGACTGCTGTGTTCCTCAGGATGGGTAAATTCCCTTGAGTGGAATTAGAGTTCCTGCAAAGCAGGTTGCAGTGTCCCTCAGGGGGACAGACCAGCTCCTTTAGTTAGAACAGCCTACCCTCCCGTTCTGTTCCTGGGCACTGGGTTGTAACCATCTGAGGAAAAGCTTTCTTCTGGCTTGAGACCAAAGTCTCATCTTTACCAGGCTGAATCTGTGATGTAGCAATCAGCATTAGTACCAGAAGGGGCCAAAAGTAACAGGGTGAAGATAAAAATTACACCGAGAACCTCTGTTAGGTAATGGGGACAAAAAATAGGCAAGACTCACTGTCAAAGGAAAAATTCTAAAGAGTCACACATTCCATCATGTCCCCTCACTTTAAGTAGAAGGACTGTGGTCCTTTGAGCCCAAGTTGTATGCTTACACCATTAGGACAATAACCAAAGCCTGCAGTGTACAGCTCCTGAAGGAATGGATGTGGTAGACAGGAGAATTGTCCTTGCTTTCTCTCTGGTAAACACTAGTCCAAGAATCATGACCTCGGCATTTATGGCTGTATCGGTTGGGAATGATGAATGCCTCGCGATGCTTTTCTGCTGAGCCCCAACAACAGCTTCTTTCTGACGCCTAAACCCCAGGTTGAGACCGCGTGGCAGTTACTGAAGCAGCCACTCTAGAAGAGGAGCTAGAGCCGTTGGTGAGCCGAGGCATCCCGAGTCTCCGGTGGTCATTAGTATCAACTTACGACAGGGAAGAATCCAGGACCGAGAGTGATTCTCAAACAGGGAAGGTGGGCATGGCATTAATTCCAGAGAGTATCGATCTAATTGTCAAGGTCATTGCCAATCCTTTGAACCTCAACAGCTTGAGGCTCCTGAGAGCTTTGTTAATTAGAGCTTTACAATTCCCTTGCTTATCTTTATCTTTCCCAAAGTTTAGAGTGACTTAAATTGTGAAGATTCTGAGTAACTATTGTTCTCAGAACCTTTACATCATAGTAATGGTGAAATAAGTGTCTCTGTTACTAAAGCAATAAACTGGAGTTCACCGTGGCAGGAGTATAAAGTCACTTCTTTTCCCTACCTGTTATAGCCACAGATGTCCACGAAGGTAAAGCCACAAGCTACCTGAAGAATAAAAACAATAATTAGGACTTACAGCTAATAATATTGAGATATTAAAAGACAGCTGAAGCTCTTGTTCCTGTGTATTCCTCAGTTTTAGGGGCTTATAAAATCGTGTCATTTATAGAGAGGAGATTAATCAGAAATATCCCCAGCAATACAATGAAAAACTTCAGGGACTTGATTCGATCCTTAGAAGGATTTCCTCCCATTTTTTATGGCAAATGTCAGGAAGCATATGCTGTAAATGTCACTTTTATTAAGGCCATCCTCTTCGGTACAAACAAAGAAATACAAGTTCTTCATTTTTCTGCCCATTGTGTAAAGGTTCTGTAGTGGCCAGGGAGCCTCTGTAACCCAAACACTTGAGACTCGTGTTCTCACCCAGTTCCATAAATCTATCAGCACAAAAATTTGTTCTTTTGCCTTTTCTCAGGTGTGAGGTCTAAGCAATAGCAATTAAACTTAGCCTCTGGGTTGATTTAATTATGCAAGAAGGGCCACATCTTTCTTTAGCATGATGGATGCCCTCAGTTGAGGTGAGGTACTGGAGAGAATTCAGGTGGGTGCACAGTGGACCCACTGACAGCACTGCCCCAAGTGGAGAGGCAAGGCCGTTTCTGAGCATCCATGTACTGTGTGAGCACAGCCCATCACCCTAGATGGTGGGAGGGTCCAGTGTAACCCCGCAGCCATCATTGGCTGGCTGCACCCATGGAGAAGGAGTGCCCCATCAAAACCAATGCAAGCTTCTGTTTAAAGACTGGTCATGCCAGGGGTTTGGCTCAGTGGTACATGTGCCTGCCTCACAAGTGCAAGGTCCTGAGTTCAATCCCTGGTACCCCCCCCCAAAAAAAGACTGGTCATACAGCAGTCAAGCAGCAGACCAGCATGGTGAGGTGAATATGCTCCTGAGCTCCGTATCTCTTCCAGTTCTGCAGACTCCTACAAAGCATTTCCTGTTTAAGAGCTGCACCAAAGTATAGTAGCATAGTTAAGCAAGCCCAAAGCATGGGCTCCTAAAACTCTAGTGTTGACAAACCTTTGAAAATTCTTCCATGCTCTGACTTACATTTGTATTACTAAGGCATCGAGAGTGCTTGCTGTCTGTATTAGTCAGCTTTTCCATTGCTGAGAGAAAAATGCCAACACCCAGAATTTAAAGGAGGAGAGGTCAATTTCTGCTTATGTTTGGGGGGATTCAGTCCATGGTCAGCTGGCTCTAAGAAACTACAATGGTGGGAGGGCATGGAGGGAGAAAGCTGCTCAAACGATGGCAGCCAGGAAATAGAAGAGGAGAGGGAGGAGCCAGGGACAAGAAAACACCCTTCTAGGCCACACCCTGGTGACCACCTCCAACCAGACTCCACCTTGTAACAGCACATTTAGCCACACGTCAATCCATGATGAGTAGAGTGTCTCTATGATTCAGTCACCTTCCCAAAGCCCTGCTTGGGGCACACTAGACTTGTAGGGGACATTTTAGATTAAACTTCAGCACTGCTTGTTGTTCAGTAAATTCAGAGGCAAAGGACCATCAATATCATAATAGGCCAGATACTCTGGGGGTTTTGAAATGGCCAAAGCCCTTCCAGAGGACACAGTGTAGGAGAGTAGGAGGGTAAGCAGTGCCACATGGTGTAGGAGGTCACCACAGAGTAGGCGATTGTCTCTGACATGAAATGAATTGCTTCTGATTGTTCCCTTCTGATTGGGATGAAATAAGAAACAATTACAGATCAATTGCTGCAGCAAGCTGTATTTATTTGCTTTGGTATAAATAGCACATCTGGAAATGCAGCTGCAAGTGACATCATCACAGACTAAGTTTGGAGTCATTAGCTGTCCCTTGGCACAGTCCACCTGACTCTACTCTAGCCTAGTGGGTAAGTTAAATAAGGACATCGCAGGAATCACCACCATGATATCTCTTGAATGCTTGGCGATGACGTTAATGTCTGCACTCTCCCAAAAGAAAGGTTATTTTTATTACCTTCGCTGGCTGATATTTGGTCTTTCCTATAATTTAGCTTCATCCCATGGAGTAGAGATTCTAGTAGTTTATAGAATACCCATTCATTCTCCCCACACATCCTGGGATGGGCTCAAATGTACAAGGGTGCTCGTGATACAAAACTGACATTGGCATTGGGTTCAAATAGGAAACACTTCAGGCCTACTGGGACCACATCAGACTCACTGAAGGAGTGCTTTTTTCTAACAAAGACTTACTAAGATGTTGTAGAATAGAGCAAAACTTTAAGGGACAGGGCAGTACCCAGGACCAGCAAGAGCAGCTATCATCCTTTGGATTGAAGGGTTGAAAGGAAGGTACAGTTCTCAAAACGTGGAAGGAGGATGTCAGAAGAGGAGCACCTGTAAGGACTGCAGCTTGTCCTTCTAGGGAGAGAGGGAGAACATTGCCACAAACCCGCCTCTTGTATCCTCTTCATACTTTCCATTGGCCAAACCAACTGGAAGCTGAAGGATGAGACAGTCAGCCTGCTAGGTAGAAGGCAGGACAAAGACAGAACAGGAGAGGAATGGAGGTGAGACCTGGCTCCCTTGTATTAAGAACCTGTCCTGCGCTTGCATTTTCACTTTGTTGGCAATCTGAACCTTTGCTGGTGGCTTCCATGAAATTTTTACGCTTCCAGATTTCCTACAAGGGCATGTTCTTTTCTTTCTGACTTGTGCTTCTTCAGCATTTCGAATAGCCTCAATTTTCTTGTATAATTTTCCATCTACTAGAGTAGCTTCCTCTTTCCCAACCAAACTTCACCGATCCAAAAACATTGCCTCCCTTAAATGGGGCCTCTTAGCCAAAAAAATTATCTGCGAGATAAATGATCTGATCAGAAAGATGAGAACGGAGCAGAGAGCAGGTTGATTTTCTTATGTTTCCTAGGCAAGCCCTGATACTCAATAAACCCTCATGAGAAGTCAGCTTTAGTCATAGCTAAGAACACAGCATGTCAAGACAAGTTCAGGTGTGTGTACGCAATGTCATTGTAGATGGGACACAGGCTCAATAAGGGAGTGTTCCTTTCTAGCCCTTCTCTCTGGGCAGCAAGACCTGGACTCCAGCAAGTATGGTGGGAAAATCCTGGTTGTATCTTAAGGATATGGAGAAGTTTACTACTTCAACACTGATGAAAAGTAAGAATTGAAAAATAAATTAACATGCACTTTTACATAAGAACTTCTCTAATTTACTGCACAACAAATTTCTCATTAAAAAGAGACAATAAAATAAGGGTGAATCTTACATAAACTTTGAGAAAAATTGTGGCAACCTCTTGTCTCTAGTTCCATCTATGATGTTTTTATTCCTAAACTGGGTGATGCTCTTGCTTACTACACATTTCTTGTCCCTACTGATGGATGCTTATGTGCTATTTCCTGATTTAAAGGGCTTAGTCTCAATATTGCATTTCTTGCTCAAGCTTAATTGAAAGCCATAGCAATGATCATAGGCTCGAAGTCTGGAGTACTTACACACCTACGTTTATTGGCTTTTTATTATTTTCAATTTATAAATAAGGAAACGAAGGCTCAGGATTCTTGTCTAAATCCACAAGTTGGAATCACAATGTAAGCCTGATTGTTCCTAACGTTATTTTTCTTAACCCTCGTTTTTTGCTCCTCTGACCCGGGAAACACTTTCTCTCTTGATTTCCACATGGGTGTGTGCTTTTCTTTCCCTCTCCTCTGTGAGCTGAGAATTCTGTTACTTCCTTGCTGATGTATTAGTCTCTCTGTGCCACAATGAGGGAAGGGACAGCCGGTTGTGTCAGGAAGAACAACTTATTGGTTGGGGTAAAAGCTGAACGTAATTCTCCTATTAAGAGACACAGTGACACATTGCTACATCCCAGGCAGGACCGTGACACTTCCCATGGACTGTTCCTCCGCGGGTTCCTGGGTTGAGATATTTTATTTTATCATCCAAACCAGAAACAGTTTTCCATGCATGATCCTGAGCTGCTCCCTGGTCACACAGCCCCTGGGGATCCCAGTCACGTAGGTCACTGGTGGAGGCCCAGGGTGTAGGGCCTGCTGCTCCATGGTGCCCTGCTTTCTAGCAAGTACTTCCTCTCCCCACACCGGCTGTCCAGGAAGGGGAGAGCTCCGTATTCACCGTTCAACTTTCCCATACTCACTACAAAGAGCAGCTATGGCCTAAAATAACAACAAAGTCTAGCTATGAATACATACCCTATTTTAGCTACTAAAAATGTTTCCCACAGATTGCTCTATTGATGCAAAGATCTTTGCAGTGTTTAGAAAAAAACAACGAACTAAGCTTTGTGACATTTTCAGGCATCTTACAAGCTGCTCAAATTATCTTCTGACAAAAGGCTCTGGCATATTCAAGGAGAGCTTTTAATCCATGAAAACCATGGAGAAATAGGCTGAGCCACCGTGCCACTTATCAGCAGAAGTAAAACGTGTCCTCTCCACTGTACCTGGATCTGTGTGAGTGGTCATCCGACAGCTCCTAATAAATGACGAAACAGCTCTCCTGTTCCAGCCCTCCAGAGGCATCCAGGGTCGCTGTACCTTGTGTCCTTGTTGTATTTCTTTCTCAACTTCAGACAGATGCTTTACATAGAAGTGTTTCACTACAGTCTGCATAACTGATTTCTAATCTACTACGGGTACTAGACACTGGTGAACAATTCAAATTCAGACTGAAGTCACCATGGTGAGACGTAGTTTACTGTTTTGGTTTGAGTTGAATTCCATCTTGGAAGAGAGACAGCTGCACAGGAAAGCCAGTGCATACAAGGCTGCCCTGGAGTCTTTTCCCAGGCTTTTCCCTGCACTGGGGACGTTGACGGAGACTGGGCCATCTTCTCTGGTTTCTTATCTAATTCATTCAAAATTCCTATACTATATTTGTAAAAGCACGATGGCCTTAATTTCACACGTATTTAACAGCTAGCGTGTAAGCTTTAAATAAATTTCATGCAGTGTAGATATCCTTACACCCAGACAACTGCTACCTGGCCACTTCCATTAACTTCCATGGGGATCTCAAATGAAACTTTCCCTGCAGCTAATAAATGGGGCTAGAGATTCACTGAGGAGCTTTATGGCTCATTGGTCATTTTCTTGGTAATATCTCTGATCATTCAAACACTTGCACACAAAATGAGTTTTCAAAATGGAAAATGGCATGGAACATTAAGGTAATGGGTGCAAAAATTGAAAGCCAGATTTATCTAACAAAAAGGATCATTTCCAATGGGTTTGAAACTCCACATTTAATAAGACGTTGCTCTTGTAGAAATAGCTACAATCTCAAGAGTTACTAATCAATTATGCAAATATTTGTCCCAAAATATTTGGTTAAAATCTAGCACAACCATTTAATTCAGATGTGTAATGGATAGTGAAGATAATTGGAAATATCCAGTTTTGAAAATTAACATAATGTAATCCAGATGGCCTTGCTAAAAGAAAAACTTGTTTAAAAATGAAATGCCAAGTAATAAATTCTTGTCTGAAAGCTCATTATCTATTTGTGTCCTTTTTTCTTTTAGGAAATACCACTGAAGTAACAGTATAGTGAATCAATAATGGGAAAAATTAAAAGAAATCTGATAGCATTTATATTTGATCATATATTATATTATGTTTTGTACTTTCACTTTCATTTGAATTTAACTTCTCAGAGTTTGTGTCATAATAAAATAATTTATGACCTTTTGGAGTTTTTGATAAGTTGGATCTGAGCTTGGATGAATTATATCTTTGTACTACCTGCACAATTTCACTAAGCAAATTAAGACTAAATAAAATAACAGAGAAATGCAGAATATCCTAAGTGCATTGTCTTTAAGTGCTTTCTAATTACAGCTGCCTGTGAGCAATTTTTAAAGTGCTCAATATTTTATATGCAATATCTCATTTAATTTTCACGACCACTTTATGAGGAAGGCTCCGTCACAGAATTTCCATTTCCTAGATGAAACCAATGTATTAAAAATGGCTGGCTTCTCCCAGGCCATTCAGAGAGTAGCTAGGAGAGCTAAAATTTGGCACCTGTTGGACCCCAGACCTCTGGTTTTGTCTGACCTCCCTCTCCAGAAGGTTTGAGTGAAGTAAGCATTGGTGGTCAGGAACAGAAGGGTGAGCTACACCTGGGGCACTGTCAGCAGCTCCCTGTTTGTTCAAATCACACTGCAGCCTTACAAGAACCACCAGAGTCCCTGCCAGTCCTGCTGTCAGCAGAAGAGGCTGCCATTGCAATAAAGCCATGACTTCACCTGAGGGTACTGAACCCCACTCACCAGCAGGTAGGGCTGGAAGAGTCTGGGACACACGTGAAGCCAGTGGGGGGGCATATTGGGCAGCCAGCAAGACAATAAAGTACTGAAACAATGAAGCAGAATGTTAAACAGCGGCCAGAAACGGAGGTCGTCATACGGGAGGACAGGGGAAGAGTGGAGGGGATCAAGGAGTGGATGGCAGGGTGGGTCACACTTTAAACAAGCAAACTGTCTAGACTTTGTTTTATTTTGTGGTTGTTTTGTGTTTTAGCTTGTTTTTGCCATGCTGGGGACCAAGCCAGGCATCTATGCAAACAAGGTCCTGGCGCTCACCCACCAGCTGGAGGGTGGAGAAAGTGGGTGATGTGCTGAAGGGCAGGTGGGACTGAGAGGAGCAGAGGGGACGCCAGTGACCACATCTGCGGACGTGCAGGTCCCACGGGTTCTCAGCCCGACACACAGAGGGATGGACTTCAGTGCTTTCGAATGGTGAGCAAAAGGCAACGTGACTTTTCAGAGATCGCAGTGGATGCTGGGGTGAGAAGAGGCTCTAGAGAGCGAGCGGAGAAATGGGAATAGTTGCAAAACTCCAGGCAAAACCTGACAGCGGCTGAGCCCAGGGCGTCGAGTGGTGAGCAGAGAAGCAGCCAGGCTCCGTGCTG
The DNA here is from genome assembly GCF_012274545.1 of Fukomys damarensis. Classification (NCBI taxonomy): domain Eukaryota; kingdom Metazoa; phylum Chordata; class Mammalia; order Rodentia; family Bathyergidae; genus Fukomys; species Fukomys damarensis. The sequence continues at coordinate 8,042,057 of NW_022900937.1, forward strand.
GCCTTAAAGGCTGAATGGACAGAATTCTGTAAGGGCTGCAGGCAGGCTGAGCATAATGGGAGCTGGAGAAGGAAGCAAAGAGAGGGTGAGGAGGATGCCAGTGTTCCTGGTCCAACGAGTGAGAGGAGCGGTACAGTCTTGCTCAGGTGCTAGGAATGAGCCCCTCCGAGAGTTCCTCGGAGAAACAGGACTGCCCTGCATTACAGACCAGAGTGTTGTTTCTCCGCTGAATCACTGTGGTTGCTACAGTGTGGACATCAGTTCCCTATGGCCCCTGTTCAAGTCTGGTTCCCAGCCTGGTGCTGTACGGGGGAGGCAGAACCTTTCAGGGTGGGACCTGCGGGACATCTTAGGGGCCTGTGCACGAGTTCTGAAGGGGGTCATGAGACCTCTGTCTTTCCTTTTCCCCCCAGCCCCAAAGTGAGTGGTCTCCCTGCTCCAGAGCCTCCCTGTGATGTGTGGTGTCACCCCAAACCACGAGGAAACTGTGAGCCAAGACAAACCTTCTCACTTTATAAGCTGATTGCCTAGGTATTTGTTATAGGATCAGAAAGCTGAGGAACACTTAATGATAAGTGTTTTATTTTTAACTAATGTCTTCTCTAAAATTGAATTCATTAGCATATATTCTTTCCATGGGCTCTAATTCCACGTCCCAACTTCACAGAGCTTTGTCTTCTCTGTGAGCAAGGAGTGGGGAGATCTGGGCCCCTTCTCACCAGGGAAGTCTAACACCAACAGAGCATGCAGGTCCCAGGCCCTGCACATTCACAGCAGCTGGACCTCACGTACCCTCCATAGTTTAAATGGTTATAAACACCACTGGTCATGGCTTTAGCATTTGGGACACCTGATTACCATGCACTTTCACCAACTCCACAATGGGACTTCTGCCCTTGACAGCAACTCAACAAATGCACTCCCCCCAAACAATCAAATTTAACAGTTTACTACCAACAACTTCACATTGTGTCGAGTACCCTACCTGTGATACTGATTTACTCCTCTTTCCTTACTGTTTGTTTCCCTCTTGGATCAGGTGGGGTTGATACCACATGTGCATTGCTTCAAGTTTACATTTTCCAAGCGAGTCAGCATGGCGTGGGCTGTCTGCGTACAGGCACGTGAGCTCTTCTGCCAAGGCTCTCTGGAGGTAGCTCTACTTTTCCAGGACCAGCTCTTTGACTTCAGGGAATATGGTGTATGGGGAGCTCTCTGACCGACGTAGTCAAACATCACCTGTCCACAAAAGCCATTCATTTCTTAATCACAAGAGTTGAGCTTTTCCTTTCAGTGTTTCTGTGAGAAGATTTCTTAATTATATAGAGCCAGCCCATCCATCAAAGTGGAATATAAATCAGCTATCAGATTCACTCTTAGCCTGGGTTTCCTCCTTGTTCTAGAGTGCCTTGTTATCTTAAATTGTGAGAGTCTAGAAAACTAAAATCGGTATTTCCCAGACTCCGGTGCAATTACAGTTCTAAAAGCAAATAGGGCCTATCAATCCTATGGAGGCGAGTAAGATTTAGAAGGTAGGTGGGGGAACAAAACCATCTTTCTGTGTCTTCTGGCATTTTTCTGATGGCAAATAGAACCTGGGGTTGTGAGGTTTTCAGCAGCAGCATTTCCTCATCATTCCAGAACTTGGGCATGATTGGGCCGCTCCCAAGGAGGTGGCTTTTTCTTGCCTCTGGCTTTCCAGTTCCTGTGTCAAAGGTATGGGATAGGTTTTAACTCAATATGGCCAGGGCATCCCCCAAGGAGCCGAAGAGTTCCTGGGCAGTCAGTTTTGGAGAACTGCCAGAGGCGCCTCGGAAGAGCTGGGCTGAGATCCTGTGTGGTTTGTAAGCCTAGAACTGGCTGTGTTGAACCCTTGACCCCTTAAAACTGAGCAGTCGCTGTTAGCACGACTGAGCACTGAAGAGTTCACATTGCTTATTGTGGCATCCTTGGTAAGGGCAAAAGTTCAAGGAGAAAATGCTGGCACCAGTAAGTGGAGGCTCATTAAATAAATATCACCAAAGTTGAAAAGATAAATGTGTAGGTGTCCGTGTGTGACTATGGAATCATCTCTGATTCCAAATTACAGATGCAATGTGCCATGCAAAGTATATAATTTGTTACAATTTGTGAGCAAGTATGACGGCAGATAATACAATGTGATAGGGCAGGGGTAGGGGGAAAAAATGAGAACCAAGACCTGTCATGTAAAGGTACAAGATCCCAATAATGAATGTAACTGTACTGTGTACCTCGAATGTACCAATAAACTCAATGAGAAAAAAAGTAGTACAGATGTGATAGAATATATACATATATATATAATAAATTAATTACATTGTTTCTGGGGAAGATACAGGTGGTTTCTTTGTGGCTTGGGAATATTGAATTGTATTATAGTAATTGTATTATAATATTTAAATTGTATTGTAATGCAGCCATAACACCTACACCATCCTCTTAGTCTGACTTTGAATATCTTTTGGCCGATATTTCTTTACCTGTTTATGTAATTCTTTGACAGTCTTTCCCATTGCTGTCCTGTATTTTTAGTAACTTGTTTTTGTTTTTTTTGCTGCCAGGGATTGAACTCAGGTCCTTGTGCTTGCGAGGCAGGCCACAGAACCGCTGAGCTAAATCCCTGGCCCCTATTTTTGTAACTTTATAGGTCAAGGGTTAGAGAAAGTTCAAGGACTGACGATGCTCACCAGAGTAACAAGAACTCTGGGAAAGGACCAGTGCTGTAATGCCTGGAATTTAGTGGAAGGAGTGACGGAGACAAACTGAATGTCACATGGAAGTTCCTCTACCAAACCTAGCAAGAACGAAGCTAAAAGAGACCCAGGGACAGATGACGAGGTCATCATTTCCTCATGGAATGGCAAAGCTAAACCTCGACTGGGGCCTTGAGGACTGTTACCAGTTCTGTTTCCAAGTCTTATTGTGTGGACCAGAGTGGTAATTATCACCACGGCACTGACTCTCCCACAGCGAGGGTATTGTGCCTTCTCCATTTCACAGGCAGTTGTTACAGACAGTGAGCCAAGTTTTCACAAAGGACTGATGTGGTGTGTAACATCCAGCTAAAGGATTTAAACTGTAACAGCAGGGTAAGTAACAGATCGATATTTCATATGCATTTTGTGTCCCTCAAACAATGATCCATGCTTTCAAAAGCAGAAATCAATAATGCCACAGCTAATTTATAAAATATTCCTATTATATGCTCAGTTGAAACCAGACCAGAACTTCTGCAGTCGTCGAATAAATGGTGACTGACGATAAGTAAAACACGTAGAGAACAGAGAATGCTGCTGTACAATACACTCAAAACCCACATATTTCACATATAATATAGTTGGTCGATATAATAGGCCATTAGGTTCAGTCTCCTAATTTTAACTGAATGATGTAGGTAACGATAATCTAGCTAACTTAATTGTGTGCATGACCAAGTGCTGTGTGATTTATTTATTCCATCCTAACATTTACACATTGAGATACCTAAAATTTGGAGAGGGGAAAATAACTGTCTAACATTGCAGTGCCGATGCAAATTCTTAAACTGCTATCTGCTATTCTGTACTCAGCCAGCCACATCTGTTTTGCTTTTGTTTATGACTTCTTCCCTGTTCCAGAGAGAATGCGACAGGGCACATTTAAAGACACCCGTTCCTTCTCCAGGTTCCTACCGGGAGTCAAAGCTGAGTCCACACCCGAAGATGCATTCTCCTCAGAGCACAGTTGTGTCAGTCCCATCGTTCGGCAGCGGAGAGCCCAGCTTTATGATTTGTGTCTAGAGATTCCCCAAAACCTCATGCGGGCACAGATGGGGCTTTTCAGAAGTGTCTGGATCTAGAGTGTGCGATGCTGGGATGAAATATGTGACACTGGGGTCAAGGGTGTGATGACTCAATTCGTCCACTGATTGGGCTGGCATAGTTCTGGGCGTGGGTAATGGGGAGGGTGCGAGTGGCACCAGCCAAAGGGCAGGCAGCCCGGATAGAATAGAAAGTACAGAAAGAGGGCCAGGTAACTTGGAAGGTCAGGTACTTTGTCTCAGCAACAAGAAAAGTAACTAAGACATCAGCTTATACAAAAGGCACCCCGAGCACACTACACCCGGCCTTGCATCCTAGGTCTCACCCTCCGGGAGAACATGTACTTGGGGACTGCCTGTCCCAGAGACACAGCCTGCCACCCATCGAGAGGGAGCGTGCTCCACTTTCAAAGCAGTCACACTCCTACTTGGCGATTGTCTGGGAAATGACCGGGATTCAGGGACAGCATTCTTGGCAGGAGTGTGTGTGACCAGTGACAAGGTCCTGGGGCGGTGGCTGCGTTCCAGTTCTGATCTGGATAGAAGGGGTATTTTCTTCCCTTTTCCATCTCGCATGATGAAAGGCCTCACCTACATAAAACACAGTTTCCATGTAGGATGCTTTCACTGCCTTTTAAGACCTGGAAACTCCCACATCTGACAAATGTAAAATTTGGCTGAGGGAGCTGCCCACCTCCTCTCTCAGCCCCCGAAGCTCACATACATAGAACCCACAGTGTTATCAGAAATTGCCTTAAAACTAAAATTTAAACTTTAAAGTGTGCATTGAGTAGTAATCACTTTCTTTACTGGGAGGTCACTCAGGTGTTTTTAGAAAATGTAAACAGCATTCATCAGAAGCACTTTCTAGAAATTAAATTGAGCCTCAAGGGACATGATATCTCAAAGAGTAGCTACCTCTCGTTGGTCTGCTGCCTTCTTGCAGTTGCCCAAAATTCAACATGGGAGAAAAAGGCTGGAGCTGGGTCCAGGAAAATTTCTAGGACAATTCTGCCTACAGGTTTAGCTCTGGGTTTTAGGTTCCTTACCATGAAATTGATTCGCTGTGATTCCTGCTTCTTTCCTTGTCAGGATGTCTTTGATGATCAACACAGAATGAACGAGTGAAAAGAAAGTCTTCACTAATTATATCCCACCTCAGAAATCAAATGAGCAGTGTATTGTGTCCTTGCTGAAGGGAAAAATGAGCCTCTTCGCTCAACCCAAAGAAAGCTGACTTACCTAACACGCCCATTCTTTCTTTGCTGTCTTCAAATAATAGCTTATGTTGGAGAAAACTCACTGTATTTTCAATGGGCAGCCTGTTTTTATGTTTGTTTGTTCGTGTTTCATTTGTATCAATCAGTTTTACAGGAAAGTGAAAGAAGAAATATCCAAAATGGTGGGAGATGGTGAAATGGGTGACCCTCCCAGCACCCAGCCAAATGGACTTCCGCAGTCTAAATTATACCATGTTCTTCTCTACGAGATGCAACAAGTTGTTTCCTAGAGATGAAAAAAAAAAGTAAACAAAAACAACCATAATTTCCTTGTAATGTAGTCTTTACGGTTTACCAATGTCCACAAGTAATGTGATAAATGTTTACGTGTGTAAAAGGGCACATGTGAGCTTACATACACATATAAACACATGTATATCACATGTGAAAAGGTCAGTGGGACCTGCGTCCTTTCCAGAGATGAAAAGGGACAAGCGAGCCCATAGGAGAACCTTCTCAAGGAGTAAGGTTAGCTCCACCTGATCTTCTACTTCCCAGAGGAAGAAAGTCCTGCTGGGCTCATTGAGCTTTGGCATTTGGCAGCCCACGCTGAGCCGAGCAAGGCTTCCATGGAACTGGACAGTAGATGCTCCCTTAGTTCCAAAACCTTGTATCTCTCCTCACTCTCCCAAGACATCGCTGTCCTGTGTGCCCTCACAGGCAAACGTTACCAGTGCTCCCGCTGGATTTGTTCAAAGTTCAGACTTCAAAAAAGAATAATCATTTAAACGTATTTGATCTAACCATTCCATGTCCTAGAAGACACCACTTTTGCATGAGATGCTACCATTCTATAAATGCAACGACTACATATTTCTTTTCCATGATTGCTTTGCATAGTAGTTGGAGTTTTTTTTTTTTAGACCACTCTAGTTTTAGGAAAAAAATTAAAAAGAACAATTGCTAGGTTAACTACTACGAAAAAAATTAACCCTTCAATATTCAGGAATGTTCTACTCTCCTTTTCTGGGTTTTATTATCTAAGTCCTTCCATTTTCCCCAGTGATGTTCCCTGCCCCATTCCTCCAACCTACGATATGCAATTCACACAAAGCCAGGGGAAATCAGACAACTGGTGTTTCAGAATTTTCAGGATGTAGATGGATCCACTGGCAATGTTCACTTAACTTGGGAAATATTTTTTGTCCTCTCTTAGCCGGTTTCCAGCAGATCTTTCTGCCCTAAATCTTCGAGTCGGTTGAGCTTGAACTCATTCACGTTGATGACACTTCTCAGCTGTGACTCACCGCCTCCTGTCGATTTGTATGAACAGCAGCTGTCAGCGTGGGCTGAGGAGAGGGTTCAGTTGTCAAGCAGAGAGTTGGATGGTTTGGATTTACTCTTCATTTCTATTTCTTTCACTATTTTTCTTACGTGGTGCTTCTTCTATAGCATGACTGCCTTCCATGACTGCCATCGAAAGAATGAGATAAAGTGAAATTTTTCCTCAAGTAGTCCTTACCCCTAGTTCTGTTCTCTGTTGCGCTTTTCTTTTTCATGAATACTTTATTCTGCAGAGGAGCTTTAGGTTTACACAAAATGGGTTGGAAAGCACAGAGAGATTGAATATAAACCAGACCTCACATGCACCACCTCTGGCCCTGCCAGCATTGTCCATGGCAGCGGTAGATTTGGAACAATAGGTGGCCCTCCTTTGATATGTGGCGATCACCTCAAGTCCACAATTCACCTGACCTTACCACGTACAGTCTGGGTTTAGAGACGCATAGAATGATGCATGTCCACCTGTGCAGCAGCTTACAGAGTGGTTTCAATGCCCCACCTGTCCGCTGTTCCATGCTTATCCCCACCCACCTTCCTTCCCCTCACACCTGGCAACCACTGATCTCTTTTCCTTCTCTGCTCTTTCACCTTCCCCAGAATATTGTGTGCTTTAGACCATGTGTACCATTTCCTGAATGATTTCTTCCCCTTGGTCATGTGTCCTCCACTAGCAAAATCAGAGCACTATAGATAGAGGAACATATTTTGTTACCACAGACTTGATATACTACAGCAGTGCAACAATAATAATAAAAGTGAGATGGCTCTCTGCAACTTTCAAAGGTAAGATTAGGACTATAATCTGGGAATTTTCTCAGGATAACTGTTACCTCTGCAGTGGCATATTTTGGGGGCCAACAGGAAATGAGTTAGTCCTACACTGTTCCATTGCATGCACCACAGCTTATCTGCTCTTGTGCTGGAGTGTGTCTCTGTCATGGCCAAGTTTTAGTGATTAAAAAGAAAGCTTGCATCAAAATTCTGCATGTAGGCTGTGTGTGTACTTGTTTTCAATTCACGGGGGCAAATTCAAAAAGGAGACGCTGGTGAATCTTATAGGGACACTTAGCGGTGGAGGGAATGGCCAAACTGCTCTCCCACGTGGCTGTTCCACTTTGTGTTTCCACCAGCAAAGAATGAGCTCCTGTCTCCCCACACCCTCACACACCCTGAGGCAGGCAGGTCATTATTTCTGAGTTCAGTCATTACACTAGGGGTAGAGTGGTGTTCCGTTGTTTCTTAATCGCACGGAACTAATGGCATGGCATTGACCGTCGTCCCAGTGCCTAGTTTCCATCTACATATCTTCTCCTATCTGGTGTCTGTTCAAAGGTTTCCAATTTCTAAACTGAATTGTTCATTTTTGTAAGTCTTCTTTATTTATTTTGGAGAATAGTCCTTTATCATCCGTCTTTTGCAAATATTTTCTAGCTGCCTGTTTTATCATTCTCTTCACATTGTCTTTTGCAAAGCAATAATTTTTTAATTTTAATGAAGTCAAACTCATCAATTATTTATTTTATGGATAATGCCTTTGGTGTCACCACAATCACCAAGGTCGTCTAGATCTTCTCTTATATTATTTTCTAGGAGTGATGCGTGCTTGTATTTTACACATGAGTCTATGATGAGTTTTGAACTAATTTTTGTGAGGGGTATGAAGTCTGGGCCCGGATGCCCTATTTTTCGGTAGCCATCTAGCAGACTCAGCACCAGTTATTGAAAGCAGTATTCTTGCTCTAGGATGTTATGTACCTATATTTATGCATAACTAATTGAAGCTCTTTTCTTTGGTTCCACTGACACAAGTGTCTTTCTTTGCAACACCACCTCTCGCTTTTAGATGTCTTGAAAGTATTGAGTGTCAGTATTGGGACTTTGTACTTCACGACTGAGTTGTCCGTGCTAGATCTTTTGCTTCTCCATATGAATATTAAAATTATTTTGTTAATTTCCACAAAATAACTTGCTGGAGTTTTGACTAGGATTACTTTGAACCTATAGGTCATGTTGGAAAGAAATGATATCTTGCCAATATTGAGTCTTGTTATCCATGAATGTGGAGTATACTTCAATTATGTAATTTTTAATATTTTTTTCTCCAGAGTTGTATAGCTTTCCTTGTATAAGTCATAATATAATATATATTGCAGAATATATCCTGGGGTGGTGTTATTTTGGTGCTAATATAAATGGTAATATGTATTTAACCCTAAATTCTTTAGTGATAGGAGAGTAATTGATTTTTTGTACCCTAAACTTTTATCCTGCAACCCTACTTTTTAGTTCAGAAGCCTTTGTATTCTCATCTATGATTAAAGACAGTTTGGTCTCCTTCCTGGCAATCTGTATATCTTTTCTTTTCTTTTCTTTTCAAATTGCCTTAGCTGAGACTCCCACGATGACTCTGTGAAGCAGTAGGTAGAGAGATACCCTTGCCTCCAGTGGATTTTTCAGGACAATTTCACTTCCTTACTGTTTACATGATCTGAACTATAATGTGTTTGTTGATGTTATTTAGTAAGTAGGGGATGGGTCCTTTAATCCTAGTTTGCTAAAGATTTTTAACGTGAATGCATGGTGAAGTCTATGCAATCCTTTTTCTAAATTTGTTGATATGGTCATGTGATTGATTTTCTTTATCCTGTTGGTCTGATGGATTGCAAATTTGACTGTTGAGCCAGGCTTGAGCCCCTGGGAATAAATTCCCCTAGGGCTAGTGTCTCACCTTTTTTACAGATTGATGGGTTCTCTTTCCTTATATTTTGGTGAGAATTTCTGCATATATTCATAAGCGTGATCTGATTTTTTTTCTTACTGTGTCTTTGGTTTTGGTATTATGATTATGCTAGCATTATAGAAGAAGTTAAGGATTCCTTCTGATTATGTCCTCTGGAAAAGTATAGAGTATTAGTTCAATTTCTCTCTTAAAATTGGCTGTAATTCATTGAAATTTTTGGCTTGGAGCTTTCCTTTTGAAAAGTTATTTTTAATTTTTGAATTTCTTTAATAGATTTGACTTATTCAGATTTTCTCTTCCTTCTTGCATGAGTTTTGACATTTTCTAAGTTATAGGTAAGTAGTTCATTTCATCTACATTATCAAATAAGTGGGCACTGAGTTGTCCATACTATTCCATTATTATCACTTTAACATCTCTAGGAATCCTGGTTACATCCCCTCTTTTATTTCTAATATGAATCATCATGACCATCTCCTTTTTTCTTAATTTCACTGGCTAGAGACTATCGATTTTGCTGACATTAAAAAGAACAAGATTTAAAAATTTAATTGATGACTTCATTGATTTTCTTCTTCAATTTCCTTGATCTCTGCTCCTGTTTTTGTTGTTGATGCTTATTTGTTTGTTTGTTGTTTTGTTTTGGTTTAAACAATATCTCAATCTGTAATTCAGGCTATCCTTGAACTTACTAGTCCAGGCTGGCCTGGAACATGTGGCAACCCCCCTGCCTCAGCCTACCAAGTGCAGGGATTGTAAGCATGCACCACCACATCCGACTTAGCTCCCATTTTTTAATAATTTTTTCTTCTGCCTAATTTCATACAGAGGATCAAACTGTTTGCGAGGCAGGTGGCAGAACCACGGAGCCAAATCCAGCGTCTTCTGCCTAATTTCGATTTGACTCTGTCTTCCTTTTCTAATGTTTATGGTCACATTCTAGACAATTAATTTAGCTATTTCTTCTTTTCTAATGCAGGTTGAGCATCCCTAAAATGAAAAGCGAAATGTTTCAAAAATCTGAGACTTTTTGAGCACAGACCCGATGCCACAAGTAGAAAATTCCTCAGCTGACTTGTGTGACAGACCAGAGTCAAAGCACACGCGATCCCTTCAGTTTCCCCAAGGATGAAGCCCCGCTCCCCCAGCGCCAAGAGGCTGCCGGGTGCCCTCCCACGCTTACCCGGCCTCCCACGCCGGAAGTCCCTCAGGGTGATCCAAATGGCCCCCGAGCCAGCTGCGTACAGCGATGCCAGTTGCCCCCACAGTGCTCCATGACACTAAGGCCTCACGCATTACTCAATGTGTGATTTCTCTTGGCGTCGGTCCGTCATGGGGGGGATTGTGTTGCTCGCTCATCTTGAGCTCTGTGCTCTAAAGATACTGCTGAAAATGTAGGAAAGGGCTTGTAGATGGCCAAAGGGGAAACAGTGATAAGAGAAAGAGGAAGTTTTTATCAGTAGCACAGACTGTCGACCTCTGGGAGGAACTGGACAGAGCTCAAGTGCAGATGCTTTACAGGAGAGCACAGTGCTGGGGCAGCCTCCATCTATGACTTGAATAAACAGTTCAAGTTCTACTCCCAAACGATGAACAGACGTGAATCAGAAATATTAGACTTTGCATATACAGTAACTAAAACCAAAAATCTCCATTAAGTGTCAGGCACGGATCTCTCAGTGATGCCATGAACACATACGAGTTAATGGTGTGCTTGTTTTGAAACAACAAAGATCTCCACGATGAACTGAGAACCAGAGGTAACTGCGAACATCCAACAGCTTGGTTGCAGAGATTTAAGAACAGCCATAGTAGTAAAAGTTTATATATTGAAATGGTAATTAGCGATTGCCTGATCAAGAAGCAGAAAGGTTTTCACTGGTGAGTTTCCTAAGGTTATTGCCGATGAATATTTGGTGTCAGAGCCATTGCTGTTTGGGGATTATTATCCCAGGAAGATGCTGTTGTCGGTACATGCTCATCCTCCAGCAATAATTCTCATAAAAATTAAGTTTACTCTACGTATTTTTCTCCAAATGTGACCTTATTGACCCAGCCATGTGACCAAATTTTTTTCCTCATTATGTTTATTGGTACATTTTAGGTATACATCATGACCACATTCATCATTGGGAATTTACACCTATGCATAATATATTTCTGCTCTTATTTTATGCACATTCCCCTTCCCTCCCTTCCACCCCTCCACCTCTCCCTATCTACAAAAACTTTGTTTCAATTTTTCCTTCTTTTCTCATATTTCTTCCCTTCTTTTCTTTCCTCCACCTCCCTACTTCCCCTTCCTTTTGGACCTTTTCTTTCTATTTTATGTTATCTATTATACATTTTGGCTCTCATTTATTCTTGCAGTTTCTCACACCAGAGAAACTATTCAGTATTTATACATGTCTGACCTATTTATTTTACTTAAGACTATGGCCTTATTGTGCATCCACTTAGCTACAAATATCTCTAGTTTATCATTCTTTATGGCTGAGTAGTGCTCCATTTTACGAAGAAGAACACCTCTTTTTTATGCAATCGCCAGTTGATGGCCATATATTTCTCTGTATGATTCTTTTAATACTTTTGGGAAGATACCCAGCAGGGGAATAGCTGGGTTAGATGGAACCTCTAATGTTAGTTTTTTGAGGAATCTCCACACTAATTTCCACAGTGCTTGCACCAGTCTGCATTCCACCAACAGTAGAGAAGGGTACTTTTTTCCCACAGCCCCACCAGCATTTGTTTTTGGTTAATTTATTGTCAGCATCCACTCTTTCTGAAGTGAGGTGGAATCTCAGTGTTGCTTTTACCTGCATCTCTTGAATGATCAGTGATGCTGAAAATTTTTTCATATATTTATTTACTGTTTCTACTTCTTCATCTGAGAAATGTCTGTTCATTTCAGATGCTTATTTTTGGGTTGGTTCTTTAAATTTTGGGGTTCTGATTTTTTCCATTCTTTGTATATTTGAGTTAGTAGACCTTTGTCTGAGGAACAGCTGGTAAAATTTTTTCCCACATTGTGGGTTTTGTCTTCACTCTGTTGGTGGTTTCTTTTGCTGTGCAAAAACTTTTAAGAAGAGACCAGTTGTTGATTCTTTGTTCTAGTTCCTGCGTAGCTGAAGTTTAGTCCAGTCTTTTCCTATGCCAGTGTCTTCAAGAGATCTACCTAATTTATCCTCTAGCAGGTTCAGTGTTTCTGTTTTAATATTTAGATCTTTGATCTACTTTGATTTTAGTTTAATAGTGAGAGATATTGGTCCAGTTTTAAGTTTGGCAAGTTGAAACCCAATTTTTCCAGCACCACTTATTAAAGCTATCATTCCTCTAGTGAGGGTATTTGACACCTTTATCAAAGATGAGGTGGCTAAGTGCGTCTGGAGTTGTTTCTGTGCCTTCCGATATCTTTCAATGATCCTTGGGTTGTTTCTTTGCCAGTGTCATGCTGTTTTTATCACAGTAGCTTTGTAATTTAGTATCAAGTGGAGGATCATGACACCCCTTTCCTTGTCTCTGTTGTCTAGAATTGGTTTTGCTATTTGTGGTCTTTTCTAGTTCCAAATGAATTTTGGATTATTTGTTCTAGTTCTGTGAAATATGTTGTGGGAATTTCAATCAAGATTGCATTGACTTTACATAGCAGTTTTGGAAGTATTGCCATTTTCACTATATTGGTCCTTTCTACTCAGGAGGAAGGGAAGTCTTTCCATTTTCTGATATCCTCTGACATTTTTTTTCAGAGTGCCAGTTTTCAGACCAGAGGCCTTTTACTTCCTTTGTTGGATCAATTCCTAGGTATATCATTTTTAGGGATGCTACTGTGAAGGGAGTTGTTACTCCAGATTCTCTCTCGATGAGTCTATTTTTCATGTATAGGAAGGCTATTGATTTTTGAGTGTTGACCTCATATCCACCCATATCCAGCTACTCTAATGAATTTGGTTATTAAGTCTAGAAGACTTTTGGTGAAGTTCTTGGGGTCTTCTATGTAGAGTATCATGTCATGTGCACAGAATGAAAATTTAACTTCTTAATTTCCTATGTTGATTTATTTCTCTTGTCTAATTGCTGTAGTTAATGCTGCTAGAACTATACTGAACAAGAGTGGTGAGAGTGGATATCCTTGTCTTGCTCCTGATTTTTGCATGAAAGATTTCAGTTTTTAACCATTTAGTATGATATTAGTTGTTGGGTTTTCATAGATGGCTCTTATCAGGTTTAGATAAAGACCATCTATTCGAATTTTTTGTAGGATTTTTAACATGAATAGGTGGTGGAATTTGTCAAACTATTTTTCCTACATCTATTGAGATGATCATATAGGGTTTGTCCTTGGTTCTACTAATATAGTGTATTACATTTGTTGATTTGCTTATGTTGAACCATCCCTACATCCCTGGGATGAATCCTGCTTTGATCAAGATATCTTTAGATCAATGAAGGGTAAATGCAAGTACATCTTCCTCAGCAGCACACTGCAGTAGTGAACAGAAGTGTGGGCATGGAAGAGTCCAAGGAAGTTCATCCTGAAGCTGGCCTGCATGCCATCATCATCTTTATGCTTGTGAAGGGCCTGGATGCACATGCCTGAAACCATCTTGCTGCTCACTGCTCACTGATCATGATAAACAAGGTGGAGACTTTCAAGAACTTTGTGCATCGGAGTTCTTTGTAGACATAAAGAAATGAATATTAAAGGTGTTTTTCACATTGATAACGAGGATCCAGCTACTCTCCCTTTGACTTACTGTGAAAAGTCTAAGTGGTTCTGAATTAAGGTGGATGTGATAATAGTGACAATGAAGATGAGATGAAGCAAAGGAGTCCACGGATCACATGGTGAGATATGTGATATGCTCACTCCTGCAGCAGAACAGAGAGCATTCATAACAGAAACCATACCCATATACACAATCAGAGACTAAGACAAAAATGGTTTTAAAAGAGACCGCTCCAGAAGGAAACACACTAAGAGGTCATCAGATGTGTCTCTTCATCCCTAAAGACTGTGGTTCTTTGTGATATGTCAACTGGGGTGGAAAAGCTTAGCAGATTAGTGGAGTGCAGCTCTGATTGTCTGTGGATGATTGGCAGGTAGGCTCCAGTCTGAGGAGGGAGGACCTGAGATGTGGGTGGCACCTACCAACAGGCTTGTAGCCTGGATGGAATAAACAAGGAAAGCGGCAAGCCTGCCTCTTGCTCCTTTGGAGGGGCTCCCGTCTTCACCATCACCTTGGGATATTCATCTGAAGTTCCTTCAGGCTTCCAGCACAGACCCTTCAGCCTTCTAGTCCAGAGTCACACCAGACTCTGCAGTGAGCTCCAGGAAATCGATGTTCTACCTTTCTCCATCTCTCCAGGGCACACTTGGCCATTTTGCTTCCACCCCGATGCCATGAGTGGCCATTGTAATCCCACATGGTAAATATTTTATATTCAGTCTGTCCCTATAGTGAATGCCAACTGATGTGGTAATACTTCCCTGTCCTGTATCTGCTTCTGATGTTCCTTCTTAATAAGAAATCAAGTGCCTTATAATCAAGTGCAGCATCCTAGGGAGAGGCTGACTGCTGCCGTTGGCTGTTGTTGTGTTGCCTAGCAGCAGTAAAGGGCTTCTGGAGGAGCTGCCAGACCACATCGTCTCTCTACTGCATTAATCCTATTCTATATTTTTATGGCTAAGGACTTATGTGAGATTAAGTGTAAGAAAATGATTGTGTGTTGATAGCATATAACTCCAGAGTCTGGATTGATAGTGACATTAAACAACCACAGATGGACCCTATAGTAACAGAGTTTTAGTGACACTTGTGCTTCAATGGTTCACTGTAGGTGAACTTTGCTTATTTAAAATATCGCATAAAATAACCTTGGAGGCTTCTATATAAGATGTATATGAAACAAATAGCCTTGGCTCCTCCTGCCAAGGCAGCACATTATGCTATGAAAATGTTCTAAAATCATAAATACCTTTGTCCTAAGCATTTTGAACATCACATTCTCATTCAGTACACACATTCCGTGCTGTAAGTTTTCTTCTAAGAACTGTCTTGGATGCACCCAGTTTTGATAGGTTTCACTTCAGATGCATGTAGTTCAAAATAAATTTAAATGATTCATAATATTTCTTCTTTGATCCATGTGTTATAAAAAGTGGGTTTTCAAATATACAAACCTTTTGTGTTTGCAACTATGTTTTCATTATGGATTTATATTTTAATTTCATTGTGGTTTAAGCACAGGTGCTGTGTCATTTCTAGTCTTTTAAATTTGTCAAGGTGTGTTTTATTTCACAGAATGTGCCCTAACTCGGTGGATATTTTATGTAAACTTGAAACAGATGAAGCACTTACCAGATTTCCGTGATATTTGATTGATTGATTATTCTATTGAGTTCAATGATGTCCTGACTGATCGTCTGCCCACTGGATTTTTCACTTTCTGATGGAGGGGCTTGGAATTCTCCAATAGTATTAATGATTTATCCATTTCCCCTGCTGTCCTGTCCATTTTTGCCACACTCAACATGTACATGTATTGAGAACTGCTATTTCACCAGGACAGTCTATCCTTTTATATCTGCATCATGCCCATCTTTATTCCTCATAATTTTCCTTGTTCTGAAATCTGCTGTGTCTAAAATAGTGCAAAGAATTAAACTTTATCTGTGGTTAATGTTGGCATGGTGTTTTTTCCTCCAACCTTTGCCCTTAGCATATTCCTTTACATGTAAAGTGGATTTCTTCAGATAATCCACAGCTGGGTGTTATTTCCTTCATCAGCTATGATAATCTTTTAATTAGTGTAATTATGCCATTGCTGTTTAAAGCTGTATTAATATTTGCCACATTTGTTATAACTTCTTATTCATTTGCTTTGCTCTTATTTGTTGTTTTCTTCCATTCTTCTTCTGACATTCGTGGTTTAGTGGAGCATTTTATATCATTCTATTTTGTCTCTGTTACTCTCATTTATACTTATGAATTATTATTGATAAATTGATACATCAATACCTAATCAACTATAGTTCCTTTTGCTTTTTCAGTATTTGCTCTAGAGCTTGCAATATTTACAACTGATCGAACTCCATTTTTCAGTAACATCATATAGCTACATAAGGAATACACGTACCTTGAAATAAAAATATATTTCTCAAGCCTTACTATCTGGATATCGTAGCTGTCATTCATTTCACTTAGACAAAAACATACATCTGCCCGCATTAGTGCTGTTATTTTTGGTTAAGAATGAGAAAAGTCAAGGTGTTATTCTACCTTCATTTATTCCCTCATTGGTGTTCATCCTTTCTTTATGCAGATTCGAGGTTCTGACCCACCTTATGTACCTTCTCTCTAAAGAACTCTTTTAACATTTCTTGTAAATATTTTCTATTGGCAATAAAGCCCTTTCATTTTTGTTTGCCTGAGAAAGTTTTATTTCTCTTTCACCTTTGAAGTATAATTTTTCAAGTTCCAGAATGCCACATCGATGGGAATTGTGTGTCTCTGAACACTAAATCTTTCTTTCCCCTTGCATGATTTGAGAGAAGTTGACGTGTTTCTGATTCTGTTTCTCTAGGTAACTCTCTCCCCAATGCAAACACCCTGGGTTTCTTTCTAGGACATTCTCTTTAGTTTGCTGTAGCTTGAAAATGATATTTATAGGCGTTGTGTTTTACATTTTCATGCTTGATTTTCTGTGAGCTCCCTGGATTTGTAGATTTATGTTGACATTAATTTGAAAATATCTTATCCATTATTGCTTTAAATATTGACTTCTTTTACCCTTTCTCAGTTTGGGGTCCTCTGCTTGTATAAAATGTTATTCTCCATATGTGTCTCTCTGTCTCCCCAATTTGGGGACAGCTTTTTGCCTCCTGACCTCCCTTCTATGAGAGATAGAAGACATTGTTGATTTTTGGTCGGTTCAGGTTTTCATGTATTGTTGGAACAGTGAAGACTTTGGGAAGACCAGAACTGGAATTCTTTTTGAAGTCTTTGTAGAAAGACAATATTAACTACTTTATTAACTACTTTTTTTTTGATTGGTTGATTATATTTGGGAATAGTGAAGATTAGCATGGGTACTGAGTGGCAGGGCTCTGAGACACTGCAGTGTGAACTAACACAGGCAATTTGTCTTAAGTGGCAAATTATGAAGTTTGTTGTTAAATCATAATGGAGGTGGAAAATAATAAGGCACGAATCATCATGGGACCTAGGAAATAGGACAATTAGAAGGAAGTTATTAGTTTTTCAGGAGAAGTGTTAACAGAGGAGTATGTTTTCATTCTATACCCTTAGGTCTCCATTTTTAGACAAAAATAATCTTAGGATGGAAATAGGAAATTTAATAAGAAATTTCCCAGTTTATAATTAGTAAATATCCTTTCTTCTTACCATTTGATTTTCTGAATTCACCTACATTTACGTCTTCCACAGCAGTGTACAGGAAAAAGTCCTCAATAAATATGTGTTAACAATACGAGGAATAATTTGTGTGGACAATGTCGTCATTTGTCATGTCACTGTTTTTCATGTGAGAATTTGAGTAAAAGAATGGAAAAAAATAAAATCGTTCATTTTTATAAGATTAAAATGAATTTTCAAAGGTGATTTGAGAGTAAACGTCAAGGTAACATTGGGTCTGAGTTGATTTTATCAATAAGCGATTATTTACCACCTGTTATTTTTAGAGCATCATGAAAACAAGCTGAACAGAACGGATTCTGCCAAACAAAATATAATTGGGTAGAAAAATGCCTATAAGTATAATATATTAATTGCAACAAAAACAAAAATCTGTTTGAAACATTTCTACCTAAAAATATAAGAAGTCTGGGGGAAAAAATAAAAGAATGAAGCTCTGAGGAATAAAAAAATATAAGTAGTTTCAGGAAGAAATGTATTAAGCTGGGCTTGAGAAGTCATTACTCTGCGTTAGTCTTTAAAAGCAAAGAATCCCACAATGGCTGGAACCTCTATCCAGGAATTCCTTCATGCGTCTCACGAGTGATGCTGAGGGTGGAACCCCACAGGGCTTTGGATGTACTAGACAAGCATTTTCCACCTCAGCTGCCTCCTGAGCCCTTGCTTACACATCATGACACAATTACACCAAAAGCTAGCTTGCATTCTCTTATTTGTCACAAAAGAAAAAGAGGAGTTTTATAGAGATTGTCACAGCTTAATTTTTTTAAATGGTAAAAATCAGGATTCTCATGCTAGTATGAAATGAATATAAGTCAAGGATTTTATAGTCTGATGCTAGAACAGGTCTAGGAGCATGGGAAAGGCCAGTCTTGTATGCACTAAACTGAGAACCATGAGGGTGAAGGAGCTGAGTTAGAAACAATCTGGCTGGTGTCTCACAGTGCCCTTAACCATAGTCTTTGGGGCTATTCACTTCGCAAGAGAGAAATTATTTGCATCTCTACCAAACAAAAATGTGCAAGTTCCCCCTCAGTCCCAGGCCGAGCTGCAAAAGGACTCAACTCTAGGGCTTCCAGCCCAGCGCTTGACAGGTTCTGCCCTGGGAAGAAATGAGTTCACACCTTCCTACCAGGGTTTTATCAGAGCTTGCCTACCAAGGCGAAGAGAACTCCCTAAACCAAGCCATCCTATCCCTTCGAAGGTTGGGGGTTCACTGGAAAAACTCCTCAAGCTCAGTCCCAAATACAGACTCCTTACAAGCTGAGCCCAATCATAGAGCCCTGACACACGTGACACATGTGTCCCTAACACGGCTCAGCATGGCACTGCAGGCCAGCCACGTCCATTCCTTTCACCAGGTACATCATGTTCAGTTACCAAGCAAAAGTGTGGTTGTGCGAAAGGCAAAGAACACAGTTTGAAAGGATAGACCAAGTATCTGAGCCAGATGGGCAGGAGTAATGAAATTAGCAGGCAGGAAATTTACAATAAAGATGATTAATAAGTTTTCTGCTCTGTGGGTAAAGTAGGCAGCATGGAAGCAGACATAGGCAAGGCAAGCAGGGAGACAGAAATCCAAAGAAGTCAACAAGAAGAGCTCAAGATAAAAATACTAACAAGAGCCAAGAACCCCGTGGGTGGTCTCTTCGGTAGACTGCACGCAGCTGAGCTCACAGGTGTATCAGCAAAAACCTCTGAAAAGGGTAAACAGAAGAAAGAAGGAAAATACGAAACAGCAAATCCAAGAGCTGTGCGGGAGATTACAAAGAGTATATGAAAATGTCAGAGGGAGAGGGAAGGAAGGAAAGACGGAAGGAAGGGAGCAAGAGAGGGCGAGGAGAAGGGAAGGAATGCTCACAACAACTGGTGAGCATTTCCTCCTAGTTAGGGTCAGACACCAAATGACAGAAGCAGGCAGCTCAGAAAGCACTAAGGATGATTTTTTTTGGTTTTGTTTTGTTTTTGTACCGGGGATTGAACTCGGGTCCTTGCCCTTGCAAGGCAGGCCACCGAACCACTGAGCTAAATCCCCGGCTAAGGATGATTTTTTTTGGTTTTGTTTTGTTTTTGTACCGGGGATTGAACTCGGGTCCTTGCCCTTGCAAGGCAGGCCACCGAACCACTGAGCTAAATCCCCGGCTAAGGATGATTTTTTTAAAGGCAATATCTCTTGAGATATCATTTTCGACAGAAAAATTTAAAAATCCCACGAAGAAGCTACAGTGAGAAGATGCTTTACCTGTACAGCAACAAGAATAAGAATCGCATCCATCTCCTTAGAAACTAAACAAGAAGAAAGAAGTGAAATACTTAGTATTTAAAGTTCCAAAAAGAGAGAAGATCCCTCAGCCTAGAATTCTGTGCCCTGTGAAACTGTCCTTCAAAAGTGAAGGAGAAATAAAACTTTCTCAGACAAACAAAACCAACGTGGTTTGTTGCTGCTGGACCTGCCTTGACACCAGAGAATGTTAACGGAGTATGTAGATCAGAAGCCTGGGTCTGCATGGTGAAAAGTGGTGCACCAAAGAAGAGTAAGTGGGCACACAAAAAAAAACCCTGTTTTAATTATTCTAGCAAATAACACTGTGTTCAAAGTAATAGCATGAAAAGCGTGTCCGATTGCCTCTTCTCACGTGCGGATGCCACAGATGTGGATGTGACATGATCCAGGGGCAGCAGTGGCTCCTGGGAGGAGAGGAGCGCTGGAGAGATCGTGTCCCTACCTGTGAGGGGACACTGTGTCACCTCCACGTGCAGCCACCCGGCAGTACACGTGTTACTACCCCTCTGCTCACCAGTAAACAAACCTTAGAATGTATGACCAGTGTACAAAGAAAGGAAAGAAAACAGAGTCATCAAACATTGACAATGACAGCCACAAAAGTCAAGAAAAAGTAGAAGCCAAAGAGCATGGAAAACACATAGAAAACTGCAGTACATGTGATATCCATGTAACCCATCCATATAAATCACCACTTTCAACATCGCAGTCTGAAGGCACCAACTCAAGAAGAAATTACCACGTCCTGTTAAAAACCAAGACTCAACCAAATTTCACCACCAAGAATCTCACTTTAAACAAGAAGGCATATAGATTACAAGTAAATGGACAGAAAAGTATGTACCATTCCAACTGTAATAAAAAATGAAAGTAGAGCCGGGGATTTAGCTCAGTGGTTCCACTGCCTGCCTGGCCCCGAGTTTAATCCCCGGTACCAAAAATAAAAATAAAAATGAAAGCAGAGATGCTGATAGCATTTTCAGGCAATAGGGTCCAAGGCCAGGAAAGCTATGAGGAAAAAGGTGGGCACTGCAATGGGAAATAGGGTCAGTCCCCCAAGATGACATCGGAATCAGCGATTGGTCCTCAACTGGAACCTGATGCACAGGTTAACAGACCTGCAAGAGAATGCAGCTGCACCTCTCATTAGAATTTAAGAATTTCATGCCCTTTGACCAGAAATAAACAGATCCAGGGCCAGGGATTTATCTCAGTGATGTCGCCGCCTGCCTTAAAGCATGAGGTCCTAAGTTCGATCCCTGGTACCAAGCAAAAACAAAAAGACAGAAACAAAAGACAGGTCCAACCTGCAAACATCTGTAGGGAAACAGCTGAATACAACACTGTCCATCCATATGTGATCCACAGACCACATCCAGCAGCAGGTGAATGCATTTTCCTTTCAGGCCTATGGTACATGGGATGGATCACATTCAGGGCCACTAAATGCACCTTAACAAAATTTTAAAAAATGCAAAACATAAAATGCCTACTCTCGGACCCACATAACAATGACTGATGTAACACTCAGTAACAGAAGGGTAAATGGGCCATCCCCAGATACGTGGAGATTAAACACGTTTTCAAAGAAGTGATCTCAAGATAAATCTTAAAATACGTTGAACTGAAACTGAACACATTTTGGAAGTCAGTATGACAGTTTCTTACGAATGAAGCATGTTTACGTCCAGCAGTAGTGTTTTCTAATATTTACCCCAATGAGCTGAAAATGCATGGCCACGTACCCTCCACGCAGGTGTTCACAGCCGCTCTGTGTGTCACTGGCTAAACCTGGATGCAGCCTGCATGCTAATCAGTGGGTGGGTAGGTGAATGATGGCCCGTGGAGCCCTGGCATATCACTCAGCACAAAAAGTAAAGAGCCACGGCCCCATGCAAAGGTGAGGAAAGGTACACTCTCATTGGCAAATGAAAGAAGCCCGCTCGAAAAGGCTACTGAAGGATTCTGGTTTTATAGCCCTGTCAGAAAGATAAAACTGGAGAATGTAAGCCAGAACAGTGGTTGCCAGGGCTTAGTGCAGGAGGTAGCAGTGGTGAACAGAACTGAAGGCACTTTTCAGACAGTGAAGTCACCATCGAGCGGACACACTTCATGGGGCCTCTGTCCGCACTCAGAGCGCACACCGCCCAGTGTGAACTGCAGACTTCGGGTGGTAATGACAGGACAACACAGCGCCTTCGATTGCCACAGATGTGCCACTGTGGTGCAGGGGGTGGTGACTCGGTGAGTGTGGGGCAGAGGTGCATGGGGAACTTTGCTCGCAGAGCTGTATTTAAATGCATGCATCCATTGTACTTCGCGTGTTTCGGTGTCTCACACACACACACACACACACACTCACTAGAGAATGTAGAACAGAAACATTTCAGAGTCAGTGCCTCTGCATGCTGTCTGGTGGCACAGCTCCTTCAGGCTGAATTAGAACGAAGTAGCGTTGTGCTGCCCAAGGAGAGACCTGATCAGTCAGTTTCCCTCAGGAGTGGACACAGCCCCTTGCCTGATTCTGCCACAGGGATAGGGTATCACGCAGGCCACCTTGAGGGTGTATGTTAATTAGAATAGACAAACCCTCAGGGCCAGGACCTTCTGCCTCCCACTGAGTTTCAGATCTGTTTTTCCCTAGGAAGAATTACAAGGCCGTGAACCCACCAGATGCTGGGTGAGCTTTTGAGCAGCAGCCAGACTGCGGCACCAAGCACCAGTGTGCCTTTGGGAGCAGCCTTTTGCACCTGGCTGGTTCCGGGTCCCTGAGGGCTAGGGTGACTGCCCTCTGAGTAGAAGCATCACCAACGTGACCTGTAGCCACTCCTGAGTGGAAGAGAGGTAGTGCCGCTGCGCTGGGACCCAGGTAGAGTGAGACAGGACTTGGCAGCCCTGTGACCGGCCCCAGTTAAAACCTGGAGGAGGGATTTTACACACAGTTAGCTTCTGAGACCTTAAACTAGTTTCTCTTAGCACCTTTTTAAAAATAGTCTTTATGTTTCCTTGCATTAGAAGCACGAATACACATCTATGTTAGAAAATAGAGAAATAATAAATGAGTAAAATCCTAACCTACAGTTCCTTCACACAGAGATGAATGCTGGGAAAACTTGAGAATACAGCCAAAAATGTGTATCTATTTGACAAATTCAGGTGATACCCATGATGTATGTGTCTATAAAATACATGTTATTTATGTAAAATAGATATCATAGTGCTTGTATCTTATACATTCCTATATATGATTAAAATTATTAACCTTATATTATCGATAAATCTTGCAATGCACTTTTTGCTCTAATATAGATAATACACAAAGTAATGTAATTATTCCATTTGGCCTCATTCACTGCATAGCTAAGTCAGAAATAAATCTGTTTTGATATTTTATATATTGTACACATGTCACCCAATCACTACCCATAAATGTTCAGCCAATTTATGTGCCTGAAGCTGGTACATAAAAATGTAATTACAGTGTAGGAACCAACCTATGAACTTATCTTGACTGAGGCATGAATGAGGTTGAAAGATAAAAGACACAAATAATTTGGAATGAGAGAACAAGGGGCTCTTGCCTATGGTGGATGAAGAGCCCTGAGCATTTGGATCACCTCACTTTTATTCACTTAGATACAGGAGCAAGCAACTAGGTTAAGGGAAGATTCATCTGCCTGTTGTTATCTACAGCATGTACCTAGGTGAACATCTAGCTCCAGCTCTTCTCTGGAACTCGAAATGTGCTGGAGTGCCTGCACATTACCAAAAGAGGAAGAGCTTGCTGCTTTTCTTTTGTGTGCTCACAGAGATGGAGATGAAGACAACACTGAGATTCCACCTCACCCCAAAAAGAATGGCTGCTATCAAGAAATCAACCAATAACCAACGCTGCTGGGGCTGTGGGGAGAAAGGGATCCTTCTCCATTGTTGGTGGGAGTGCAGACTGGTGCAACCACTGTAGAAGTCAATATGGAGATATCTCAGAGAACTAGGACTGGAGGTTCCATTTGACCCAGCCATCCCTCTGCTGGGTATCTTTCCAAAAGAATTAAAAGAATCATGCCACAGTGATATATGCACACCCATGTTTATAGCGGCACAGTTTGTAATAGCTAAAACTTGGAAACAGCACAATTGCCCATCAGTTGGAGACTGGCTAAAGAAGATGTGGTTTTTCTATAAAATGGAATATTACTCAGCCATAAAGAATGAGAAACTAGAGTCATTCATAGGAAAATGGATGCATATTGAGGATATATTCTTAAGTGAAATAAATAAGACACACATGTGTAAATACCAAATAGTTTCTCTGGTGTGAAAAACTAAAAGTTTAAATAAAATCAAAATGGTATAACTGACAATGTGAAATAGGAAGAAAATGGCTAAAGGTGTAGGGGAAGTGGGAAGGGTAGGGGAAAGGAAATAAGGGAAAAGAAAAAATATGAGAAAACAAAATTGGAAGCAATGTTTTTGTAAATAGGGAAGGGTGGAGGGGGTGAAGGGAGGGCATGGGTAGGGGAAAATATGCTAACCAAGACCAGTCATGTCAAGGTACAAGATCCCAAAGATGAATGGAACTGTACTGTACACCTAAAATGTACCAATAAACTCAATAAGATTAAAGAGAGAGAGAGAAGATCATTCAGGCCTCGATCCTTATTACCTGCTCTCCTACATCACACGTGATGAATTTCAATAGACTCCATACTCTGCTTTAATTATGTGATAAAAACAATATAAATTTTAAAAGTATAAATGACTAATCCACCTGTTAAAAACTTTCTTTTTTTTCTGTGTAAATTGCTTAGGCATATTGCCTTTTCCTTTTTGATTTATAAAAGGTCTGTTTTTCATGTTATTGATCTGGCATTAACATAGACAGGATTTTCACAATGTGCCATTTGCCCTTTAACTTATGTATTATAAGACGACTTTAGAATTTTTCTTTGTAGTCTATTAAAAAATACTCTTTTACATTTCTGATTTTAGTTGTAATGGTATTAAATTTCATATACTGTCTTTGGCATACATTTTTATGTAATATGTTTTTCTTGAGCTTACTAAAGTCATAGTTATTTTAACATAGAGATTCTTAATATCTAGTACTTGAAAAGTTAATTTTAAAAAGTATTCTAAAAGTAAAATATTCAAACATATGCGAAGATTAAAAAAGCTCCTGTGTACTTGTGAGTTGGGACTCTCCAGAGAAACAGGACCAGTAGGATCTGTTCAAGAGAGATTTAGTTTGAAGAACTGGCTCACACAGTTGTGAAGATTTAGCAAGCTCTGACCCTACTGAGGATGTTGGTGGGTGAGGGTCTCAGGAAACGGTTGCAGTTCAGAATCTGAATTCATTCTACTGGCACAATTCATTATGATTAGGAGAGGTTAACCTTTGCTCTGTTAAGGCCTTTGACTGATTGCATGAGACCCGCCTATACTGTGGATATCTGCTTTACTCAAGTCCAGCTTTAAAGAAAAATGCCTTTATAGAAACATCCAGAATAGTATTTACAGTCAGCCAAGTTGCCACATAAAATCAGCTATCACAGTATCCCACATCTAAACTAAGTAATTGTTAACATTTTGCCATATTTGCCCCATTTTTTGTTGTTGTTGTTTAGTTTGAATTGGTTTGTTTTTTTCTTCTTTTTTTGTAATGTACTTGGAAGCAAATTTACAGATGTCATGATATTTCACCCTAAATACTCCAACAAGCCTTTGTAAATATAGAGTTGTTGCCCTGCATAGGCCTTCTACTCTTGTAGTACCTGGAAAAATTGTTAACAATGTATATACATATATCATGTAGCTCCAAGTCAAAATTCAGTTTTCTTTAATTGTTGCAAAATATTTTTATATCTGGTTTCCCCAAGCCCAGATCTACTTTAAAATTGAGCATTAACCTCAGTTGCCTCAATTTTTCAATTTCCCTTAATCTAGATATCCTTTTGTCTATCTGTAAATCAGCTCTGTGATAGCTAATTAGGACGGCAACTTGAATGGATTTAACTGCGCGGAGATCGTCGAGCACAGTTCTGGGTGTGCCTGCGGATGACTGACAGAGAGGCCACAAATTGAAAAGGAAAACCCACCGGGGATGTGGGTGGCACCAACCAATAATCTTCGATCCTGAAAGGACTAGCAGGGAAGGAAGAAAATCTTTCTTCTTTGGAGGAGCCCTGGACTTCAGCACTGTCTCTGGACATTTACCCCGGTTTCCTTCCAGCACGGACCCTTCAGCCACCTGACGTGGACTTAAACCAGATTCCACAGTGATCCCAGGCCTCCGACCTGGCTGTCATTCTGCTCCCCCTGATTCCGCGGGCAGACATTGCAATCTCCCTAGTAGTGTAAACCCTAATGCACCTCTAGTGAACTCTATCTAATTGGTACAACCTCTATTTTTAATCTTTCCATGCTCTCTTATTGAAGACATAAACACGTGCTTCTGCATGACTTTCTACATTCAAAACTATTGGAGTATTCCGTCTTTGTGTCATCATTTTAATTTCTTCCCCTGTTGCCTTTGTTTTTATAAACTAGAGATCAGATTTAAAGATGAGTGGATTCACACTGAGTTTCAAAATGCTTCATAAAGGAGTAGTGTAAGCCTCACTTTGCACCGCATGTGGCTCCTCCCACTGCACAGTTGTTTCCCCTGTATCCAGGTAGATATGATGGTGCTTTTCGGAGATACGTGCTTTTGTAGTTCGTCAATATTTCACTTGCAGCTGTTGATGATTCTTACATGAGCTCGTTGAATCCTGGTTGCACAATGGTGATCCTCTCTCTGACCCTACTATTCCTTCTAAATCTACGGGCTGTGGTGAAGCTCTGTGGTTAAAAGCACTTGTACTTTAAACATTTCTATTCTTCTATTTATCACATTAAAAAGTAAGATTAAGTCATTTTTAAAATTGAACCTTTTACAACATTCTTACCCCCCACTTTTCTTCATCCAACATCTAGTTAGTTTCTTCCTATGGGCAAAAACTTAGCTTATAAATGAAGGAATCAGACCAACACCTCAGGGCTGAGGTCAAAACATCTCTAAACATTTCAGTTTCTGAGGACTCAAACTGCTGCTCTGGCAGCTCCTGAGCTGTCCGCTTGAAGACCAACACGCTCCCTCTTGCAGCTCCCCCTCCGACAGCACCAAGGTGCCCACTGCCCACCGGAAGAACAACCTCACCAGCCCGGTTCCAAGTCCCCTTCTCAGAACCATGAAGCCCCTGAGTCTGTGGGATAGGGCACTTGGTCCTCACCCCAGCCTCCCTCAGGTTTGTTTACTCCAGTAGTGCTGGTCCTCTCCTCTGGACCTTGATTCCTTTTCTTTTTTGCCCAACAGTAAAGATTTCCTATTACTGGTCATGCATTTCTCCAGCACTGGACATCAAATATCCCTTTAGTGCGTTAGTTAACTTTCTCATTGTGGAGGCACAGCACCTGACACTTACAACTTACAGGAGAGTTTTAACTTGATTTGTGTCCGTGGTCACCTGACTCCCAGGCAGGAGGAGCACCATGGCAGAAGGGCAAAGCCACACTGCCCCAGGTAGCAGAGCCAGAGAACAGAGATGGAGAGGGAGGTGCCAGGGACCAACCAGAAAGGGTCCGAGGCCACAGAGCAGGGAGACCCTCAGACCAGGATCCCAAAGCCACCCAAGTTGGAACTCCACCCTAAGCACCAGGGGTATGCACTGGTGTTTGATAATACAGCCAAAGCATTCTGTATTTTTTGCACTGTGAAATATGCAAAGGCTTTGCCCCTCGGTCTATCAGGTTTAAAATATCCATTTCCAATTATCATCTGTGAGGCAATCTATTTTGTGATCCTACTGTCCTCCCTCACTCAGTTCTTCTCTTTCCTTTATTAATGGTCCTTTCCACAGCACCAGAGGATACAATACTCAGGTAATATTACAGAATAACACATTATTTTCTTATACTCAGTGTTCAACACTGATTTTTCTAGCCAAGTTTTTTTCAGTTATCACTCTGAAAGATTCATCAGAAAAAAATCTCACAAGCACAATTGTGTCTTAGAATTTGCATGTTCAAGACGACTGCTTTCTGGCCTTGATCCCTGAAGGACAGTTTGGCCTGATATGGTGCCTTTAGTTTGTTGTGTCCCTGAGTGTCTGTGGACTTTGCCTCATGGTTTTCTGATATTAAAAATTGCTGCTGAGCAGGCACATGCCCATCTGCTCAGATTTCCTCTGAAAGTGTTTGGTCTGTTGTCAGGAAGCCCAAGGGAGTTTAGTTTTGCTGTCTTATTATTATGCTTGGACACAGCCACAAGCTGACTGATCAGTTCATAGATTTATTCTCCTGTCACTTTAGGAAAATTTCCTTAGTTGTGCCTGGAACTATTAATTCTTCCCCATTCTATTTTTATTCTTCTTTAGAATCCTCACTGATAACTATTAAATTTGTTCTGCATTTCTTCTGTGCCTATCAATTTTTTCCCAGTTTTAAACATTTCTACATAGCTTTCTTGACTGTCTTCATTTGTAACCTCTGTGTCCCTTTTATTGTATAATCTACTTTGCTCTCCACTGTGTGCCAGCAAGCTATATTCGATTTTGCCTTTTTTTGACATTTCTTTCTTCAGTTCTCTGAGATATTTCTTTATATCTTCTTGCTATTAAAGCTACTTTATTTTCACATTTCTGGTTCATAATGGATGGTTTGCATATTTTCAGATGCTTCTTTAGTTTTATTTCTGTGTTTTACTTTTGTTTCGATTTCATTTGAATTTATAGTAGCATTTTTCTCAGTATGCTTGTTTAGAAAACAATTTGCAATGTCATTATCTACTATGTTCTTAAGGCTTCTCTGTCTGAGAATTGCATATTGGGGTGTTTTTCCTTTTTCTTCAGAGATGCTCATGTTCTCACTTTGTCCTGTGGGGTGGGGGTAGCAGTAACTGGGTGGCTTTCTGCTTCTCAGCTCCAGCGTTTCCTCCTGAGATGCTGCAGGGAACAGAAGCTGCTTTCTTAGAAAGTGGACTGTCACTAGCTCTCCATTCCCATGTTGCTCCAGAAAAGCTGCGACCCCACCAACCCCTTCCTCTGATTTCCAGGTCACCTCCCTTTCTGTACCCACAAAACACAGCCTTCCTGAGCCTTCCTTCCCCAACATGTGAGAGCCTGCAGTGAGTCCTCCTAGAGGCCCTGGGACCTCCTCCATGACTAAGCGTGAACCCACCCCTCTGTAGGTGACCCTCACATGGACACGGGATTCCCTGACCACACCTATGTGCTTTTCCCCCTCACTGAATGCAAACAGCTTCAGGCATTCGATTCCATAAGCAGTGTGCAGCCTGGAGCCCTTGTCTACACACACATACATGTGCACGCACACACCATTCATTGTGGGTGTCATGGCAGATGTGTGCTCCCAAGATTCATGCCCTGGGGCAGCAGGACACAGAGCTGGCAGTAGTCTCTTCAGCTGGTGATGGGCACAGCTGGGACAGATGAGGCTCCAGACGCTGCCCAGCACCTGCTGCCCACCACAGACCCTTACAATTCTTGGGCAGCCGGCCCCTGGCTGGATGAGGATTTTGGAGGAAGGACCTGGTGATTCCAGTGTAGCCCATGGCCATTTTCTGAGTGAGGCTCCTCGATTTCTTCTATTTAATTTATATTTTAAAATCCACAATATTTAGGAAAGTAAGGCTGATTGTGCAAATTCAAGACTCAGAAAGCTTTCTTTAATCTGGTCATGGAAGCATGAGCCTGTAATTCCAACACTCTGGGAGGCTGAGACAGGAGGATCACAAGTTGGAGCCCAACATGGAAAACATAGCAAAACCTGGTTTTAAAATAAAACTTAAGAAAACCCTGGGGGGCAGTGGTGTGGCCTAGTGTGAAGGCTATGGTGTCAATCAGCAATACTGAAAAAAAAAATGAAGGGAAAAAGGCTTTCTCAGCAGGATCCAGGAAGATAAGTCAAATTCATACAGGTCATTATATAAGATATGTGCAAAAGATAACATAAATAGGCTAAAAAGACAAATTGGATGGAAAAGTATCAGACATATTACTGCCAAAAGGTTGATATTCAAAATATATTTTTGAAAAATCAAAGGGTTGGCAGACAAATAGTAAATAACCTCATTTAAAAAGTGAAAAAAGAAATAAATTGAAATTTCATTTTTTAAATCCCATTATTAATGAATGCACGAGACAGAATCTAAATCTCATTTGTAATAAAGGAAATTTCAGTTAAAACCTTAATTAGATATAAATGTCCATCCATGAAGACCATCAAAGGTGCTTACACTTCAGTCAATGTGCAATAAAAGGAAATGAGCTCTGGCGCCAGGAAAAGACATGGGGACGCTGCTTCCAGGGGGCCAGGGTGTGTGTGAGCCTGAGGAGCACATCCGGGATGACACTCCAATTCTTTATCTATATGCTGATGACACAGCTATTTATAATCATTTATTTTGCAAAAATTTGAGAAAAAATATGACACACATTTTTCAATACATGTTCTATAATAAAAATGTTTGATTTTAAAATTACTTATTAGAATGGAGTAAATAGAAACCTCAATCCATGGTGTGAGAATTTAACAAAAGCTTTCAAATCCAACTAAAAATAATAGAAGGAAGAGTTTTTAAATAGTAAAATGAGCCTCAAAAACAGTCATTAGTAATTTTAGGGAAGTCACTAAGCACATACAGATTGGAGGAAAATCCACTTTTATATAATTTTTAAAAACTTTCTCTAAAACAACATAATATGGAAATATCTTAAGTAATGGATACACAATGAAAATGCTTAGATCAAGATAACAAAAATAGCCGTTATTACGATAGAAGAAAATAGAATTCAAGGGAGCCTGGGCATTTAGCTCAGTGGTTCTCCTGCCTGCCTCGCAAGTGTAAATTCCCGAGTTTGATCCCCGATACCAAAAATAAGAATTCAAGGGAACTGCTGTACGAAAACAAGAGAGCAACTGCGTACTGACGGAGCAGTACAGTGCACTGACACAGCATGCGTATTTAACTGTACAGACCAATTGCAAGGCTCAACCGTGCTCCCAAGCAACACCTTTCCTCTCCATCCATGTCCTCAATCAGTGAAGAGACAACAAGAGAGATGGAGACCAAATGATCAGAGAGAGCGTCTTTTTCTGCAGACACCGGGGCCGTCTCAGCAAGTCCCGACCCTGGGCCCAGCTGCAGCGGAAGATACAGGCCAGATCTCAGCTCTGTTATTGGAGTTAGGGCCCAGGAGAGGGCTGAGTGGGAAGGCTGAAGGGCGCCCGGGATGACTGCTAATGCCCGAGGCCCCACTTAGGAGTTGCTAACTGCCATGGGTAGCCACGATCTCTTCATTTAATAAAAATTGTAAAAACCTCTCCTCAGCCCAGGCAGATAGGTGCTCAGATGGGCATCAAATTTCCCAGCCTTCTTTGCAACTTGACGGAGTCCTTCAAGGAGCTCTGGCCAGTGGGTGCCACACAGCTCAAGCCATCAGGGTTCTTTTCCAGCCTGGCCCTGAAGGTGCGGTGGTCCAGACGTGAGCACAGCAGCTTTTCCTGCTTTCAGCTACTCAGCCCACAAGTCATGTAACACAGAGCAGGATCCGGGGAGCGGAGTGATGCGAACGTAAAACCTCAGAGCACTGTGCTGGCTATTCGCTGGTCACTGCCTGCTGGACGCCAGTGGAGCCTGCGGTGCTGTGTAATAAATCATCCTCTCTGTATGTCAAAGGGTGGGCTCCATGTACAGAGTGTTGGAGGTCAAGCAGAACTTCTTACTGTATGTTGGAAGCTCCCTTCGGCTTTCAACAAATTCCTACTCGGGCTCATACTAAGAAATGGCTCTGAAGAAAACAGGCCAAGCCTTTCTTCAGAGCTTAGATTGCGAGTTTTCTACCAGATGGTGGGAGGAACCCCGGTATCAGAAATAGGTGTAATAATATGGTCCTACTGAAGCCCATGTTTTCAGACAGCCTCAAAGTAGCCAGAAGAAAATTGAGAAAGAAGATGTCGGGCTATGCAAAGTGCAATTTAATAAAAGAGGAGATCTAGAAGTCCTGACAATTCTTCCAAAAGGAATCTTTGAACACATGAACCAGGACCTGAGTTGGAGAGAGGGATTGTATCACAAAATTAATATTCCTGGCCTTTAAAAGCGTGTGATCAGGGCACTCTGTCACCTTCCAACATGATCTTGCAGTGCCAGAGCAAACTGGCAGGAAGCAGGTGGTGAAAGCTGTTCACCTCCCAGTGCCACCCTGACATGTGGCTGCGGAGGGTGATGCAATGATGATTCCCCCAGCAGGCAGATTCAGGGCCACACAGAGGAGCAGACCATGGAGTCCTGCCTGTGTGGCATCTCGGTTGAAGGGAGGGCTTTCTCCACCATAGCCGCTGTCGGTGAATGCACCTCTTCCTCCAGTGAGAGTTCATTCTGGCCAAACCTTAGCAATACTGTGTGTCTCCTAGTCTTCCCTCTTCCCTAAATGTTATCAAAGGGGGGAGCTGCTTTGATCTGGACTGGCCCGTAGGTGGGGCCATGGGCTCCCTGACTACGTTCTAGGTGTAGGAAGATCTGCCAGAACTTACACCAGCTGAGGGAGTAGTATCTGGGAATGACGGGGATTGTCCACAACTACCCAATCCTTTCTTCTCTAATCACAGACTGCTAAACTAGTGCTGTCCATGTATAACAGATAACGAGTGCTATCCAGGGTCAACTGAGAGTCTTTCAAAGTCAAAAGTACAAAGAAAGGACAATTCCATAGAAAAACAGGGTTCTTCTAGATAAAACGGACAGCTGAACTTATGAATTCCCCCCGAATGCCCTTACTGCTCCCCACCCTGCCCCACTGTGAAACAGAGTGAAGCAATGAGAGGAGAAAGGAAAGTCCCCTACCCGAGGGACCAGGATCAGGAGAGGGGACTGAAAGTGGCACTGAGGAGCTGGAAGCCACAGGCAGCGGTGACTGACACAGAATCTCGAGCAATCTGAATCCCAAAGAAGCAGCGAGGAAGGCAGAGCAGCATCACTACCTTTGCGGCAAATCCGCAGAGAGAGGACCATAGGCAGGGAGCCCCTGGAGGTGGGGTTACAGGCAGGACAGCACCGGGTGGGTGCAGCTACGGTGGAAATCGGTGTGGGGTTTCCTCAAAAAATTAGGGCTAGAGCGTTCATCTGACCCAGCTATTCCCCTTGGTATCTTCCTGAAAGAATTAAAAGCATCACACCACAGTGATATATGCGCACCCACGCTCAGCAGCACAGTTTGTAATAGCTAAGTCTTGGAAACAGCCCAATTGCCCAGCAACTGCACACTGGATAAGGAAGATGTGTTTTCTTTTTTACACAATGGAGTACTACTCAACCATAAAGAAAAATAACCTAGAGACATTTATAGCTAAATGGATGTACTTTGAGACCACACTCTTAAGTGAAATAAATCAGACACACGTGTAAATACCGAATTGTTTCTCTGATGTGAGGAGTGAAATATGAAGAAAATGTTCAAAGGGGAAGGGGAACTTGGGAGGGGGTGGAGGAAAGGAAGGAAGGGAAAGAAAAAAATGAGAAAAGGAAGCAAAGGTTTTTAAATAAGGAGGGGTGGAGGGGTTGAAAGGAGGAAAGGGGAATGGGAAAAAATAAGAACCAAGATACATCACATACAGGTACAAATTCCCTATGATGACTACGATCATTATATATGAATAAACTATACCAATAAAATGAATTTTTTAAAAAGAGCAGGGTTGGGTGAGATCCCAGCTGAGTAGCAGCCATCAGATAGGACAATGGGCGCGCATTTCCCGCAGTCACGAAGCCCCTTGCCGGCCTGGAAACTGCCAGGACGTCCTGCAGATGGGGTTGTTCTCCACCCTCAGACAGAAGGCAGAGGCTGGGGCGGAGGGATGGCTCATGAGCTTGCACGGAGTTCCAAGCAGGATTCTTCGCTTGCGCTTACAGTCCTCATACCTCAGTCTGGGTATTTTTATTTTCATACAGTTGAACCCAAATCAAGGGTTGTTTTTCTTTGCATAACATTTTAATTCATTTATCTTTTTTTAAAAAATCTATCTGGCCTTACTTGCATTGGATGCTTTTAGAGTTGCTTTTACTGTTTCCTTGGCATTGTCTTGGTCAGTGGTTTCCTTCTGTACATTTTCTTTGAGTCTGTGTTGTGTGTTCGGAAGGCATATTTCTTAGTTTCGTTCTTTATTTATTAACCTTAAGCATCTAGTCTAATTGAAGTCGGGACCAAGCGTGAAGGGCAAGATTGGTGGGTAGTCCTCGCCCAGGTGAAGACTTCCGGCCTGACTACGGGTGCCCAGCAGGTCCCGATTCCTCCCTACACTCTGTCCCGGCTTTCCAGCCAGGTAGCTGTTGCTTCACACTCTTCTTTATATTGTCTGTGTTTATTTTAAGAATAATTATATTGCTTTTATTCCAAACAGATTTATATGGATTTGACCTTTACGTCTTAGCTAGTTTGTCAGTCATTGTCCAGCCGAAAAATAAAATAGAAAGGACAAACTGCTTTGCCTTACAGTGCGAAGAAATTTATGAAGAAAATTAACAGACGAAGGGAGGTTTGAGAAACTAAGAAAAAAGCAACTGGATTACATGGAGGTCAGAGAAGGCGGGGACCTCTGCTATACCCGGATGGAGGGACAGGGTGGGGAGGGCCACAGAGACGCAGAGGACTGGGTGGTCAGAACCGGCCCAACCTGAAGCCACTCTGAGCACTGGGAACCACACGGGATGCTGAACTCCATTCGCCTCGCCTAGGGTGGATCGTTGCCTACTTCAGGCAGCAGCCAGATAACGAGAAGATGACAAGGCTCAGACAGGTGACAACAGCAGAGCAAGAAGGAAGGCAGGGACCGGAGGCCCTCGGGGCCCTGGACTTCTGCTGTGCATGTCTGTCGCTGGGCGTCTATTCCCGTCCTGAGATGA
Source organism: Fukomys damarensis (assembly GCF_012274545.1). Taxonomy (NCBI): domain Eukaryota; kingdom Metazoa; phylum Chordata; class Mammalia; order Rodentia; family Bathyergidae; genus Fukomys; species Fukomys damarensis. The sequence continues at coordinate 8,076,859 of NW_022900937.1, forward strand.
ATCTCATCGCTACCCTGGATACCTGTGCCGCAGGACTGTGGGTAACCTCGCCTTTCCCAGGAGCAGGAGACACCCCGAGCCGTCGCCACTGTGCAGATACGTTTAATGCTAGTTCTCACATTCGGGTCTGCCTAAATCTATGGTGAGGGTCACCTGTTGTCTATGCTCTGGTGACAGGCGGGAAGAGACTGCGAAACCATGTGCCATCTTAAGCCAGAACACAGCATGTTCATTTAACACACTGTTAGTCACATCAAATCTACCACTCTTTAGGGACAGCAGGCAGAGTAGTGGCCCCCCAGAGTTGGCCACGCCCAAGTCTCCAGACCTGTGGATGTGGTAGGTCGCATCTCAAGGGGCAGTGAAAATTGATATGGAATTAAGGCTGCTAATCGATTACCCCACAATGCCAGTCACCACTACAGGGATGGGCGTCCTACAGCAGATGTTAGAATCAGCGTGTGGGCAATGGAATCCACCTACTCAGGGAAGAAATGCACAGTCCCCAGCCCAGAGCAGATCCTCATTTCCTGCCCTACTTGGTGACCCCACACTGCAGAGGCAGTGGGGTACACAGCCACCACGTGAGTGGCCACAGTATCCAGCCCTGTGGCAGTGGCATCCAGGGAAGAGCAGGGCACTTCCGCCACCTGCCACCCTGCCTTCTGGCGAATGCCACTGTGTCCTGAAGCTGTCTTGGAAATGCAAGTTGGCTTGTGACTTTTTGGTTCCCAAACAATTCCCAGGTCAGCTTTAAATCCCCCACTTTGAGCGAAATGACCAGCAGGACATATAAAAGGAAAGGGAAGTGGAAAGGAGAGGATGAAAAGAAAATGGCTGTTGCTCTTTAGAAAGGTCTGGAGAGTGTATGTCCTTGCTGAGAGACAAAATGTACCGTAACAAAGCAGTTTCTGAGCCAGCTGTTTTCTGTTCCTTCTTCCCACTGTCCTGCCTGCTTTCTCATTTGAGCCAATTGCAGAAAATGAAAAGATTCCACGACAGAAGGTGCCCTGTGTGACAGCCAAGGGGCTCATGAAGTGGATTGCTGATACGGGCACTGAGTCTCAGAGCCATCACTGCTTCCTGGCTGAGCAGTATGATCAATTTCCTGTGACCCAGGAGCCACCAAATTTATCTTTATAGACTTCTACTTCCCTGCATACATTCTATTAGATATTTTACAGCGATATGCCAGTTGAGTGACATTTACATTTTCTTCAAATTCAGATAAGAAAATCAAGTTATCGCATACTGAGAAAAATCTAAGAAATTGCTAAAATTATTTTTAAGTGATTTACAAAGACTAGCCAGCTGAAGTGAAACCAGAAGAAAACAAATGGCTAAAAGTATGTATAAATAAATTTAGAAGCAGTAACGAATGAAGTGAGGAAATTTTCAATTTATAACAGAAAAATTCATCTGAAAAAAATCTACCTAGTATATCTAAGATAATCAGCTACGGTTATTTTAAAAGAAAATCAGATGAGGTTATCTTTATAAAATATTAAACACAGATCAAAATACTTTCTAAAGAGCTGCAGTACTTCTCTATTGAATCTGACAGCAGTCACTTGCAGGTAAATCTCCCTGTCTGAACTTATGCACTCATTCCGTGCCCCCTCTAAGTGGTAGTGATTTGAAGGTTTAAGGCGCTTACTTCTGAGGAGAACAGTAATGGGGGTAGGAGAGATGGAGGCGGACAAAGGAAACCACAGACTTATATCCCAGAGAACAGATGGGGCAGACAGGGAGAAGTTGAGCTTCCCTGGGAAGAGAACCAGTGCTGCTCACGGTCAGGTGGGTGCTCAGGTCTCTGGGAATGGGCATGGCTGTCTGGTTGGATGTGTGTTCAGAAAAATGCTGAGTCTCTGGGCCCAGGATCCCAGGTCCTGGCCATGGAAGAGGAACCCAGGCCAAGCGAAAGGCAGGAAGTGAAGACAGAAGTCCCCGAAGGCAACAGAGTGGACGTCCTCTGAGGCTTTTGCTCAGAATAGATGTTGCCTTCTTCAACAGAAGATGGGGATGATGTTCAAGGACACTTGTGGACACTTAAATTATAACCAAAGCAAAAATTGAGAAATATAGGAAGATAAATTTGAGGAGAGTGCCCATAAAAGCATGGAAATTGACAGTGAGAGAAAAAGTTTTAAATAGATTATTTTTCAGAAAATCTGTTAGATAGAATTTAAAACATAGAACAATAAAATGGGGGGTGCGCGGTAAATACCAATGGAAGTGGAGGAGAAAAATAAGAGAAACTTCCAGGTTAAACTTCCAGGTGGAAACATTCTGCTGAATGCCCAGCAGGTGGAGGGGAAAGAAAAAAACCCTCTCTGATCACCTCGTTATAAAGTGTCAGAATGCAAAGAGGGGGACAGCTCATACCCGAATCTCCAAGAAAGAAAGCAAGACGTCACTTGCAAAGACATGGAAGTAAAAACGGCATGCTTCAGGATGTGTCTTAGGCACCTCTTGTTCCCACTGAGGGAAGCAGAGGGACGAAACCCGGGGTTATGTACAGTCTCTCCGACTTCCTGTGAGTCCATGATTATTCCAAAATGAAAACTTGCACACGTTGCCTCAGACACCGTGACAGGAACAGCCAGTGCTAGAAGACCGTGCAGTAACAGCACAGCCCCACACGTCTGTCAGAAATGATTTACACGTAGAATGTGATGCTTGGCCCACCATTCAAGTGTGAGAATACAGACAGACGCAAGTGTGAAAAGCCTCAAGCAGTTGTACCCCAGGGACCAACTTGTGACATTACCGGGAGATCCCTTCACAATCAAGAGAGTAAAATCGGAAGCAAGACACGGAATCCAAGAAAACCATGCACCAGGTGGAAGAGAGGAGCCTGGCAGGGCGGATGAAGGTGCCATGCACCACAGCACAGAAGTCAAACTGCAATAGAACAGACCGGAAATGGAGGTGTCCAGAAAGGATGTCTCCAAAGTAATCAGAATCAGCATGTCACGTGAAGTGCTTGACTCCTTGAGAAGAGATTTCCATTTCTGATGAGGATAAATTAACATCAGATTCTCAGGACCAGTGTAAGGCATGCTGGGGAGTGCTTGCCTGCCATGCACCAGTCCACACGTTTGATCTCCAAATAAGGTTTGATTTAAAGTTAGATTTTCAGAAGAAAACAAAGCAAATAAATCACTAACCAATTCACACACACACACACACACACACACACACACACACACACACACAAGATAGCCAAAGAAAGTCACTGATCGTTAATGCTCTATGCCTATGTAAGCATCGAAAGTTAATCTAACTAAAAATTGAGGGACTGATGGTGCATAAAAGACGGCACAGTAGGAACCTGGGTAACAGCTGAAGTCTAAAGGCCAAAATTAATAATATAATTCTCATGTAGAAGTGCAGAGGTAAAAAGAAAACTAAAATCCCTAAATATTGAAGATTATCACCGTAATACTGGGGCTGAGGGGAGCGAAATGTTCTCACTTCTTAAAGAAGTCATGAAGAACTATTTGACTTTTAAAGGATATTCATGAAATACTTTGAATAATATTAGATTAAACTAAAAATAAAAGAGAAAGAAATTCCTAGCTTCTCTTGACAGAAAATGAACAGTATCTAATTCATCTATATTCGACTTCTCATTTAAATAGTTATGAAACCATTTTTCCTAGGATTTAAAATGTCAAAAGAGCTGGAAACCTGCTCAATAATGGCGCAGATTTTCCTGGAGTCAGATGGCAATACCATTGGTACAATCTGGGGAGGGGCGCGTGGGGAACATGAGGGGACCCGCAAGGGACAGGCCCTGGGAACACACAGCTCCAAGTCCTGAGGCCGGCACTGCTGCCCAGGAGAGCCCCAGTTCTGTCCTTCCCCTCCCCACCCTCTTTCCTGTCTTGAATTCTTCACACCAACTCTGGAACGCGTTTCCCGGTAGAGACTTTGGAGCTGAAGTCACTTCTGTGTGGGATCAGACTCCCAAGGAGATCCATGGGATGAGGGACCTTGGTAAATGCCAGCTTGGTCTGTCTGAGGATTTATTTGGGTTTTGTAAATTTTTAATTCACCTTTTCTAATAAGGAAAGAGTCGCTGCCAGCCTAAGGGTGTTAAAATATAAAATTTGTTTTTCACCAAGACGGCATTAAAAATAAAGCCAAGAATTCCTTCACCTGCCCAAAATATCCCAAGTAAACCTCACACAGTCACAGAATCCTGCATACAGCAGCAGGGGACTGGGAGTGACCTTCCCAGGGGCTTCTCCTGGTAACCTGTGGGGCCCTGCGGCCCCCTACTCCTCGCCAGGGTCCCTTGACTGGCTTCTGTCCCAGAGGCCACTGTCCTAACATGCCGTGCACTGCCTTACTGCACCCTTCATCTTTGTGAGGTCACTGGACGCAGCCCTATCTGGTACATGGGGCCCTGGGGCCAGTGAGGGCCAGGGGTCCCAGCAGCCCCACATGGACAGCTGGGCAGGTCCTCGGCAAAGCCTACCCTTTGGCTCACCAACATCAGGCCCAGAGGAACTTTGCTTGTGCAAAAATGAACAAATAGAAAACCAAACATAATCTCAAGGACTCACGATGTGGGGGGCATTTCTAACTTTCTGCTTTTTTGAGACAGGGCCTTGCTATGTAGTCCAGGCTGGCCTTGAACTCACTAAGTCATCCAGGCTGGCCTCATATTCACAGCAATCCTCTTGCCTCAGCCTCCTGAGTGCTGGACTCCTACCATATTTTTAATAGACAATGTACCCAAATAGTTCAAAATCAAAACCACCGTAGAGATACAAATGGAAATCTCTCTCTACTGCCCATCTTCAGGGTCCTCCATCCCCCAAATGAACCTGCAGGCATCCACTCTCCTCCTCCTGTACTCCAGTCTTCCCAGGTTCCTTTATGACAGGAACGGGAGTAGCCGTGGAGCCTCTCTCTCCTGCCCTGCGTCTCAGAAACATCTCCTCAGTTTTTATCTTGAACTATTTGTTCTGCCCCAAGTTCCAGGTTTCCTCATAGACTTCAACTAGGGATAAATTATCTTTTGTCCCCTCCTATGCATGAAGTTTCTAATTTTCTTCTTTCCGCCTCATTTTACTCTCTTTAACTATGAACTCGTGCGACTCCTAAGACTTGGCGCAGCAGTGATCTCCGCCCGCAGGGGAACGGTTCCCCAAAGCTTTCCTGTGTTCTTCCCCTGCAGCCTGCTGGTCACTCTGGCCTCCTCCTGTTTTCTGGTGCCGGGTCTCCATCGTCTGGCCCTGTCTTCCACTGAATTCTTTCCTTAGTGTTTTCGCTCTTCCCTCATAGCTCTCCTGACTGCGTTCTATTTCTCTTTCTCAGACTAGAATTGGGTTGTTCCCTTCCTTTGCCACCTGACAATATTTTTTAAATGGAAAGCATTGCGGTTTATCTACATACCTTTGGTTCGTGGTGTCATCATATAGAAATTGGATTTATCCTTTCACATAATTTGTTTCAAAAAGAGCTGGATTCTCTTAAAGCAACTGTTAGCAGCAGCTTCCTGGAACAGGGGTGGGGAGCAGGAGAGAATTACCCAGGATCCTCCGCTGGGGAAATCTCTCTTTAGTTTCGGTGCTTTGTTTGTTTGTTTGTGTTTAATCGGAGCCCCTCTGGTGCTGCAGGGTCTGGGAAGCGGAAGTTGTTGTGTAATGGATGTCGATGTCAGTTTCACAAGATGAACCGGACTCCGGAGATCGGTTGCATAACATGTAGATCTGCTTAACGCTACTGACCTGTGCTCTGATGAAATAGTTAAGATGGTAAATTTTGCGACGTACATTTTGCCACAGTTTTAAATATTTTAATTTAAATTATGTATATCACGCATGGCTTCTCTCATCCCTCTTTTCCATTGTGCTTTCCCAATTCTATTTGCAGAAATCCTGTCAGGAAGGGACACTCTCTCTGTGGAAGAATTTACTCATAGTTTCTGAGACTTAACCACCTCTTCTGACTTCGAATAGACCCCAAGAGTGGACAGAAGAAGACCAGCCCATCTCAGTGGTCTCCTTTGTGAGACAACAATAATCAACTACCCAGAAACTGAGGGGATTGGAGGTATTTTTGAGAGTATTGCACAGGTAAGTATAAACTGTACTGGAACTTGGGGAATCCCTTATATTCCCTGGGCCTTAATTTAGAAGTCAGGTGTAGAAGCAGTATGGTGTTCGATGTTTGGTGTTTTGAAACCTGGATTTTGAAGCCGCCTGCCAAGGTTTGTGTCTCAGCTTTGCCACTTAAAAGATGAGAAATCTCTCAGAATTAGTTAATGTTTCCATACCTTGGTTTCCTTATGTGTGGGCTGGGAATGCTAATAGCACTTTGCCTCACAGCATTCTTGAGAGAGCTGAACAACTTATTGTAGGCTAAGCACTTACAAGAATGCCTGAAACATAATCATTGTTCTAGCAATTAATAGGATAAGGACTTTGGTCTAGAGCTCAGTGATTTTTTTTCAGACCACTCTAAGCCATGGGATCTTAGTTCCAATGAAATGCCCCACAGATGTCTAAACAATAAAGCAGATGGAATTAGTCATGTTCTCATCTCCAATTCTAAAGCAGCAGAGACCTGGAGAATCATGCCTCCCTCCTTCCAAGCCTGCTCAGGTGACCCCTGAATGACATCAGGAAGCCTCAGAACAACAGGACATACATTAAACTACTGCTGAGCCCTTCTGTGTGTTGGGCGTTATGGCTGGTACTGGAAATCTAAAGCAGGGGTTTGTGCGTGAAGATTTACTTTCTGGTCTAGAAGTTCAGCAGCAATAGTTACAGACAAATGGCAGCTCCCCCAAGGCTATGGGGAAGCCACACTGTCAGTTTTTGGGAGCTCCAGAATCACGATCCAGGAAGAGAAACAGAGTGGGAAAGGGGAAGAAGAACTTTTTATCCAGTTTAAACCAGCACCTTCTGTTAATATCTCAGTATTGATCCTTGGATACGGACGAGGGCGGGAAAGGTAATCTTGTACCTGGAATTCAGTGAGACTTCTATTACTGCCAAGGGAGAGAATGGATTATGCTGCCAATCACCTTCTATATACTAATCCTTAAATATCTACATACTAATTATAAAATGTCTATATACTAATACTACTGTTATAGAAGGAATCAGTAAGTGACACACAGAGAGGCAGCAGAATGGAAGTAAAATAACACATTTACTCATCAATAAGGGTCAGTAGCGCATAAGCTGTGCTTGGATTGATGACACACTGGGTTACAACTCCTCCTTTTATAGGGTTTTACAGCCTTGAATTCATTTGGGTGACTTCATTCTCACAGTTCAAATCATGGTCACAGAATAGTTAATCTTTTCAACCCAGATGTAACAGTTCTTTGCAGTTGGGGAGTTTACCTTTAAGATTTGCCTAGTTATCTATTCTAGGCCATAGGAAGGGAGGTGTTCAGGGTCAGGGGAGCAAATGTTGGCACTGGTCCTTTTCATCTTGACAATTTTACCATCAGGTGGCTTCAGTCTCTCTGAGAGCTCAAGACCTTGATGTGCCCTGTTATCTCAGGGTCAGACCAAATGCCTCTTGCAGCACTTAGTGCCTTTGGTGCCTATTAGTTTTGAGCTAAACAAAACAAACAGCTGTTAGAGACTGCAGAAGCCATTTTACATTGTAGTACTTTATAGGTTTTTGCTATTTATAAAAGTTTTCCCTATCACTGCTACTATATATGAATACTAAAGTGTACTTCATGGGTACAATGTATGTTAAAGCTTCCTGTCAAGGGCTGGAGATTTAACTCCGTGGTGTCACCACCTGCCTCACAAGCAGAAGGTCCTGAGTTAGATCCCCAGTAATCCCCCAAAACAGCTGCCTTTTAAATCAAGGAACTGCTAAAAGAAGAAATCAACCAACAATCTTGACTAATTGGGTTTTAATCACCCTTAACTTTTATGTGTTTTTTGCAAAAGTATATTAATTCCCCTGGTGATAGAAGTAATTCTTGATGAAAGTCTACCAGAATAGTTTTAAAATATTTTCTTCTTAAGTAGTGAAAGGTTAAATAGATGCCCATGTGTCTACCAAGTGAGGCTTAATTTATAGAGTGATGTCATAAATGTTGTAGATAATTATGAAACTATAAATAGAAAGTATGCAATAAATAATACTTATGTGAAGTGGTAGAATAATATTCAGCATGCATCTGACTTGCAGATGATAGGTTTCTATTTCCTTCTTTTAAAATCTGAGACTCCATTTTTTCATTTATGTTACAAGGAATTTAGGCAAGATGGTGGCTAAGGGTTCATAAAACTCAAATGCCCTATGAGACAATAAGAAGATTCTAGAAATTCAAACCATCGTCAAAGAGTTTCAAATGCATTCACTTTAAAATGGGCCATAAGTATATGAATGCAGGAGACTAAACTCTGACACAAAAGGTGGACTAGAAGTACTGAGCAGGTGTGGTAAAAGTGAGTCAAATCCCAGGATTAACTGCTCAGGGGGTGCATTTTGACCTGTAGGGAGCTAAATTTGTAAACCTAGAAAGGAAAAGAAAGAATCTTTTTGCCTTCACACAATTTATTGCACTTAACTCAGCTAATTAGAAGTCACCAATCATCATGTTATCAGATCTTTTGACCTCTGCTATTTACAGGGCTACTACACTTTGTAGGCTTTCTGGAAAATGTAAATAGAATTGAAGATGAAGCAGGGGAGATGTTGGCCACCACGTACCCAAAGAACCCCACTGTGTGTTTGGCCCCACAGGAGGAGCTGGCTGTTGAACCCTGGTAAGACCCAGGCCCTGGTCAGAGGATGGGTCTGGCCATCAAATGTCATGCTCAGACCCCCATCCCTGCACATGCAAAGTGTCTCATTTCTGCTCAAGCCCCCTCTGAGCAGGGTTTACTGGGAAGTTCTCCTTGCTCTGCGCTGCCTCTCTTCCTTCCTTTCTCACTGCCACTCAGACAGGCGCTCGGGTCTCCCAGGATAGCCCTTGATCGCACCAGTGCCTACAGGCAAAGGATCTTGTCAAATCTCTCTTTGAAGTAATGCCAGATGAGGCAGGTTTGCCTGAAACTTGGAGGAAACCCACTAGCTACGTCATATCTCAGTTTAAAAGTCAACATGAAAATTGAGATGTTTGCCAAACTCAAGTCTCCAAGACAAGATAGGAAAATGTATCGTGTGTGTGTGTGTGTGTGTGTGTGTGTGTGTGTGTGTGTGTTGAATTTAGCTTTTTCATGATCTATTTCCTATAGCATGCTCTCTTGGCTCTTTTCTCTATTTTGCCTTATATTTCTAGTTCTGAGTCCCCAGGAGGCGAAAAGCAGCCAGAGGTGCTAGATACAGCATTGCCCTCTACGGTTATATTTAAAATCTCCCTCTCCTTCCCTGCACATTGTACCAAAGGGATATTGGATGTCCTGAGCTTTGGCCTTTGGGAGTTTTCGTGTATTTTATACTTTAAAACCAATTATTGACTTTCTGACCATGGTTAGGGTATTTTTGTTTGTTTGCTAGAGGAAATATGGGTGAGGTTATGATGGATTGCTTGGTAATGGAAACACAGCTGGATGAAAGGAAGAATGGCCACATCCCAGAACAGACCTCACCAAGATCATCACCAAGAAAAAGCTTTGCTATAATCTTCCGTCACACGCTGGGCAAATTGCAGGACCAAGAGCTGTTGGGCTCTAATACCCACAGCTGTGATGTCAACATTGCAGTTTCCACCACATACAAAATTGGGGAGGCTGAGTTGATGACAGGAATACAACCATCCACCCGCCCATCCATCCATCCATCCAGATGTCTCTCCAGAAACAGGCTGAGGGCTCAGAACTAGTTTTTGTTAAACTTTTATTTTGAACTTTTGTTCTCATCTGTAGTTAGAAGAAGAGCAAGTTCTAGGAGGTGGGTGCCAAAGAAATGATCTAAAAGGGAGAAGCTAGTGATTCAACGGTGAATTCTGACATTGGAAGTCTGCATGTAGGAAGTGAGGGTATGATATTGTCAGACAAAGGTGGAGGTTGTCCTCTTTCCCTGAAAGTAGGACCAAGCTGGACTTAACCAGCCTCAAATAATTTGACATCAGCAAGGATGAGGCTGACTGTTTGATCTCTAGTTTTCCAGCGAGGTCTTACTCCTACTTTCTCCTGCAACTATGCTTAAATATAATGAGATAGTTCAGAACTGATAAAATAGTAGCCAGTTGGAAAAACTAGACTCAATAAAGAAAAATACTAATAAAAGAAGAAAGACTAGAAGCTGTTCTGTGGACTGAGAATCATACTTTGATGTCCTTCTAATTCCAAAGCATAGGCCCAAGTAAATGGTGGAAAAGAGAAATACATGGAAGCAGAAAAAAAAATTGGCCTATGACAAAAAAGAATATAATGTTCTCAGCCAGATCCGTCAGGTCTCCGGGGACCAGGACGGGCAGCGACAGGCGTGGCCTCTGCTGCACCTGTGTCTTTGGAAAGGGCCAAGGACAGGAGCTGGAGGGAAGGGCAGGACTTCCAGCCTCTGTGGGAAGTCAGCCCCACACCTTCTCCCTGTGTCACACTGGCACAGCTGGGTCATGCTCTGTGGAGTCCTTCTCAGCGACGGAAGTTTACGGTAAAGAGCAGTAACTTCCTCCCAAGTCTAGTGGTCTCCGGATGAGTCACTGTGCCCCTGCTTCCTGTGTGCCCAGAGAGGGGGCTGGTGCCATCTCTGTCTCTGGTGTGCCCGGAGGTAGTGGTGGTAACAACTGCTACCCGGTGTGTTCCTATGAAGAGCTGTGCATGCCTTGTGGAAGTGCCTAAGAAAACCTTTTCATATTTGAAATTGAAATGTGCACAACTCATCTGAAGAAAAAGGCTTATGCATCAGCTTTGCCTTCCTACAAGCAAACACTCAAGGCAACCAACTTTATAAGGGGAAAAAAGTTTAGCTCATAGTCAAAGATCTGGTAGCCCCACCGGTCTGGGGTTTGGTGAGGGCAACTGAGTGGCTGGTACAGGGAGGACCACGGTGTGGAGGAGAAAACAGCCACATGTCAAGCTGGAGCTGAGAGAGGGAGGATAGACAGGTCCCCAATGCCTCTGGAAGGGATTTGTGACCTGAGAACCTCCTGCAGTCCCTTCTCTTAGAGACCCACAGCTCCGCTCAAGGCTGCCATGCTGCACCTGAGCCTATCACTGTAGACCAGGGATGGCGAACCTTTCAGAGCTTTCAGTCCTGCAAACAGCCCACTGTAGCACGTGCACCATAGGTTCCCCACCACTGCTATGGACTCTTTGAAACACTGGAGTCACACACAAACCATAGCAGACGGAGAGGGAGGGAGATCCTCCAGGTAAGTAAACTAGCTCACTTGTACTCTGAAGTAGGAAATTATTTTGGAGTAGAAAAATGGATTTCATTTGCATGGTAGAATCACTTTTCCCCAGGAATATCTCTGGTGTTCAGACAGCTATGGGAATAGGACTTCATGAGATTCAGAAAAGCACAATTTTAGATGGATCTGTTGCACCTAAATGTATGTCATTCCTAACAGTTCTAACTTGAAGGGTAATTGTAAAAAAGTTAACTGTAGAGTATTTTTCTGTAGTTCTGGTGGAACAATAATGTGATCCTTTGCAGTTAGAAGTGACTCTCCCACAGGCTACAGAGATAGCATATCACTCAGTACCCAGTCCTTCCTCTGGGTAACCAAAACACTCCTCTTCGCCTAATGAGCGAAAAGAAAGCGAATCTTATGAACTAGCAAAATCAAGTAGAATGACAGTGCTAAAGATGATCATAGAAACAACAGTTTTCACTTTTCTTCATGCACAAAGGAAAAAATTGTACCTTTTCTGATGAAATGAATGTGAACTGGAGAAACTCATTAAAAGGCAAACAAAAAAAAGTTAGATGAGCCTCAAAAAACAAAGCAGATGAATAAAATGGAATATTACTCAGCCATAAAGAATGAGAAAATAGATTCATTCATAGGAAAATGGATACATATTGAAGTTATACTCCTCAGTGAAATAAATAAGTCACACATGTGTAAATACCGAATAGTTTCCCTGGTGTGGATAGTCTGCAATAATACATAAGATCCTAATAAGATTACTGACATTTAGAAATGGGAAGAAAGGAGCTAAAGGTGTAGGGAAGGTGGGATGGGTAAGGGAAGGGTAAAAAGGGAAAAGAAAAAAATGTGAAAGAATGAAAAGATGAAAATAAAGTGTTTGTAGATGGGGAGGGGAGGAGGGGGTGAAGGGAGGGCAGAGGTAAGGGGAAAAAATGAGAACCAAGACTTGTCATGTAGAGGTCCAAGATCCCAATAATGAATGTAACTGTACTGTATCCCTAAAATGTACCAATAAACTCAATTAAAGCTGAAAAAAAAAGCAGAGATAATACACAGGGAGGATCGAGTTTCCATCAAAATTACCTCTCTCCTTATGCTTTCAGTGGACTTCTAAGATTTTGATTCATACCTAGGATAGAAAATCTTAATGTTGGAGTAAATTAGATGGCCCACACAGGCTGATGTGAGTGTATGTGTGCTGTGTGCATATATGGGTATATGTGTGTTATTTTTCGTTTCATAATTAGGTTGGTTGGATTTAAAACTTCATGGTATAATATATTTTGACCACTCTTTGTATAAAATAAACTGCAAAATATCTGCTTACAAATTCTTACAGGTCCTGCACTGGGTACTTTGAAAGTGAATAGAAAACTGATAGGAATACTGTTTTGTGAAACAGACAATGATAACAAGACCCTTAACAGCTTAGAGGAGACAAAAATGACAGGAGTTCTTTTAAAGTGTAAAACAAACGATAATCTGGCCATATAGCTTAGAGAAAGAGAAATTTCCAACACCAATTAAAAAGAAAGAACCATTTCCCCAGCTGCATCATAGCCAGGAGATTTCAGGGGCTCTAAGAAACAAAGAGCAAGAGACCCATCCCAGGATGATCAGACCATGGATCAGGTGGGAGACTGCAGGGCACTGAAGTCTCAGAGTGGGGAAAGAGCTGAATTTTGTCATCCCATACTCATGCTTAGATGAAATCCTACAGGGGCAGTTTAACAAGGACTTCCAAGAAACAAAGGAAAATGTGAAGATGAGTCAATACACTTGGCTGCACATGGAAAAATGGTTCTGCCAGTAACAGGAGAGTCAATTCAACAAAGTCTTGCTAGAAAAAAAATCCCTGAGTTGATGGTAATATTTATTTGAAGAAATGAGAATTTAAGACTTTTTGACATTTATTGCTTGTCCCAGGCCTTGTCAATGGATTTACGTGGATTCCCACTGCAGGACTCTGACTCCTGAGGTGTTCATACTCCAGAGCCTCTGTGGATTGAAAACTACGATTCTCTGAGTAAGGACTTGGAGTTCAAACCCTCAGGATTCCTGAAAGCCAAGAGCTGGTAGAGTAGGAGTGCTGTGAGACACCCTCATGAGGGTGACTAATTCACAAGAAGCTGGCAAGCTTAAAGAAACCAAGAAAGTAGGATGAACATGGGCAGGACTGTGGCTGAGGAAGAAGACATTGCAGTCCTAGGAAATAAAGACACTAGCCAGGGGCACTGGTGTCAAGGAAAGCTCATTTCACCATGGGTGGTGCTGATGTAGGAAAAAGTCACAGGTGAGACCCTATGAAGCAGAGACCGATAGAAACAGGAACGGGGAGACAGACACCCAGAGCCAATGAGGGAGAGGGAAGGGACTACACTCCAGGACCTCAGATGCAGAGGGAAGGGAATACACTGTAGAGCCTTGGATAAACACAGCAGTCAGACAGAGGAAGAGCAAAACCAATACACACCAGGACCATGGGTGAAGTGGGACCCTATGCACACCAGGGCTTCAGATAAAGTAGTGGGAGGCCTCAGGTGGTGGGAAGGAAAGGAGATGTACAATGTTATGGCTTATGCCTGAATGTGCCCCAAAACCTGCCGCACTCACAGGTGGGGATTTGGGAGGTGAATAGATCACAGGGGCGTGATAGTCACAGCGGATGGGTCCCCTGATGAGTCTACAGCTCACGTGATGGTGGGAGAAGCAGCCTGGTTGGTCCCTGGGGCATGGACTGGAAGGGTTTGTCTCCCTCCTCCTCCCTTGATCTCTCTCTGTGCTTCCTACTGCAGTGCCAGGAGCAGTCCTCTCCCCTGCCACTGTGGATGTTGCCCTGCCTTGGAGTCAGCTGACAGTGGAATGAAACCTTCATAAACTGGGAGCCAAACTCAACTTGTGGTGTCAACTATTTTGTCCCTGCCATGAGAAAGTAAAAAGATGCCCCAGGACCTTGGAAGCAGGGTGTAGGCGGGGGATACACATCACGACCTCAGAGGGAGGGAACAAGAAGAGGATCCAAGCCATGACCTCAGAGTATGGAAGTGGATGGCTTTACACAGCAACGCCTTTCTTTTCTCTGCGTTCTCTGGTGTTCTGCCTTTCCTTCCTCAAGCTGTAACCTGCTGAACACTGAAGGAAATGAGGCTGCACTTTCAGTCCTTAGCACGCAGCCCCCGGTGCACAGAGGTAAGAGGAAAATTCTCTAAGATCCCTTGTGTCAGTCAGAATGTTCACAACAGCCTCTGCCAGGGCTACAGACTCACTTCAGTGATGTGCTGAAAATCAGGGCAATTTCAAGGAATGCTCTCTTCTTTTAGTCTGAAATTCCTTTTGTGCATTCTTCATAATGAGCCAATGTAATGCAAAAGTTGAACTGTTTGAGTGTAAGCATGGAAGGGTTGGCACATTAGAAGTAGGCTATCGACTGGTCTAAAGATATAAAAGTCATTGAAAAAAAAAAACAGTTTTTCTGGTATTCATTGGCAACTTTGTTTGTTCACTACAAAAGAAAAAAAAACAGTGATATAAAACACAAATCTAAACCCGAGAACCTGCTCCATTGTACAGCGCTGACCCAGACAAATGTTAATTAGGGCAGCCTGGAATCTGGGTAGTAGAGAAAGCACGATAATCCCCATGCTGGTTGGCAACCCAACTGTCACAAAACCAAGAATATTCTATATCCAGTTTAGCCAGACTTAATGTTTGCCAAGTAATGGAGCATTGCAATCAATCGCTGTGAAGTAATTGTCAAATCACTGGCTGAAAGCACAAAATAATTACAAAATTATTGAAGGTGAGGTCAGGACATTAAGAAAATTGAGGCAGTGGAAACAAAGACATTTATAACTATGGTGCTCTTTACAAGAAAGTTTTCATGCTTGCCAGGCAGGCACTGTGCCGCTGAGCTAAATCCCCGTCCTATAACTATGGTGCTCTTAATCCTTGTAAGTCAGTGATCCTCCACTCCAAGTGCACCTGGCAGTGAAGGTGCAAGGGTGTGAGGAATGAAAAGTGGATGTCAACATCGACTGCAGCCCTATGTTAGAGGGCACAGCAGAGCCAGGCTACCAATCACCTGAACGCAAACAAATGGAGCATATTCTCCCATACTTTGCCTGCAGCCTTCTCCTGAGCATTTCTGCTGAAGGCTGACTCCCTTCTCTAGCAGCTAAAGTTAGACACACATGATCTGGCCTCCACCTTCTAGGAGCCTGTAGGGCTCCTGGGGAAATGGACACCCAGACCTCCGTCCTTGTTCTGGACAAGTCCAGCTGAAGACAAGGAGCAGGGAGCTGGCTAGGGCTGAGGGTGCTGAACACCTAGGCTGCGCGGCCCCAGCTGCTTCCTGGGCTTCCGAGGGGGCGCTGAGCGCAGGGAAACTCAGAGTCGGAATGACTTCATTGGAAGTCCAGGAAAACCCAATGCAGACCCCAGAGGGCTCAGACTTCAGAACCAGCAAGGATGTCTGGGTCCTCTTGTGTTGGGAGCTGACTTCAGAGAAAGGGAAAGGACAGAGATCTCAGGGCCTTTTCCAAGGCAGATAAGGAAAGCAGGCTCACGTGAGTGAAGGTGAGCCGCAGGACTCTCACAAGAACACCTCTCCCCTCTGTGACCTCATCAGTCAGTGAACCCCTAATGGACAAATGCCTCCGTTGATGGGGTCTACTCCTGAGTAACTAGAGCCCCAGGTCTGCCAGCTTTGGGCCCCAGCAGATCAGTTTCCCTCGCAGTTCTGCAGGAACCCAAGACTAGGGGAACAGCTTTGTCCCTAAAGTGGGGATCCAGAGGGACCCTGGGGTGTTTCACACTGTGCATCTGTTGTTTCCATGTATTATAATGAACAGTCTCTGCTCCTGTTGAGTTTCCTTAATTTTCCTCCTTTCAACCACACAAACATGCTTATTCTTTTGTAAAGTGATCATAATACATTTGTAAATGCCTGGGAAACATATCCTCTCTCACCAAAGGAAACCATAGGTAGCTCTTCAGGAACAAGAAGGGAGGGAGACTGAAAGAAGTTGAAGAAATGGAACCAAATGTTGGGTGGTTTTTTGTTTGTTTGTTTGTTTGTTTGTTTGGTTTTTTTTTGGTTTTTTGTTTATTTGGTTGGTTTTTTTGGTTTGGTTTGCAACTAATCTATTTTAATTTTCCAATTTAAATCAATTTAAAAACAAAAATAAAGAGTGTTACTATTTCAAGCTCTTTCAAATGTTTGTATATATTACTTTAATCTGTTTTGGATATGTCTCTTAAATTTACTGTCTTTAAATGTATTTCTATTTTATTTGCCAGAGAGTTCCTAGGGAACATGTCTTCAGCTGTGTGATGGAAATCAGCAAATCAGCCTTTGTGGGGAGCAGATTGAAGGCATGAGCAGAATTTCTACAATGCACAACCGATATCCATTCCTTCTGACTGTGTTATGGCTTCGTCTAGATGTCCCTCAAAGCCTCACGTGGTCATAGCTGGGGCCTTTTTGGAGGTGGCTGGATTACAGGGTGTGATTGATTCATGGTGCAGTGCTGGATTAAGGGTGCTAGGATTCAGGGTGGATGACTACTGAGTCAGTCCACTGATTGGCTTGGCACTGCCCTAATCCCAGCAGCCTGGATATGGTATAAGGGACAGAAAGAGGCTTGTCCTGTCCCTTGTTGCTTTGCTGCCTTCTGCCTGCCATGAAGTGTTTCTCCTCTGCTAGGCCTGTCTGCGGTGCCACATTACCTTTACCACATTACATTACCTTTCCTGCTTTAATTTTAGGTGTTGTGTATTTTGTCTCAGCAATGGAAAAAGTAACCAAGACAGACTGCTTTACTACAATTACCTTATATCAAGTGTTTGAGATTATTTTACTGGGTAGAGAAAGAATGATTTAGTTACTTTGTCATTGCTGGGACAAAATATTTGACACTGAAAGTAAAAGGAGGAAAGGATTGTTTTGACTCACAGTTTATAGAGGTTTCAGTCCATAGGTGCCTGGCTCCAAGGCAGGGTGATGTGGCAGAGGGGCCTAGCATAAAAGAAATAGTTCATGGTAGAACCAGCAGGAAAAAAAAAAAGCAGCCATAAGTCTCTCTTTCCCTCTTTATTCCATTCAGGCTATAAATCTGTTGGTTGTTTCCACTTCCACTCAGGATGGGGCCTCTGTCTTCAGTAAATCTATTCAGCCCCACCCATAACTGTGCTAATCCAATCAGAGGCCTGATCCAGTTCTCACACCCAGGATCCAGTCACTCTCAAAAGCCCTGTGTATGTGTACATGAGGCTTTGGTGGAGGAGACATCTAGCAATCCACAATAGAGACGGGAGTGGGGGGCAGAATATTTCTAATGACTGAGACAGGTGGCCAGGAAAAATCCCAAAGAGAAGCCCAGGCTGTAACTGCCCATTCCGCACTGTCTCTGGGATGAATAATAAACAAATCCTAGAGACACTTAGAGATGCCATCCTGCGATATCCTTGGGGATGTGCCGCAGAGAACTTGTATTTCCAGTTCCATGTCAACCCTTTCCCTTCTTAAACATGCCGTCGCACCCAATCCCAGTCATTTCAGCAACAGCTGCTCAGGTGTCGGCTGTGCACCGCACCTCTGATCTGACCCCTGAAACCCTGTGCAGCAGCTCTTCCCAGGCCCAAGGGACAAAGGGACCATGTGATCTTCAGCAAACGTCCTCACCTTTCCTGAGAATGTTCAGTAAGGATGTCGGGGGGGCTGCAGCTCAGAGTAGTGCACTGGCCTAGCTATGTGAGGCCCATGTGTGTGCAGTTCCCAGCACACACACACACACACATCACACTTACCACCCTCTTTCCAGAAGCATAACATCATTAAATTTTATATCCAGATTCCAGAGTAGTGGATAAGGTAACAGAATTAGTGCTATCAATGATCAACAGGAAGGCAACCTAGGAAAACCTGTAGGAAAAGTAACTACCTCCAAAAATGATGGCAATGGTGAGACTGCAGGGTCTGGCGATGGTGGTGATGCTGATGATAATAATGGTGATGGTGATGATGGTAGTAGCAATGATGATGGGGTGAAGATGATGATGATGGTGTGGGTGGTGATTGTCGTGGATGAATTAATGGCCAACTTGGAATGCTCAGCTGAACTGAGTCAGTGTGGTCTTGGGTGTGGAAGGCCCATCTGAGGACTTTTGTCAATGGCATAAAGACAGAACTAGTGGGGAAGATCGCATGATGTTGATTTCCTTGCTGAAGCCTGCTGTGGCTGGTTTCCCTCCCTGCTGCCGAGGATGGCTGCTGTTGACTTCAGTGCAGATCCCTCCGCCTGGTGGCACAGACCCTTCACCCCGCCCGCGCAGACTTTCTCACTTCCACCACTGGCCTTTGGACCTTCCCAATGCAGATCCTTGATGTGGGCCTGCCTATGATGGTGCCTCAAGCTGTAGGCTTCCAGCTGGACTTGTACAGACATTGCTGTGGCATCGAGAGACCAAGGGTCTCATGATGAAAGATGTGGTCCCAGTGTAATGTTGGAGGTGGTGGTGGGGTCTCGTGAGTGGCCCCTCCATCACTGGGAACATCGGCTAGTTCTTCTGAGAAGAGCAGCCAACTGAGAAGCCTACTGTGACTGTTTCAAAACAAATAGTTGAGTGAGAAGGCTGGGGTGTAGCTCCAGGAAAAAAGGGTGGAGCACAAGCTTGGCCCCTTACCTCCCCTCTGCTTCTAGTTGGAGATGTGAGAACCTGCTTGCCCCACTCTTGCTGGCCACTGCTATCTGCCATGAGGTGATTCAGTCAAGGGCAGCCTTTGGACTTTGAATCTCCAAAAGCATGTGCTAATCAAGCCACTTCATAGGAAGCCTGCACCAGCTGTTTGTTACAGAGATGAAAAGATGACCAGTACAGGTGTCCCCATGGCTCCTCTACATATAAGAAAATTGACTTAGATTTTATAAACGGTTTCTTCCTTCCTGTTTCTCTTATCTTCAAAAGACAAGTTTATAAAGTGCTAAATGTCTGTCTCTTCCTTCTTAATACCATTGGCTCATGGACATTTTCAAGCCCTCCTCATCATTGGAATGACACAGAGTTACCTGTGGCCTCCTTACTGCATTGTCCGGTTAGCCCTGTCCCACCTTGAACTCACTTACCTCACTGCCTAGCAAGGGACGCTGTCAACCGTCTATCTTCCTGGAATATGCCTGCTACTCCTGGTTCCATGATTCGATCTCTCCTGATTTTCCCTTAAGCTCCTTATAGTCATCCATTTAAAATAAGTTATTCATCTTATAAGAGAATGGCTTCCACATATTTTTATGGAAGCCATGGAGAGAAGTATGTTCTAATCACAAGTCTACATTTAAAAACATTTATGTATTTCATAAAATAATTCTTATTTGTTATGTTAGCTAAAGCTCATCAAATTGATTTTATTGTTTATAATTTGTTCTTCATGCTATCTCAATATGATGTTTTCTTTTTGTACGTGGTTTAAACAAATCCTGAAGAGGCTCGTCTACTTAGTCAGAGCTGTCCAACATACTGGCACGTGGTGGTGGCAAAGCCCAAGCGACTGGGTAGGCATCTTAGTTAAGTTAAAAAAAAATTACAAGAGAATAATAATTATGTTCCCTGAACGGTTTTTTAAATAATGCCATATATGTCACAGGGGCTCACGAATTGACATCTTTTCTAATGTTGAATTGACAAAAAAAAAAACCTAACAGCAAAAAAGGGGCAAGGGCTTTGAAATAACAATAGGACAGAGCATCAGGATTAATTATTTTGTAACTTTAATAACCCATGGCTTGGCTTCACTCCCAGGAAGAAAGAAAACAAACACACTCTCACGTGGTCACCATCAGTATCACGTGGCCATTTATTCACCTACTCAGCGGGAGCTTTGAGAGTTTTCTACAAGCAAAGGCTGTGCCAGAGCCCACACAGGGCACAGAGACACAGCAGCCCAGCAGTGGTCTCTCACAGGTGCACTGAGCCAGGTATTTATTTGCTTATGATTATTTCATAAGTACTTCCTTGTTTCCCAAACACCCACAGGTGTGTAACTCGTTAACTTTTGAGTGAAAGTTCAATGTTTTGAATCTTGCTTGTTCCTTTGTTATATAAATTAATATCCAAGAAGCCATGAGTGTCAGGCTCTTCTTTGTTTTTGAATACACTTCAAGTACTCCTTTTTCTCTGAGAGTTTTTATCTTTTCATAAATGATTAAAATTTAGATCCAATTGTGGCATGATTAGCTATAGTCTAATTGTGTTTTTGAAGCAATATTAATAAAACCTAATAACAAGATCCTGACACAGTGGGCTTTGTCTATTAAGATGTGCTTTCATGACTTTGCAAAAATGCAAACTTTTATTTAGATAACAGCTGTTATTCTTTGGTTTTTATTCTCTAGGAAAATGGAAGATCATGTTTTGTCTTCCCAGAATCTGCTGGATAACATTATCATTATTATTAGTGGTAGTATTAGTATCAGGAATCGAACTCAGGACCTTGCGCTTGCAAAGCAGGTTGGGGAACCACTGAGCTAAATCCAGTCTCACATTATTTTTAGTCTAGACTTCTTTCCAGTCAAGGCATGGAAACCATTACATAGTAATCTGCTCACAGCAATGATGACCGTGTCCAGTTCTGTGAGTCCTCTGGAAAACAACTCACTGTGAAAGCAGTGTCCCTCCACTGTTGCCCACTGTGACGTGGCAGGTAGGGCTTGCCTCAAAGGAGCCATTTAGAGTGGCAGTTATGCTGGGCAGCCTGGGAGGTAGGGGAAAATTCATTTAACCCCTGCACCGTGAAACACAGCAATCCCACTTCAAATCACATGTTCTTGAACACACACACATACAGACACATTGTATAAAATTCTATTTGTGAATACTGGAAAATTACACCTTAATTATTACCTAAATAGGACTGGAAATTTGGCTCAGTGGCTCTACCGCCCGCCTTGCAAGTGTAAGGACCCCAGTTCGATCCCCAGTTTAAAAAAAAAAAGAAATATATATAT
>NW_022900937.1:8098344-8104741 GCF_012274545.1 Fukomys damarensis
ATATATATATATCCTAAATGTATCAGTAAGCATAAATCTGACTTATTGAATGACAAAAGTATAACTCACAGGTTAAACAATGTGGCACCACATGGGTTCATTCTCAAAATATTCCAGAAAAGTGTAGTAAATTATAAAACGGGAAATTAGAGAAATATGCAAGACCATTTTCTTCTAGGGAATGAAGCAGATAGAAAGGGAAGGGAGCAAATCTATTTATCTACCTACTTCTACCTTCTTATCTGTCTTTCTAAGGTTTTGAAATCCATGTGGATAAATCTTCTCATTTATTAATCTAGGTGGCAAATAATATTCACCCTTCAGTTTGTTCTCTTTGATCTTCCTTATCATTCAAACATTAGTGAGCTTTAGGCTCAGAAGAAAACACAAATGACATGTAACCTGGGGTGAAGTCTCAGCCAGCATGAATACCAGTGTAAGGAGGTCGAGGCTGGGGCCATCAGTTGGTCTCCACCCCATCATCAAGCCCATAGTGCAGTTTTGATGCTAGTTGACCTACTCTACCTACAGAGCCAATAGAAACTACTCCAATGCAAACCACACTCTTGATTCTATATCAAAGATGTATGTAATCTTTTTGTCTTTTCACTGAAAACATCAGGTGAGTAAATGCAAAATAACCATGAACCCAAAATAATATAAGCAATTTTCTATAAATTTAAACCAACATTCATTTGGAAAGGAAGGAAGAAAAGTAAAATACACCAATCCATGATAATTTTATTTCTACATCCCACGTTTGACATTCTAGCCTTATGAGGAAAAGTAATTTTGAGGTATTTTTGAAATAAAACTCCATGTAAAAAGTTATGGTTAGCTTGATTTTGTGTGTTCACTGTTCTCATGAGGCAAGATGCAGTGTAGACCAAGTCTGAAAAAATGAAAATCTTTGGAGAATATAATTATTAAAACAAAACAAAAGAGATATGGGGGATAAATTACCTAGAGAATAATTTCTAAGTAAAAAAGCAAAATCTCAAGTGAATTATGGATAACGAGGAAACGTTTTTAACTGGAAATATTTTAATTACCGTGGATCTTTATTGTCATGTTTCAGGACAAATGGATACTTTACGATCGCTTCCTACCATTGCTAGAAATGGATGTAAGCTAGAAAGGAGAGGCAGGGCAGAGGACCTCTTTGTTTCCCGTCATGCAAGACGGGGGTCATGTTTTAAACACCTCACATTGTCTGAACAAATGTCTGCATACAGAAGCAGCTTCAGGTAAGGGAGTGGGGAATGGGCCCGCAGGGTCACGGGAAGCAGCACGGTACACTGTCCAGGTCAGGGAGGTGCCCCAGACCACAGCTCCCAGCAGCAGAACTGCAACAGAATGGGAAGGGAAGGTGGATGAGGGAAGGAAGGGAGCTAGGAAGGGATGGCAGCTCACACAAGGAAATTCAACACCTTGAGTAGCTGTCAGAAGATCCTCAGCAGAAGGATTCGTGCCAGCAGAAGTAAACTAACGAGAAAACTTAGGAGACCATGGAAATAAGTATATTTAGAATATTCAGAGATAAAGAGTAAACAATATCTTTTTTTAAAAATGGGAGCTTATTTTCTTAATGACGCATTGAAAACCAGCCTTTGGAAATCTTGAAAGAAAAAATATATTTATCCACATGAGTTAAATTCAGATTTAGTATATTGTAAAATAACGTTTAAGGAATCATCTAAATTAGAACAGAACTTCAAATTTTCGAGAGAGAAATTGAAACTGAAGGCAGATAAATTAAACCCAAAAAACTTTCACTTTTAAGTATTCCGAGAGATAATAGGAAGTTAGGAAGTAAGAATGATTGGAAGAAATAATTGTGATGATTTCCTAAATTTGAAAAACACTTAGCATCGTCAGTTTAAAAGAAATAAGGGCTGAGCAGGATTTCGTGGAGAAATCACATCTAGGTTCATCGTAGTAAATTGTGCAATATAGAAGACACCGGGAAGATCTCAAAATCAGCCAGAGGAAAAATGACAGAGCTCTCTGGGAGAATAGCAGTCATGATGTGGCAGGTTCTGATGAAGAAAAACCGATCACCTTGGGACTAACCTTTCAGGAGCCCTTCCGAGTGTGGTGCCCCTGTGTGAGGCATGCTGCCCCA
Source organism: Fukomys damarensis (assembly GCF_012274545.1). NCBI lineage: Eukaryota > Metazoa > Chordata > Mammalia > Rodentia > Bathyergidae > Fukomys > Fukomys damarensis. Next base: position 8,100,470 of record NW_022900937.1, read on the forward strand.
GCCGGGAAGTCAGAACTCAGATGTGTGCACCCGAAATGGGATCCGGGTACAAACATTTGGCCCCACTGGTCCCATACCTGGTTGTGTCTGAGGTGAGGGGGCCCGGGAGGGATCAGTCCATTTGCCCAGCTTCTGCTTTTTGTGGCTTGTGAGGTGGGACTCGGGGGTCACCAGGCTCCCCAGGGCCAGGGATGGGGCCCAGGCAGAAGCTGCTTGGCCCTCATACTCTGGTCCAGACAGGCTTTCTTTTTCTGAGAACTTTTTCTGAGAAATGGTGAGTCATAAAAATGACAGACTCTACTAACACTTAAATACATAGTGCCTAACTGTGGCTTTTGGGATTAAAATAGAATTTAATATTTTAGAAATCCATGCTTTTATTTACCTTAGCAAAACATTATCAAGTCCTCTTTGAGTTCCAATGTCATACCAACAATATATATTGTGGACACAACAGAAAGCAGGTAGACAACTGGATATGGTTCTCATTTTAAAGGAAACTACCATCCAAACTTACTAACCTTTGTAAATGTAAGAACTATGCACAAAAAGGAAAAAAAGGGAAAAAAAGCAATTAGTCTACTGAGCATAATACTGATAAATTTAACTTCATGAGACTTTTTAAGTCTTTAAATTTTAACTTAAAAATGATATTGCATAGAAAATATATATGTGTATAATATATAAAGATATTATATACTGACAACACCCTGGGATGACATGTGCAATTTATGTTTCATATATAAGCTAATGTACAAATTCAGATTTCATATGTAAAACTAATATACAAGAAGCTCTTCTGGTCAAAAGATGAAGGCTGACAATTAGTAAAAGCAGGAAAATGACAAAAAATTACAGGAAGTAAAATAAAATGAATGTTAAACAAATAAAAGAAAAAGTTTGAAACTTGATATCTGTTGACTTTAGCTCTCTGGTGTTCAGAAAATGCGGTAGCATCTGATCAGGCGAGGCTGTGGAGACACAGGGCAAACCACACACAGCCTGCAGGGATCTAAATTGGAGGTGATTGTGCTGTCAGAAGCATGTGCAGCACAAAAGTATGAAACAGAAAACTCCAGGAACAACCACTTGTTGTGTTTAACTTGTGCTCCATCCTGGATATTGTGGCGAAATCCTGTGTGGTCCCTTTCCATCCTGACCAGGACACGAAGCTTCCAGCTAACTGTACTGTGCATCACCACCCACAGGAGAGCCATATGGATCCACAGTTATACTTCGGAGAGTGAGTGGCACCCAAGTAGCCTTAATTTCAACAGGGGTCCTGAAACACTGTGAGACTGGCATTTCAAATATGCCAAAGAGAACCTGTGAAGTGCTTGTTCTTTTTCTGTTTGTGTGTGTGTGTGTGTGTGTGTGTGTGTGTGTGTGTATGTGTGTGTGTTTATCGGTACATTTTAGGTATATAGTACAGTTACATTCATTATTGGGATCTTATACCTCTACATGACAGGTCTTGGGTCTCATTTTTTCCCCTTGTTCCTGCCCTCCCTTCACCCCCTCCTCTCCTCCCCATTTACAAACACTTAATTTTCATCTTTTCATTTTCTCACATTTTTTTTCTTTTCCCTTATAACCTTTCCCCTACCCTTCCCACTTTCCCTATACTGAAGTGCTTCTTTTAAATGAAGAGTAGAAGTTTACGTTATAAGGAATGGATGGTGAGATTGCCAACATCCATTATAAGAATGAATAGTTTATTAGTGAAACCAAAGACAGAAATAAAATTTGGGTTAATTTTCTCATTGAAATTCAAATTACAAAATTTACAACCACAGTGTGGGCATAGGTACTCAGAATGCAAAAATGTATTCATTGACATGAATATAGGCATAATTGATTCATGGTAACATCATATCGGAGTGAAGTCACTAAGCCAGTGTGAAGACTTCATCAGGGAACTCCTAAAATACATGACCCTTAGCCATTTACTGTACACCAGGGTGTTTATACAGATCTGGAACAGCTCTAGGTTGACAAAACAAAAACCACTGGTGATATTGCATCGGCCCATGAGGAGGCTGCTGCCACATTTTCTTGTGCAGTTGAGGCTCTGTTCAGAAAGTCCTTCTCTGTGCCTGTGTCCTCAAGAGTCTTACTTACTTTATCTTCCAGCAGATTGTGTTTCTGTTTTAAGGTTCAGATCTTTCATACAGTTTAATTTTAGTTTAGTACATTGTGAGAGATGGAGGTCTATATTCAATCTTCTGTGTGTGGAAAGCCAGTTTTCCTACTGCCATTTGTTAAAAAGGCTATTTTGCCTGCAGTGTGCATTTTGGGTCCTTTGGTCAAAGATCAAATAGCTGAATATGCCTGGGGTTGATGTAGCTTTCTGCTCTTCTGTTCCAGGGATCCACTTGTCTGTTTTGTGCCAGTACCATACTGTTTTAGTCTCAATTTCCTTAATTTCTACCCCTATCTTTATTATTTCCTTTCTTGTACTAGCTTTGTGTTTATATTGTTCCAATTTTTCTAGAACCTTGAGCAGCATGATTTAAGTCATTCATTTGGGCTCACTCTGTTTTGCTAGCATGGTCATTCACAGCCATAAACTTGCCTTTTTCATTGAGTCCCATAGGTTCCAATATGTTTACAAGTATTATTGTTTGATTATAAGAAATGTTTAATTTCTTCCTTAATTTCTTGTGACCCACTGATTATTCAAGAGGGTGATACTCAATCACTGTGTTTTTTTTGGTAATTTTTATGGTTTCTTTTGCCTTTGATTTCTACTTTCATTGTACTATGAACTAATAATATGCATGGGATAGTTTCAATTTTTTGTATTTATTTAAGCATGCTCTCTTGGCTCTTATATGGGTCTAGTTTGAAGAAGAATAGTGCATTCTGTTGTTGGGTGGAACACTCTGTAGGTGCCTATTGAGTCCATTTATTGGAAGGTGTGGTTCACCTCTATTTCTTTGGTGATTTTTTTTTTTTTTGAGGAGGGCTGATTAATCTGAGTACTTTGGAGAGTAGCTGGTGGGTGTGGGCAGCATGCAGGGGGTCCCATGGCTGCATACTCCCAGTGTTGAGGAAGAGGCTAATTTTCATTTCTGGTCAATCTGGTATCTTCTCTCCATCCCACTGATCATGGACGCTGCTTGTTCTGCAGCCCCTGGGCATCCTCTGGCATTGTCTCGAACACCCTTACCGGCTCAGTTTCTCTGACGCCCTGGTTTAGAAGTACCCCTCTTGCTGTGCTCCTCTTCCAGGTGGGGGGGGTGGATGGATTGGAAGCCTACCCCTCAGGTGACCTCTGAGACATCCACTCCCTCCCTCCGGGCATCAGTGCTCTCCTCGGTTGCTGTGTACCCCAGGACTAGATGAGGACCCCGTGGTTCAGGAGCGACCTGGCTTCCCTTTCTCAACCCCTGATCCTGGGTTTTGGTCTGATGAACTTCTCCTCCTATTTTTCCCATGTCTGGACCTGTTTGCTCCAGTCCATCATCGGAGCCTCTTCCCCACCTATCGCCCCCTGTTCAGCATGTGTGGAGGCTGTTTTTGTCTTTTTTGAAGAAGGTCTGTGTTCCACGTTAGCCTTCAACTACCTGTTTAGTCCAGCTGGCCCTAAACTTGTGAACCCTACCTCAGCCTCCCCTTGCTGGGATCATAGATGTCCACCACCATACATGGTGAGAAGTGTCTTTTAACAGTCAATTTAAAGTCATTATTTTCATAAACCTTTTATCACAGTAAAGTGTCATAATTTGCTATTTGTTATTAGTTCTTATTAATAATCTCTCGCCATGGATAATTTAGAAATCAAACTTTATTATATATTTATGCACAGAAAAATGTATACCTCGAGTTCTGTGTGGTCTCAGATACCATTGGAGGCCTTGGAATGAGTCACTGTAGAGGAAAAAAAAAACACTACTGTACCTTTTTTTTTTCAGCTTTAATTGTGCTTATTGGTACATTTTAGGAATACAGTACAGTTTCATTCATTGTTGGGATCTTGTACCTCTACATGACAAGTCTTGATTCTCATTTTTTCCCCTTACCTCTGCCTTCCCCTCACCCCCTCCTCCCCTCCCCATCTAAACACTTTATTTCCATCTTTTCATTCTCTCACATTTTTTTCTTTTCCCTTTTTACTCTTCCCCTACCCATCCCACCTTCCCTACACCTTTAGCTCCTTTCTTCCCATTTCTAAATGTCATTAATCTTATTAGAATCTTATGCATTGTTGCAGATTATTTACACCAGGGAAACTATTCAGTATTTACACATGTGTGACTTATTTATTTC
>NW_022900937.1:8106003-8106984 GCF_012274545.1 Fukomys damarensis
TTTTTTCTAGTTCTGTGAAATATAGTGTTGGAATTTCAATTGGCATTGCATTGAATGTATATAGCAGTTTTGGTAGTATGGCCATTTTCACTATGTTGATTCTTCCTACCCAGGAGCAGGGGATATCTTTCCATTTTTTTATATCCTCTTCAATTTCTTTTTTCAGAGTGCTGTAGTTTTCAGTGTAGAGATCTTTTTTTTTCTTTTGTTAGATTGATTCCTATATACTTCATTTTTTTGGATGCTATTGTAGAAGGAATTTTTCCCCTTATTTCTCTCTCCTTGTGTCTGTTATTTGTGTATAAGAAGGCTATTGACTTGTGGGTATTCACCTTGTATCCAGATACTCTACTGAATCTGTCAATTAAGTCTAGAAGTTTTTTGGTGGAGTTTTTTGGATCTTCAATGTAGAGTATCATATCAATAGGAAATAATGATAGTTTAACTTCTTAAGAATTTTCCACGTAGAACTGCTTTCATTGTGTCCCAAAGATTCTTGTATGTTGTACTGGCATTCTCATTTATTTGTAAAAACTGTCTAATTTCTTCTTTAATTTCCTCTGTAATCCATTGATTGTTTAGGAGAGTGTTGTTCAGTTTCCATGTGCTTGTGAAGTTTCTATAGCTTCTTGTGCTATTGATGTCTAGTTTAATTAAATTGAGGTATAGAGCATCTATTCCAATTTTTTGCAGGGTTTTTATCATGAATAGGCGTTGAATTTTATCAAATGCTTTTTCTGCATCTATTGAGAGGGTCATATGGTTTTTGTCTTTGACTTTGTTAATATAACGTATTACATTTATTGACTTTCGTATGTTGAACCACCCTTGCATCATTTGATTTTGGGGGGTGGAATACTCTACAAACATCTATTAAGTCCATGTGTTCCAAAGCTGGGTTCAGTTCTATTATTTCATTGTTGATTTTCTGCCTAGTAGATCTGTCAATTTGTGATAGTGGGGTATTTAAATCCCCCACTA
>NW_022900937.1:8107723-8142807 GCF_012274545.1 Fukomys damarensis
AAAGAGAAACCCCTCCTAAAAACAAAAAATAATAAAAGAAGAAGTCTGAGTTAGGGCAGGAGCCAGAATAAAAAGGGAGATGAGGGACACTATGGTGGAGCAAGAGACTGAGTTGGAGAGAGAGGACAGAAAAAAGAAAGAAATTTTAGGGTGGAATGAGGAAAAGAAAAAAGAGAGAGAAAAGAAAAAAAAAAGAATTTGAAGGGGCTCTTTCAGACTGTCTCTTTTCTCATATTATACCACATGTACAGCCATATTCAGAACTGAATCCCCTGGTCTCAGCTAGCCAATGACAGTTCCCCATGACTGACACTGAACACAGTCTACAAGGCCTAACGAGTTTCCCTACCCTCAGGGTTGAACTCCACTCAGTTCTATTACAGGTTTCCCCTGCCCTTCCTTTAAAGATGTTCAAAGTTGGGAGCTCAGAAAACTACCCTTCATGAGAACCTATGCCTCTGCAGAGTTGGTCTAAGGACTGGCCCAATCAGGAGGTTTGAGAACGGGGTGGGGGAAGGAAGGTCGTGGGGGTGTTTCAAGGGCACCCATGCTGCTACCTTCCTTACTGGGTCTGTTGTCGCGCAGTCCAGGAGGTTGCGCACCTGCCGGGTGATCTCAGGCAGGCAGGCAGCTGAAGAGATCCCCTCCGGGGTCTTTGGGTCCTTGCTGGGTCTGTTGTCGTGCAGTCCGGGAGATCGCGTACCCGCCGACTACTGTACCTTTTAACCCAGAATTCTACTTTGGGTGTTTGTCCAATCAACTGAGTAGATCATGTGTGAAGTGGCATATAATAATTATTCACTACTAGGCATTGTTTATGATAGCAAATATTTGGGGAAAGAACTCTCCATCAGCAGTGTTAGTAATTTACAAAGTTTTCTACACTGTTGTGCTACGCGGGTGTAAAATGGGATTTATGTGCTCGTTTATGATCCTGATGATATTTTATGTTAAAAGCAAACACAGCATACTGTCGATGCTATGGTAACTTTCTCTTAAGTGAGGGAGATAGGAGTTTGTTTCCATTTGCCCACGTATTACTGATGAGTAAATTCCATTCAGGGGATTCAGCAATTCTACTTCAGCAGAATGATCCTGACCATGACAGTGAGGAAAGGCACAAGAGATGAATGGTAGAATGGAAGATTTCTTCACTTATCAACCAGAAACCTAGAAGGCAACAAATGACAAACTTGAATAATGATAAAATGAGGAATGTTTAGTAAAAGAGTATTTGCAGTGATGTGGCATGATAAGGAAACCCAAGAATAGTTCAGTGCCACCATAACTAGGATGAGTGTAGCCACAACTTCCCATGCAGCAGAGGGGAGGAAGGGCAAGTCAGTAGGATCATAGAGAGGATCCATGCAAATTAGCAACTCCTCTCATTCCTCCTCCTGCAGACCCTCTTCCTGAGCTAACTTGGTCCAGAGGGCCAGGAAGGCTGGTTACCTAACCCATAGATGTCAGAGAGGAAAGAAGATACTGCTGAGAGGATACGAGGGGATAAAAGGGAGAGCAACCTCACTCATTTGTTGTCCTGGTGTAGAGATGTAAAGTCATGTCAGCAATTCAAGAGACAAGCAAAATCCATCAACTAGCACTTTGGTATTGGACAATACCAAGTGTGATACCTCCACCTGAAGCAAAATTATAATGATCTGCAGGGTTACTAATACAAGATTTAAAAAAGAGAAGGGAATAAAAAAAGAGTCAGATAACAAAATATAAACGCAACTATATCCATAAGACCCGGTTGCTTATTGAAAACTTTGCACGTCTACCTTTCTTCTCGTTTTCAAGTACAATGTCAATTATCTTGGCTAGGTAGTGTAATTCAGATTTCCATTACTGCAGAAGCCAGTCATTGGCTATTGTTATGGTTACTTGATTGTCAACTTGAGTGGGGAGGGCTCAGCTAATTGACAATGGTTCTGTGTGTGGAAGGCCCACATTAAGGAGGATTGTTGTTGAAAAGTTATAAAAGGAGAACAGGAGAGAAGGATTTCAGCTAATTTTCCTCAGAGGAGCTTCCCTTTTGCCTTGGGCATCCTCTGCTGGCTTTCAGTTCAGTTTCTTCAGCTTCTGGCCTGGGCCTCTCAGCTACCTGTGCAGGCTCTGGCTTTTAGTCCCAACCCTTCCACCTCTGTCTTCCATCATGGATCCTCTGGCCTCCTGATACAGACTCATATCAGGCATTGCCATGGGCTCCAGGCCTTTGGATCTCTAACGCATGGACAAATCCTTTTCATTCTACATTTGACTTTGTGGTCATCTACTCTAGGCCAATTTTGTAAATTTCTGTCCTACATTAAGTCTGATTCAGACCATGTGAACCTTGCCCCAGCCCTGCAAGCTCTTGCAAGCACTGTTTAATACAGCTGTCTTGTCTTTATTTTGAATGGTGCAGGCTTTCGTTGACCAAGATTGGGGTGTTAAAGTGAGGCACTGTCCTGCTATCTCAAGGTTCCAAGCATAGCCTTCCTCCTGCTGTCTACCCCATTTTTCCCAATAACTGAGGTTGAGTCCTTGCATGGCTGTAATGTATGACTAGTGGTGCAATGGGAGAAGAATCTCAACTGGCCAAAAGTTAATCATTCTTCACAATCATTATTTCCTTAAATACCACTTACTCCACATCCATAGTGCTTAAGATCATGACAAGATGTAAATTTTCTTATAAATAGTTGAGAGATTGCACCATGAAAGTGGCTACTTTAAGGTCACATCTATATTTCTATTACCTGCTGGATGAAGGCCTGGGCCATAAATTGGCAGATTTTTACCAGTAGTAGCAAGAACCGTAAGTAAGCTTCCACTGGCTCCTTTCGCCACTCTGTGTCAGTTTGTGATGTCGCAAATGGCAAAACTAGAGCATGTCATGGCCATAAGTGTGCTGCTGTATGTGTGTGTCCCTACATGTGTTCTTTACTCAGAGGAGTGTCTGTACAGGACACACTGCCACTGTGCTACTCCATCAGTGGAGGTGCTGAGAAAAGACTGATGTCAGGGAAGGCCAAAGGAAATGTAGACACGTGAGCCTATTTGTATGAGAAAAGTGCTTCCCTCTGTGATGAGAAGAGTCTAAAGCAATCAGTGCCCACTACCCAGTTGTCACAGAAGAAAAATACTCACCCACTGGGACTGTAGCACTGGCCTGCTCCATTTGAGTCTTCAACAATGGCAGTGGTTCAGTCAAATTTGGTTAGAAGACTTAGCCCATGTGGACCCACATCCTTGCCATCCTGGCATCTCAAGTGTTCATGATTCATGGTGCATTAGTGTGTGTGTGTGTGTGTGTGTGTGTGTGTGTGTGTGACTTCAAGATGTAGAAGCATTTTGTGATCTTAATTATTAATAATCTCTTTCACTGTGGATAATTCTGTAGGACATTTAACTAGATGTTAATAAACTCCAGTATGAACAAGGATGAATATAAGATGCACAGATATCCATGCCCTTTTTCCTTACCAAAAATGTGACCATATATCTTCTCAGATACTTTCTGGCCAAAGATTTTCTTATGTTCTTTATTCCAATTAGGCAGACAATAGCCAATGCCCTTAAACCAATCCAGTAACATACCTGAGCACTTTCCTTCTGTTTAACATGGAAACCCTGTGCCCCAGCTCTGTTAATTTGAGGAATTCCACTTTGGCAACTCTCAGAACCACTCCCCAAGCCAGAAGCTGTCTGCTCCCTGTGACAGTGGTGTCCTGTGCGGGTCCATCATCAACCAGGCACATTCCTCTCTGTCCTCCACTAACAAGAAGTAGGGAGCTCCCTATGAAGCAAGGGGAGTGGACAGAGAAGAGACAGGAAAGGAGCAGATGCATAGGACTCCAAGCCTTGTATTCATCAACTCACGGGTACATTCTAGACTTGCATGAGTCCCTTCATTTTATAATGCAATGCTGCTGGTGTGCAGGTCTATGTTTTTGTGGTTCAGATAGTAAAGGGTATATGCTTCCTGGCCGCAGCTAGATGTTCTCTCTTCCCAAGGCTCAGAAGCACTCCAGGAGCTCTTCTCTAATGGACCCAGTAGGCCTAGATCTGCTCTTAGACCCTGAAGACATGAAATGTTATTGTCTTTCAGCACTGTCTACTATACTCGTGTCCACCGCTGATACTAGCTCCACAGAAAATAGTGGACAAAGAGTCCACATAATATTGCCTCCAGAATCCAGAAAGATCCACGAAGAGATATGCCTCATTATTTATGGTAGGTGCTAAAAGGTAGAAAACAAATCTACCACTTTAGACACTACACCTGGGACACTCTGATATGGCCCAGAATGCCCCGGGCTCCTCCTCAGGGTCCCAGATCGCTGGTATTTTGAAAGGAATTTTGCTTACTCTCTACAGAGTTAAGCCTTACAAGGCATCTTAGGTGTTTGCTACTTTGTTTTTTTCTGAGTCTACTCAGCATATTACCATGGGGGAAATAATCCTGTGTGATATTCTACTAATCTACACTACAATATGAAGAGAGAATGTAAAACTTGGCTACATCCTGAGGCAAATCAGGGGAACTGGACTGTTGTGTCTGGCACGTCAGTGCAATGGCCTCTGGTTTTAGACGTTGACAGGCATTGACTGGAGAGCACTTGCCACATCTATAAATTCAAGGACGGTGTTCAATTGCTCTGTTAAGGACACCACGTTAGAAACGCCTGCTGTGACCTCTGTGGTGACCCAGCTGTGTGTGATATGTTCCACTCTGGTTTTCCAGCTGGGTTTTGAATTAAGTGCACAGCTAGCACGCAAGCTGTTGAGTGAAGTGAAAGTGGCAGGAATCCCTGATGGTGGATGTCTCAAGTCTTTAGTGAGGAGACAGATCTCTGTCATGGCCAGAGGGGTGCAGTGTTGCTTTTGATACATTATCGCAGAAAGGACTGTCAGAGACCTTTGCAGGGTCTTCTGCTGAGCTCTTTCCACTACGATCGCCCTCACTTAAGTCAAGAGCCACCCTAGGATTCCAACAGCTGTTAAATCTGTCTTCCCACCACACATTCTAAGCCCCGAGCAGTGATGCCAGGAGAGACCTGTGGAATGTGATACTCTATCACTGCACCGGCTGAGAGCCCTGCTGGGTCCAGCAGTTCATAGCATATTTGAGTTTTCCAGATCAACAAAAACTTAGAGTTAGCATGTAGTAAATCCTAGAAGTACTAGGCTTTTCCTATACCTGATCCCCAGTCTCAGGTTTTTGTCCAAGATCCTTCTGGTGAAATCATGAAGTTCATATTCATAATTCTATGCCTATGGTCACACCACAGCATCCTTTCCTCTGTTTCTCTCTCTCTCTCTCTCTCTCTCTCTCTCTCTCTCTCTCTCTCTTTCTTTCCCCTTCTCTCTCCATCTTCCTCTTCCTCTCTTTCTCTACCAAGGCTGTAAGGATCTGTGCCAGTTTGTATTTCTGGAATTAATAAATAAAACCATTTAGTGTAATCTCTCCACAGCTAAGGAAGTTGGGTTTCTTCCCAGGAGACCAAGAGCTTCCTTTGCAGGAGTATCTTATTGGGCTGTTTCTATAAAATACATAGGAAATCTTCTTTGACATATAATGATCTAGTTTAAGCCACAAGTTTTGGTGGGTCAAGGCACTGTTTAAATTTGATCTATGGCTATTGATAACAATAGGCTTACAAAGCCTGTGAGGAGGAAATGCTGAAGGAGAGCACCTAACATCTGTTCCTTTCAAATCCAGACATCTACTACCTTGTGCTTTTGACTTTACCCTTGGCGTACTGGGACTTGCTGCCACAGAGGAGTTCAAAGCTGTGGGTGGCTTCTAACCGATGAGTTTTCTAAGAGTTGAGAAAAGTCAAGATGCTAGTGCTCACAGGAGCTGAAGGACATGAGTGCTTTGCCTGCTGCAACAGAATCCTCTGCTGGAGCTGCAGGCCACAGAGGTATGGGCTCTGCCTCCCCAAGGAGGAGCTTCAGCTGGGTGATGCTGCTTACCTGCTGTGGCTCAAACAGTCAAACCCATGGACATAGAGAGTGGAGTAGGCACTGGTAAAGCTTCACAAAGTGAAAAGTTCTGCAGATTTCTTTCACAGCCATGTGGATATATTTAGCACAACTGGATGCAAACTAAAGCGACTGTTAATATGTATATTTTGTGTTATGGTTTTTATCAAAATGAAGAGAGAAACAGCAAAAAGGAAAGTTCCTGGTGAACTTAGCCTCATTACCACTGCCAGATGACTTTAATAATGCAGTACAATCCAAATGCAGAATGAGAAGTTTCCTGAAAATGAGTCTGACCTGATCAAGACTTACATTTCTGTCCTTTTCATTTAATTCTCCTGTACCCAGTTCTCGAGCTCTTTCTGATAAGTACCAGTGCTGTCTTTTAACGAGTAGTTTACTATCTCCTCAGGCAGATCTTATACCTCCTGGTCTGGAAGAGCTTGGGCTCTAACTCCTATTTGTGCTACAGGTGGCAGGGGGAGGTAAAGCAAGAAAGAGAATTGGGTTGGCTTGTGAGAAATGCATTCCCCACATATACACATGAACACTTATGCATGCACCCAGAAAGACGTTACCAGACTGGACAAGGACAGCCAGTTCCCTCTGGTGGTACACATGGTCTTTCTCTGTCTGCACGCATGTACCGGCAGAGGTTGAAGGTTCGAAGCTCTCGATCTTCTCCATTCAGATTTTGGGCATTCATCTTAGTTCCCTGCAAGTGCCTTTACTTTAGTGCTTTAAAACAATGTTTGTTTTTGGTATATGTGCTGCTGAAGGGGCAGAAAAAAGTGTTAGTTTTTGAAACAAACCTTTCATCTTAGTTATCAGTCAGACTTTAGGCTTGAAGCTGTGTCACATCTGCCCAGTATCTACATGAGATGAAAGATAACTGCAGACCACCAGAGGGGCCTGGTCATCTCTATAATTTGTTCCTAAATGTATATTTATAGCTATCAGTGGTCCCCTTTATCCTAATTACATATCTAGTAATACAAACGTGAGCCAGTTGACTCCTGCATCTCCATTAGTCCTGTTTTCATAATAGGAAAGGATCACTGTATCCTCCCAATGCTGCAGTACCTAGCATGTGGTCTCAGACTGGTTGCATTCATGATACCTGAGAACTTGTTGGAATTCGGTCCTTCAGAGCTACCACAGATTTTTTGTACCAGTGAAGACATTTTAATAAGACCTTTCAATGCCCCTCCTCACACCGTGAAGTTTGAAAAGGATGGCTTGAATAATTGTGATGCTTCTGCACACCACAGATCCATCTGTAACTCATTTCCCCTGGCAAGAAAGTTATTACTATATTTCTTGATCTTATGGGCAAATTATTTCAGATTCCACATTGATGGTCTGTTTTCTGAGAATGTTTTTGGTGTACCAGTTTCTTTGTCAGTCAGGGTCCTAGCAGGAGATGGAAGACACAGAAAAGTATGATTTAAGTATGGAAATAAAAGGACAATTTATAAAATGTGTGTAAAGAAAGCATAATATATTAATTGTCAAAAGAACATGTGCAAAAATCAAGACAAATATCAACAAAGAAGAAAATAAAATGGAAAATCAGAACTAGGAAATAATTAAATTAGGAAATTAGTAAATGTCATCATTATGTTACTATACCATCTAATTAGGACCAGATATGGCTATGAGCTCTTTGTGGTGAACAAGAAAATGTGTGTGATGCTCTCTGGGAGTAACAACTTTTCCTACTTAGACCCCAGAAATGTATACCTCTTCTTCCTAGTAATACCTTGACTTTATGGACACAAGAATTAAAAATTTGTGGATGAAAGATGGAAGAAATACTGAAACTATGAAAGCTCATTTTTGGATTGGGTCTCTAAATTTGGAGGATCTGAGTTTTTCAAGTTCTTTTTATAGTCTAGGTAGTAGTTCTTTGTCTGAGGAACAGCTGGTGAAAATTTTTGCCCATATTGCAGGATGTCTCTTTACTCTGTTGGTGGTTTCTGATTTTATGCAGAAACTTTTTAATAGGATGAGACCCCAGTTGTTGATTCTTTGTGCCAGTTCACGTGTGACTCAAGTATTGTTCATAAAGTCTTTTCCTACACCAATGTCTTCAAGAGCTCTACCTAACCTCTCTTTCAGCAGGATTAGTGTTTCTGTTTTAATGTTTATATCTTTGAACTACTTTGATTTTACTTTAGTGCATGGTGAGAGACAGGGGTCTAATTTTAATCTTTGCCAAGTTGAGGCCCAGTTTTTCCAGCACCATTTATTAAAAAGTCTGTCTTTCCTCCAGTGAGGGTGTTTGGCTCCTTGTATGTGATCATAATATAATACCTAAAATGTATCCATAAGCTCAATGGAATAAAAACAATATTGAAACTTTAAAGGCTCTGCTTAGCATGTAAATACTTTGTTCCAGCGTCAAATTTTTAGCAAGTAAAAAACTAGTAAAATGTAAACACAGATCCATAATCCCTTAGCTTAAGCTTGAGAGCAATGTGTATTTTGCAATTTATAGAATTTCCCATTTTAGAAAGCTAATACAGGGCACAGAGCACATATCAGCTAGCACTTCAGTGAGAATGAGGTGGCAGCCTATATTTGAACACATTATTATGTCTGCACGGAAATATATGAATATTCACATGAGGTAAGCTAAATAAGAACTATAAAAATCTCCATCTCTTTCCAGAATAAGTTTCAACACTAAGTGAATTTGTGCTAAAGATGGAGGAAATTTAGATTTTTTTTTTTTTTTTTGCTTTTTTGGGAGGTGTGGGGACTATTTTAGATACTACAATTCTAGATAAGGTATTGTGGCTCTATGTCACTTCATTTTATTAGCTTAAAATAGATTGTAAACATGGCTAAATTATTTGGACAAGTCATATAGAATTAATTCCAGATGTTTCAAGTGCATCTGTATGTGGAAATCAGAGAGCCATCCTTACAGTAAGTACAAAAGGCCTTTTCACCTGGTGTGCCTCTGCTCAAGAGCCAGCAAACTAGGCTACAGGAATCTTTCTGCCCTCACCTGGGCATGCAGGCTGTGTGACCCTGGGGGCGGAGGTGTCAGATATCCAGGCACCTGGGAAATGGTCTGGACCTGCTGCGGTGATGAATGCAGTCATTGAGTCCCTGGGACTGCACCCACTGACCTGTGCTTCAGCAATGCAGGGAAATAAGATTTTCTCAGACAAACAAAAGCTACAGGAGTATATCACTACTACACCTGCCTTACACGCAGCGCTAAGGGGGGGGGGTTTAAAAAACGTGCTCAACGGCAACACCGAGAACATAGGAAAATAGGAAGTTCACTTCCGGGAGAAAACAGAGGGAGGGGAGCTCCTCAACATTTACACCGGAAATGCTTTTTTATATCGTGCAATATCCCACGTCACAAGGGCACCCACATGCTACCTCACCTGCCAAAGTCATCATTTGGTAGCACAGTCGCTGCAGCGTTTGCGGTGTTTACCTGGTGGTGGTGTGGCTGACAGGTGCTGGGGACATGTCAGAGCTCATGCTGCACCCCTGGAATGTTCAGAATGGTGGGTAGGGAAGTGATTTGCATTCAGTAGAAACTATACTTTTAATTTTTCCAACTTTATTCATTTACTTTATTAATACATGCTCGCAGTGCACGCAGTTTACAATCGTCTTGGAAAGTGGGTACACTTACATGCTTGCTTACTTTTTAAAAATCCCCTTCCCCATCCTTTTCCCCCTCCTTCCTCCACTAATTTCCCTATCCTGATTTGCATTCCTATCAATATTATTAATCTTAGGTCATGTTTATGGCATATAATGTTTGCATTCATTGAGTTTCCCATACATGGCATATCTTTAATCTATTTATTTTCCCTTCCCTTTTAAATTTCAAATTGGGATGATTTATTTGCACTTAATATACAGTTTCTAAAATGACGTCTGTTTTCAGAAACATAAATTATAAAAATAGACTACAGGAATTGCTACATTGTGAAAATTTAGATCTCATATTAGTATGAACTTACAAATCATAGATGACAACATTAACACAAAGTCAGCAAGAAAATACTCATTTGGAAACAATTTTTATATTAAAAATATTAGAAGTTCGCAGCTTTCTTCTTTCCGCTTGATTTGTATTGATTAATGCTTTTATCCCTACCGTCCATTTCACTATCTAGTACTATAAACAATGTCTGTCGTTACTGACACATTCGTTCTACACAAAACTCACACATCTTCCATCTCTAAAAACGTTTTGCTCTGTGGAACTGTGGCCCCCAAGAATGAGAAAGCCAGGAGACTGATCTCAGCGGCACGAGGAAAGCGTCCGACGCTGACAAATCGCAGGAACAGACCTGGGAAGCACACGCACGCTGCCCCAATGACCCAACAGCAATTGCAAACTCTTTGAAAATGCAATGGCTTCCGACTTAATTTTTGTTTAATTCCAACAGAAGTGAAAAACAAACGTAATCAAACACTTTCAAAATCCTCCTACAGTTACGTTAACTTTAGGGGCTTTGAGGGGGTCACATCACAAGACAGGTTTATTCCCTATTTTTGAGATAAAACAAAATTTACCAAGTGATATACCGACAAAACAAATTTGCTCCATTAATAAAATAAGAATTCTCACCTATTAAATATATAAATTTGCCTTTATATACAATTTAGCAACTTGCATCCAAAATTTGTGTTCTATGAATATTTACAAATAGTCATTTTAAAACATTAATTATATAAATGAGTCTGGTGGTGTTCATTCAGGTGTTCACAAAAACAGTCAACAAGGGGAAAATTCAAAAATAGATTACAGAATTTCTGTAATATGAGAATGCAACATATTGTTGAGGATTAACTAATTTTTCTGGACAGCACATACAGTGAAATACATGTGTTCTCCTTCTGCAAATCTCAGTTAAATAGAACCAAGAATGCTTTCTTAGGCCATTAAATCTAAACAACCTAAATTTAAAAATGTTTATCATAAACTGGGCATGGTGGTGCACGCCTTTAATCCCAGCACTCCAGAGGCTGAGACAGGAGGATCGCTGTGAGTTTGAGACCAGCCTTGGCTACATAGTGAGTTCCAGATCAGTCTCAACTACAAAGTGAGACCCTGTCTCAAAAAACCAAAAAAAAAAAAAATTATCATAATCTCTCTTTGCATGTAAATTTTTAAAGAAAAAAAACATTCTATAGGAAGCAACTGTTCGCCATAAAGAATAAATCAAAGTGGAAGGGTAGGAGGAAAGGAAATAAGGGAAAAGAAAAAATATGAGAAAAGGCAAAAATGGAAACAACATATTTATAAATAAGGAAGGGTGGAGGGGATGAAGGGAGGGCAGGGGTATGGGGAAAAATTGAGAACTGAGATATGTCATATAAAGGTCCAAGATCCCAATGATGAATGTAACTGTACTGTATACTTAAAAAGTACCAATAAGCTCAATGAAAAAAAAAATCACCTCAGGTAAAAAAATAACATTGAAAATTATTTAAAACCATTTACTATACTATCTTCTGAATTGTTACTTCTACACTTGGCTCCATTAAAGATATGAATGAACTGAAATGTATAGTGCCCAAGGCAGAAAGTGTCTTGCCTTCAAATTTCAAAATAATACAATTCCTTTAAAAATGAAATAGTAATTTTTAATGTGTCCTTTTATACAATGTCTCTGGCTCTCAGTTCTGTTACATGAAGAGCAACTTCTTTCCCGCCCCGCCAATGGTACCCAACAGACTACCAGTAAGTTAAACCAATTTAAGTACCAACAAAACAAAAGTGGACTGTGGGAGATGCCAGAATCCCATAAATCCTGGATTAGCATGACAGGAGTATTCTATGTTAATATTCAACAGTTTTACATAATAAAGCTTGGTATTAATAATGTACCTTAATTTTTCCTACTAAATATGCAATTCCTTTTAGTTAAATATAGTGGGGCACCTGCTTTGATTTTCATATGCAAAGTCCAGTTACACTGCTGCTAGGCAGAACACATGTCACAGGTACATAGCAAACAAGAGGGAACTGCGCTTGAACTTCCATAGAAGCTGGATCCATATATCCTTCTAGATAGTTTCACAATGGCAAATCTCACAGAGCTTTGTTGAAAACAAACAGCCAGCTGCATCACACATGCCATGAACAGGCCCCCACCACTGGTTTAGGCTAAGGCCTGCTTAGCCATCCCAACACCCTGAGCAGTTCTAACCTCCTCTCTCTTTCTGATGAAGAAGTTTTACAAACAGCCTGGACTGAACTGCATCCATCCCTTCTTACGAAGGTCTAATTGTTAAGATCAGATAGAACTGTTCAACACAAAAGATATTATCCCTGATGATAAATTCTGATGTCCCTTTTCATTACATTTCAAGTTCAACATTCCAAAGTAACTAAATCTAACAGCGGATATGGAGAAGACAAAACTTCCAATGAGGGAAGTAGGAATAGGATTTACAACAAGCCATGTAATACTTAAAAAGAAAAATTAATTGGGCTGAGGAAGGGAGAACAGCTGGAGAAAATCCTGCATTCCTGAAAGAATGGTATAGAACAGTGTCTATTTAATATCAGTAAGTTGTGTCATATACATTTATAAATGGATAGATGGGTGTATCTAATAAGATATGTCTAGGATACTAAATACAGTATGTCTTAGTCATATTCATCAGTATCACTTAGGTATCACATACATTTTAAAATAATAATAAGCAGCAAAAGGCATGAAATCTATAACTGAATAAATCATCTGCAACATTTTCTGTGGATAACTTGTGTCTAAAAACCATCAAACAGGGCTGGAGATTTAGCTCGGTGGTTCTACCACCTGTCTTGCAAGTACAAGAACCTGAGTTCTATCCCCAGTACCAAAAGCAAGCAAACAAACAAACAAAAACAAAAAAACAAAACAAAACAAAAAAAACAGTAATATTGAGCCAGCTGTGACATTCAATGTTGAAACAGTGATATAAAGGGACTGAAAAGGGTTTACTAAACTTTTCAGAATAATGTTGTTTTAGAAGTTTTCATTTTAATCAGTAAAATCTAGAATTTCAAAGTTCAATCACTCTTCTATAATCCTGACAGTCGTGTGTTGTGAAAAGGCAAGGAAGGTCTATAAAATCAGATTAAACAGCAATCTTCAAAGTAAGGATTTTTAATGAGTGCACAAGGAGTCTGGCGAGGGAGGAGGAGGGTGAGACGAGTGTTAAAACCTCGATCGAGTATTAAAACCTCGATCGTCTGCAGAACAAACACGATGGACGCTTAGAACAGAAGTAACCCGTACAGATAGATACCAGAAGCCCAACTGATGAACTGTGGTGATCACATCGTCACAGTAGACAGTGGGACCCAGGGCCTCTCAGCAAGGAGGAAGGAAGGCTCCCTAATCAGCATTGTCAGGTGCCCCAACTGTTTTAAGGCCACACGTGACACACGCCTGCTACACTGCACAGAACAGGTCAGGAGGAGAACTGATACTGTTTAGAAAAGGACACGGCAATTTCCTAACAGCCATGCCAGACCCGAGGGCTTTAGCTCAGGGGCTCCATGCCCACCTCTCAAGCACAAGGTACTGAGTTGATTCCCAGTACAAAAAACAAACAAACAAACAAACAAAAAAACAACAAAAGCATTTTAACTAAATGTATTTGAATTTAAGATTTATAAATGGTACAAGTAGAAAAAAAAAAGATATAGGCAAAAAATAAATCAACGGAGCATTAATCAGAGAAATACCAGAATGTTTTCCAACTGTCACAAAGACCGAGTTTTAATTATTTTTTTATTGTCCTACAATTCACCAAAATCAGTAGCTTCCCTTTTGTGGAATAGATGAGGAGTGCAATCATGAAGAGTTCCAACAGTGCGGACCTCTTGTCTGACACATGGACTTCGGAAGATGCAACACTCACTTTTGTTTGAAGGCCCGTTTTCTTCTTTGTGCTTCAGCCCCACTGATCTGAAGCCCTGATCAAAGAATCATAGAGGAACCTCTAAAGCAAGTAGCCCAAAAAATACTTAGCCCAAGCCTGAGCAGGAGCGACAGCCACATGACACTGCTAGGCCACCCCTGTGCCAGAGTTGGCCGGACTACAGCACCAGGCCAACGATGAACTCTCTGACTTGGAATTCACCTCCCTACAGCCTCTACCCACTTGTCTCATTCTTCTCCTGCCACATTTGTTTTTCAGTGCTGGCGAGTTTGAGTGGTAAAATATTTGGTGTGCTCAAGGCCCTGTGTTATCCAGTGTTCATGAGGGTCATGTGACTTTCAAGAGGTGTCCAAGCCTGTGTTTCACCAAACACAAGCCATATCCAACGTTCCTTGTGTTACTTCCTGGGAAAGCAGACCCCACAGAAACAGCCCTTCTTATTTGCCTCCTGCATCTACTTTGGCAGCTGCAGTCGGATGCTGCTGAAGTGACAGCAACTTGCAAGGCAGGGACTGGGAAGTGCAAGAAGACACTTTATCTGAGCAAAGGTAGGACCACATTTTATATGTACCTGAAAACAGGCACTTGAAGCTGGGCTACAGACTCCAGGCATGGTTAGTCATTCAGCCTTGAAAATGCAGCTAACCACAACTGAAATGTGTTCAACGTATGAAATATATTCCGCATATCAGACTGCATACGAAGAATAAAATGTATCTCACTAATAACTTTAAATGATTGATGACATGTTGAAATGACAATATTTTCAATAGCTGGGTTGAATGATATAGACTCTAAATTTAATTTCACATTTGTCAATGTCAGTATTGGAAGTCTTCACATTACGTACATGAGGCACATTGTACAGTATGTCTGCTGGGCAGCACTGCTGTAGAAACTCGGAGTAGGGTTCACAGCCTGGGACTCTGCAGAACAAAAATGCTAATGGAAGAATTTGGTATGTCCCTTACAATATTATTAAAATTGAAACTCAGCCAACAACTTTGAAAAATTATGAGTGTTTTCATAAAAGGGAGACTTCTCCAAATTAATTTCACGTTTATTGGAAAACCAGGAGAAGGATATTTCTTGGGATGCTTTACAGCCTGCTACCACCTGTGCGGAATGGAGAATGGCTGACTTAACTTCAGCCCAAGTCGGCCACATCCTCATGTCCCTGACATGCTCTCCTGTTTGTCTTCACTCCCTTCCAGATCAGCTGCATTTAGTTACATTGCCTCTCAAGCTTTGGAGTCTGTCAGCATTCAACTCGATGGGCAGAGGGTCATTGCTACATTTTGGAAATAGAAAAAGTAAGATTCTGTGATGCATGTTTCCCTGGCCCATTACTGACTTTGGCATTAGAGAAAAGAAATCTGAATTTGTAGAGAGATCACCTGTAGCAATAATCACTGCCAACTGAGTCAAGGGAATAAATGAATGAATGAATGAATGAATGAATGAGGTGGGCATTCCCAGACCCTTGCTGAGACAGGACCATGAGGCTCCCACATCCTGAGATCATAGGGTGGAGTGGTGCCTGTGTGTCCTAGAAAAGAATTCAACCATAAGTAGGTTGTTGATTCTTCTTGAAGAGAAACCAGATGGCAGTCACCCAACACTTAGAAACAAAAGTGAAGGAAACTACAAATCAGAACAAACAAGGAAAACTGATGGAGGTGGCGCTGGAATCAGAGAAGTCCTGGTTCTCCTCTGATGATCAGTGTATAATGGGGCCACCAGGGGAGACCGCCTCCTCCTCCTCCCTCCCCAGGGCCAAGATGATCTGATATTAACCTTTACGTACCTGTCCTTCCCAGTGGTCCAGGTTCTCCTTAATTACAGCTGGCCGTTCAGAGCCCTGGTCTTCACACGCACACGGCACAATTGTGCATTGTTTTCTAGCTCAACATTCTTCCTGATAGAATTATTGAGGAAGCATTATGCAAATCTATTATTTACTAAACCATAAAACCATTCAGTCTCAGAGGTTCATTTTTCTTAGCTGACTTCTAGAATCCATCATGGGTTTAGCTTCCTCCATATTCTAGCTGCCAGGCCACTGTCAACAAAACACAGGTGTTCTAAGTTTGTCATTTCCCCTGGTATTTCCAGCCTGATTTTGCTTTATTTGACTTTGTTTTGTTTTCACCAGAAACCCCTTATCCACAGCATGCACATGTTCCAGTCACTTCTCATACTTTCCCGTAGGTTTTGTTAGAAATCTTTCATACATCCCCAAACTTATCAAGCATTTATAAGTGTATCTCACAGGCAAAAAGCACATCTGTCGAAAGTAAGAAAGATGACCTTGGTAAGGAACCCAACAGGCATGGCTGTGATACTCAGGCTGTCACAATCCATCTGTGTCTTGGGTGTGGATCTGCTCATTTTGAATAACACACCCCCGGTAATCTAAGATTTTGTGCCACTGAGTAAGTTGAATACAGTGATACAGACAAGAGGCATGGCCATCATACTTCTCCAACATCAAATATTACCAATGCCTAAGGCCTTCCAAGACCATTGTAAACAGCACCAGATTCTCTGCAGGGTCCAGGAACTATGAGGACAGGCCTAAACTTGTGTTTGCCCTAGTTTTGACTTAAAGCCAAGCAGAGAAGAAATGTTGATGGCTTTGTGAGATAACCGAGGACAAATATTTCTAACATAACCTGAGCAACCATTCTTTGAGCGTGGCTTGTTCACAGCTCCTCTTGTTGGACCAGTTTGGCTGAAAGAGCTTGGTGACTTGAAATTCCTAATGCTTTGTATGTCTTATTGCACACTCTGCTCTGTAAGGATCTTGCTCTGAGAATTTGCTGATGAAGAGCAAGAGGTATGAGAGCCATAGAAAGAAAGTGTGAACTTTGGTTGGTTTCAGAATCCTGGGAGTTGCCATCAGCTAAGAAAAGAGCTGGGGGAAGGAGGATGTGGCCACTCAGAAAGCCACTCGCACTTTATGGAAGCCACATCCTGCCTGTGGCAACAGCTCAAAGGACCACATCTTACTACCCTCCTCCATCATAAAGTGCCATCTGCTCCTGAAGAAGCGGCTGTCTACCCTAAAGCAGCATTGTCAAGAAAGGTTAATGAATTTAGAGTCTTAGGAAGCCTGAGCTTGGAGCTTCCCAAATATCAGATATACATGTAAAAATGTTTGTGTCCGACATATTTGATAGAATGTTTTTTTAAAAAAAAAGGGCATCATAAAAGAGAATTTGAAAAAATACATTAAGATGAAAAAATGTAATTTGAATGACCACCTCTGATATATTGAGAATAGCATTTTTGTACTAGTATATATGTATGTATGTGAATATACATACATGAGTGATTTTGATTTTACAAATATATTTACTCATCTATTTACAAATTAAAATCATGTACATAATTCATGTCATGCAGATCTAAGACAGTACTACATGTACATGTTTAATGTCTCTTACTGACTTACTATTACATTGTATTTCTGCAGCTCAAACACTTCATCAGTGTCACATCCCTGACATCAGGGCTTCTCCAGTTTTATCAGGCATCACAAAGACCCTGAAGTCCTTGAACTCTGCCTACCCCAGTGCTTCTGAACCAACAGGAATCCAGAGGGACCAAGAGTGTGTCCACCTGACACCGTGCAGTTCTGGGGACTCAGAGTTGCTCCCTTCTTCATGTAAACATTCTCTTATGGTTGAGTATTTGCATTGGTTCCATGTTTAGCACCCTAAACAACACTAGAGAGACATTTATTTTCATAATAATTTCCATACATAGCGCATGTTTCTACAATAGGAAGAACAATTAGAGAAGTTATGAAATTTTTGGAAAATAATATGTGTGACCAAGCTGATCTAAACAACTTGTACCAATGTATACTTTATGTGAACATTCTTCTTGTTATTGAATATATTTTACATTTTCAAAGTGTTACTCCAAGTAAAATGTTATATCAATTTGCATGTTGTCTTAGACACCCAAAGTTAAAGGTGGAAAGATTTATTTTGGCTCACAGTTCATAGAAGTTTCAGTCCATAGTTGGCTGACTCCAAGGTAGGGTGACACGGCAGAGGGACATCGCAGAGGAGAAACAGTCCATTGCAAAGCAGTGCAGGCAGAAAGCAGCAAGCAGCAAGCAAGCTACAAGTGTACCATAGCAACCCTATTTCTGTCCCCTATATTCTCTCTAGGCTACCTGCCTTTAGTGTGGGTAGCACTCACACCCAGAACTATGCCAAACGAATCAGTGCACTCATTCAGTAATCATACACCCTTGATCCCAGCATCATAGACTTTAGATCCAGCCACTCCTAAAAAAAAAAAGCCCCACCTATGACCACATGAGGCTTTGTAGGGACATCTAGAAACAAGCCATAACACATGTCTTTGATGATTATGGAAGTGAGATATTTCATCATATTTTTGTTATCTAGTTTAAAAAACTGAACAAATTCTGTTGTTTTCTTCAAGTTTCTGGGGACTTACAATTTTTTTCTTCTGTAATTCTAAGAATCCTGTATATTTTCAGTCTACAGATTCCTAATTGTAAGGTTTTCTACAGATATTTCCTCCCTTGGTTGTTTAGTTTTTACTAATTGGCTGGTTTTGACAGGGTTTTTTGTTTTGTTTAAATTTATTTTAATCTGTTATAGCTAAATTACTCTTCACTGAGATGTGTTTTGTTTCTTTGAAACTAAGAATCCTAAATGAAACTAAATGTTTTGCAAATTTTTGATGGTTTTATGCTTGATATTTCCACTAATTGGGAAATTTCTTGGCTTTTACTCCCTGCCTCTTCTTTCCTTCCTTTCTTCCTGATTTCTTTCTTCTTCGTTTCCTTCTTTCCTTATATCTACCTTTCATTCTTTTCTTTCTTCTAGTTCCTTTCTTTGCCATCCTTTCACTTTCTTTCTTTATTTCATTCACTCATTCCTTCCATTCATGCCCTGTGCAATCTGAAATGAGGCCTCGGCACTTGCCCAGCACATTCATTGAATAACCATTCCTTTTCCTATTGAAATTACATGACCACAGTGTGCATTTACAAATGGTAAATCAATTCTTGGTGGGCATCTGTCGGGAAATTAAATGATAGATGATGCCAATGTCAGGCACACAGGATAGGAAACACATGAATGACAAGTAACAAGAAACAGACAGCAAGCACAGCAATGTGACCTTACCTCTGATCTAAGAAAGCACCTCAGCTTCAGCTGAGCTTTCTAACCATCTGTTTTCAGGTTTCCCTGTTTTGATCATTGCCATAAAGATAATGTTCTCACAGATGCCAAAAGTAAATCCTTATTGCATTTACAAAATTTGAGAGGTGTGTGTGTTTCCTGAGGTTTGAGCAAATGGAAACTCTCGTTTCCCTTGCACCATTGCACAAGGTACGCAGTTTTTGTTGTCTGCCTGGACTTCTCTGTTGCCCTTTGGTCTGGAAACACTGGGCTTTTCCCAGTCTGGTACATTAAACTTTTCCGCCCCAGAATACATCAGAGTGGAGTTACAGAGCCCATGTGAATAACCTCTTAGCCCTGGCTTTGATGAAGTCAGGTTTTGTTTACAAATAGAAAAGCCCCTCTGCTAAGTAGTTGTGAAAATAATACTCATACTGGTGAATCTCCCTGAGTAGAGAACATCTCAATCACAACATCAGAACATCGCCTTGGCCAGGCATGGTGGCACACGCCTGTAATCCCAGCACTCGGGAGGCTGAGGCAGGAGGACTGCTGTGAGTTCGGGACCAGCCTGGGCTACATAGTGAGTTCCAGGTCAGTCTCAACTACATAGTGAGAACCTGTCTCAAAAAACAAACAAACAAAAAACTGCAAAACACAGCATCGCCTTAAGGTCCTGTTTCTCTGAGGCAATGACACAAGCAGCACTTTGCTGTTAGGTCGGACCGTAAATGACATCATCTCTGAAATGCTGTGCTCTATTCTTACCATGGGAAATTAGAGGTGAAATTCCAGACTTCCAGCCTGGGAACCAAAGGAAGGACCTCCGTCCATTCCAGCCTCTAATGAATGGATATCAGAGCAATCGAGTATTTCTATAATTTTTATTTTCTAAGAGTCCCATCTTAAGAATTTTGAAACAGGAAATGCTGTCACTGACAGAAACATGAACTGTATATATAATGCAAAGTCAATTATATTTTTTAAATGCATTTAGTTGCATCTGAGATGGTTGGCTTTGAGGTTTTGGGATTTTAAAAATTTTGTTGTTGTTCTTAATTGCACATAGTTGTGGCACTGTAAAGATCTGAGCCGATTCAGTTTGAAAATTACAGAAAGTACACCTGACATCTCCCCCCACACCTCTGTCTATGTCTTTCCTTTTTCTCTCTTCATACTGATAACAACAATATAATTCCTGCCATTTGCCCCCTCTCACCCCTTATCTGTGTCCAAGATGGTAACCAGCTGAAGCAGGCACAGCCCCTTCCTGCTCTGGTTACACAGTGGGGTCATTTGTCCTTCACCTCTCTCTCTTTCTACAGGCAAGGAGGTGACTGAGAAGGGAAAGGGCAATTCCTGAGCCTGATGGTGGAAAGTGATCTGTGCATTGCTTTCCTTCAGGTTTGTGCAGAAAGAGAAAGTGATTGTCTTCTGGTCCTGAAAGCTGATGCAAAGTAAGAACCTGTGGAGGGTCTGGGGAGTCAGGTTACCTGCAGAGAATTCCTGAAACAGTGAAGATTTCAGCTGCTCTGCTTGATGTTATAGAGCTATGTGCACAGTTCTGAATTCAATGTATCCCAAAGGTGGTGTTAACCCTGTTATATCATCATGGGAAATTAAGACCTGATAGAAGGCTACTTTAGGGTGAATAGCAGTTTTTCCTATTCTTTCTAGGAATATATGCAATAATGAAAGACCTTATATCTATTTTGGTAATCAGACCACTGCATAAATTATTTGTCCCAATAGAATGTCCACATCTAAAATTAAAATTTAATAATGGGATATAAAAATGTAACATACACATTTCAGAACTACAAAAATGCTTACTCCCTCCCTAAGTTTTGAAATAGCAAGAAATATGCAATCTATTTCTAAAGTACATAAAGCCACATTTTGGCTCCTTTTTAAAGAAATGCGTTTGCAACAGAGAGAACATGGGCACACTGCAGCTGCGAGTACCTAGTACACTCAGTACTCCTGGCACACGTGCCCCTGTCGGGGGCCATGGGCAAGCTGGCACGTTGGATACTTGCTGGAGGAGTTGGGCTCCTCTCTTTGTTTGGTTTTGTGCACATGGATCATCACTACTCTGTTTCCAAGAGCAATATTCGGGTAAGAGTACAGCATGGAGCTGTGTAGATCTGTAAGCATATCCTCAGCAATTTTTAATGAAAATATAGCTGATATTCTCTGATCTCCTTTTTTTCTCTTCTCACCCACCTACCAAATGTCACAATACAGATCACAGTTGGCTGATATTTGGCATTGGGTTCTACTCCCTGCATCTGGCCCGTCACCACCACCCCTAAGGATACTACAATACTTCGCCACAAGCTTCTCTCAGTGAAGGACCTGAGCAGCCTTACCCATCACTGAAGGGGCCTCAAGAACTGGGTCTCAGTCAACTTGCAGAACTCGACTGAGTTCATGGTGTGAAACAGATGTCCTAAACCTGGCTCTAGAGCAGGATTACTTTGGCATCCAGGAATAATTCCTGAATATAAGCCAGGCCAACCAACCCTGAATGTTCAGGTGTAGAGGCCTATAATTTATATTTTAAATAATTTCAACATGGTTATCATCATGTGGCCAGCCATGCACTTGCTCATAGTTTGGCTTTGGGGAGTAGAAAGGAAAAAGACTACTGTGAAAAGAGAGGTCTCTTAAAATCAATAAGGGATCATGAGAAATCAATCCAACAACTCCTATATGATGCAAAGAAGAATAACATAAGACTGATAGGAATCCATTAAGTAGCAGAAGAAAATACAGATTACTTAAAAAAGCTGTTCACAGTATTAATGACAGAAAACTTCCCAAAAAGAGGGGAAGAATTTGACATACAGATAAGTGAGGCATATAGAACTCCAACTAGCCATGATAAGAAAAAATCTACACCCAGACATATAATAATCAGGATCCCAGAAACCTAACAGAAAAACAAAATATTACAAGCAGTTAGAGAAAAGAAACAAATCACATGTACAGGAAAGCCCATCGGAACCACAGCAGACTTTTCAACACAAACGCTCAGGTCAAGGAGAGCATGGATTGAAGTATTTCAAGTCCTAAAAGAGAACAATCTTCAACCTAGAGTGATGTATCCTGCAAAACTCTCTTTCAAAATGGATGGGGATATAAGATACTTCCATGACAACGAGCACTTGAGAAACTTCATGAATACCAAACTAGCACTACAAGGAATTTTAAACAAGATCCTAGAAAAAGACAATGAAGGTGACAAGACTATGAGGCCCAAAAGAGCAAATCAAATGGGCAAGGCAAGAAACTAAAGGGAGAGGGGGGAAAATTAAAAGGAGCCAACAAAAGGACAATAACATGACAATGATAAGTCAATACATATCAGTTACAACCATTAATATCAATGGCCTCAATTCACCAATCAAGAGAAACAGACTGGCAGGATGGATTAAGAAGCAAAATCCAACAATATGTTGTATACAAGTAACACACCTAGTGCAAAAAGAAGCCCATGGACTGAAAGTAAAAGGATGGAAAATAGTACTCCATGCAACAGGAGCCCAGAAAAAAGGAGAGGTAGCTATCTTATTAGCAGACAAAGTAAACTTCAAACCAAAACTGATTAAGAGAGAAAAGGAAGCCCACTACATCCTTTTAAAAGGAACAATTCAAGAGGAAGAGATGACAATCATACATATATATGCACCAAATATTAATGCCCCCAACTATATGAAACAAATATTAAGTAACATGAAAAACCAAATATACACTAATACAATTGTAGTGGGTCCTAAATAACCCATTGTCACAAATAGACAGATCATCTAGGCAAAAAATAAACAACGAAATACTAGAATGGCACCAAGCTTTTGAACATATGTATTTAATAGGCTTCAATAGAAAGTTCCACCCCACAAAATCAGAATATACATTCTTTTCAGCTGTACATGGGTCATTCTCCAAGATAGACCATGTACTAGCTCATAGAAGAGGTTTGAATAAATGCAAAGGAATTGAAGTTATCCCATGTATATTATCAGAGCATACTGCAATTAAGCTGAAGATCAATAGCATAAGAAACTGTAGGAACTTCACAAACACATGGAAATTGAACAACATTTTCCTGAACAATCTATGGGTCACAGAGGAAATTAAAGAATAAATTGGACAGTTTTTACAAATAAATGATAATACCAATACAACATAAAGGAATCTATGCGACACAATGAAAGCAGTTCTATGTGGAAAATTGATAGCAGTGAATGCCCACAGTAGGAAAACAGAGTGAGCTCAAATAAACAATCTGGTGATGAATGTTAGACTCCTAGACAAAGAAGAGCAAGAAAGGCTCAAAGCTTGTATAAGAGAGGAAATTATAAAGATTAGAGTAGAAATCAATGCAATGGAAACTAATAAAATGATACAAAAAAATCAATGAATCAAAGAGTTGGTTTTTTGAAAGAATAAATAAAATCAATAAACCCTTAGCTAACCTTGTCAAAAAAAGGAAAGAAAAGGCTGAGATCCATACAATTAGGAACAAAAAAGGTGAAGTATCAACAGATCCAGCAGAAATCCAGAGAATCATCAATCAATACCTACTTTGAGAACCTGTACTCTAAAAAACAGAAAACACAGGAACAAATGGACAGATTTCTAGATTTTTATAACTGACCAAAGTTGAACAAAGAAGATAAAAAAATTGAAAACACCCCAATTACAATTAGTGAAACTGAAAATGTAATTAAAAGTTTACAAATGAAGAAAAGCCCAGGTCCTGATGGATTCACTGCTGAATTTTACAAAATATTTAGAGAAGAACTACTGCCACTACTCTTTAAACTTTTCAATGAAATTGAAAGGGAAGTAAGAATTCCAAATTCATTCCTGGAGGCAAGTGTTACTTTGATTCCAAAACCAGGGAAAGACCCAACTAAAAAAGAGAACTACAGGCCAATCTCCTTAATGAACATGGATGCAAAAATCCTTAGTAAGATACTGGCAAACAGAATACAGAGGGTCATAAAGAAGATCATACAGCCTGACCAAGTCGGATTTATTCCAGGGATGCAAGAATGTTTCAACGTACATAAATCAATAAATGAAATACACTATATTAACAGAGTCAAGGATAAAAACCATATGATCCTCTCAATAGATGCAGAAAAAACATCTGACAAAATTCAACACCCATTCATGATAAAAACCCCACAAAAATTGGAATAGATGGTCTACATCTCAACTTAATAAAGGCTGTCTATGAAAAACCAATAGCCAACATCATATTAAATGGCCCAAAGCTGAAAACCTTCACATTAAAATCAAGAACAAGACAAGGAGGTCCACTGTCACCACTCCTGTTCAATATAGTTCTGGAAACACTAGCCACAGCAATTAGACAAGAGAAAGAAATTAAAGAAATAAAGATAGGAAAGGAAGAAGTTAAACTGTCATTATTTGCTGGTGATATGATACTCTTATATTGAAGAACCAAAAAATTCCATCATAAGACTTCTAGACTTAATTGACACATTCAGCAGAGTAGCTGGATACAAGGTCAAGACTCAAAAATCAATAGCCCTCTTGTACACAAATAAACTCACTGAGAGAGAAATTAGGAAAACATTTCCTTTCACAATAGCATCCAAAAAATGAAGTGTCTAAGAATCAATCTAATGACAGAAACAAAAGGCCTCTACTATGAAAATTACAGCACTCTGAAAAAAGAGATCGAAGAGGATATAAGACAATGGAAAGATATCCCCTGCTCCTGTGTAGGAAGAATCAACATAGTGAAAATGGCCATACTACCAAAACTGGTATAGAGATTCAATGCAATGCCAATTGAAATTCCAACACTATATTCACAGAACTAGAAGAAATAATCCAAAAATTAATTTGGAGCCAGAAGAGACCTAGAATAGCAAAAGCCATCCTAGGCAACAGAGACATAGAAGGGGGTATAACATTCCCAATTGGAAACTATACTGCAAAGCCACTGTGATAAAAACAGCATGGCACTGGCAAAGAAACAGACTTGAGGACCAGAGGAATAGATTGGAAGATACAGAAACAACTCCAGATGTACTCAACTACGTCAACTTTGACAAAGGAGCCAACCATCCTCACTGGAGGAAAGATAGCCTCTTAATAAACGATGTTGGAAAAACTGGATTTCAACCTGCCAAAGATTAAAACTTGACCCTTATCTTTCACCGTGCACTTAGCTAAACTCCAAGTGGAATAAATATCTAAATATTAAAAAAAAAGAGACACTAAATTTGCTGGAAGATAAGTTAGGCAGAACTCTGGAAGACATTGGCATAGGAAATGACTTTATGAACAAATCCTCAGTAGCACGGGAACTAGCAGAAAGAATCCACAACTGGGATCTCATCTTATTAAAAAGTTTCTGCACTGTAAAAGAAACCATCAGCAGAACAAAGAGACAGTCTACAATGTGGGAAAAAAATTTCTCCAGCTACTCCTCAGACAAAGGACTATTATCTAGAATATATAAAGAACTCAAAAAAATCAGGCCCCCCAATATAAAGACCCAATTCAAAAATGGTCATTTGAAATGAACAGATATTTCGCAGACAAATAAGTAAAAGCATCAAGTAAATAAATGAAAAATTGTTCCGTGTCACTGGTCATTCGAGAGATGCAGATGAAAACAACACTGAGATTCCACCTCACCCCACAAAGAATGGCTGCTGTCAAGAAATCAACCAATAACAAATGTTGACGGGGCTGTGGGGAGAAAGAAACCCTTCTCCATTGTTGGTGGGAGTGCAGAGTGGTACAATCATTATGGAAATCAATACGGAAATACCTCAAAGAACTAGGATTAGAGGTTCCATTTAACCCAGCCATCCCTCTGCTGGGTATCTTTCCAAAAGAATTAAAAGAATCATACTACAGTGATATATGCACATCCATGTTTATAGTGGCACAGTTTGCAATAGTTAAACCTGGAAACAGCCCAATTGCCCATCAGTTGGAGACTGGGTAAAGATGTGGTTTTTCTATAAAATGTAATACTACGCAGCCATAAAGAATGAGAAACTAGCTAGAGTCATTCATAGGTAAATGGATGCATATTGAGGTCATTTTCTTAAGTGAAATAAGTAAGTCACACATGTGTAAATACCGAATAGTTCCTCTGGTGTGAAAAAGTATAATTGTAAGTAAGATCCTAATGGTATGATTGACAATGTGAAATAGGAAGAAAGGGGCTAAAGGTGTAGGGGAAGTGGGGAGGGTACGGCAAAGCACATAAGGGAAAAGAAAATATTCTGAGAAAATGAAAAAATGGAAATAAAGTTTTGGTAAATAGGGAAGGGAAGAGGGGGTGAAGGGAGGGCAGGGGTATGGGGGAAAATGAGAACCAAGACCTATCAGGTAAAGGTAAAAGATTCCAATGATGAATGTAACTGTACTGCACACCTAAAAAGTACCAATAAACTCAATTTTTAAAAAAAAAGAAAGGAAAAAGACTAATCTGATTTCTCAAGAGTTTGAATCTCAGTTTGCTACTTTGTAAAAACAGTTTCACAATATTTCCTTAGTGAGTTCTTTGAAGGACAAAATCAGATTGAGTGCTTGGATGCACTGAGGGCTTGTGTGGGTGTTCTTCACATGTGGATTGCCTCTGTTACGTGCTCATTAGCAATCTGACTTCATGGGACATTATGGAGATGCAATTAACTTACCAAGACCCTTGCACATTGTCAGGGAGACAGGAAAGGCATGGATCTCATTTTCTTATAGACTGCATTTGTATGCATAATTCATTATTTTTTAAATCAGTGGTTTTCCTACAGTAATATGCTTGGTATTGCTTGGTGAACAGTGCATACAGGTGCACATTAAAGCAAAGCTTGTGGTCATGTTACCTCATGAAGAAGTAATGTGACTCACAAACATTGAAATCCAGGATGTATGGACAGCAGATGGATGGGGGAAGATAAGCAGCCTTTCTGGGTAGCATTTCAGTAGTGTTCCCAGGTAGTATCTTAATAAGCAGTGCAACTCACCTGAAGGAAGCAGACTTGGTTTAATCAGACATACATCTCTCTAGGAGTATGGCCACCCAGCAGTACTTCTGCTGTCATTTGTTTGTTTGTTTGTTTGTTTGTTTGTTTGTACTGGGGATTGAAATTGGGTCCTTACATTTGTGAGGCAGGTGCTGGAACCACTGAGCTAAATCCTTGGCTCTGATGTCTTTAAAAATCAAACTAAATTTAACAGTTTGCTTCGATTGATTTCTGAGAGAGCTAACATTCTTCTCAACACTCTTGAAGGCCTTGAAGATATAGTGACCTCTGCTGAGCAATGATGAGATGAGAGAGCTAGAAAAGCATGGTGGAATAGATATGTGGAAGACACTGCTGTTGTCCAAGTCCAGCGCTGTGAGGTGCACACTCCTGGGGCTGGGAGGAGTGGCTGAATGAGGGTGAGAAGGAGAAGGTGTAATTATAACCCTCCTTGAGGTCAGGCTACCCCAGGAAGGGTGATCTCTCCAAGGACAAGCAGGTGGCAGAGCTGAGCAGCACAAGATGGGCAAGTGCCTCATATCAACTTCCAGCTTCTCAGAGCCAGAACTTCCCAGGTAGTTTGACTCCAGCACATGCCTGGTTGAAGTGGGTTTTAGTTATGGGGAGAGCCCTGCTTAGACATTGTCCATTCTTTATGTTACACGATTCCAAATATTTTAGTCGCTTTTCTCATTGCTGAGTCAAAATACCCAAAGTTAAAGGAGGAAAGGCATATTTGGTTCACAGTTTGTAGAGGTTTCAGTCCATAGTAGGTTGGCTCCAAGGCAGCAGCCACCACAAAGGAGAAAAACTTCAGAGTGAGCAGGAGGTAGCAAATCAACAAGGTATGAACACAGTTCTATATGTCCCTTATATCTTATCCAGGCTACTTAGGGTGGGTAGCGCTCACACCCTTAATCTTAGCACCCTTGAGCTGAGCACCGCACCATGAATCAAGCCTAGCATCACACTTTCTAGATCCAGCCACCTCTGAAGAAGCCCCTCCTAGGACCGCATGAGGCACAGAGGGACATCTAGACAAAAGTTATAACACCAAAGAAAGGTTCAAACTGGAAACCTAATCAGAACCACTGAGGAGCCCCAGAAGAGTACCTCAGTGAAAGCCAGCTCACAAATTAATATGGACTGAGCCCATTGTTGAAAGGCCCCATTAGCTTGTTCTAAAACAGTGAAATTCATTTCAGTGGAATATCACACAGGTGGTGTGTGAGTATGAGCAACATCATCAGTCACTAGGGAAAGGCAAATCACATCTGTACTCACCACAGCACAACCACTTGTTGGACGGCTAAATTTAACATGGAAAAAAGGCAAAGGTATTAGTGACTTCCAGTTTTCAGTCTACTAGGTGAAGAACTTAGGAGCCCCCACTCCATCTGTCCTAGTTCATTGTCTGCTGGTATAACAAAATACCCAAATTCAAGACATTTACAAAGAGCGGGGCTAGAGGTTCATAGCTCTGGAGGGTGAGAAGTCCCAGAGCCTGTGCTAGCATTCACCTAGTGCCTGGTGAGAGCTTCTTGCTGTGTCCCAGCACAGAAGAGGGCATCTCATAGCCCAACAGAGTCAGTGAGCCCCAGCAAGATCATGGTGAGAGCAAAACTATGCTCACAACAGCCAGAAATCCAGAGAGAGCTTGCTTTTGCCACATGACTATGCACCTGTAAAATCACCAGTGCATTAATCCATCATGAGGGCAGGGCCTTCAGGTCCTGTCACCTCCCAAAGTCCCTCCCCACCCTACTGCTGCACTGGGGACTGGGTTTTCAAAGCATGCATGAGCAGAGGGCATGCTTCAGCCACAGAACCGTCCTAACACATGAGAATCTGAGCAGACTGAGAAATGCAGCAACAACACAGGATCCAAAAGGAAGATGAGAACACAGGGAAATCTGCTTCTTCCAGACTGCGGGGGAAGCGGGTGATTACAGAAAAATCACAAGCAATCCCTATTACGATTATATCTGGCTGTCCCCTGCCTCAGATCCTCTTTCCTCAAAGGTGGGGCTTTTGAAAGGTGTTTGGATCATGGGCGTTCACAGCTGAGTGCATTGTTAGGAGGCCAAGCCTGGAAGGAAGAGGCAGGTCAGTGGAGGTGTGGCCCGGCAGGGTCTGTCACCCTCCAGCTCCTCCCTTCACTCTGAGCTTCCTGTCCACCATACTGTGAGCAGCTCTTCTGCACCAGACCCCTCTGCCATTGTTGTCCTGCCTTGGAACCACTCAACTATGGTCTGAAATGTGAGCCCAAGTAAAACTCCTTCCTTTCAGTTACAGGTGCTGGATATTTTGTCTCAATGATGAGAAAGTGACTTGTTCAACCCTTTACAGAGCAGAGACTTCCATAGGACCTACGGCAGGGTGAGAAAATCTGACCTGCAGTGGAGAAATGACTGGAGCCCAGTGAGCAAGCTCCTGAGGGTTAACATAGTCCGTGGACATGTGTATAGGGCCTGGGTACCTACCAGGATTCCTGCCAGGTTCTCACTGCACATCCAGAAAGCAGCCCACTCCCACTCCCGCAGGAGGACAGGAATGGCCCCTTCTGAGGTATGTTAGAGCATCACAGTCTTTTGCAAGGCTTTCCCTATTTCACCAGAGCCAGTCTGTGGGAGTCTTATCAAGCCTCCCCTCCAAGAGAAATGAACATCTCCAACTCTAGCTGCCTCAACCCTATGGGAAAGGCACTAGTAAATCCTAGCTGCTTCTAACCATCCTTCACCACATGAGTGGGAAAAGGTTGCAAAAGTAAAATGAGGAACTTTGGTGAAGTCCATAGCCCAAGGGCACAGGGTCATCAAAACACTGCGACTCAATCATAGGCCTCCCACTTGACACACTCCCTAACAGCTACATAGGTAAAAACTACTTCTCATGACTTTGTCTGCCCCATACTGCTCCTCCAGATATCAGGCAAAATTACAAGGCACATTAGAAGGCAACAGAATAATGCAGACTGAACCAGCATCAGAACGAGAATCAGATATGGCAAAAATGATGGAATTATCAGGTCAGCAACTTAGAATAATGTAATTAGGATGCTAAAGGCTTCCGTGCACAAGCAGATGACATGTATGTAAGAAGGATAAGTAACATAAGCAGTGAAGTGGGAACTGAAATAAAGAATCAAAAGAAATGCTACAGATTTAAAAAATCTGAAACTAATAAGCAGTTAGGTCAAAGTGCAGAATCCAGGGTTAATATGCAAAAATTACTTGTTTCCTTATGCACCTGCCATAAACAAATACACCTTGAAATTTAAAATAAAATATCATTTTTACTAGTTCCCTCAAGTAAACATATAGTTATGAATGAAGCAAGATCTATACAAGAACTCTAAAACTCCAATAAATATCAAAGAACTAAAGAAATGGAGAGGTATTTCATGCTCATGGATAAGAAGGTTCAATATCATCTAATATCTGTTCTTCTCATACTAATCTACAGCTTCAACAAAATCCAAATACAAGTCTCAGCAAGTTATTGTCTGGACATTGATGAACTGATTCTGAAGTTTATATAAAGTAGGAAAAAAATAGAAAAACCAACTTAATATGGAAGAGAAGTCCAATTGACTAACACTGCTCAATTCTAAGACTTATTGTAAAGCTATAGTAATGGAGACAGCATAGTATTGGTACAAGAATATACAAATCATCAGAATAGAAAAGAAGCACATTAGCCACTGGCCTCTGAGAAAGGAACAATGGAACAAAGAATCTTTCCTACAGAGGGTGCTGGAATAATCCAACATCTGCTTGCAAGGAAATTAATCTAGATTCAGACCTTAACCCTTCACAAAAATTCACTCACTGAAATCAAAGACCTAAATGTGTAAGGCAAAGCTATACCATTCCTAGAAGTTAGCAGAGGGTAAAACCTAAGCGGCTTTGTATATGGTGATGAAATTCAGATATAACACACAGTCATGATTTATGCCTTTATCAAGAAATACTACCAAAATTGATGAAATTCACTGAAATTATAAAAAATAATTTTTTGCTCCACAAAAGACACAAGAGAACAGGCCAAATCACAGAGGGGAAATATATTTTCAAAAAAATATGTATTAAATAGCAGTTTTCCAATATATAAATAGAACCCTTGAGACTTATCAACAAGAAAATGGACAATCTTATTAGAATAGGAGCAAAAGACTTCACAGGCATTTCCCCACATAGGACCTTCTAATGGAAAATAATCACATGAGAATGTGTCATTCATTGTCACAAATTACAATGAGATTCCACAGACATGCACACAGGCACAAGCATGCGCGCACGCACACACACACACACACACACACACACACACACACTCTCGTGCGCACACCTGTTGGAATGGTCAGATCCAAAATCCCGAGAGCTCTTAATGCTGGCCAAGGTATCAAGCAACAGGAGCCCACTCACTATGGGTAGAAATACAAAATGGTGTGGCCACTTGGGAAGGTAGCTCTGCATTTTTAAAAAAATTAAATATCCTCACCTTGCAATTCAGGAGCCACAGTCTTTTGTGTTTACTCAAGGAGGTGAGAACTCAAAGCTTGTTTTTAAAGCAGCTTTACGCACAACTGCACAGACTTGAAAGCAGCCAAGATGTCCTTCTGTAGGTGAACGGATACGTGAACATGCTACAACCAGACATTTGAGCATTATTTGGCACCAAACAAATGAGCTAAGAAGCCCCAGAAAGACAGTAGAAATTTAATCACCTATTATTAAATGACAGAAGCCCCGAAAAAAAGGCTCCATACCATTTTCTGACCAATCTGTGATGTTCCAGACCAGAAAAAAACAAGCAAACAAAAAAACCATAAAGACATGGAAAGCATCAGTGCTTGCCAAAAGTTGCGGAAGCAAGGGATGAGAAGACAGAGCATAGAGGAGCCTTGAGCCATGACACTCTCCCGGACGGTGCTATAATGGAGACTGTGAGTCACTGTGGCCCCAAAGCCCACAGAAAGCACAACTCCTCGTACAAACTCCAAAGTAAACCACACACTTCAGGTTCTAAAGATGCCGATGTAAGCTCACTGCCTACCCCAAACACCACCGTGGCACGGTGTGTGCAGGAAGCAGGAGGCAGATTTGGAAGTTTCCTGTGTGTTCTGCTCTATTTTTGCTGTGAATTTAAACCACCCTAAAAGGAAAGCATATTGATGAAAACAAAGTGAAGCTGTGTGGCTGAGTATGAGGAGAAATTAGGAATTTCATCTATTGCTGGGGGAACGTGAGTACATAATTTGGAAACAGCTGGGAGGGAACAATTTGAACACAGGGTTCCCATATAACACAGAATGATGGTCTCCCAAGTGCTCTTCGTTCTAACCCCAGAATCTGTGGACATGCTGCTTTATATGGCATGTGAGACTTTGTCAATGTGAGGGGCTGAAGATCATGGGAAAGGAAGGTTGTCCTGGCTCATCTCAGTGAAACCCGGAGAGAGATGAGCCATTAGGGGCAAGCAGGGGAACAGAACCCTTGGAGGTGCTGTGCTCAGCTGTGAAGATGCCAAACGATTTCTCAGCCAATGAGTTCAGGCAAGTTGGTGACACTAGAAAAGACAAGGAGAAAAGACTCTGTGAAATCTTCTAGAAGGAATTCGATCCTGACCTCCAGAACATCTGACATACAGGATGGCAAACTAACAAACTTTCCTTGCTTCATATACCTAAGTGCTAACTTTATACAGGGACAACAGAAATTGAATGTGCTGTGAGCCCCAGAATTTCCATGCTCTGGTATACGTTCCAAATAACTGAAAACATGTCACACACACAAAATAGAATGTGCACAGCAGCATTATTCCTAGCATTGAAGAGGAAAACACAAATGTCCATCGGAGCATAGATGGGTGAGCAGCGGTGACCTTCACACACAGCATGTTCTTCAGTAGTACAAAGGAGTCCAGGGTTGAGACGGGCTACGACATGGTGGCCCTTGACAAGATGATGTTAATTGAATGAAAGAAACCAGAAACAAAAAGCCGCACATGATACGATTCCATTCACATGAAATGTGCTGACAAATCCATCAAGAAAGAGTGGACTAGTGGCTTTCAGGGTGGTGGGGAAAGGACAGGAAGCCACAACTAATGGGTCCTAGTATCTTTGCAGAGCACGCACTGATGACAATCACGTAAGTTATGTGCTGGAGATAGTTGTGCAATTTGGTAACTGTGTTTAAAACAACCAAATTGTTACAACTGAAAGGTAAAATTTTGGGTGATATGAATTTCATGTCAATAAAACTGCCATTAGAAAGGTATATATACCAGTCTGGTGCAATTCACATATGAATATTTTATCCAACTCACATACTATGTTCATTCCAAAGAATTGACACTTCCAGGTAAGAAATACTTTACAAATGATATCTTTATCAGCTGGAGAGAGATACTGAAATCATTGCATTGAAACTGAGACCAGAGAGGAGCCAGAAAGTAGTCAGAACAGCCCAGGGTCTGCCCTGGCTTTCCTGTAAAGAAGGTGCCCTCGGTTTGAGCTAGGAGACTTCCTGAAAGGGGATAAAACACACAACAGGACAGGCTTCAAGTGACACATAGGGGGAAAAGCAGGAGAAATCAAGAACTAGGAGAAAAATAAGTGCTAAAGACTGCTGAGCAGAGTTACTGTTGATGAAGTCAAAAAGATTTATGAACAGAGAAGATGGCGAATTACATGATCCAATGTTGTACAGTAACTCTTGTACTGACACAACACTAACCGTGTGTGTTTTATAGGACACCATGGATTTAGTGTGATGAAAATTTGCAAGTGACACTCACGGGATATTTTGCTATCACAAGGCCCTCTGCTTATCTCTTTCTCTTTCATTATTTTCTATTTCTCTTATCTGCCCTCCGCCTTCACTCTCTGGGGCTTCTTCAGTTTCTCAATGTCTACCCTTTTATGTAGTTTGCCTGTGCTTGTCTTCCTCATACAAATTTACTGTCTGACACTTCACACTTTCGTTAAGTTAGAACGATTAGCAGAGACCCTAAAATTCTACATAATTCTCTACAGCGAACTTAGTCCAGGAAACCCAATTTACTCCATTTCCAGTATCACGTAATTGTCTCTTGGAAAATTAGATAACAGACAGGGAAAAGAAAGAAAAAGAAAAGTAGACTGAAATTTTCTAGAAAAGCAGGATGAATTTTCCAGAAAAGAAGAAATGTGAATATTTGAGAAGATGTAATCAGAAGATTTTGATGAAATGTGACAATGGATTGGGCAGAAAGAAATAAAGATGGAAGGAAATAAGGGTAACTAAAGATTATGACAGAAGAAAGAAAGCTCAACATTTATACCCTACAAAAGACAGCTTTTTCACTAAGTCTTCCTTGAGATAAATAATTTTTCAAGAAAATCTTTTAAAAAGCATTTGGGGAGTAGAAATGCTACAAGATGTCAAAGCAAGGTCAAAACATGTCTTGGCATGAAGTTAAAAATATTCTCCCTAACACATAAAAATATCGTACACTTGCATTCATTTTCACAGTTTTGCTTGAAATAACCTAAATCCTCTATAACAGAATTGGGCTTTAAATTTCAACATGTCTGCTTTATTTATACTCCGTGTTTTCTCCACAGTGCCTCATCTTCACTGATTCAATAATTACACAAAGCAACTGAAGGTTCTACTTCTGAAAGCAAACATCACACAGATTTAGAAGACAAATTGCTTCACGTTCCACCCTGCCATGTGGAGGGTACTTAACAGTATTTGTATTTGTGACCAGTTTGGAGTAGAGATAGGAATTTAGGAGTGGAGACGTTGGTGTTATGAAACCGTCAATGTGAACTAAATGTTCCTTGAAGGTACATCACTAAATGTGCGCTCGGTGGAGAAGGGCACTGCGGAAACAAGTAGTCAGGTATTCTGAATGCTTTTCTACTGCCCTGAAAGCAAGGAGGGATGGAGGGAGGAAGGGAGTGAGGGAGGGAGAGAAAGGAGGAGGAGGA
>NW_022900937.1:8142865-8153237 GCF_012274545.1 Fukomys damarensis
GGGAAGGCACAGGAGGAGGAGGAAGAGGAAGAGGAAGAAGAGGATGAAGGAACAGAAGGGAGAGAGTGAAAGGAGGGGGAGGTGGAAGAAGAAGAAGCAAAGGCTGGAAGGCAGGGAGGGAAAGAGAAAAACAAGGCCTCATACTACCATAATGAGTAGAGTAGTGAAAAACTCTCCTACCCGATGAAGTTAGAAGTACATGATTGAGTAACAATAAAAAAAAATTTAAAACAAAGGACAACTAAAAGGTTACAACTCCATGGTCTCAAGGTGACAATGCTGTGAGGTTTCCAATGTCAGCAGAGTGCATTGCTATTAGTTCATAACCACTCTGGGGCTCTCTCAAGCACACCTAGTCACCCGCCTCTTTCAGAAAGAAAACAAGGCCACCGTTTCTGGTTTCAGCTTCCTGGCTGGGGTTCCTGCTTGACCCGCCCCACGGGACAGGAGGAAGAGCTCGACCTGGCACTTACCAGTGTGCACAGTGACACTCAGACCTGCTCTGCCCACTTTGCAGTGGGCCAGGCGAAGTGCAGACCTCCAGAGTCCTATCACCAGCCCATCAGTGCTACTTGTGAAGTACAAAGCAACGAGTTCATTTCCGAAGATCCACTGCACTTGCTACTGTTGACCATGTCAGATAGGAATTGATAACGAGAGGCTTTGTATAATAATTTATTATTATTACTTAATTTATTGGACAGACTATTTCATTGTGACTGAGGAAAATCAATGAAAATGTGTAGGCCTCAATAAGGGGAGTATTTGTGGTCAGAAGACTTAGGTACTTTGTGGCCAGACAGGTTAGGGCGCACCAAAGAGGAATATGTATAAAATACAGGATGTAACTTTTGAGAGGCCATTTATTTGTTTTATTGCTACATGAAGAGTACAAGTTAAATATTATTGGCTGTTTGAACCACTGGGCGAGACAACAGTTCTGCCTGGGTAGAAAGGATTTATGTGCATTCTTCCTGTGCATTGTATTGATTGAGATCAGGAAGGAAATTCTCACAGTGAATCAAACATGTGCCTATCTTATAACATTAAGTACTGAAAATCACTGTTGAAGGCTGACTTTTGAGAACTTAGCAAAAACTGAAGCACTGAAGTGGATTCACATGTCCTTAAAGGTTTTTATTTTGTTTTTCTTTTTGGTAGTGGGGATTGAACTTGAGTCCTTGTGTTTGTGAGGCAGGTGGGGGCACCACTGAGCTACATCCCTGACCCTTCCTTACCTTAGAGGTTTTTATTTCTGTTTTACTTCACCAGAATTTTAAAGAAGTAGTATTTTGATAGTACATGAGAATCCATACAAATCAAAATTTCTCCCACAAATCCGTCAATAGTGTGCGCACCCACGTGTGAGTGTGAGTGTTGGGGGCATGTAAGTGTTGATGAGAATATTTCAAATTAGTTTGTTCTTTTTTTTAACCATAAGCATTTTTTTTGAACAGAAAAAAACTGAGATCAATGCATTGAGAATCAAGAAAAATTCCAACCTTTATTTTATGATGATAAAAACCTGTTTTCAGAAATGCAGTCAAGTTACTCCAAAGTATCCGGGGATACGTTAAGCAATCAGTACAAAATTTCAGAGAACTCAAACCATCTTTTCTGCCTCGAACCCTGAGACACTACTGTTTGTATTTTGGAGATGCGTGCAGGAATGATTTTTACTAATTCCTTCCGGGAGCAGAATGATGCATTGATGACTGTGTTTTAAAGAATGAAAAGAAGAAAATAAAGAACCAGAAAGATGTCGCTTTGAGAAACTCTGCATTTTCACCAACACTTCACTGAGTCAAAAGTTTGACTGGAGAGGAAACCTCACCAGTGAGAGACTCCAAGAAGCCCAAAGACAGTGAACAAACTCTCTCACACACGCTGTTTTTCTTACGTGGCAACAACAAAATGTTGCCACCTTGACGTTTCTGGTGACAACTACGGAAAGAATAGCTTTACATTAAGTATTTATCCTTTGGGACTTGGCCATAAAGTAAAGGGACGTCAGTGCCTTTAAGTAAAAATATCTTGTGTATTTGTTATCCGGGTAAATGCTCCCCTTTGTCAGTCATTTCTATTTGTCGTCTTCCAAATGACTCACTACCCTGACGTGCCAGCCACTTCTGCCTTGCTGTTTCACGAAGGACAGTATTTCCAAAGTTTCTGTAAAATGGATTCTACATGTGCCCACACTTTAGATGGCAGAGGGCCACGAACAGAGATTGTAAGTAACTCTGTCACCACCATATAGCAGCTCACCAACAGCAGGCTTTCTACAGGAAGTGAGGTGGCCCTCTCCTCTCCTTTATGATCACTGGACACTTTGTCTTATTGTGTCTACTTAAAAGTTCAAGTTCTAAAAAGTTCAAGTGCACATCTGTTTCTTCCAGATTTCTAAAGAATTCTGATACAGTATATCATGGAGTCTCCTTGATACCTCACCAAGCCCACACCCTTTGCTGTATTTCCTGACCTTTCCTGGCAGCTCGCTTTCTTTAAAATCTCAGGCTTGGGTTAAGGACTTTCTTTGTATCACCCAGCAAGATTCCTGAGCTTGCCAAGCTTGCTGGCCCTCTGTCAGTGCTGCCCAGATGGGTCATTTCACTCCACTTAACCTGCTTTTCCTGGCAGTTTGTGTCTGGTATCTTCTTAGGTTTCCTGATGGTTTTAGCCACCAAATGACATTCACAAAGCAGCAGCCACCACCAGGAGCATCTAAGAAGTGTATAATCTTTTGTCCACCTGAGACCCACAGCTATACAGGGCATACTTGAGAAGCCTGCCTGGTAAGTGGAACTCAGCCTCTGCCCAGTCAGTGGCAGCCCCAAGTGGACATTAGAATTGCTGGGAGGGCTTGACCAAAGATTTCTGGATCTGGTAGAGTAAACTTAGGTCTGGGATGGGGACCCCAAAACCGGCATTTATAAAGCATCCCCAGGTTGCTGCCAAAGCCCTGAGGTAGGAATGGTCTAACTCTCCCTGGATTCTTTCCTTTTCTCTACTCAAAAGTTTTAAAAAACATCAGAAGTTCTTTCTGTTTACAGGGCTTCCCACCTCCTCAGGGCTTGAGATGTGAATGTGCTCCCTGAAGCATGATCTGGAATGATGCCTCTGCTGAGGAAAGCCAGCATCAGCGCAGGAGTAAGGGCAATGTTTGTGCCCTACCCTGCCCTGGTATCTAGAGTGTTGTGTCTTGAAAACTCCATAGATCATTTCACTTTCTTGCTTAACCAAAAAAGCTGAAAATCACAGTATGGTGCAACAAAATACATTTTCAAATTTCTATTACAGAAGCTAATAATAATAGTAGTAGTAGTAGTAGTAGTAGTAGTAATAATAAAACAGAGCAGTTCAGGTAGTATATTTATGGATTTTCTGAAGGATCATGATATAAAGGGAGAAATAGAGGTTAAAAAGAGGGATAAGCCAGAGAATAATAAATAATTTGCTAAGGTCTTTAGCAAAGATCTTGCAGAGAAGATTAGGGAGCTTCTCATTCCAAAATTATTCTGGAAATTGATATTTTGGAAGTTCTAAATTGCATAAAAATAAAACCATGTGTTATTCTAGACCAAATCATTAAGAAAATATCAATAATTTAGCTGGAAGTTACTGACCTATGAGACTGGGAAAAGTCAAGGTGTTCAGTGGTGGAATATTTCCCAGAATTATCAGGACAGCTGGTGATTTTCCAGTGTGATAATCATTTATAGCAAGGCTCCAAGGAAATATTGAGAACTAACAATTACTAGTTTCTTCCATTTCACAGAGGTTGATAGAAAAAAAGGATTAAAGCATCAAAAAACAAGACGATTAAATATATGATCTCAAAAGTTAACATGATTCCCAGAGAACTAGTGCTTATTTGGAAGAATAGAGGAAAAATGGGAACCAGTGATTATCAACTATTTTTGCTTTTCAGGTTATTTTCAACATCAAACACTATTAAAACACATTAAGCCACCAAGTGATCAGAGCTATGATTTTACAACTGTCTTGAACAGAAAGTACAGGATAATGATAAATAAACTCATTGCTGAAATGTTCTTTTATAGATTTATAAATAATTTGAAGGAAGTAGTCCATAGCCAATTTTCCAAGTCTATAAATGATGTAAACTTTTTATTGCAGTGAAACTGTGAGCTAACAGAGATAAACTGC
This sequence comes from Fukomys damarensis, assembly GCF_012274545.1. Lineage (NCBI taxonomy): Eukaryota > Metazoa > Chordata > Mammalia > Rodentia > Bathyergidae > Fukomys > Fukomys damarensis. The sequence continues at coordinate 8,147,033 of NW_022900937.1, forward strand.
AGAAATTTCCTCTGGTATGAGAGGTAATAAAAATGGAAAATATGTTTCTATATAACAAAATCCAGAAAGTAAGTTGCTGATGGCAGAGTAGTCCAAATTACTTATGAAATGGCAAAAGCCTGTAGCCAGCTACCAACCAGATAAAGACCTAGGCAACCATTATGAACCCTTTCTTGGGGACATTGGTCCTCTGAGATATCTCAGAGAAAAAAATTGAAAGCTGATTATTCTGAAGAGAAAAAATAACTAATAAAACTTATTTTGATATTGTACAAGTTCATAGCCAAAGACAAAATATAAATTCAGTCTAACCATGACAATCAGAAACTACTAGGGAAAAAAAAGGAAAAGAAAAAAAAGAGAAACTACTGAGTGGGTGGTAGAGCTGTTGAATTAGACAAGAATCCATAGATATAACCTTTCAACCTGCAAAAGTGAGATACAGGCATGTGATGATAGTCTGTGATAGGTGAAAAGCATAAACAAATAAAATGGAAAAACTGTTTCACACAACGGGGAAGCAAATGATGTAACATTATATCCTGAGAAGTGGGATATACTTAGAAAAAATTCTGAAAGGTGTTTGATAGTTCTGAAAGGCTTTTGGTAGTGGTTACGTGATTTTTTTTTAAGAGGAGAAAATGATTGCTGGAGGATTTAGAATACATTTAATGAAGGAGAGTAAAGGAGCCAAGAATAATCACCACAGTCTCCTGAGAATTGATTATTCTTACTGTACTGTAAAGTAGCTCTTTCTGATAAATTATGAGAAACAGTACAAATAGCTGATAAATATATGAAAAAAATGTTCAACATCTCTGGCCATTAAAGAAATGCCAATTAAAACAACACTGATATTTCATCTTACCCCACCAAAAGTGGCCATCATCAAGAAATCAAATAGTAATAGATCCTGGAGAGGCTGAAGGAAAAGGAACCCTCTACATTGGTGGTGGGAATGTAAACTAGTACAACCACTATGGAAATAGTATGGTGATTCCTTAGAAACTCAAGCTAGAAATTCCATTTGACCCACCTGTACCTCTTCTGGAAATCTTCAAAACAGAGTTAAGGACATCACAGTAGGGTGTACCTTGCATATTCATGTTTATAGCAGCACAATTCACAGTAGCTAACTCTTGGAGTGTCCATCAACAGATGAAGAGTATGTAGTAGTAAAGAAAAAAGAAAATACTTATACCTGCCCCACACCTCTGCCCTTATCCTTTCTGTAGTTATCTCTGCCTTTTGTAGCTTTGTTCTCTACTCTCTGACTGCTTGCCCTCCCCGTCTGTCCCCACTCCATGCATTGTTACTGTGTTTCCTTACTCACTCTGTCCCTCATTCCACCTCCTATGCTCCATCTGTATTACCTTCTCTCTGGATTCCTCTGAACCCTTGCTATTGAATGTTTTGGAAATTGGCAGGAGGAGAAACGGTATGAAAAGAATGTGTCCACAGCAAAAGAGAGAGAGAAAGAGAGAGAGAGAGAGAGAGAGAGAGAGAGAGAGAGAGAGAGAAAGAGAGAAAGAGAAAGAGAGAGAGAGAGAGAGAGAGAGAGAGAGAGAGAGAGAGAAAGAGAAGGAGAGAGCGAGAGAGAACTTAAAACAAGAAAGGAAACTTGGAAAGCTGTGCGGTATCTATTGTGAATACAGTGACGGGACTCTAGGGACACACTACGGCTGTATTGATGGTATTCTGTCTACTCGGTCCACCAACCTCCAGTTGAAGGAGAAAGCCAAGTGTTTGGCTATGATCCTTGAATGTTGCTTGCCAGAAAGATGCAAAATCAGAGGAGTCTCCATGATTTTCTGAAAAAGTGGTTAAAATACTCTCCATTTTTCAACTATACGTCTCTCAGTAAGAATGTATTTTCATCCTATAATTCTACAATATATTGTAACATATTGGCTGAGAATCCAGCTCTTTTCCACTAAGCCAGACATTAAAATATTCAAAAGTATACAAGAGAAACATTCTTTTGCTGTGGATTTATTTTCGAAAGTATAGCTAGTTTTTATGAAAATATTATATTTATGTGAATCTGTAATAGGTTTATTATGGCCAGTAAATTACTAAATCAAAGCAGAAAATTTCTTGGTTTTAATTTGTAAAATTGTTAAACAATAATAGCTGTAATTCACAAAAATTAAAGGTTTTAAGGCCTGCAGTAATTTTGAATAGTGTACATTCTTCACGTAAATAAATTATTTTTTAAAAATTCTGTCTGATGAAAGAGTTCTTTGCTTAATATAGTAAAGTAAAGCTTAATTAAGCAATGCTTCATACTTCTTTGCAGTAATTTCCACCTACTACAAAACCTAGTTTATGGTTTTATACCAAAGGGTTTTGAGAACAACTTTTCTTTCTAGGAATTTTAAAAAATTTAATGAGGGGGTATAAGTTTCTTGTGATAAGTCTGTCAACATACTGGGTAAACTCCTTTCACATAAGTGTTTGAGTTCAGTAGTAACTGAAGGAAAGCTCTAGTATCTCCCTCAGAAGGAGAAATGCAAAGCCATTGTTACACTTGTCCAAACTGGCAGCCATGGAGGTATCGCTGGCCTGAGTAGAGGGCAACGGCAACCCTGGGCACCTGTGAGGTGAAGATGAGTCACATGGCACTGAGCCTTGAAGGACGTCACCCACAATGCACTTGTGAACCTCATTCATATCTGTGCACTTGAGAACGAGATAAGGAATCTTCATATGATCCATAGCTCTGGATAAAAAAAAACAACAACAGGAATGACAATAACAAAACTCCCTTGAAACTGTGTCAAAGTACCTGTTTTAATTGGGATTGAAGTGTATATAGTTTTCATGGTCTCAACGATTAATTTTTAAAAAAATGTTTCCCAAGGTGGTAACATTTCTTAGAAACCTGGAAGATACAATCCCACCCCTTTTCCATAGAGATAAATCACTAAGACTTCCTGGATTCTAATAGTTAAAATCCAGACTTCCTGGATTTTAGTAGTTAAAATGCTGAACACGATTTCACAGTCCAAAACTATAAATCTCTTGAGGAAAAAAGTCACAATGAGCCAGACACAAAAGGCAGAAATGTACTCCTATAACATTCATGTAAGACCCAGCAGGTATGGCAATATTTCAACAATAATATTGAAAATGATAGACAAATGAAAAGAAATTAAATGCCTTAAATAAGATATTGTCCAAAGAGATCCAGAAATTTAGGATAATATATTAAACTGTGAGAAATCAAAATATAATATGTAATAAAAGTTAAAGATAAGGATTAGGCTGAAAACCAGACTGAGAAGAACTTAATGAACTGTGGCATATATTGGGAGAAATTATTCAGACTACTGCATGATGAGGAAATGGAAAGAGCTAAAAAGTGACATGAAACATAAAATGGCAAAATGATTGCATACTCCAATAGGCATAAAAAGGAGAGAAAAAAAGGCCAGACCTTGACAAAAAAATTCCTAGAAACAATGGAGGCCCTGATTCCTGACAATAAAGAAGTATAACAATTGTTAATACAGAATTGTAAAATCAAATTATCTCTATAATTTAAATATTTTATAATGAATGTGCTAATTGCTGATGACAAAGAAATCCTAGGAACAGCCAGAGATTTAGCTTAGTGGTGTTGCCACCTGCCTTGCAAGCACAAAGACACAAGTTGGATCCCCAGTACCAAAAAAAAAAAAAAAAAAAAAAAAAAAAAAAAAAAAAAAAAAAAACACCAAAAAAAAAAAAAAAAAAAAAAAAAAAGAAAAGAAAAAAAGAAAGAAAGAAAGAAAAAAAAAGAAATCCTAAGAACAACCAAAGAGAAAAAGAAGACAGATTCTCAATATACAAATGATGATTAAAATTATGGCAAAATTTTTTCAACAGCAACTTGGAAGCCTTAAAACACTATGATAATATTTTGAAAATCCAAAAAGAAAATAACTTCCTTTATTTTTATGTCCAGCTAAACTAACATAAAATGCAGATTAAATACATGTGTATTGCTGAAGTGCAATAAAGACATAGTGAATCTATTTATGAAACTAAACATGCATTTCCTGAATTTAAATATATATGGTATATTGGAGAACTATAATCACATAGTAGCACTAAGTATTGTATTTTTTATTTTGTTTTTGTCTGTTTGATTTATTTTTTGTTTTTTGGTACTGGAGATCAAACTTTGGATGTTGTGCTTGTGAGGCAGGCAGCAATACCACTGAGTTAAATCCTGGGCCAGAACTGTATTTTTTAAAATGTGAGACAGAATGCAAGTGTAATCTAAGTTAGACAATACAAAAGCCTTGTTAATATTCAGAAGATTGGGTGGACTTTATTATCTCTTTATAGTCATACTTTAAGGACAAGTAAATAAAGAACAGAAATTGACCATATAAACCTATAGCCAGTTTGAAGAGAGAAAAAAAGAAAAATCAAAAAAATGTGGTTGATCCAAAGGAAATTAAAATAATAATGATTTTTAGAAGATAGCTAGAATGCACAAAATAAAATAGAAATAAATAATGTAACACATCACAAATAGAAATAAATATGCTAGATTATTCATAAAAAGAGATTTTAAATTGGATGTTTAATAGTGAATATGTCATTGCAAAGGGAACACTTAAAGGTAAAAAAGATGAACATTAAGAAATGAAAACTACAAAGCAAATTCTAAGAAAGAAATTGAGGGAGCATTATTAGCACCAGACAAAAGTATATACTCTAGAAGATAAGCTTCTGTTCTATACAATGAAGCAATGACAATTCCATAGAAAAATATATAATCATGGAAATTTGAAATACATAGTTTTAAAATAAAAGAAAAATTGGCAGACAAAAACAGGGGACTGATAATTCCCACGTGGTGGGATGTTTCCACTTATCTCTATTAGACACAGAGAAAATGGAAATAACAAGTAAGTGTGACTTCATGGGGATACCTGTACAAAATATCTGAAGTAAAAAACCCCAGAATGACATTTTTTCTAGCACACATAAAACATTATTAACAAGAATGACCAAAATGTTAGGTCATAAAGATGACTTTAAAATTATGCAAATGTATTAACATTAGATAATCTAGACAATCCAGATAATTCATTCATAAAAAAATTCTCTATCATAATACTTTGCAAAAGGGAATTCATAAAAATGTCACAATAGAGTATAAGTATTTCATAAAATTTAATAGTCTATATTATAAAAACAGGTAAGAAAGGAACTCTTAGAAAACTAAGGACAGAAGAAAATTTCCATGATCTAATAGGCAGTATCTACCAAATTTTACAACAAACATACTATTTAATGGCACAGACTTAGAATTTTTTCCAATCAGGAGCAAGAAAAGAACATCTGTTTTCAATGATCCTGTTTACATTTTTTCCCCCAGAGGTTTTAGCCAATGTGATGTATAAACAAAATTACAAAGTAAGGCACAGAAGAAAAAGGAAGAAATACAAGTATTCTCATTTTCGGACAATATGCATTACACATTTTTATAAAGTGTGTTAAAAATGAGTAGAATAGGGGCCATTGATGTAGCTTAGTGGCACAGTGCCTGGCAAGTGCAAGGTCCTAAATTCAATCCCCAGCGCGCGCGCGCACACACACACACACACACACACACACACACACACACACACATCAGAATAAAAGGAAAATTTTGCAAAGTTTTTATATAAGAGTAAGATAAAAATGTAATTGGATGTTTCCAACAGTGATAGAGTTGCTTGTATTGACTGGACTAAACTTTCTTTTTATAATAATTGCAGCAGTTATAAATTCAGGGAAAATATTGTTTAAAAATCCATCTTTTATAAAGATATGAAAAGCAGGAAAATTTGGGCTGATCTCAAAATTTGAAAGACGGATGCTGCTCTGGGGAAAATTAGCATTTATATGGCTTTTTGCCCAAGAGAACTTCCTAATGCTCTCTCCCCACCATCTCACAGGAACCAAATCAGAAAGTGGGGCCTCAGTACACTCTTTCTCCTCTTGAAGCACTTGGGGCTACTTCCCTTGAAATCTCGGCTCTATCATGGCCAGAAAAAAGCTGTGAGAGTATAATTTAGCTGACTTTTTCTTGATGTGAGGGTGAAAGCAACATTCCAACCAACTTTTTACAGCTCAGTGGAAACAGAATCCAGCCACTGGGGTCATACCCATACACACACACTCACACACACAGACACACAGAGAGAGAGAGAGAGAGAGAGAG
>NW_022900937.1:8153487-8177561 GCF_012274545.1 Fukomys damarensis
GACTGCTGAGGGGTGATTCTCTGCCCAGCATACTCTCCCCAAGTATATGAGCAGAAAACTTTCCTTCAAATACTTCTTGTAGTAGTCAAGAGTTTACATAGGAGAATAGATTAATGCAGGACACATAATTTACAGGATTATTTTATAATAGTCACCCAAAAAGTCAAATGCAGAGGAGTGCAAGAAGTCTGTCCACAAGCTAGAGACTCAAAGAATTGAGCTGAGGGCCTGGATCCCTTGCATGAATTCAGCTGAAGGCCTGGAGCCCACGGCAATGTCTCACACAAGTCCATTTCAAAGATCTGCACTGGGAAGGCCCAAGGGCCAGTGGTGAAAGCTAGAAAGTCTGTGCCACCAGCTGAGAGATCTGCACAGGAGCCAGAAGGTGATGCTCAAGGAGAAGCCCAGAGCTCCCCTGATGAGAACGGCAGCCATCCCCGGTGACGCAGGGACCTGAGCTCTGCTTCCAAGCCAAGTTTGCATCAGGAAAACCAGCCGCAATAAGCTTCTCCATGAAAATCAACAGCGTACACTTTCCCCCTCCAGTGCTCCTTTTACGCCACTGGCAGCAATCCTGAGTGGGCCTTCCCTGCCCAGAACCTCACCGACTCAGTTCAGCTGTGCATTTCAAGTTGACCTTTAGTTAATCTGCACTTTTTAAAAAGTGTTTTCAAGTGGGGTTTGTTAATGTTCCCTGTTGTATCCTACTCTCTGAACTTGTCAGCTTTTGCTCATTCTATGTTTAGTGGGCACCTGAAATGTTCTCATGGGCAAGCACAAGAAAAGGCAGTCAAAGCTACATTTTCTGATCTATCTTTACTGTCTGTATTCACATGGTTCTATTTATTTATTTGTTTGATTGTTTGTTTATTTATTTATTGGTACTGGGGATCAAACTCAGGTTCCTGTGCTTGCAAGGCAGGTGGTGGAACCACTGAGCTAAATCCCCGGCCCCACATGTTTCTTTTAAGTAGGAGCCTTCCATATGAGCTTGCTTCTCCTCTGGAATGTGCTCATTCGGACTTAGTAGGCAATGCTGCATAGTCCTCCCAAACCTGTGTCTGTCCTTCTCAGCTGTTTGACCTGCTCCATATCCTCGCCATGACAGCTATTATTTTTAGACTGTCACAGCACTCTGGTAAGTGGAGACAGACATCATTAAACTTGAATATCTGTTATGAGTAAAATGGCAGAGAACCTTTCTATGGAGACATTGTCCATTGTCTATTGAAATTTTTAAAAATTCCAGTTAACATCTCTTGCCTATTTTTCTACTGATTTTGTCCTACACTTTGTCCTCTCTTCATGTTATCTATGATGGACATCATCTTAATGTAGTGTCACTTATCCATGGTTTCACACTGTTCACAAAGTGTTTTTTCTATACTCGCCATCCTCAATAGTGTATACTACAACACTCTGTAAGTGTACTGCGATCGGTGCCTCTTTAAGGCCAGGCTCCCAAACCGCCTGGCAAGGCTATGTCTGCAGGATAACAAAAGACAAGACAAGATCTTTACTGCGCGGGGAGGGTGGGGCAGGAGCTCCAAGCTCTTACCAAGCTAAGAAACTGTCTCCTGGAGCTTGCTCCTATGTATTGAGCACACAGCTTCCCAAGGGGGTGAAGAGTGGTGCCAGGAACAGTGGAGAAGAGAGCACTGATGTGAGCAGGTTCCTAGCAACAAGGGAACAAGACATTCCAGCAGGAGCAGATCACTGATTAATGGAAAATGTGTTTTTTCTCATAGATTAATATTTGCTTATATGGCAGTTTTGTGTCCACGTCATGCTGCCCTTAGCTGTGATATTGTCTTGCCACCTAAGCCTTCACAGTGTCACGGATCATTGAGACCTCCACTGTGACCAGTGGCCTAGGGAGTTGTTCCTTTCCCACACACCAACTGCTGGCTCTTCAGGCCAGCCACTGTGGGCTCCTAGTTAGGATCTGATTTTTAATACAAAATGCCAATTTATGAATTTACAGCTCACTCTGGGTGGTCTCCGTTGGACATCACAGTCCATTTTACCCACGTGCGTATTCAATGGATCCATTACTACTTATTGAAAGACATATTTTCCTCATCTCTCTTAGACTCCACCCTTGTGAAAAATGCAGTGTGTGAGCAGGATGATGTTATTCTACGGGCTTCCCCCACGGCTCGCGGAGGACAGGACTCTTCCTAAGCTAGCACCTCACTGTTTCCACCCAGTACTGTTCTTTTTATTTCTTATTAACCCGCGTTTGCAGCACGCAGTGGTCACATTCCTCACGGGGAGCTGCTACTGTACATAACACTTCTGAAGTCTGTTTTCATCCTCTTTCCTTCCCATCCCTCCCACCTCAATCTCCTAATCCCCTTCCCCTTTGAGAAAAATCGCTTTCTCCTTCCTACTATCTCTCTTTTATTTTGCTCTTCATTTATAACTCAAGTTTCTCATCTAAGAGAAAAAGATTGGCTATTTAAACTTGTGACTCTGATTTATTTCACAACATTATGGGCTCCACGTTCACACAGGTGACTCACATTTTGCTTTCTTTACGGCAGTGCAGTGCTCCATTATTTGTAATCCCCGCACCTTCTTTATCCAGTCATCTGTTGATGGACATAGGTGCCACTTCCAAGATTTAGCTATTATGATTTGTGTTGCTATAACCATGGCTATGAGTGGATTGCTGAAACCAAGAAATCAAGTAATAGCAAATGCTGGCAAAGCTATGGGGGTAAAAGGAACTCGCGTACATTGTCAATGGGGATGTAAACTAGTACAGCACCATGGAAATCATTATGGAGATTGCTCCAAAGACTAAAACTAGTCATTAAACATGAACAAGCTCTTCCCATTCTACGTATCTTTCTTAAGAGTTAGACCTTATACCTTTCTAGATCTTGAGATCAAATTAAATAAATTCTTCTACTGTGTTCTTCCCTCTAAGAATGTCTTATATAAGAAATGAAAAACAATGCAAACAAAGACTTTGTAGATTGAGAGGGAGGGAGGGGTTGTAGGGAAGGCGGGGGAATGGGGAAAAATAAGGCCCAAGATTGATTAGGTAAAGGTACAAATTTCCAACAATGAATGTCCTTATATAGTATATCTGAAATGTACCAATAAAATTAATAAAAGCTACAAAAAGAATGTCTTGACTATTTAGGAACGTTTGTGTTTCTTCATAAATTTTAGACTCTGTACATTGTCTCATTTCAAAATACCAACATTTAATGGCTGGTTTTAGAAATTTTTTCATTTTATTGTCCAGAAATTGATTGCCATGTTTGTGCACAGAGTATTTCGTGAATTTATTTTACTTTTCGTCTATTGCACTTGACAAATACGTAGCCACAGTGTCTTAATCAGTGCTACAAACGTTCAGCACTTAATCTCTTCAATATCGGTTCCTCCCCACCCCTCTCCGTTCCTTCCAGACCACACGTTGCACACAACTTTAGATTTTTCCCCTATGTCTCCTGTGTCTGTGCTTTTCCATTTGTCATTACTTTCCAGTTCATTAATCCTTTAATCTGTGCTATTTTTAATTGAATTATGAAATTTAATCATTGCATCTCTTAGCTACAAATTTTCCTTATATTTACGTTTTTCAAGAAACTTTTACATCAATGTTGAGTGCACAGAAAGACTGAGAGGAAGGTACAGAGCCACCCACATACCCTGGCCTCACCTGTGCCCAGCACTTCCCAGTAGCGCCCCCCCCCCAGTGGTCCATTGACTCCCAGTGAGGGATTTGCCAGAAGATCTCATCATTTACCACCCCAGTCCCCAGCAGGGTTGACTCTTGATGCCCTAGATGTGGTGCCCTCTGTGGGTCTGATACCTATGATCAGAGCACTGTGCAGAGCACATTTTGCTGCCCTGAACACCTGAGAGTCCCCCCAACCCATTCACTAAGCCTCTCACTAAATTTTTGCAAACTACTTATCTATCTATTTTGCAAAATACTATCTCCATACCTTCACCTTTTCAGGAAAATCCTATAGTTGGAACAATACCATATATGGTGTCAGGAGCAATTCTACATAATTGGGGGGAAAATCATTTCACAATTAAATTATTATTTTATTTTATTATTTTTGTTTGTTTTTTGAGACAGGGTCTCACTCTGTAGTTGAGACTGGCCTGGAACTCACTATGTAGCCCAGGCTGGTGTCAAACTCCCAGTGATCCTCCTGCCTCAGCCTCCTGAAAACTGGGACTGCAGGTGTGCGCCACCATGCCTGGCTATTTCATAATTAAGTTATGACCAGGCCTAGTTTTCTTGCCGATAGGCCAGCTATGGCATGTCAAGATATAATTCTATTTTTGCCCCTGGTTACAGCTAAGACCTCAATGGTCCCCTCACTCTGTGATGCTCCAGGGCAGGATTACATCAGCTGAAGACATCTGGGGAGGGACAAATTCCTGATCAACAGAAGTCCCTCATTGAACTAAGATCTTCATAAATTCTTCATTGTCCTAGGATTATCACTGAGGCTCTCTGAGTCATCTTTACTTCTGACTTCCTGAATAAAGGTGTGGCAAGCTCGGGTGTTTCATCTTTGCCACCCAGAGCAGCAATGACCTGGTCCTAAACTCAGCTTATTCTCTAATCTCATTTTTACGTCTTAATCCATTAATGCACCTTGCACTATCCTATGAGGCTCACAGGTGACTTGGACTCACTGCAGAGGTTCTGGTTCCCCTGTTTTCCCTGTTCCCTAAAGCATAGCATTTTCGTGTTAATTTAATTCACTTGATAATATGCAGTTTACATTTTTTCATGCCTTTTCATGGCTGGTTCGTTTTACTGCCATATAATGTTCAATATCTGGATGAGCACGCTTTATCCATTTATTTTCCTCAGTCTGGTTAATTGTAAACCTTGGCGATTATGATCAAAACTGCTACAAGCATCTGTGTGTAGGCTTTCGTGTGGCCATAACTTTTGGTTATTTTGGGTAAATGCCAAGAAGCATGGTCAGCAGCAGAGGAGCCTGGCAGCAGCTTTCAGCCTGGTACACTCACCCCTTCGGCCCAGCGCAGCACAGGAGCCCAGCTGCGCGGGCGCCAACATAGTGACGTCTGTGCCCCTCACCCCCCGCGAACTCTGCAGCTCCTAGATGAAAATTGAAGCCTGCCGGAAAAATGAACAAAATCTCTGCGATAAAGGCACAACACACCACCATCAGTCTGAGGGGCCAGCACCTCACATCGGAACCTGGTCTCACTTCAGGGGAAAGACAGCTGGAACCTGCAGTGGAACCTTGCAGAGTTCAACCCCGCAGGAGGTCAGAGATCTCAACTTGGGCCTTGCAGAGATCAGCCTGAACCTCAGGGGACAGCTGCTGGCTTGCTGAGACTAATTCGGTTAGAACTGTACACTCCTGCCCACACTGTCTATTGAGTCAAGAGAGGCACACCCTGAAGGAGGCCTTCCATTTCTATTTGCATTTTTTATTTTCAAAGTAAGATTTTTCTCTTATCTTTAATCATTTTAAATTTTTATTTTTTCTCAATTTTTTCCTTCTCTCTCTCTCTCTCCCACCTTGATCTTCATTTCTCTCCCTTTTTGTTCTTGTTCCTATCCTAATTTGAATTTATTTTCTTTATTTTCTTTGTCTTCTCTTTCTCCTTCTCTCAGTTGCCATTAGTTTTAATGGAAAGTAATTACAGTCTCTAGTCTCTCTATTACTGTTAGTTTGTTCTGTTCTTGTGCGTATTTTTTTTCTGTCTTCTCTTCAACAGCTTCCTAGGGTATATGTGATCTTTCTGTGTCCTCTGACCTCACTTCTAACCTTTCTCTAACCTATCCATCTATTCCTCTCTCCCAAAATCCTTCTAAATCCCCATCCTGAAGGGTAAAGTTGCTATATTGAAGTTTATTTATCATAAACGTATTTTGGGCTTGTCCTCGATTTTTATTTAATTTACACATGATAGATTAAGAAGTACCACAAATTGTCATTTTCTAAGCTGTACTTGATGCTATTGTGTTGCTGACTGTATCACTTGGGGGCTGGGGATTTAGCTCAGTGGTTCCGCCGCCTGCCTTGCAAGCGCAAGGACCCAAGTTCGATCCCTGGTACCCAAAAAAAAAAAAAAAAAAAAAAGTGTATCACTTGGGCTAAGGTGCTGTGATTGATCTAATCAGTTGTCCTCCCTGGTATAATGAAAATGAGTTTGCCTCAGAGTCATTAGAGTCTCAAAACCTAAAGACCTGCTATATCTGAAAGATTGGAGTATTAACCCAGGAATTAAACCAAGGACAGTACCAACAACAAAAAGAAATGAGAAGACATTTAAACAAGGAACAAACATAGACTTCCTCCTCACCAAAGGTAAACTCTGGGGTAAATGAGGGGGAAAAGTCTGAAGAGAGGAGATAGCCTGGCTTTGCCCCTGATCTTAGTAGTATGGCCTTGAGTTCCTCCTAATTAAGTATGAAATGTGCTGTAATGTGATGTTTTGTTTTGTTTGAGACAGGGTCTCACTATATACTTGAGACTGACCTGGAACTCACTATGTAGCCCAGGCTGGTCTAGAACTCACAGCAATCCTCCTGCCTCAGCCTCCAGAGTGCTAGGATTATAGGCGTGTGCCACCATGCCCAGCTGTAATGTGATTTTTTGAATGGATAATTCTGATAAACATGAAGAACATTCCTACTACTCCCATTTTACTGAGACTTTATCTTAAATCATGACTGGTAGAGTGTATCCAGTGCTTTTCTTGCATCTCTGGATATGATCATTTCATTTTCTTAGCCTGATAGTGTGCTGAATTGCATTAACTAAATTTTGAATGTTGAAACCGCCTTGCATAAGTCAGATAAATTACACTTGGCTGTGAATTGTACAACTTTTTCTATATTACAGGATTCAATTTGCAAAGTTACATTGAGATTTTTGCATTCATATTAAGGAGACATATTCATCTGTAGTTTATTTGTAATATCTTTATTTGGTTTTGATACTGGGTAATGCTAGTGTCCTCATAGCACAAGTGAGGAAATACTTCCTTTGCTTTCATCCTCTGCAGGGTTACACGGAACTCACGTACTTTTTTTCTGAATTTCACTAGAAATCTCACCCGAGCCTCACAGGGTCTGTCTGGAGCCCCTAATTTTCACACTCAGGCTGCTCTCAGGTTTTCCTAGCCTGGTGCTACTTCCTATATAGGATTCTGCTCTGCCTTTTTAAAATTTTTTTGTATTTGCCTATTTCTCAAGTTTTGAGTTATCGGTTTGCCCTGTATCTTCATTTCTCTTCTCGGTCTGAAGAGAGTTGTTAAATTTTCAGTTTGTTCCTCTTTTTGCTAGCTCTTGGGAGATAGAAAGGACATTCAAACTTCTTAGGCAGGCCTAACTGGAAACTGGACGCCTCTTTTTTAAAAAGTTGTTATAGTTTACCTGTATGTGGTCTGTGGCATTGCTTTGAAGCTGGGCTTTACTTTTGCACATTCTTGCCTCCAGTCATCCACTGGAAGCCAGAACTTTTCTCAGGGTCACTGCTCTAAGGAGGGTGTCACACTTTAACTCTTCCCCTGCCTCTCCCCCGGGGCCCCAGAGGCCTACAGCTCTCCTTGGTTTCTTGGTCTCTTGTCCACTTCGGATGCAACTTCTCTTCCTCTGCTTTTTTCCCTCAGAATCTGGGAGATGCTTATGACTGAACAAATTTTCTCAAGGCAAACGCTCTTCTCTCTCACATACTGCCCTATTAGCTGTTTCCTGATCTTCTAGCTTTTCTTTTTTCTTGAAGTATTCCTTCTAATAATAAAAACTTATAAAATTGTAGAAGTGACTGGGAAATTTAGGTCCCAAGGAGAGAAATTAGAACATCCAGGAATAGTCACTGCCAGCTCTCTAGGCGCCAGGCTTCCCTCCACTGAGTGATGGCACAGGGACTTTGATGTCAAAGACAGGAAGAGGCTGTTGCTTCCAGACCTAACCAGGAGGAATCCATAGGGTCATGACTGGTTACAGTCATGAAGAAGAGTCACACATGCGAAGGTAAAGGAAGGTGGAGCTGAAAGTCACACCCTATCTGCGTCCTTCACCTTACCTCCCACTAGTAACCTTCAGAGCAAACAGTAGCTGTTTCCCCCGCCCCTGTATCTCGCTGGAGTCCTGGCTGGCATCCTGCCAGCCCAGCCAGGAGGAAACAGTACTAGACCACCGGCGACGACAGCTTCTCACTCAGAAGGAAGCCACGTTGCCAGTAGACGTGCTACACAATGGCGGAACACATTTAATCTGGAAATGCAACTTGTAAACACCAGGAGGTGATATCTCACATGCATCTGATTAGATGGAATGAAAAGTGTTATTGAGAATAAAATATTCTTGGCAGAGTGTGGATTAGTTCAGCCAGTTTAAAAAGCAATTTGGAATATCAAAAAATACCGAAGATGTGCAGAGCTTTCCAGTCAGTGATTCTTCAGCTAGATAGGCCCTCTTACAACTGTACGTGAAGAGACATTTACCAAAATGTTCAGTGTGATTTGTTCTAGTGGTTAGATAAATAAATAAATAAAACTGCAAATGAAAATTAAATGTCTGCTAATGGGACTCTAAGTGATTATTTATTCATAAAATAAGGACTTGTACAAATAATTGAAATGAAAGAACTACAGCTAAAGGTATGAACATGAATCAAGCTTAAAACAATATTGAAAAAGCAAGCTGCTAAAAAGTATATATAGCATAATAGCATTTCTATAATTTTAACACATGTAAAATAACACTACATATGTTTATGGAATTCATACATATGCATTAGAGTTATAAAATATGCAGAAATGTAAAACATGCAAATTAAGGGAACATATCCAAGGAGAGTTCAAAGGAGGCTTTGATAGTATTTGTAATGATTTTTGTCTTATGCTTGGTGTCAATGCATGGGTTTCAGTATCCCAGTACCTTTTTGTCTTTCCAAATTTATTTCTAAATTGCTGAAAATAGACACCTGATTTTGCAATGTGTATTTATTCTACCTGCCTGTGAAACAGTCATTCACCCTCACCTATTCCACACAATAGAGCATCATATAAATTTTCTTCCTCTCCTCTCCTTATTCAATGTGTTTTTTGTTTTACTATAAAATTAATGACAGTGGTTGGGTATTTTTAAAGACAAGGTTAAACTGGAAAACAGGATCTCTGACTTTTACATTAAGTACACTTAATCACACATGGTATCCTTTTACCTATTTAGCCTGCATCTTACTTTGGAGATGCTTTAAGTAAGCACAAAAGGACATTTACTCAAAAGGTGAAAGCGCCATTTCTTCTGCAGTTTTCTCTTGATACCCAGGGGCATGGACCTGAGAGCTCTCCTATGAAAACCAATGGTGCTCAAGTCCCTTATACAAAATGATGTAGCATTTTCATGTAACTTATGCATTTTCTCCTGTGTGGTTTAACTAATCTCTAGATTATCTATAATAGCTAATAAAATATGAATGTTTGAAAATTAGTTTATATTGCATAGAGAATGATGACAAGATAAAAAAGCTTGTAGTGTTCAAAACAGATGATTTTGTTCTGAATATTTTCAGTCTACATTGGTTGAGTCCAAGGATACAGAGGGCTGGCTCTATCAAGAAGCTAATAATAGCAGAATTCTGCATGGTGCCTTGGCAAGTGGACCAACCTGTAAGGCTACTGCACCAGAGCATAGTGGCTGGGGAAGGGAGATGACACAGAAGGAAGGACAAAGGAGGAAGTGCAACCTTCAGGACGTGATGGAAGAAGGGAGAAAATGAGCTGGCAGGAAGCCACGCCGCGGATCGTGTGCAGCGGTTCTTCCTTGAAACCCTCAAGTGTTCAGGTTCACCCAAAGGCTGATTGAGACCGAGGTGCCAGGGAAGCAGTAAAGCAGGGCATACTCACATCAGGACGGGACAGGCAGGTATGGCAAGGACCAGAGGTCAAAGCACAGACAGACATGGAAAATCGAGAATGAGCACACGTGTAAGTGGGGACTTGCGCTGCCAGGAGCCCTGTGAGGAGAAAGCAGACCAGGACTCACCACCATTTCTGCAGGGCTGGAGACTCTACTGCGAGATCTCTACAGCACTGAAATGTGTTTAAAAATGTGCCGGTCTTTTCTGTTCCCTGCAGTACAGGTGGTAAATGAAGGTGCAACAGAGTATTTGGTGTCAGAAGAGTTGATTCAGAGCAACCGAATCCAGATAATCCATGTAATTGTGTCTGTCCAGTACTTGGCCCTTAATGGAAGAAAAATGGTAAGTTTTTGGCAAACAATGTGGATTGAACAAGGAGTCACACATAAATTTCATCTCTTCAGCTAGATATTTATTGAGACTGGCTTGTTGAATTTGGACAAGTAGACTTTTTTATCTCTTACTTTAAGAAATGTAGAAATGAATACTCAAATAACTCCTAATAAGGCTAACACTCTGTATACGCAGTATGTAACACCTTTTCCCCCATCATGTTTATCGGTACATTTTAAGTATACAGTACAGTTACATTCGTCACTGGGATCTTGTACTTTTACATGATGTATCTTGGTTCTTTTTTTCCCCATTTCCCTGCCTTTCTTTCACCCACTCCATCCTGCCCTATTTACAAAGACTTTGTTTCCATTTTTTTTCCTTTTCTCATATTTTCCCTTCGTACCTTTCCCCTACCTCTCCCACTTCCCCTACTACTTGAGACCTTTTCTTCCTATTACACAATATCAATTATACATTTTGATCCTTATTTGCATTTTTAATTTTTCATACGGGAGAAACCATTTGGGTAAATTAAATATTCTTTATTTTTTGCATTTACAATATTTCAACATTAAGCACGTATGTTCATTTAAATAAATCCTTGCCTCCTAACAATTTCCCTGTAAACTAGCAATGAAATTAATTCTACTTTATTTTCAGTTTAAAAGTATTTTAGAAAAATGAATTTGATGGAGTAACAAGATAAATAAAATTTCTTTGACTAAAACAACAAGAACTGCAATGTACCTAAATGTGATTGTCTTATCATTAAGTAGCAAAATTTCAGTGATTTCTGTTTTTGTGCATAACATTTGTTCCTCTTTAGTTCCTTCTTGGTATAGGGAGATAAATATTTCTCAAATGCGAACGGACTAAAGAGATGGAGGGAGAAGAGCGGGATGGGAGAGAAAGGGAGCAAAAGTGGAAGTTTGATGTGTTATGGTCACATATCAATCCACACACGGAGTGTAGACGTTTTTGCTGCAAGAGCTGACTATGTATTATTAATCTACAGGTATCCAACAGGTTTGGTCAAATACCTCCAACACAACTTGGCAAATTATATTGTTTATTTGTTAGCTAAAGTTTTATATTGAAAGTTCAGTCATTAACCATGAGTGTAATTTTCAGCAAATCATATATTATACGTGTTTCTCATCAAAACCTTACAGTGGCATATTTAATTCATTTAGTTTAGAGACAATGTCTGCCAAACAACTTACTTGGCAAAACTGATTCTTACGTGTGACAGTAATCATTTTTAAATGCCTTGTTTATCACTCATTTATTCAACAGATTTTTATTAAATTTTTGTGTTATTTTTCTTAATGGTGAAGACCCATTGAGTAATCTCCTTCCTATAATTAAATTAAATGCTGGTGGTTCAATAAACTATTTGAGTTCATTTGGTGCTAGGGACACAGATTTAAAATTTGGTGGTTTGTTGTCCGGGAGCTCACATGTGATGGAGAGAAAAAACCACCCTGTGAAATGCAATGCCAGCGTGAAGAGCTGCAGAGAGGATCCGGACACTGAGCCCACACACTCAGCAAAGGGATGCCTTAGTTTGGAGAAGGCGTGAGGTAGCATCCAGGTAGGCGCTGACCTGAACCTGCCCCCTGCCCTGTCTCCCTTCCATGTGTGGGTGACACCAATAATCTGCGGTAGCTCTGTCTTGGAGGAAAAAAATGTCCCAATTTTGTTTTCTAATTCCAAGAAATAAACAGTGCAAATACCTGTCCCTACATTCTTCTTAGTCCTGAACTCTAACAAATATAAGTAATGCACAGTTTTCTGGAGACAGGTCATATCATGGAGATGAGCTACCAGTTCTTAAGCTACACGAGAAAGGGTACTTTCCAGCGGGACAGAGTAGTGTACACCTGTACTCCCAGAACAGCAGGAAGCTGAGACAGGAGGGTTTTAAATTTGAGCCCAGCCTGGATAATTTAGTAATGTGGCAAGGACTTGTCTCAAAAAGCAACAGAAGATGGGTTCATGGTGTAGCTCAATGTGAAGGCTCTGAGTTTCACCCCCAATACCTCAAAAAAAGAAAGAAAAGAAAGACAGAAAGAAAGAAAGAAAGAAAGAAAGAAAGAAAGAAAGAAAGAAAGAAAGAAAGAAAGAAAGAAAGAAAAGAAAGAAAAGAAAAGAAAGAAGTAATGCAGGAAGGAAGTAACAAAGGAGGAAAGGCAGGGAGGGAGGGTCTCACCATTGTTCTTACCAGTGTTCTCGCTGTTGGCTCCCGGTCTTCCCATCTTGTGATGTCCTCCTGCATCAATTCTGAAATCATTTATATCCATGTGAGTGAAGCACAAGGATGAACGTCAAGGATCTGGATGCTTACTCTCTGCAATGTTCCTCCTGGGTCACCTCTGGGAGTCCTGCTTATGTCCCAAGGCTTACCCTGGATGGCAAGTCCTCCAACCAGACTCCTAGAGCTCCACCTGGCCTTCCCTAGTCTCTACCTAAGTTTCTCCCAGTGCCTCACAGCCGGAAGCATTCACTGCTCTTGGGCTCCTGTTGTCATTGGTGTTATTTCTTTACTCTGAGGAGTTTAGGTTCATGATAAACTTGAGAAGCTGGAACATGGAGTATTCCACATGGTCCAGGCCCCATGTGTGCACAGCCTCTTGCATGAGCCACACCTTCCAACAGGTGCTGGAGGACACTGGCACGTCACCATCGTTCCAGTGCATATTTATATTAAGTTCATTCCTGGTACTGTGTGACTCACAGACTGGAACAAGGGTACAATGTCAGGTACCCACAGTTGTGCCACACTCAGTGTATTCCCCACTCTGAGAACCTTCTAAATACTCTTAGACCCTTCCTCCTTCCCCAACTCCTGGGAATTTTTACTGCCATGAAGTGAACATTCTAGAGGCTCCTGTGCCAGAAGCATGGTTCTCGGGGTGACAGTGCGGTGGCTGCCATGGGACCCCAGTTGAGTCCAGAGAAGGGCCTGCTGGAAATGTGTGCACCTGATCTCAGAGCCCCTTTGGCTTCCTGTCTTGCCATGTGGCCTCTTCTGTGTGTGCCCTGACCTTGTGATGCCAACCACAAGCTCAGCAGGTGCCAGTGCCATGCTCTGGACTTCACAACTATTAGCTGAACAGAATCCCGTCCTTGACACACCCTCCTTTCAGACTGGCTTCTCTCACTCATGAATATGCAATTAAGTTGTTTCATGGCTCCATGGCTCATTTCTCTTTAGAGCTGTAGAATGTGCTATTATCTGGAGGTGCTGAAAGCTGTCTTGATTATCTCCAATTCTGGGATGTTAGGAGTAAATTTACCTCATTATTCTTCTTCGTGCTCTAGATTGGATCTATAGTGCCCCCATAAGCTAATGAATTGAAGGCTGGTGCCACTGGGAGGTAGGGCCCACCGGGCTATGCCCTACATGAGGATTGTGAGCCACTGTACCTTTTTGTCCTCCACTCTCCCCTGCCATAAGGTGAAAGGTTTCACCCCTCCCTACATGCTGCCACTGTGAGTTGCCAACCCTGGCCCCAAAGAAGGAAGCAAATCCACCATGGAGTAGACCCTCCTAAGCTGTGAGCCAAATTAAAGCTTTTCCTACATAAGCTGATTGTCTTGGGTATTTTGTTACAGGAGTGGAAAGTGGGAACACTGCAGTTGTATGTAACTTCATAATGAAAATTTGACCCAACTTCAGCACAAAAAAGCAGCAACTAATGAGAATATAGTGGAGTCTCATGAGCTGCAAAAGTCACCATATAGCCAGATCCCTGGGAACATATGGAAATCTCAAATGGAACAGTAGCTTTCTTCTTTCAGCTTTGCTTTTCTATGTGAATCCTATTTCTTGCTGTAGGATCCTTCTCCCTGCTTTCCTAACTCATATGGTAGAATAATATAACTGCCCAAGGCACTTTAGTATAAAGATGACCTGTCTTGCAGAAAAGGGTGAGTTCAACTTTCCAAAGAAAGGAACCTGCTGTGGGTCGAGGTTCATGAAGCAGAGCCTTGAGATGGTACCATGTGGACTGCATGGCTGAGCCCAGACATTGAGTCTCCCAAGTAGGATCCACTTTCCACTTCCACCGGATGCCTTCCCAGGCTGACTGAACAGCCACACACCTGGGACAGGTCTCAGTTCTGAGTGGAGTCCCCATATCCCATCTTAGGAATATTTCACTTTGCTCTGACCATCAGGGATTGAAAACATCGGTTCTACAAATTGAGGATTTCAGGTAATAAAGGGACATTGTTTCAAGCTTGGAAGTAGGGGACGAGCAAGGCCCTCTGCACATGCAGTCACAAGGAGGGAACAGGCAGACCTGATTTCCACTTCCTCCCTGGAAAGAGGTGGTCTGGTTACCTGCTGCACCACCCCTTTTCCCGCTACATCTCTGGGCCATGCCCATTTTCATGTGCAACTGCTCCTGGGTGCTCCCACCTGGGCTGTGCCAGGGAATTGTCCTCAGACTTCACTGGCATTACCTGAAATGTGCGGAGAGCCAGGGTGCCCAGGAAGTGACATCAGCCTGCTTGTTGGGATGGGGACAGCTCTCAGAAGCTCCCAGGACTGAGGATATGCACCATGGGGAACAGGGTTTGTTCTGAAATCTTACTCTCACACGGCTTCCTCCTTGTCTCCAGCACTTTCCCTACTTCTGTCTTGGGTTTTACTTGGAAAATTCTTTTCTGTGTCATTCTCATATGATTCTTCATCTCAGGATCTACACGAAGTGATCCCAGCCTAGACAACCAACATCCATATGATTATCAAGAAGATGGGTTTGGAGAAGAGAAATTCTTATTGGCTGTGAGTCAGGAAAGCAAAATGAATTTTTATCCTAGAGAATTAAACCAGGAATTTTATCTTTTAATGGATATGTGATATGGCATGTCAGTGTCTGTGCATGCCTGTGTGTGTGTCGACTGGTTTAGGGAACTGCTGGTCTGATTGTGGGCTCAACACAGGCAGGGCAGGGCAGCAGGCAGGAGCCCAAGCAGACACGGGCTGCAGTGTTGTGTCAGTGATTGGATGAGGCCTATCCACGTTGAGGGTAATCCTCCTGACTTCAAACTGAGCTTAGGTACTAGCCACATCTACAGACTATCCTCATAGCAACATCGTGCACAAGTAGGTGATTGCATAACTGGGTGTAATAGCCTAGCCAAGCTGACCCAGAAGACTACCATAATGCTGCAGTTCCCACAAAGTGAGAAGAGAAAAAATACATTTTGCTGTGTCAAAATAGAATCCAAACAAGACAAACGCTTGCAGGAATGTGTGTGTTCATGCAGCAGAATGAGTCTGCCTATTATTAAATTGGTCATATTAATTTCTTATAAAAGGTTAGACTCACAAGCTCTAGTCATACACACTGTATGTGTATATATACACGTACACTAATATATAGTTGTATTTGTAGATAATCTTTTTATAACCTTCACAATTAGGAAGGACTTCATGCTTTTACTCGGACCTAAGGCACATTGGGAGAGTGTGATTTTTCCAGCCCAATTTGTGCCATACTAATTGTTGTCAACACCGCCAGCAACAGAGCCCCAGGTGCTAAGAGTGAACCATGTGTGGCCCGCAAGGGACCTGGAAAGGTTACCTCTGTGGGCACGAACACCAGGAATCTGATGTGGCATTGTGGGCCCAGGGACATGTATCGACACCAGAGTAGTCCCAGTGGATGGAGCGGGTCTGGACTACACCAGCAGTGGCCAGAGGGACAGGAGGGCTCATCCAAGAAGCAGAGTGAAGTCAGGGTCACTCCAGGAGGTGAACTAGAGATAAGACGTGTTCTCACTACTGGTGTCAAGGAGCGGCCTGGAGGCCCAGGATCCAAGGGGTGATTTAGACGTTCCAGTTGGTAGTGTGACTCTTTAGAAACACTCGGTTTCCGTCTAGCTGTGGACCTGTGGGAAGATCAGACACCATGGACCTCTTGGAGATTAGGCATGGTCAAAGGATGATTTTGACACAATGAAGGTGTCACTTCCAGGTAGAGGTGTTGGTGACTGGGCCACCTCTCTAGTCCCGATTCTCACTGGGCACCCCAAGCACCTGTTGGCGTCGGCACCCAGTCAGCACACAGCGGGCAGGTACCTGCAGAGGAGTGCAGACTTCACTGAAGCTACTGAGATATCCATTTTCACTGCTGCACAATCTAAAGCCTCTGTTGGGATGCACAGCCCAGCATGCAAAATATTTAGTGAACTGCTCCCAAACTTAGCAAGACACTCTGGTCAGTCCATCCTCTGTCTGTCTGTCTCTTTCTGTGTCTTTACTTATTTGCTCTTTTTATTTATGGCACTGGCTTTGTTATAGAGACTCTTAGAATGGACAAGGATGGCTGCAAAATACAGTAGACCCTGGTTTGCAAGCATAATGCATTCCTAAAACATGCTTATAACCCAAAGCACTTGTATATCAAACCCAATTTCCCCATAAGAAGCAATGGAAACTCAGATGATTTGGTCCACAGAATCAAAAATACTCATATAAAAATGATTATAATACTATAACATATTAAAGCAAATACAAAATGTAAAAAAAAATTAAACATATTAGCCTGCACTTACCTTAGAAGACCTTTCTGGCTGGTGTGAAGGAAATAAAGAGAGAGGAGTCACTGTGTAGACAACTTTCACTATCACTAATGGAATCCCTGTACCTACTGGGTCAGTGGAATCTTTCTTTTCATTCAACTTTCATAAGGAAACTTTCCAATGATCCTTGCTTTTGCCTCCTTTGAAGATTTTTCCCAAGTGTGACGTGGCATTGTAGTTAGGTTCACTTCACATACTGCCACAGCCATATTATAGTGGTGCTTTTCTACACAATATTGCCCTCTTTCCCACATTTTACATGTCTCTCTAATCTCATTTGAAGACAGGATTTCTTCTGCCTTTTTCTCCTACTTTGCAGGGGAGATTTTCTTCATAACATCTTGACATTGGGGGATTACCCACAATCCCACAGTGAGAGCAGGGGCGAGGGGAGGATATCATTGGCTTGTTTGGCTCATTCGTGATTGTGTGACATTCGACATCAAATACTACTCATATTGCAAGACATCAGTTGTTTATCAAGTTAAAACTTATTACAAATGTTTGCTCATTCTGTGTAATACTTGCAGAACAACTTACATAGAATTTACTGTATAGCTATTTCCTGAATGAAGAAAAATATTTCCATATGCACCAGGGTCAGAAGGTGTCAACTCTTAGAAACCAGAGGGCATGGGGGAAGATACCTTACTTAGCTGCCTTTGTCTTTTATTTGATTTTTGGTGAAGGACTCAGAAGGAAAATAAAACACAAAGCCCCTGCTGTGAGGATATTGAAGGGTTTTATCTGTCCAGAGCAAAGTTAAAACAGCTAGGCCCTAGGAAGGACAAAAGCAAAAGAAAACAAATCAACAGAAATTAGAAAAGATACCTGGATATTTAAATTTCTAACTCAGCTGTGGCCTCTGGGTCCAGAATGGTATCATCTGACTGTGCACCTTCCTCACGAAGCTCCTGCTGCTGTCCTCCTTAATCCCAGTCTGAAAAATATCTCTTTCCAGCTTCCCTGAGAACTTTAAGGTCAAGCTCTTCCTGGAAGGCATCTGATTAACCTCGCTCACTTTTGCAGATTCTTCCAGGTAACTTCAAGGTCACTGGCCCATGGGTGTCTCTGGTCCACCCACCCAATGATCACTCAGCAGGTGAGGAAGTAACTGGACACTCTACCTAGGCTAGGGTTACTGGTAAGACAGGCACCTGTAGGACAATTTCCCCAACTAGTGCTATGTCTTTGGGGTGGGGATAGGGACACTCCAAAAGAGAGAGGAAAACACTTGAGGAACTGTTCTAAAGCACAGCACAAATTCTGTTCACTTCCTCCCTCAAAACTGCTGATGTCTGGCTTATCACCAGGGAATAGCTTAGATGTTGTAAACAACAGAACTGTGTATTTGGAGAAAGAGGAAATATGAGTAATACTGTGCCCTCCCTTGGATGTACACATGTAATTTTTCTTACCATGAGAGACATACCTCATGCTAAAAACGAACCTCCTGAATTCCCATTCCATTTCTCATCTCGAGGGCCTCAGTCAACTGTTTTTACTCTTGAAAGTTGATTTTGCAATTTGAAGAGACTGGAACATGAAATTTCAATTCTTTCCTACAAATACTTGGAAACGTCTATTTCAACTATAGAGCAAATTAGAAAAACAAAACAAAAACCAAAAAACACATTGTATAGTGTTGTAATAGAATATTTGCTTTTTCAACAAGCATTTATCATGACCTCATGTTTGCTCAGCATGTTGTAGGAGATTTAGTTGGGAACAAGAAAGACAAAATAGCTGTTTTCGAGGTGCCTTTTTATTTACTTGGGAGCAGACAACTATCATACACAGAATTTGAACACACACACACACACACACACACACGTCAACCAGTGCAAAATGCTAAAATGGAACTGAGTCAATACAGAGCCAGAGAATAAGCTGCTATTTGAGATGGTCTACAGAACTGTTTTGTCAAGATCCACAATAATCCCTTTAGCCAAATGGGCAGTCACCTCTCAGTTGTCATTCTACTCCACCCTTCCACACACCCACCCAACTGGCTTCATTTGCCTGATTTCAGACAAGCTGGGTACTCCAAACCTCTTCCTGTGCTCGGGCTTTGCTGGTCACTTCTTTTCTCCCTCTTCTCTACCTCACGTCAAGCTCTCCTGCGCTGATGACTTCCAACTGTGCACCCCGTGTAGAGAAGCCCCCTCTTTCCAAGTCCAGGCTCCTGTGTTCAGTGGTCTACACAGCATCTCCACATCGCTGGATATAAAATGTACCTCTGAATCAGTATATATAAGTCCAGATCTTCTCCACAATGCATGTGTGACATTCACTTCCCATGTTTCCTTAGTGAATGGTAAATTCTATTTTCCATTTTCTCAGACCGACTCAGTTTTTCTTAACCCCTTTTTAAATTTTCCTACATCCTATATCCAGTCCATCAGCACATCCTGTTAAACCAACTTTTAAATCTCTCCATTATGAGTTCTCATCACTTCCTTTTACAACTTATTTCTAGCTTGGCTTTTGATGAGTTCCTCAACTGGGTTTTCCATTTTTGTCCCTCTTCTTTCCTATGACTAGATTCACAGTCAGTTCTTACAAAGGGATGACTTTTTCCAAATTTGTTATATCACTTTCCTAATAAAATCTCTCGTTTCACCTGGAACAACATTCAGAGCCTTTCCTAGTCACCAAGGCCCCACCTACCTTGGCTGTGCACAGCCTCCGTGCTTCTGTCACGTTCTACTTTTTGTAGCTCATTCTGCTCTTGCAACACTAGCTTCCTTGGACAGCAGCTAAACAACGCTCTTACCACAGTCTTCCCACAGGGCCTCTGCACCTGCAGCTCCTTTTACCTGGATGGCTCTTCTTCCATGTGGCTGTGTAGACATCTCCATCCCTTTATTTGACAGCGCGTTCAAAGAAAACATCACTTCCTGGAGAGCGCTTCCCTGTATAACCTACCTGCAACAGTGAGCAGTCTGTTTCCCATCTTCTTTCAGTTCGCTCACCATTGTTCCTTGTATTCATGCTCACCATATAGTCCACTTGACACGTCATGTGTAATTTTTTTCTGTTATTAGGCATTAAACCTGGATCCTTGCATATGCTAGGCAAGTGCTCTACCACTGAGCTATATACTCAGCCCTTTAAAACTTTTTAAGACAAAGTCTGCCTTGCCCATCTGGCTCTGAACTTGCCACGCTTTGTCAGTCTCCTGAACAGCAGGAATTATGGGCATGAACCACCCTGACTGGCTTGTAATTGTTTCTACTTGGCTTTGTCTATCATCTCTCTCTCTTTCCTGGAATGTAAGTTTCAGGAGGGGAAGAGTTTTGTTCTTTCATGTTATATTTCCAGTGTCTGATACATAGTTATTCAGTAAGAGACTATTGAATATATGCCTTCCACTGGCCATGAATATTAGCAAAATAAAACTAAAGAATAAAAGAAAGTGAAACAATGGCTAGTCTGAATGCAAGATTCACCTTAAGAGTAGGATATTTACTTGCAAGTTCACAACTTTTAAATCAATGGTATTCTGCTTCCAGTAAAGGCCAATCTCTGCAGACTTTGATGGGTAAAGCTCACTTTTAATCACCATACTGATTTTGTATATGTAAATGTATTTCTAAATGTCCCAATAAACTTTCTCTTAAATTGATCCACCAGGTCTTGTAAAATTAAGTCTATAGATTGATTATTCTTTTGCTGTTACTGTTGCAGTGTTCTTGAAGTATTTCAAATGTTGACTTCAGCTCATTTTAGGTGAAATGTTTGGAAATTCTGGGTTTCGAAGAACCAAAAATACAAAAAGATTAACAGCATATGTACTTCTTGGAAGGTTCACTATAACACACATATAGAGCTATTTTTAATGTAAACATTGATGACTTGGCATGATTTATTTAAACTTTCAAAATCAGAAATGAAATTAAAACCCAAAGCATCTAGGAGAAAGAATGCATGACAATTCTGCCTAGGCTGTGTGTGCATGTACTTTTCTTTTTGGTCACAGTGAACAGTCCTTGAGAATAAACACCAAGGCCTGCAGGCAAACATTTCACACGGTGAATGCTGATACATTTTAATCTCACATGGAAAAATTAATTGCATACCCACTCTGTGCCCAGCACTTGGATATAAAATGAAAATACGGATATAAATAAAACAAATATTCTGGCAAATTTTATGGAAACTACTTTTCTCCATATTAAACTTGGCAAATAATTCCATGAGTTATAGCTTAATCTCTAATCAGAAAAATTATATTTATCCCTGAATATACTTGGTATAAAAACGTTTTGATGTTTTTTCAGAAGTAACTTATAAAAATGTTTAAAACTGCCTCCTGAAAAAAATCCAAGGCTCATATTTTAAGAACAATCCAAATAAAAGCCCTTTTAGCTTGAACCTCAAATAAAATCCATGTAAACTAGTGTATTTTGCAGTCTCTACCCTGTACGAGATAAAACTTGACACTAGAAGGAATGTCACTGGAATTAACTCTAAGATAAGCAGTCAAGCTCTCACAAACATCCATGCCCTATCAGGACCCAGTGCTTTGCGAATTCTTGTCCTATATGCCACCAATGCAAACATGGAATAGGTCATACACCCTGCCACCCAAAGGCATCCGAAGGTCCATGATCAGAAGCCAGCATTCAATGCTCAGAATCCAGATATTAGTAACTTCATCTAAGATCCAAAGAAAAGTCCATAATTTCAAAAACTGGTTATGCTAAAAATAGGGCATAAACTATAATATCTCTTTTCCAAATGCCTCTGATCCAGCAGAACACTTAAAGTAAGATGGTTTCCCTATACGGTAACAGGCACCAATGGATATCTACTCTGGAGAGTATTTCAATACACATGGCTCCAAATTCACCATAGTGCGGCCAAATTCACCTTCACTAATAGTTCTCATGAAGCTAATAGCTCATTAGTGCTCTCCAAAACTAGACATAGCACCTTAAACTTAAATGTTTGTAAAAACAGTATGTGTACAACGCTTACACAACAAAACTTTGAGAGCCTTAAATAAAGAAACTAAATCACAGAATCCTTTATTCCACAAATTATGCATCATCTTTCAAAACACAACTGGGAAATGAATAATTCACTTACAGAGTTATGATCTGATGCTCATACATTAAGAGAAAAAAACATTTTGTCTTCTGGTGGTTCTTTTATGTAACAGTCACATGATAATTGTGTATTTTACTAAAGATTTTACCTCTTGAACTAACAAAATAAGTAACTATGCTAACAAATGTATCTTCAAATCTTCATAGAGTAACACCATAGAAGATGATTTCTTTCCCAGGTGAAGTCCAATGCAGGATTCCTCTCTGTGGTAATCCAGTGGTCAGCTGTTCCCACAATGTCCTCCCTTTCCTGGGTCTCAGTGGCCCATACCCTCAGCATATATGCCTTGATTAACAAGTGACAGAACAGCAGCCCCAGCCTGGTCAACACCAGAGCTCACTAGACCCAGGGTCATGCTGGGAAACGGAATTCCTAGCTGGACAGATGATTCCCAGAGAGAATCCTTTACTAAGGAAAGGAAAGCACAGCTCTTTTGAGGACAAAATACTGTTTCTGTTAACCTCCCCCATTTTTCTTCATAAGCAGAGGACACTTCGAGTCAGCTCCTGGAAACTGAACTAAGTCCTTGAAAAGTAAATTCCAAATGCAAAGTGATTTTGCTTAAGGGGGAATGTAATCAAGAACTGCTAGGATAGCCTAACAGGTAGTTGCACACCTGAGTGAACACCTGCATAAGATGATCTGGCTGTTGGCTCAGCAGGCCAGATGTGTTTGGGCATAACTGTTCCCATGCAATATGCTGTTGTCCTTTTCCTTAGAGAGGGGTCCACCTATTGAACCACACCTCCACATTCAGCATACCTGGTGATTAAGATGCCTTGTAAAGTGATTATGACTCATGAGTTTCTTTCCCATGCATACCTCAGCTAGGAGGTGTCCTAGACTTGTAGCGGACTGTAGGGTGTGCCTGAGAGGTGTGACTTTACTTCCTATCTTTATCACAAACTTTTCCATGTTGCAGAAGCCTTTGTATCCATTTGAAGCCTTTGGATCTTGGTTCAAAGGTGTTTTTTCTATATGTGATGAAAAGTTAGTCCAAAAAACAGTAGAGACATATTGGCGAGTGTTTCGCCCTTGCACGTGAACATCCTAGACTTGTTTTCTTGGTCTTTCCTGAAGTCAGCTTGCCTCACCACAGGCCTTGGCATCCCTCCCCTCTCTGGATTCCATCTGGCCAGAGCCCAGCTCCCCACATCCGCCTGATGGCCAGCTCTGCTGTGCTCAGGAAGCCTCCCCTTTAGACAAGGACCTCACAGTGCTTCACACCCTGGACGACTCTCCTGACGCCGGGCTTTGTACTAGGCAAGTCCATTTTGGACCCCAGCAGCCCACACCTACATTCTCCCCGCAGTGTCTGACACACACACACTCACACCCGGAGCCCCGGACACGCTGCCCGCGGAGACTGTCTGCCTGGTCCCAGGAGCCATGAGGTTGTCACCGGTAGCCTCTTTGGTTGTGCTGCCCTCACCCTGGGGCCCTCAGGCCCTGAGGACACTTAGCTTTTGAGTCCGAGTTTTATCCAGCCGCTACCTCCAGAACACGCCTCCGGGCTCCGCCTCGGGCACCTTGAACTTTTCCCTGTCAGGCCCTCGGGGGACAGGGGCCGACCCGGGACCGACAGGGACTCGCCAGAGGGTGGAGGGCGCGGAAACCCAGAGGCAGGAGGTCAGCCCGGGTTCCGTTCCCAGGTCGCGCACGCAGCAGAGCTCCTCAGCTCCTGCGCCCCGTGTCCGCCCCACGGTCGCCCCCCTGACTCGCCTTGGCTGCGGCCCTGGGAAGGGTAGGGGTGGCAGAGGAGAGCCCGACTCGCAGGCCACAGGGACGCTTCCGCAGAGAAGGCGCTGTAGGGCGGGAGCTGGGTTCTGCGGTGAAGGACATGTCCCTGGGCCAATGAGCGCGCGGGCACCGACGTCAGGGCGGAGAACAGGCGGGCCTGTGGAGAGGTGGTGGCTGCACGGGAGAGGAGGCGGGATCCGACTGTGAGGGACGCGTGTCCTGAGCAATAAACTCACCGAAATCCGACATCCGGGCGGAGCGGGGTGGGGGCGGGCCCTTGGAGAGGAGGAGGCTGCCCGAGAGCGAGGAGGGACCTGTCCGTGAGGGACGAGCAAGCAGACCCATAAATGTGCAGGACTCCGTCGTCGGGGCGGGACGGAGAGAAGGAGG
>NW_022900937.1:8178756-8202361 GCF_012274545.1 Fukomys damarensis
CCCTGCCTGTGGCCCCGCGGGAGTGGGAGCCACGTCCCTTTTGTGATCCAAGGCCGGTGGGGATCGGTCCCGGGGGTTGCAAGGGATGGGGCTAGGGCAGGTACGCTGGTGTTGAGTAGATCCCGCTCCAGGTCAGCGCGCCTGGCAGAGTGGGTGAGGACACCTGCTGTGTATCAAGCCTTGGACCCTGGACATAGGCTGGTATGGGGTGCCCTGTGTGTGTGTGTGTGTGTGTGTGTGTGTGTGTGTGTGTATCAGAGACGTTGTCTAGGGTGTCAGGGCTGGCAGCTGCGGCGGGTGGGCAGGAGAGGCGATTACACCACGGTGGGCACTGGGCAGTGGGCGCTGGGCGCAGTGATCCTGCACCTGGACGTCCCTGGGTCTTCTCCCCAGGCTGCACAGGTTTCAAGTAATGTGTGTGTGTGTGTGTGTGTGTGTGGTGATGGGGGAAATTGTGTTCTCTTTGTAAGAGAATAAAATTATCTTTTGTTTTGATAGCACTGGAGTCATTTCTGCTTCAGTGCAGAATTTGTAGACCCATCAAAATAAGGAGGAAAGAGCTCTGCTAAAATGATTTGAAGTACGGCTACAGACAGTTGCACAACTGTTTTATTTTTTCTTCAGACGTGGATCCTTATATAAACAGTTCAAATTCATTTCAAAAAACTATGTTTTTGTATGAACAACTTCTGTTAAAAAATTAAGACCTTTTGCCTGCAATATCAGAATGAAAAGTGTGTAGATGTCACGCCAATGTAGGTAGGATCACCTGTTTTCAAGAAAATTAAGGTACAGTTTACCGTTCAGAGGATAGCAGTGCACATGCTGGCAAGTAAAAAACGCTCGTGTCTATCTGCTTCCACAGAATGTGGATTCTTGATTTAAATAATGTGGAGTTGTCATCAAGTGAACAGTGTAAGAGTTGTTCATACATTCTGCCTTGATGTCTTTCAGTTAAATGGAAGAGCTTATTCATCTATTCTGTAGCAATTTTGCCTTGCATTTCTCCAATACTGTTTTATTCTAAGTGACTTCATTATTAGTACACATAAGCCCCCCCAAATTTGATTTACATTTTTTTGTTTTTTTGAGTTGATTCACATATTTTTACGGAGGTGAAATAGATACATATGTGGGTAATGGACCCCAAATAGGAAAATTTAGCCTTATATTTGTTTTTATAGGGATCCTAATCTGAAATTTTAAATGTTAAATTTTGTTTATATAAGAAAAGTCTTATTGATGAATCCTCATTTAGGATGGTCACACTGCTGCCATTTCTCTTAATGATTTTTTTGCAGACTTTATATTATTGGTTTAAAAGCCATATTCAAAGTTGGAATCAATATTTTGTCATATATAAGAGCTTAAGAATTTATTTTGATCCCTTCAGCTGTATACATTGTTTCCTCCTTGGATAGTGCATATAAGCTGAATGAAAACAGATTGTCAAGTGATTTATCATATTTGCAAAAATTATATAAAACAGTTCGTAAGACTGATTTTATTCCAGGTTTTGTTAGTCTTCTGGATGGTCATTCTCTGACATAGTAAGGGATTATCCTTGAGGAAGTGTGTATACTTCCCAGGCTTTTTCTCCTTTTACAGGTACCTGGTAGTAGTTACTATGTACACAGAAATCAGTGCTGCTCAGATCATTATTACCTTGGCATAGCATGGCGTTTGTTTACAATTACGTTCTCTAACTACTGTGATCTGGCTTTCGTTGTCTGACAAATTGCTGTTTACAAATAAAGCTGCACTTATGGTTTTGTGTGTAGCAGTGCATTGACAGCTCTCTTGATGATTTGTGCTTCCAGAATGCAGCTTGGGAAAGGTGTGCTGTTGAGTGTCAGTGAGTCCTCTTAGAGGTCTGTAGAATTTGCTGGAGTGTGTTCAAAGACCATGATTCATTTCCCAAACCTGAGAAACAGAAGGCAATGATGGCAATGGAGGAGATAAATATTTATTTAGATTACCTTTAAAGAGAGTTACTTCAGCACCAAAACTGGTACTGTTTCATTTCAGCTGTTTTTAGATTAAAAAACAAGATAATGAAGAATTCAGAGAAAACATCTTGGTAATGCCATGTGTTGGATATCAGAATAACTTGATGCACATACTGTTTTACGTTATATTTCAAGAGAAATAATGCATGGCCCTGAGGCAGAGGGCCCAAGGTGATAATAGGAAGAGTAACTTGCTGTCCTCGCCTGCCTAGCCCACTGTGACCTGCCAGGTTCTACACTTCAGCTTCCCTTCATTTCTACCTGCTCCTGTTGGGAAGATTTGTCTGGCCCTGTCATTTCCTTTGGTCAAAGAACTTTGCTGTGTGACAGTTAAAAGCACTTGGAAGGGGTTAAACTGTGTGTGATGACCAGTGTAGTTTTGCTGCATCTCTGGACCTTCCGAGTGTACTCCTCCAACTACTTTCGGTGGGCCGTTTACCCTAACCTAACTGGTTTTGGTTTCAGACTCTCTTGGTGTGCTTGCTATGGAGGGTGCATTCCTGGGAAGAGCTCTGGAGAATCTCAGACTCCAACCACGCACTGTTATGCTTTATTACAGTTGATTTTGGCTATGGGAATGAGCTGTTTTCTGTGTCTTGCCAGCTTAGAAGATACTCTTTTTTGTGTGTGTATACAAGGAACCGAAGGAAAACTCTGGGGAGATAGCGAAGATCATACAAGCAAGGAGGTGCAAGTACATTAGTATTAAGTAACACAAGTCCCTTGTGTTCCTCTTTGGGAGAGACTGATATTGCTACTTAAAAAGAAAACAAGAATATGGTACATCAGTAATAGCTGTCATGTTTGGATTTTGAAGTGAAGTAGTAAATACTTCTATTTCTTGGAATATCAAGAAGAGCTTATTGTGAATTTATTTTAGTGACATTTTACAGTATTATTATCAGTTGACTTCTGTGTCACATTTTACATTTGAGCATAGTGAAACCTCATTAATTCAGTATCATTAATTTAAGCTTATGATTAAATGTCAGTGTTTGATGGATAATGTTTACATCAATGCTGGATGTGAAGAAAAGGATCTGTTAATCTAATTAATACTACTAGTGACATAGTTCTGCCATGGTTAATATACTTAAGAGAACAAATCCCTTTTAGGACTTAGGAACAGCATACAGATTCATGCCGTTGATTACAAGTTAGGTTGATCTGTTCACTAATACTTCCTTTTTTGGACTCCTTTAAAAATAATAAACATAACACAAATTCATTTTTTTAAACATTTTGTAAATTTAAGACATATACAAGACTGGAATTAGGGGACATTCTATTGATTCTAAATGACATCATTTAGAAGAACTTAAATGTGTTTTATTTTGTTTTTGATATGTGGAGAAAAACCCTTTATATGGACAGTGTGTTTTCAGGTACTCAATTAAAATGTGAAAAATTACCACTTGGAATCTAATTAATGAGGTTTACACTAACATTTGTTGATATTAGCTAAGAAATAAGCTTTTTAAATGTCTTTATAAAGTGTTTTGTTCATAATTTTAGAGATGTGAAGTAAGATTTTAATATACTGTGCATTTATGACTTTTATAATTGGCTTCTTACACCTTTCCTTATCTTTTTTGTGTCAGCCATCTACAAATTTGAAGCTAATTATGAAACCAAATAAATCCATTTAGAGTGACCTGATTGGCAAATAGCATTTTTCTAGAGATATACTCCTTTTAGCAAATTCAGTTAAATAACCATTTTGAATGTTTTTTTGAAAATATATTTGATCTCTCCAGAACCATGAAGTCAGGTGATGATTCATCATACTGAATTTTGATAATTAATACAAAATAGTTTTGTCAAATGTCAGCGCCTTCGTGGGACAGCAGTCTCTCACTGTTCCGGAGGCTGTGGTGAGGTGCATGTTTGAGGTAATGATACAGTGTGATGAAACAAGCTGCTCCCAACCCAGGGGGCAGCGCGTCTCCCCACGCCTCACTCTGAGGCCCCAGGATCACTGTACAGGTCTGGGAGGCTGGGTGGGTGCACTTGTTCTGCCCCCTTGGGAATGCATACTGAGTTGTTGCTGACACAGACTTACAAGTGACAATATGTTATATATTTTCTGGTCACTCGAAAATAGTAAGAACCAATAATATTGAAAGTCATCATTGTCTTGATTCTGCAGCAGTAGCTTGTGATGATGTTTATTTTTATATCTAAAGAAATGGAGACATAATAGCTAGGGTGGTACAGGTGGGACTAGAGTGCAGGTAAGTGTAAGCGCATCTTCCCTTAAGGAAATAGGTGGCCCTTGCTTGAAGATAATTTTGAAAATCGATACATTTTTTGGAATATTTAAGATGTCATCACATTTTGTTTCTTGTTTTGTTTTTCTAAATTTTTCTTATGTAAAATAGTTTGTTTTGTTTCTGTGTTACCAGAGATGATGATATTCTGGTAGCAAATGTTAGAGCCTGGTTTGACTTGAGGTTCACTGAAGACATACTGTTAAAATTTTGTTTTATTTTCCTACAAATACACAGAAATGAAAATAGCATACTCTCCTAGAAGGAGTTTTATTTATTTATTTTTTAATTTGAAGGGTGCTATGGTGAGCCTACAGGTAATGACCCATACTCTTAAGGAACTTATTAATTTCTAAAGAAAGCTCAGGTGAATATACCAGCCAGTGTTTCTTAGGTATTTCACTCTTGAAAAAAAGAGAAGTGAGGTAGGAATAATGCAGGCCCTGAGAATTTCAGCTAGTAAGTTAAATCTTCAGAGTTCTTGGCATCTCCAGCATTTTTTAGTTCATTTTATTACACTACTTCTGCCTCCTCTATGAGGCTATCAGTTATATTTAAGTAAATGGTAGAATTAAAAATTTTGTATTCCTCCATAGTTCAGTGTTCTAAATAATGGCTTAAATCAGAGGGACTTGTCAGGCTGGAGGACCGAGACCTATTTCTGGAATCTCAAATCTATTTGGACATATGTGTGCTCAAGTAGCAGTAGACATTCAAAAAGTAAAAACTCTCGAGGAAGTGAAAATAATTTATTAAAATACTTTGTTTTTGGATTAAGGTGGTTTCTTTCTGAGACCATCAGAGAGAGGAATAAGAACTTTTTTTTTCTTACTATTCCCTTACTCTATGCTTTTGGCTCACAGCCGAATCCACTGCAGCTCGTTTTCAAGATGTCTGTCGGTTTTCTGTTCACTCTGTCCCTTGCAATGGAGATGTTGCATATGTCTGAAAAAGTAAAACTAAAAGCTTCCCCAAATTGTTGTCAACTTCTCTACAGTTATGGAACCAGAAGATTTGATGGGTGACTTTCAAAGAGAGTTTTATTTGTGTGGAAGTAAATTAAAGTTGCCTTTAGCTCTGAAATTCTGAGACTAAAAGAGAGTCTCTTTCTGCAGTGACTGTATTGTGCCAGTTTTTCTTTTTTTGGGAGGAGTTACTAGTTCTGATGTAATATGTTCAGTTATTTCTATGTAAGATGAGAATCTTTTGGAAATTCTAGTATGTCAGTTTCTAAACTGTGCACCCCAGATTGCTCATATCCTTGGAAGTGTACGAAGCTACTTGTTAATCTATGTATATATTCACGATTTTAGTTTGGAGAACACGGCCACTGGACTACGGTGTCTTGTGCCATGCATGCCTGCTTATTATGTCCTGAGTAGCTTCCTGCTGATGATTGGGTACTGCCGCATTTCACATACATTCTGAAGCAATGAATGGACACACATTCCATGTTAGTCTTGAATTTTACGATCAAGTTCTGGTTCTTTGCAAATGGTTCTACGTGGTGACTGGTGAGGTGTGGATCTGAAAAGAGGCATTAGCAAGGCCACACAGTTGAGTTGAGTATGGTTTTTTTGCTTGATAATTTGAACTGACTTTGTGCCTCCTGAATAAAAAAGTAAAATTCTCTTCACCTTAGCCTGTTAGCTTGGACTTGAAAGCTGCCTTTCAGTCTCTGTTGTATTCCCCTTAGGCTAATCAATTCCTGACAAGTGAAAAAAGATATGTTAATCACTTAGTGTTACCTCTATGGGGTGATTTATGTATTTTAATTATTGTCTAGACTTGGACTTCAGAGAAAATGAGCTGGCAAATTTTATGAGAAAAACAAAACAAAAACAGTAAAAGAAAATCCTCTGTGCACATCTCAGTGTATTTGTTTCTGTAATGCCGAATCTCGCCCTCCTCTGGCCCCAAATGTCATTGGGTGCTGTCCAGTGGAGATACACAGGCTGTGGGCGGTTAGCAGAAGTGTCACCAACTCTGCTGACTCCTTATTTTCTCTGGAGTGGGCTTTGAGCCATCTGTTGGCCTTTGTTTTTAAACATCTTGTAAGCTATGCAATTTTATCACATTAAATTAAAGCACTATACATTCTTCCAAATGACGTAACCTTAGTCAGGATTTCAAGTTTGTGTTGGTTTTTGTTTGCTTTTTACAAAGAAATTAAATTTTTTCAAGCAGTAAAATCTGGCATTGTTGGTTTATTCTGTATATTTAATGCCATTAAAGTCCTCACTGATCTGCTCTGTGTAGGCCTGATTATGGGGATCAGCTTTCCCAGTTGGGGTTGGTCAGTTTCTCCTCCTTCCATCTGCAGTTCCCATTTCACCTCCTTTGGGAGGCTCTCCTGCCACCTGCGCCTCACACAGGACAGCTGGATGAGAACAGGTTGTGGTGAGGTTTGTTTGCTTGGCAGCCTCTTCTCCCCAGCAGGTAGCAAGCCCTGGACAGAGGAGCCTGGTTCCACTCATTTCATGTCTTCAGCACCAGCACAGACTTTTATGTACCATAAACATTGGGTACATGTTTAGTAAATCAGTGAAATAGTAGACAAAGGATAAGATGGACTTACAGTTTTATATTACAGAGTTCTGTTTTGAAATTTTGTGCATCTTGAGTCATGGCCAAATCACAGATGCCTGGTGAGTTCTGTTTGAAAGCTCTAGAACTATGGAAATGTGTTCTCACATGAGTTTTTGAAATGCCTCTTTCATTAGCTGGGCCTGTGTGGTCCATGCCCAGCAGCCAGCAGGGGAGGTGTGGTTTCCAGTGGGTGCCTGTGGGCCAGAGGTGTGCCGGTTCATTTTCTTCTGCAGACAGCCGATGATAACGCTGGATTAAAGGAGGGCTGTGTGACCAGAGCTGTGAGGGCCAGACTGCACAGATGCAAATGAATCGCAAATTGGAGAATTAGAGAGTGAAACACCCGGTGCACACAGGCAGGCCCAGCCTCTGCCCGGGCACCGACACCAACCAGGAAGCAGTGCAGCTGAGGTTCTGCCCTTGCTGAGGGCTGCTGACCCCGCACTGGCTCAGCCTTTGCCCTGTGGTTCCACATGAAAGCTCGCCAGCTGGGGCTGTCCTAGCTCGTTTCTTTTCATTCCTGCCCCTCCTGGGCCAGGATCAGCTTTGTCTCCCTGGTATTGAAAGAAAGAGCTTCATTTCAAGCCCTGAAGACCAAGGGAACTCCAGTTTCCTAAAAAATGTCATCCCATGCTGTCTGCTCACATTTGCCAGTGGGGAAAGAATCTGTTCTCATCCTGGTCTGAGCTCTTCTGAGCATTCTGTCCCATCCCTCCTGGCCATCCAGAAACGGAATTGTGAAGGTTAGGAGTGCATTTAAAAGAAGTCCCCATGGTGACTAGCGGATTTCAAACTGTGGCAGGAGTGGAAAGTTAGGCAGTCTGAGTGGGGCTAAGTGGTAGATAAATCCCCAAGAACAGTATTAGTGTCTGGATCATACTCGGATGATGACCGTCTTCTCTCAGCTGAGGAGAGAGCCGCATTGGGAATTTCAGAAACTGAGGTGTCATATTTAGCATTTTTTAACCAGTTGGGGACATTTAACATTGTAATAGGTTATGGGGGCTCTTCTGAGTGGAGAGATAAATGATTCAAATTCATTTTTGTTGTAAATGTGCACCTGTGTGCTGAAGAGTAGCTAAAGCTAACATGAGGTTTTTTTTTGAAACTTAAAGGGACCTTGAGACTCTGACTTACTGTTCGGCCCCGAACCAGTGCTCTTTTCCTGTGCTGAGAAAGACTGGGTGACAGAATGGGCACTTAATCTGTTGTGCTTCCTCATGTCTGAGTCTACGCATAGCAAGAAGTTAGATTCCTAGGATGGAAAGGACACCTCCAGTGTGGAAGCCCCTGTCCCTGTTCCCTCTCCTGGCAGATTCCAACCCTGCTGCCAGATGTCCGCTGGAAGCGAGGGGCTCCCTGCTTGGAGGCCCCCTCATCTTCCTGGACAGCTCTGCCTGTGAGAGGTGTTTCTGTATACTTGACTGCAGTCTGAGACTGAACCCGTTTTTGTTTACCCCTAGCTTTGCCTTGCAGGGGTCAGAATGAGTGTGGTCAGCTTTCCAAGAGAGAGCGCACTTGGTATTAAGATGACTTTTTAGTTCTAAGTCTCCAGGCCATTTCCCCATGCTGAATGTGTTCTGGGCCCCTGGGTACCCAAGTAGCTCGCCTTTTAATCCAGCTGGGGTTGTTAGGATCCCTCAGAAATGCAGGGAACGCAGTTCCTCTTTGCTCTTTTCCTGCTGTGAAACCTCAGCACCCTGGTTCCTTTTATTCTCCCGCCTGGCTCTTCCTAGTGCGCACATTGACCTTCAGCTGCTGGGGCTTAGTGTCAGAGGGGCCCGTCTGTGATGGCCCTTGGCATGGCGATCACCATCCTCATGGCAAGACCCAGAACCTTTAGTCTTAATGCCTTCCCCACCGAAACCCCTTCGTGTGCACTGTCAAGGTGTCCGACACCAAATCTCTGTAAGCAGGTGCATCCCAGAAAGCAGGTGCTTGTCAACAGGGACTTTCTACAGGGGTCTCTTTTACCTTTTTTTGGTAATACGAGAAATAAAGTCAGGATGTGAGCCTGGCAGCCTGCTGATGGTGCTGGGTTGTGGAGAGGCCATTCCCCTTATTTACTCTTAAGACCATTGTCACAGAGGCCTCGCCACAGGCAAGCCTCCTTTTTGGCCTGCTCTCCCCGTGCCCAGATTTTTGAAATTGTTGATAAATAGCTCCCCAGGCCACTGGATTTTGGTAATTAACAGGTTTGTTTTGTGGTAACTGGATGCCAAGTGTAAGTTTCCCTGAGACTTGGAGGAGGCCTGTGGTTTCCAGCTAAGGTGACACAGCACCTTGCTGCATGGTGCTCAGTGCTGAGGTATTAAGTACCAGTAGTAACATGCAGGCCTTTGCATGTGACTAAGCATACCGGCTACCTGCATGTGAGCTAGAGTGGATCCCAGTTTGGCACCAGATGTTACTGTTGCTCGAAATTCTCATGTGAAGTGATGGAGCTGCAGGTGCGGTGGTGGGTGTAGGGTGTGACCTGCAGCCCGCAGATCCACCTGCATGCGCACATCTTGGTAGAAATCACATGTCCTTGTATTTCCCGGGACATTATTGATGGCAGTGCATTAAAATCTGCACCCACTCATGCTAGTTAGTATTTGGTGCAACTGTCTGGTCGTGTGCGTCTCTGAACTGAAAGCCCGAGTCCTGCCACAAACCAAGAAGGCCTTGAATCATTTAGATGGGCAGCTCGGGTGGCTTCTAAGCACTCTACAGAAGTGCTCCTCACACATCCAGGGACTCCCATGCCTGATGTGCCAGAGCCAGCTTTATTTCAGTAAATTGGCTTTTTTAAAAAAATACAATTTAAAAAAGTAACTGAACTTTAAACTCATTTAGTGAAATGACTAAATTTTCTTCCATTTGGTAGTGTTGAATCCAGGAGAAATCTTGTATTTAAGGAGCATTTTTGAGCACGAACTTTTATGCCTAGGTTTAAAGTCATATTCTGTGTCTTTGTGAACATCACCAGATTTCATATCTTGGCCCCAGCATGATGATAAAGATGAACAACTGAGTTATGTACTTTCTTCACTTAAAAAACCTCTGCGTTCATGGCCTTTTTCCTGCCCTGAAGGCCAGGGCCCCATGTGGGAGGCCAGGTGGGCCTAACACTGCAGTGTGAGTTGTAGCTGTGCTTGCTGCGGGCCTGCAGAAAAGACCCTAATCAACCACCTTTGTAGATTGTGCTTTCATTTTTGGCCAAAATACATAAATGTAACCAATACTAATTTTCTCAAGTACACTATTTACAGGGAAACGCTAGGACATCAATCTTGTTTTAAAATAGAGATGGTCCCAAAGAAGTTGGGAGGAGGGATGAGTTTGCACCTGGAATTCCACAGCTGTTTCCACTGACCTTGCGCAGAGTACAGCGAGATAGTCACAGCTGTGGAAGGTGGAAGTGATTGAAAGTCACCTGTTAGGTGGAAAAGCAGCCACATGCTTCCCCCAAAACAAAACAAAAATAAACCAGCTCCAATGGCCAGTGCAGGTCGCACGCCCACCTGCAACCCGTTTCTCTCAGGTTTAGAAATGATAAAGCTCATTTTGCTCAGTAGTGACCGTGAGCGTAGTTGTGTGGAACGCGCCTCACCTAGAGCCTGCTGAGGAAGAGCCCTCAGCGTATGCTAGGTATTGTTATCCTGTTGTTGGAAGCCCAGCTTTCCACATCTAGAAAGTGATTTGCATAAGGTGTGCACTTCCTCCCTTGCCTGCTGTCATTCTGCTGTGCAGCGGGCTCTGCCTTTCCTCCTGGACAGGTGACAAAGGTCAGCTAGTGGCTGTCCCGTTCCT
The DNA here is from genome assembly GCF_012274545.1 of Fukomys damarensis. Taxonomy (NCBI): domain Eukaryota; kingdom Metazoa; phylum Chordata; class Mammalia; order Rodentia; family Bathyergidae; genus Fukomys; species Fukomys damarensis. The sequence continues at coordinate 8,189,420 of NW_022900937.1, forward strand.
GATGGCTGTTACCTGGGATGTGCTGCGCCACTCCTTTTTCCTGGAGACACTGTCCTTGCTGGCTGTCGTGTTTCCTCTTTTGTGGTGTGTCTGCCTGCCCCTTGTGTTGAATTCCAAGTGCTGGTGTTCTTTTCCACCACCGCAGGCCCTCTCAGGCCGTTTGGTCTCCTTATTGTCACATAGCAGAAAACTGCTTGTAGACAGGACAGTGGAATATCCATATCTGCAACTGTCTCATGTGTTCCTGCAGTTGCTGTGGATGGGGACGGTGGGACTGAAACAGGGATCTTTTCCAGGTTTCCTGGCCTGGGTGCTGTGACCACCATTCACCCTTGGAGATGTCATGCAGATCAGGCCTTTGACAGGCTTCGCCCGGCACAGGATCAGTCTCCTCCCATACATTGTTACTCACGTTGTTACTAGCATGTTTTTTCCTTCTGAAATGCACAACTATGTCACTCCATTTGATACTGCTGTGTACATGGGTAGCTGTATGGCATGTCCTGTTGCTGATCTTTTTCTTACTGATTTATGGGAATTCCTCATATACCTGACCCTTATTTTATGAATTCTGAAACAGTAAATTCAAATCTCCAGTATATTATAGATTCTTGAGAACAAGAAGATTTGTATTCATGTATGTATTCTTGATGTTTGTGTGTTTGATGTACAGTAAAAGTTGCTTGAAAAAACTACCTGAAAGTTTGAACCAGACCTTCCATGCAAAACTTTTGGAACTTGTGCATGTGCTGTCTCTTCTGCAAAACTACTCTGAACCCTTGCAGGGACATCTGGGCACTACTTCTTGGGTTTTGTACACACAGTGAATCATCAACATTTGCAGTGCTCTTTTCTCTCTTCAGCTGCTTTCTTTGAGGTGGCATCTTATCCAGTTGATCTCCCCAGTGCTCAGCATGATGCCCGACACCTACTCTGCATTTTTAAAATAAAAAAATTGGAGCCTGTTTTCCTGTTTATCACGAAACAAATTATTACTAGTCTTTTTCTGTTCATGCTTTTCAGTTAATGTAGCCAAAGTTGAATTACTTTATCTGGCTTAAGGAATTGATTCAAGTAATACCTTACCTTCTTGCTCTCCCCAAGGACATTTTCATGTGGCACATTTATATAAGCCAGCTCTCCTTCACTGTGGATTTCATAATTATTTTATAATTCTAAACTTAAAATTGCAAGCAGTGCGTGCCTTAGTTTGATTTAGTCTGCTAAACTTGTCCTTTGATTCTAGCTTTTTAAGATGGGAAAAAAAAAAAACCCTAGATTCTTTTACCTATTCATTTTAGTTATTTGCTCCAATTTACATTACATCTTAGATTTGTCTAATCACTGACCTAAACCTGTCTTCCACATTAATTTTTTGGGAAAATTCGGATGTGTGCATAAATCTGTTTTAGGTTCTGCATATGTGACCTAGGAAGGATTCCTACCTGTGTTAACAAGAAGCTGTGGCTTCCAGGGGAAAAAAGACAGGGTGCTCCAGCAGTTTTCTGCTTGGCATCCTCCTTTCATAATTGGTGTATTTTTCTATAGCTGTTCTTTTTTTGGGGGGGGTACTGGGGATTGAACTCCGGTCCTTGTGCTTGCAAGGCAGGCCACCGAACCACTGAGCTAAATCCCTGGCCCATTTCTGTAGCTGTTCTTTGCAATGATAAATTTTGTAAAAATGTCCAGTGTCTTTGTCCGCCTACATTGTGCTTTATTTTTGTCTTCTGTGATTTCAGTCAGAGGAATAACCGCATTTTCCAGGGATGATGATTAGAGAGCTTATGTGTTTTTTATTGGCATGTTTTGTAATATTTCACATTTGTATTTGAAGAGAACACTTTGTTCCTTTGTAGGCCATTTTGCTTCTCCATTGGAACTTGCTCAAAGTAAATAAGTAATAAATAAAGTGCCTTCATGGTTTCTGATCTTTCTATTCTGCGATGTTAATGACATTATGCCTGGGCCTTGCCTCCTTTTAAGTACCTCATGCGAAGACATAGAGTGGACTGAGGGTTCTGGCAGTGGTTTGGACTTCATAGTCTTAACAGCTGGTCTCAAGTTTTTACAATAGGATCCTCACTGGGCAGCAGGGCACATTCATTAGGCAGTGTCAGTGAATTGAGAGCAACTATATTTTATTAGGGATTTATTTTTATATAAAACATGGCTGCTGCTGGAAATCATTTGGTGGAATAGCAGTGGTCTCTTTCTGGAAGAGAAAAGTCAGTACCTTTGTGTTCTGAGAGATGTGTAGCCCAGGCTGATACACGATGGGACTGGATGACAACTAGGACCTTGCATTGCCACCCTTATCGTGATGACACCAGCTAACCCAGCACAGGAAGAGAAGTGCGAACCATGCCTTCCTTAAAGGAGCCATTTTTATTTGACCTTGAGTTTTCTCTCTAGGTTAAAAACTATGAAAAGTAAACCTAGTGGAAGTTACTGTACACTGTGGGCCTTCATTGTAGAGACTTCTCTTTTTTATGCTCATGTTTGTAGTTTTGTCATTAAAGCAGAGGAAGCCACACATAGCTAAAGTGAAAGCCCCTTCAAGGAGACATCACATGAAACATTTTGAGGAGGGAGTTATGTGGTTTTGTTGTAACATTTTAGATGCAAATGTGAATTGTTTTGAGGTCAGAAATTTTCATTTACTGCTTTTAAGTGTTGTACTATGCCACATGCTTAACACTAACACAATTACACTTTTAAACTGATTATTTAAAAGAAATTGCTGAAAAGAAAAAGGTGATTCAGAACTTTAATACTTCTGAGTCAGGTGATTAGAGAAATTTGTTTCTTGAGTCCATGATTGATAAACATATTTCTGATCCATTGAACCTGGTTAGACTTTGAGAAGTCCTGTGGTTGAAGTAGTTGCATGTCATAGACTTAAGCATAAAAGATTTAGCACCCTGCCTTGTCCCTGGTCTTTAGATTCAAGGAGCTCTATTTTCCTACTGGAGCCTCTTACTTTCCTTCACTTCTTTGTGAAAATCTCTGCATGTGGGGAAGTTTATGCCCTTCTGGATCAGCTTGGGTTCATACTTTCTTTTTCTCCCCGCCCCCCCGTGACATTTTTGTGAAACTTGCACTTCAGTATGACTTTTTGTTAGTTGTTGTTAATAAAGGTGCTCATTAACATGTGGAAGAAAAAAATGGAATAACTAGTTGTTAAATAGAGGTACAGCTAGGGTATTTTATTGAAAGTTCTTGTTTGGTTCATTTATATTTATCCAAATGTAAGGTTGTCATGGGCTGAAAAAAACAAAATATACATTACAGCTTTCCTGCTGTGTGTGTTTATCTTAATACTGAAGCCAGATCTTGCCTGAAATAAGCTTTGCCTTATAAGGAAATTGATAGAGATATGACTATGTTCAGTGTTTATTATCGCATACATAGATAATTTGCTACAAGGATAGCAAAAATACTAGGTAAGTTTGTATAGAAAAGGAGTAAGTAAAATAACCAATGATTAAACATTCCAGGGGATCCATATATGAACAAGGTTAACAAAATACGCAAGAGACATGTGAATACTATTTGTAAAAATGTGGATTTAATTTGTGTCTTGAGAGTAAAACTTCAAAGTAGGAGATTAAAATAAAGAGTACTTCTTGTAAGAATTCCCCAAGTAAATGCACCTTCTGAACTTTGCAGTGCTCTTCCTGGACCTAATGAGGGAGGCTGACATACTTGTCCTACATTGTCTGTAGGATTTTTCTTCTGCAAGAGAAGCATGTCAGAGTCCCATCAGGCACATGCTCGATTCAAATTCACTTGGCATGAACGAAAGTAGGATTCTTATGCCATTGTTCCTACATATTATTAAAAATGGGAATGTGCATTAATGGCTTCTGTTCGGGAGGGAAGTAACGGCTTGAATACAGGCCAAAGCATGAAAAGCAAAATATCACTGCTGGAGCTATTTTCTGTTCACCCACTATTTTCAATACTTTGCCTTTCACTTTTATGTGTATCATGATCACATTGGCAGGATTGTGCCCTTTTCTCCTCAAGGTTTCCCACTGTGAGGTTTTGTGAATGATTTGATTCTTTTCCACAATGGTAAAATTATCACCAATAATGTATATTTTTAAATGATTAATTATGCTGCAGATAATAAAGGGTACCATCTGTTCTTGTTTGAAATTCTGTCCTGTGAAGAGAGAGCTCCAGAAGTGATATTTTGCTTTTGATGGTTTGGCCTGTATTCAAGGTGTTACTTTTCTCCTGAACTGCTATGTCCCTGGCTTCCACTCAAGGGTTTTGGCAAATGGAAAGTGAGTGGGAGGGAATTCTGTGTTGCTTGTAGACACGGCAAGTGTACAGCAATCAGAAGGATATTTGTCTCTGGGCCACCCTTCATTGATTGTGTTGTCAAGCAGCTAGCCACTTTGTGCATCTGTCTCAGAATGTGGCACTGCAGACCTCGGAGACCACTCCTTGTTGCTGTTTCTGATACAATCTGGTCTCCAGTGGCGAGGGAGGGTTAATAGAAAGAACTAAAATGGCATTATTATGGTGCATCGCCTTTAATCTTTAAGTATTTCTACTTTGGGAGTGTTTTATTTTTCCTACTTCCCTTGAATTGGACCCATTTGGGTTAAAATTGTTTATCTTTAGGATGTGACCTGTTTGATGTCAAGTGTTTCCACAAATGCCATTCCTGTCCTCTCCAAGGTGGTCCTTTGTGGTGGTGGAAATGGAAACCCATTTTGGGGTCTGTGATTCAGGGGAGTTCATTTGCTCATGATCTCATCTAACACGTCATGTAGCAGGGGTTCCAAAGCAGAACTAGACATTTATTTTGAAAAATTCCAAACAGACACATAAGTTAGTGGGAGAGGGCAGTGAACCCTATGTCCTTACCCACAGGATAGTTATGGAAATTTTACTCTATTACCTTTATGCTGTTTTCTTCTTGTTTGTGGAAGCATTTTAAAGCAGATCTTAGACATTTATCAGATATACAGATTTTGGTGATATGGCTGATGTTTTGTCTCTTTGAAAGGGTCTAAGTATAGGAGAGAGTGACATAGATGGGGAACAGATAGAAGTTACATTTTAAAATAAAATAAAACACGTATATAGTGTGTATCTGTGTTCAATTTTCTTGATAGCTATGCTGGTTGATGCATTATGGATGGACTAACTAGTGCTTAGAGTGTTCATCCTGCCCAGAGCAGTCTGCCTGCATATGCGTACCTTTGTTCTGTGATCATTTCTTGTGGGTTCAAGCTGCTTCTCAGAAATCGGTTGTCTCTTTTATGTAAGCAGGTGGTTTTCTCCAGTGCCTTGAGTCATTCTGTCTTTTGTACTCTGTCTCCTTTTTATACTATTACACTGACTTATGGACGGAGGGTTAGAGGCGAGCATGGTTAGACCAGCAGCTTCAGCAATGCGTGGAGTGTGTGCAGGGAGCTTCTGGCCTTACTTCCACCTTTGGAGTCAGGATCTGCATCTGAATGGATCCTCAGGTGACAGACGTGTGCACTGCAGTTTGAGATGCCCGGGATGGTGTTTACACAAGCGCAGCTGGGCATTGTGGTCATCTGGAAGCGCGGCTGCCTGTGCCCGGTCTCACCCCTGACCAGTTGACACACACTCATTCTAGGTGAGGCTCCAGCAGCATGTTTTTGTTTTTTCCCAGATTATTCTTTTAAATGAGTCCCAGAATTGACTTTTCTTTGGTACTGGGGATAGAACTCAGGACCTTGCGCTTGAGAGGCAGGTGGTGGAACCACTGGGCTAAATCCCCGGCCCAGAATTGACATTTTTAAAAAAAGATCTCCTAGGTAACATCTGAACAGAACATTTCATCTTAGAAATGACATCCTGAAAACGATGGTGCTGAGGATTGAAGATGCAGGAACCCATGGGCATCCTTAGCCTTTTGTTGCTGCTGGTTGGCGATGGTGTGTAAAACAGTTCCCTGTCATGCATCACTGAGGCTCCCAGTTCTCATCTTCCCTTAGCATTCCGTTCCATGGCATGGGAGTGACGCCCGAATCTGTTGGCTGATGCTTATTTTATTCTTTCCTTCAGGTGAAAAGTTATTGAGGGCGGCAGGTATTATGGATTATCAAACGGACAAAGACTAGACCAAGAATTGTTAAAAATAAATGCATATCATTGCACTTCTCCCTGGACTACATCCTCAGCCCTTTCAAAGATCTTTTAAAGTGCAGTCACTCTGGAAGTCAGTATGGAGAGTCCTCAAAAAACTGAAACTAGAAATTCCATTTAATTCCGCTGTTCCCCTTCCAGAAACTTTCCCAGAAGAGGTGGAGACATGATATGACAGTGATACATGTGTACCCATGATTAAAGCTGCTCCACTGGTAAGCGCTAACTCAAAAGGGGCCTCTGTGTCCGTCAGCAGATGGGTGGATAAGGAAAATGTATTTGTACACAGTGAAGTACTGCTCTGCCAGAAAGAAGGATAAACTTGGGCCATTGGTAGGAAAACGGATGCACCTTGAGTCCATAATGTTAAGTGGCTTAAGTCAGACACACGAGCTTAAATATTTCATGAGTTCTCTTACATGAGAAAACCAATTATAAAAGTAAAAGATAATGAGAGGGAGATCTTTCTCAAATGGGAAGGGGACCAAGAGATGGAAGAGGAGTGCAAAGGGTGAAAAAAGGAATTACGATGTGTGCATGCACCACCTGCCCACAAAGTAAACTGTGTGATGCAAACATGGGCTAAAAAATTAAATGGGGGCGAGGGGAGTGTCACTAAGTCAAGAAGTTGCCTAGGCTGAGCTGGAATCTGTGATCCTCCTGCCTCAGCCTCCCAAAGTGCTGGGATTATAGGCGGGCTGCCATGCCAGCTCATGCCTTTAGTTTTTATAAAAATGTGTTTGTGTCTGTTTAATTTTCTTGAAGTCAGGGAGTTCCATATTTATTGGGCTGTAGTTGCTGAGTGCTCAGCAGCGTGGTTGAAGAAGGAAAGTAGCGTCAGGGCAAGGGCTGGTGGGGGTGTGGAGGACCCAGGTGCTGTTGTTTTGAGGTGCCTGCTGTGTGGTGGTTGAGACCGGGTCCCCTGCACTGTCCTCACCAGCTGTGTTTACTTCGGGACCAGGAGCCTTGGTTTTCTTGCCTTTGACATGGTGACAGCCTCTCCCTGTGGAACTGCATTGGGAGGAGTAAAGGATTCCTGTCTGTGTAAGCGCCACCGGTGATCACTGTGACAGTATTTTCTGATATTATTACTGTGAGAAAAGATCACCCAATGGCTTTAATGTTTGAGGGGCTCTTTAGTGGGTTCAAGGAGGATTTTTTGGGGGAGATGGCATCATCAATGCGAGTGAGATTGCAGGTGTTGAGAGTGCTCTGACCCCAGCCTCTTCTCCTCACCTGGGCTAGGGCTCATCAGTCCACGTGGACAGATGGGCTGGTAATGCAGAACGGGCACACAGTGAACCCCGGTTTCTCCAGGCATGAGAGGCTGCGGAGGAATCCAAATTGAGGCTTTAATGCCTGTCCAAGAGCACTGCAGTCGTGTGGTGGATTTGTTTAAGGCCATCTGGTAGCTGAGTCGCGCCGGATAGTTTGTTTCATTGGAGGAGCGGCTGCAGATACTTCAGCTTGGCCAGAGGGGCAAGCAGGGGAGGCCTGCAGCCTGTGAGGCCTCTGCAGCTGCTCACTTGCTTCCCAGAAGATGACATTGTGCCGGTAATGCTAGATTGTAGTGTTGTAGCGGGAAAAAAAATGCTCGTCCTCTTTTTACTTTTAAATATAAAGTTCATTTTATGCGGTATTTGTGTGCACCGATATGAACCAAAAAGAACAAAAAGAATGTAATAGCAACCTCGAATAGTATTCCTCAATAAAATATTTTCTATTCACTCATATTTCTTCCTTTAAAGATGTGATATTAGCTGAGAATCTTACCCCCTTACCACCGTTGTCTTAGTTTGTTCAGGCTACTCTAACAGAAGTAGTGGGAACTGGACACCTTACAAACCACATGGATTTATTTCTCCTGGATATGGAGGCTGAGACTGTCAAAATCAGGAGTCAGTAGATTTGTGGTGCTGTTAGGGTCTGCTTGTCCTGCCCTCAGATGTGGAAGGGAGTGAGGGGTCTCCAGGCCTCTTCTGTATGGGCTGTAGCTTGACCCACAGTTCCCCTCCCCAGCACCTTCCCCTGAAAAGGTAGGATTTCAGGCCAAGGATTTAGCTTGGTGGTTTCGCTGCCTCCCTTGCAAACACAAGGAGCCGAGTTCAATCGGTGTTCCCCCCCAAAAAGGTAGGATTTTAGCATAGGGATTTAGAAAGATACAGACATTCAGTAGTGCTTTGCATGCATTTTGGGATAGAATATGATATCTACTTTTTTATAGGCAAGATTAGGCCTGTTTTTGTTGGAATAGAACAAAACGCTATGTGAAGAGAGTGCCTATTGTTTACTTAACATTTAACCAGAAGACCTAAGTATGTTCAGAAGACCTCATTTGACAAGGATCCTGGGGCTGCCGTGGTCAAGGACAGTCGAAACGAGGATTTTCTCTTCTTCCGAGGGCTGAGGGCCTTCTGCAGGGGAGATGAGTATAAATGGTCTTCGCAGTCGAAACGTCTCTGTCGTCACAGCCCCCTCTGATGGTGCAGCGTCCCTCTTCCTCCCGTCACACTGTAGCAGCACCTTTCTTTCGGTCCTTGAACTCTACCACTTGCCGCTGTAGTTTTCTCTTGTTTTTGCATAAAATTGGATTTTTTGCTCTTACAGTTGAAGCTCTCCAGAGCCGTAGTCCTCAGCTCGTTTCCCCTTTGCTTTTCCCATCTCGTAGGCCCATTCACTGCTTGCTGTCTTTGGGAGGATTCCGTGTTTCCTGCCAGAAGACCGAAGAACTAATCCTGTCACTTGCTCCTTTCATAGACAGAGTTATTTTTTTTCTGGAAGAAAATTTAAAGACAAAATCAAACAAAAACTCGACCTCAGGGAAGGTGGAGTGACAGCCACTCTCATCAGGTGAACTCTGTGCACTGTTAATACATATTTTTATTAATACATTTTTCAGCCTCTAGGACAAGGACTGCATTCCCTTGTTTTGCTGAAGTAATACTGTGTTCTAAGGTACACAATAGTAAGTTGTTCTCCTGCTAGTTTCTTCAAATAAACATGTGGCTTACCAAACAGTCTTTTTTTTCCTGTAAATTATATAAGTGTAAGTCATCTGTACCAACCCCCTACTTCATATTTCAGAGTTAAAAATTCATAAAGAATAGACAGGCTGAGCAAGCGCCTGCTTTTCAGTCTGGTGTCCTGGAGTCTGTTTGTAGGTACCGTGTTACTGCTGGTAGACTGTAGGGAGAAAACTGAATTCCAGTTTAGGATCACGCAGATCACTGGTGAATGTAGATGCGCAAGTCATGCCTGCTGTTTTAGGAGGAGGCTTCTGGCAGAAGGTAATGCAGGTCCCAGCAGGGTCCCTTGTCTGTGAGCCCAAGCACACAGGATGGATGTGTCCATGATGCAGTGCAAACCAGCGCTGTCCTGCTCTTTCTCCGGGCGCTGTCCCCTGTCCTCCTGGTTGGCCTCATAGCCGGGCAGGGTCTCTCTTAAGATTGTGAAGATGCCTGGCTGGACATTCAGATGCAGCGGGCTTCTCACTAGAGGTCTTCCTGATCCTGGCCTGGAATTGTGGAAACCATACGCCCCTTCCACGGACGGGCCATGCCGCTCACTCGTGGAGCCGGCCTGTGTTCTGGCTGGCCAGATGAAAGCTCACGCTGAGAATGAAGGAGAGCTGTGAGTGTGCCATGTTCGGTTACGCTTCCCCAGCTTTAGGCATTGTCCCTTTGGACCCGAAGGTTATTTCTTCCCGAGAGCCATGGCCAGTGCCCTGTCATGGATAGGAGCACTGAAGTAGTTATTGTGCGTACAGATGTGCGCACGCTCAGGCACACTCCCCCTTGATCTCCATAATGGGTTGATGCCTGCAAATCACTTTGAGCAGAGAACATGTTAACATGCGTGACGTGTAACACAGTGGATCTCCCAGCTCAGTGACACAGTGCACTTAGAGCTCAGGCTGTCCGCTCACAACTGTCCTGCTTCGTGTCAGCAGAGCCACCTTCCACTAGCTCGGGAAAGGCCAGAATTCCCACGCGAGGTCCAGACTTCAGGACGGCGTGGAGGGCATTTTGCTACCGTCTTCCTTTGCACATAGGTTACACTAATAACAGTTGGTCACATTCCTGGTGGCTACTTTGGGCAGCTGCAGAGAATGCCTCCTTAATGCTCATGCAGCTCCTCCAGTCTAGACTTCTCTAATCACAATTTGAGAGAGAGAGGCTGCTTCTAAAATGTTATAATTTGCAAAGCATGCTGCCATTTCTGTGTGATGGAGAGGGGTTCGGGCTCTTCCTCTGTGTGATTTTAGTAAACTGGTCATTGTGCATTCCGAGTCCTGGCGAACCTGCAGGTTGGACGGGCACATATGTGGGCTCAGTGTCGCCGCTGCTGTCTCATCCGTGCTAGGAAGCAGGCGTTCTTCCCCCGAGAGGTGAGGAAAGAGAGGTCCTGATGCTTGGTACACATGAGGGCGTAAATGCAACGATCCTGGAGAGTTTCTGCTTAGTCTGCTTTCTGATCCTGAGGGACCTATTTATATGTATTTAAAATTGATACATACTTATCCTTTTAAACAATTTTCAGTACTCAATAGTATTACATTTCTTTACTGAAATCACCTCTAAAATGCCGTTAGTGGTTCTTAACTCAAGTTTTTTTTTTTTTTAACTAATTTGAGAATATTTTCCTTGGCCCACTCCTTGCTGAAAGAATGAGCTACTGTTAGAGCTACTGTCAGTCTCCTGATGTCCCTGTGAGGTCGCTGATGGGCTAGGGATTTAGCTCAGTGGTGCTGCGCCTTCCTCGCAAGTGCAAGGTCCTGAGTTGGATTCCCAGTACTGCAAAAGAAAAAAAAAAAAAAATTGCTGACACAGCTGTGTCGGGGTGCGTCATGCTGCTTTCATTGAGTAGCACAGCTTGCTTTGCAAAAAAACCACAGCTCTCGGGGTGCGTCATGCTGCTTTCATTGAGTAGCACAGCTTGCTTTGCGCACCTCTTAGTTGCTGGAATAAGCCTGGACTGTGACTTGGCTCAAGAAATGTGCTGGGATCCTGGGACCTCAGCACATGCTGTGAGCAGAGTGAGCCTTCACTGGGTTTCCTGCTGAGCCCTCACTTTCCCCTTGGGACCTCAGATGCCCAGAAGGAGAATATACTTCCAGCCGCTTTTTAAGCAGTTGACTACCAGTTTTTATTTTAATTCTTTTTTTTTTGGTACTGGGGATATTAAACTTGGGTCCTTGTGCTTGCAAGGCAGGCCACCGAACCGCTGAGCTAAATCCCCGGCCCTGACTACCAGTTTTTAAAAAGTGATAATGTTATTTGTTCTTTGTTCTTTTGGGGGGACTCAGAGAACTTCCTCTTCCTTTTCAAAGACCATTGTGCATTGCAGACTAGTATAATTCTGAAAGAGAGTTTTTTGCTTTTAAATGATCAGTAGCTTATAAGAAATTCTTTCAATGGGGACCTACTTTTCAAATGATTTTACTCTCCGTTATGTCCTTGTTTGCTGCCAGTTAGAGATTTTAAAGTTCTGGTTGAGAGGTTGATTGTTCCGCAGAAGTGGACCCAGGCCATCTGTGGGAGGACTTACGAATACAGAGGGCTTGGAAGAAGGGACAGTGACCAAACCAGGGCTGCTGTGCAGTTCTCAGATCCTGTCCTTGTCCTTGCAGAGTCCGTGTGAGGGACACTGTGTAAGGGACAGGACACTGGGCTCTCAGAATGCTCTGGAACGTACTGTATTGGAAACAGAATGCCGGCTCTGGCTCTCGGGGGAGAACCAAGCCTTCAATTTCAGAGCCCAGCTGTAAGAACCTAGCAAACCCGAGCCTGTTTCGACCTCAGCTACAGAGGAGCACCTCATGACTGCCGCAGGAGGCGTCTGTCCGCATTTCTGCTTTTAGCTTTAGGGTGGGCTCTTGGCTGGCTCCATACCCAAGCAGTGATAGCTGCAGCACTGCAGATTCCCACACTGTGACTCTGATCTGATGCCCTGAGGACCTGGCTCCTGGGTTCAGGCTGTGAGATGGGTTAGGTAAAGCGACTGCCACTTCTCAGCAATTCCCCCAGAGGAGTCTGAGTACTTCCTTAGTGAAGGTTGTTTGCTGATCACTTCTGTGATTTCTTCCTATATGTTTCTGTTTTCTCTTGTGAGAAAGACATGTCTGCTTTTAAAAGAAAGTCAATAGTTGGAACTTCTTATATGAAGTATTCTGTAAATTAATTTAAAATGAATACTCGGTGTAAGAGTTTTCCGAGACTAGAGCTTTTATGAACTGTTGTTAGTAAATTATTCTAGTAGTACACTTTTCCATGTCATTGAATGTTTAAATCTTCCTGAATTCTTTTATCCCTCCCTCCATATTTTTTGAGACAGGGTCTTGTTGTGTAGTTCAGGCCCACTTTGAAGTCACTGTGCAGCCCTGGCTGGCCTCATACAGCAGTCCTGCTGCCTCAGCCTCCCGAGTGCCGAGTGCTAGGATTATAAGCGTGGTTATTAGTGATTTCCATCCTTAATTGCTTTGATTATACTTCGACTTAGTTTTTCTCAAAGTGAGCCTCAGAAATAGCACTTGTGGAGTTACGCATACGGGGTGCTATTCCATCCTGGTTTCTCATAGTAGTGTATTTACTGTCTGTGCCACTCTGAGAGGTCAACGTTATCGTCCCTGGTTTACAGAGGACCTGGGTCCCATGTGGGTCCTTGGAGTGTTCCCTCACGCTCCATTCCCTGAGGATACCCTTCCTGCTGCTTTTCTGTCCTCTCTTGGAACCCTTCCCAGCGTCCCAGGGCACCCACCACCCCTCCCTGTCCCTGCTCCGAGGGACAGACTCCCCCAAGCCACAG
>NW_022900937.1:8202633-8223643 GCF_012274545.1 Fukomys damarensis
CTCCCTCTCCCTCTCCTCTGTCTCTCCTAGGTGGAATCTCTTTCTCCCTCTCCCTTGCCTTCTGTGTCTCTCTCTGTCTCTCTCTCTCTCTGTCTCTCTCTCTCTCTATCTCTCTCTCTCACACACACACACACACGAGTCAGGCTCTTCCTCCACTTTCTGTGAGTCATCAGGTGAATGGCTGCCCTTTGCTTCTCACCCTGACTGATGAGTGAGAAGAAGCCAGGTCAGTGTGGAGCAGGGCAGTGGTGTCCAGTGCAAGCACTGGTCAGCGTTGCGGGCACCTGTGCGGACGCCTGAGCCCTGCTTCGGGTTGCTGCCCAGTGTCAGGTGCAGGGTGGGTGAGGAGGTAGGGTGCATCCTGTCTGCTGCCTTATAACCAAAGGAGCAGACAGCCGGGCCCCACTGCAGTACTGAGCTTCTTTCCGTGTTTGACCCCCAGTTACGGTGCCACAGAGCAGAAGGGTTCTTGGGATCAGTTCCCTGGTTTTTACATTTGTTCATTAGCTGGAGTTGACTTTTAATTATTTTAACCATCATATTCACAGCCATTAGCAAATTAAATTTAACAGTTTTAAAATAGCCAAACAGCATGAATCTTATGTCATCTTATTTTTACTGAAAACCCTGTTCCTAAAAAGCCACAGTAGACATTCGCTTGTAATAAATCATGCTGCTCTAGGAATTTTTAGTATATTTATGTATTTATCTTGGTCTTTTGAGATAAGGTCTCACTGTGTAGTTCAGGCTGGCCTCAAACTCACCCATTGGCCTTGAACTCGTGGCATCCTCCTGCCTCAGCCTCCTGAGTCCTGGGATTACAGGTCCAGCTTTTAATCAGTTTAATGGGATTTATAAGCAGACAGTTGTGTAGTCTGAATTGCTGTGGTAGACCCAGTGCATCACCACCTTGGGTCACAGTCCAAGGGGCCAGTGGGCAAGGGGCCAAAGGGCTCTTGAAGGGGCCGGTGGGCAAGGCAGCGACCAGCATTGCTTCCTTTTCAGCACAGAGCACACCTGAACTCAAAACAACACACCCGAACTTGTCACTGAACACAGTCGAACTTAGCACTGAGCACTCCTGAAAAGGAGAGAAAGTTGTGTTGATCTTCCTGACTGCCATGTGTACTGACATCTCTTCAAATGGGAACGTTCATTTGTGCTTTCAAGAAAATCCAATGTGCACGTTGATCAGGATGCTCGCCAGTGACTCCCGGCCACACCGTGGTGTGCCCCCGGCCGCCTCCTCTGGCCCCCGAGAGTCTCCGGGGCGTGGCTCTGGGGACACTGCCCCCTGCACCCCCTTGCGTCTTCAGGGCACAGGTGCACAGTGCCGCAGAGAGCAGAAGGTACCCTACTTCCACCTTTCCCTTTAGTGTCCGTGCATAGTGTACTGATCCACGTTTAAAGATTTAATAATTAGGGATATTTGAAATTTCTTTAGTGAATGATTCACAGTTTAATTTTTCCAAATGGCATTTTACTGGAAGAGCTATTTTGATTAACAGTTTAATGTTTTTGTAGAACTCTATACATTAACAAAATGAGTCAGCTAATTTATCAATGAAAAGAAATCATGGATGTTCTTTAAGACTAGAAACAAGATTCTAAATATTTTATTTACTTCTAGTCCTTTCCTTTTATATCCTTAGGTAAAATCTCTTCTATGTGAATTTTTCCATCAACTTTTAATCACAAAACAATGTCCACTAAGGCCTAGCTTCACGACTTACATCATGTAATTCACTGTATAGATACGATTATAGTGACAGTGAAATGGAACTTACTGTGAAGATCGATTTTATGTAGTTGCATTGTGTGTGTTGCATAATAAAGTATGCTACATAAATGTGCATTCCTTTATCACGTGTTCAGTTCACATCAAAAGAATATGAGTCTAATGCTTTCTACACTCTAGATTGGCCCCCACAGCTACTTAGAACTGAGTGAAGTGCCCTGCTATCTGCCTGGAAAAGTACTTAGCAAAAAATAGGCCTTATTAAATGTCACTATTAGTCTATTTAATTAATATATTGTAACATAAAGTAAGAAGTAGTAGAGAACTGAGTCCGAATAACCCATAATGGGACTTTCTCTGTAACTTCCTTGAGGGGAAAGAGAGAAATCCACAGGGAAATGATCAGTTGGCTCTTGGCCAAAGTGTGAGTGTGCTTGTTCCGCCCGCATTTCATCAGCAGAAGATGCCTGGTAACGAACAGGAGTGGAGCGGAGTGGGAGAGACATCCACACCCAGTCCATGACTGCAGGTAACTTACCCCATTTTTATGATTTTTAAGCATCTCATTAGATAAATAAGGTTAATACTCTGGAGCTGATAGGGCTGGCTGTAAAGATTAAATTAGGTAATAAAAAGAACAGGGCTCAGTGTCTTCACGTACAAGGCACACGGCAACCACTCTCATTCTTTCCCCCCTGGGACGAAGAGGAGCAAAATGTAAGAACAGAATAGAGGAACAGAATTGTTGTGTAGTACTGTGTCTTCACAGCCTCTGAAAAACATGAGCTCTTATCTTGAAATTGAAGCTGTATTCATAGTCACAGGCAGAGAAATCCTGAAATGACTTAAATGATTGGAAACAAATCCTGAATTGTCTTATTGCATTGCTGTGATTATTGACATATGTGAGAATCGACTCTTGAGTTTTAGTCTCCCCTTGTAGAGCTTATGTATTTTGTAATTTTAGTTTTTGTTTCAAAAAAGATTTTAATATTCGTTGCATGTTAATCAAATTTTCTACTCATATCTTTGAGATATGAATTTATAGTAATTATTTTTCCATTAGATATATTAGTTTAATTTTGTCTTACCAAACCATATTTTAAAAAAAATTTGAACAAGAGCCTTAAATAAGAAAATGGTTATACTTTCACTGTACTAAATTTTATCATAGATTTCACTTATTACTTGCAAGCGGTATTTTTCACAAGCAGTTTTTAAAATTGAAGATAAAATACTAATTTTCAAATCAAACTCTTTTTTAACATAGAGTATATAATTTACTTTTTCCTGTTTTTACACAGGTACCATGCTTTTTCACAAAAATTTTGGGGCTATATAAAGCCATATTGATAATTTTTGTAAGTTGAGTTGGTCAGTATTAGAGCATAATAATCGTAATTGGCTAGTGAGAAATAATTTTTTTAAAAATTTAACTTACAGTTTTTCCAGCTTTGTGCTAATAATAGGCATTTAAAAAAATCTTGGCAATGAAAAATCAGCTTCTGTGTAGAGGAAGAGGAATTTTAATCATGGGAAACTTTATTTATTTTCCATAAAGTTTATTGGTATATATTTTAGGTATACAGTACAGTTACATTCATCACTGGGATCTTGTACCTTTACATGACAGGTCTTGGTTCTTATTCTTTTCCCATTTCCCAGCTTTCCTTTCACCCCCTCTACCCTGCCCTATTTACAAAGACTTTGTTTCCATTTTCCTTTTCTCATATTTTTTTCCCTTTTTTTCCTTTCCCCTACACTTTCTACTTCCCCTACTCCTTTAGACCTTTTCTTCCTATTACACAATATCACTTATACATTTTGATCCTAATTTACACTTTTAGTTTTTCATACCAGAGAACCTATTCAGTATTTACACATGTGTGTCCTATTAATTTCACTTAAGAGTAGGGCTTCAGTGTGCATCCAGTTAGCTATAAATGTCTCTATTTTTTATTTATGACTGAGTAGTACTCCATTTTATTACACACACAAAAAAAACCCGCCAAAAACCATATCATCTTTATCCAGTCTCTAGTTGATGGGCAACTGGGCCTTTTCCAAGTTTTAGTTATTATATATTGTGCCACTATAAACATGGGTGAGCAAATATCACTGTGGTATGACTCTTTTAATTCTTTTGTTACTAACGTAAATGCAGTGAGGAATATCCATGGCGTTAACAGTACATTGGCATATTTAAACTGAAATGTTAGGTAACAAGTGACTGAGTTCTCTTAATTTTACATAGCTAAGCCATTTCTTACTTACTGATCTTTCCATAGGCAGTGTTTTTTCAAGCAGTCTAGGGCATGAAGAATTAAAGTATTTGACTCATTAGGATAAATTGATGACTACATTCTTTCAAAAGTTGTGCAATGTGTAGTGTTTCTTTGTTAGTGTGGAAATGTTCTAGAAAGTTCATATTCCATGGTGGGGTCTCCAGGTGGATTCTGGCAGTGGACGGTGCTTGTGTAGACTGCAGAGGGAATCGGCCTGCAGAATCAAGTTGGTTCTTTTTTTGGTACCAGGGATCGAACTTGGGGTCTTTGCACTTTCAAGCAGGCCACTGAACCGCTGAGCTAAATCCCCGCAGCCCTTAAGTTGGTTCTTAACACAGGTATCACTGAATTTCTCTTTAAAATTGTACAACTGGAATTTTCCTAGGCCCTTACTAGGGAGAATAAGGCATATCTGTATGTATTATTCTACAGCACAGATAGTGTACTTGGTTATGGTGTCAGAACAGGCGTTTTGGGGGCTGTGATGCCCCTGACCCCCGCCTTGCTCCTTTCAGGGTTCAGGTGTTTAAAGAAAATTCTAGCCCAACATCACTGCTTCAGAAGCCTGGCTGCCCCCACTCCTAAAGATTTGTGGTTGGTCAGGTGCTGGGCACTGTAACCAGGTGGCCGTACTCCATTATTTATGGCCTGTTCTGTGGGAAGCTTTGGCATATATATTATCTCCAGGAACAAAGCCCCTTCCAGCAGGGAGCCGCGGGAAGCACCAAGACAAGCCTGGTGTGCAGCATCTTTTCCCGTTCTCTTCCTTCAGCCTTTGTAAATCATAGATCACAGAGGCCTTGTTCTCAATCACGGAAAGGAAAGGGAGCAGTGGAGGAAGGACTGGGTCGCCGAGCTGGGGAAGAGCGCTCACGGGATGCCTAGTTCTGGGAAAGGACTCTTCAGGTGTGCACTTTTAGTCTCACTTGTGTATGCGTGTGCAATTGCACACTGCAGGAAGTAGGATTTATTAGAACAATGAAATGTTTTGTGAATATGACAAATTAACTGGCTAATATATGGTAAAATAATTCTGGATATTCCATTAAAGGAGATCTGTGGGTGGCCAGGTACTCAGCGTCCGAATCGCGTATACTGCCTGTATTACAGAAAGGTGATAACACAAGTTTCAGGCTTTCTCTTAGAGGGTGATTTTTCCTTTCCAGTTTTAAAATCTAGCATTCCTTCAGCTCAGGTCTATTTATCTTGTGAAAAATAGTTCGTGTGAAGTTCCATTTGCATAGCGCAAATATTTTTGTGAATGCGAGGTACATAAAAATCTTGATAAATTTTAGTTTCACATTCCTGGCCAGACTCCTGGTGCAGGAATCTTGAGTATCAGCTGAAGTCCCTGTAAAATGCAGGCGGGCGTCATTTTATAATGTATTGTGAAGATGTTTTGAGACATACCGAGTAGATTAAAAGGCTAAAAAATGTGTAAGATGTAATTAGGAAATTCTCCCCTGATTACTCAGTTGCAACTGTGCTGTACCAGTGTTTTTGGATAGTAGTTTAGAAGGATTCATAGTGAGCATCCCCGCGTAAAGGGGCAGGTTTTGCAATTCTAACTTCCCATAGAAGTGGAATGTGCATGAGATGTTTGAAAAAAAAAAAAAGTCTGTCCTTAAAAGAGCAGTAACTGCTTGGAGTTTCACTTCCTGGATTGCTCTGGTGTGTGAAGAAGCACTGGGCGTAGTGTTTGCCTGGACACGGTGCCCACTGTCCCGTGCCTGTGGTGGGGTTGGATCTGTAAGGGAAAGTGTCTGCCAAGAAAAGCACTTTGCAGTTGACCATTGGCTGGCTGTTTGGGCACTGGACATATGACCAGTTCCTTCTATATTTTCAAAAGTTTTTTCCATAATCAAGACAAATGACACCAGGTGTGGTGGCACACGCCTGTAATCCCAGCACTTAGGAGGCCGAGTCAGGAGGATCACTGTGAGTTCGAGACCAGCAAGGGCTACAGAGCGAGTTCCACGTCAGTCTCAACTACATAGTGAGACCCTGTCTCAAAAAAAAAAAAAAACAAAAAAACCCCCAAAGAGACAAGTGACTTGTTAGGAGAGAACATTTTCAGGAAGTTAGCTGTTCTATGTGGATCGGGCTTAGACATGTGGAGCTTCTTTTTCCAGCAGATGTGTCAGCCAGCCTCGGGGACCCACCTGGTCTCCTAGGTTTGTGCCATCAAACTGCATTCTCACAATCTTTTCTCAGAGATGGAGCCTCCAAACTCTGGTAGTCTGTCACTGATGCATTCTCTCTCCCACGTTCTGTGTTGAAGTTCCTGGGGACCAGGAAAAGGGAGGCTGTGTTCCTCTCCAGAACCTGGGCGGGGTCACACAGGGCAGCAGAGTGCTCTCTCTGCTCACTGTCTGGTTGCGGTCTGCAGATGTAGCCTGCTCACCCAGTGTGAGTGCTGACCAGAGCAACCCAGCCAGACTGCAGGCCCAGTCTCAGTGGTGTCGCAATGGGAGTGCGGTGGCTGACTAGGAAGCCTCACCTGGTGTTTGCGGTGCCCACACCTCGGATGCTTGCACCAGCACGGGCCTGGGGAGGAGTTGCTGCGCTGACCTCGGCCCGCGGCCACCAGGAGGGGATGAGCGCTGCGCTGGCCCCTGGCCCCTCTCTGTGGCCTTGGACTCTGTTCATTTTGCTTATCTGTGAATAATAACTAAGGGAGATGCGATACTAGAAGCCAAACAGAGCAGAGGATGCCTCCTTAGCCCCAGCAGCCTGTCTGATGTGAGGAGGTGGCCCTCGGGTTCTCCAGGCAGCGCTGTATTGTGTCTGGTGCTTGTCTGCAGCTTGAGAATTGCAGGAGACGGCAGAGTGCCCCCAGTTTGTAGCCAGCTTGGCTTCCTGTTTGGTTGTACTTCTCGCTTTACTCTTCCCAAAGGCGAGATGGTCCTGGGCCGACAGTGTATTTTTGTCCTGTTCTGTGCTCCCCCACACTGTTGCTGTTGGGTTGACGGAGGAAGTTTTGCTCCTACTCTCACGGGCTTCACCGCTGCCCCTGCCCCGATTGATCCTGCCTGCTGGATCCTGGGCCTGGCTTTCTGCAGGGACCTCCTGGGTGGCCCAGGGGGTGGGGAGGATGCAGTTCACAAACGGGGTGGCAGGTGTGGGGACAGAGCAATGATTCAGGAGTGAGCTACAAACCTCGAGGCTTCTTTTCTTAAACACCACCACCTTCCCTAATGAGTGCCCAAGATGCAATTAAGTTAACACAGGCAAGCCGTCCAGAAAGCCCTTCCTTGGTGAGGAAACTGAACAGCGGCTGTTCCAGGGATGGTACAAAGAGCTCACTTTGTCCACTAACGAATCCAGGCTTTTCTCTCGTATCTGGAGGACTGCTCATCTCCTGAAGGCAGAGGTTACAGCTCTTTCCACTTGTGGAGGTCAGATGGCAGATGAAACCTGTTACTTGAAAGTACCTTTCTTGCAAATGGCATCCCCTCAAAGCACTTTGGAAAGCTTTCAAATTAACTGGCTTAATTGGTAATAAAGATCAAGTCCTCAGTAACTGCATTTTCATCACTTCAGATGCTCTGAACATATTATCTTTTTTTGCGAGTCAAAAACTACTTAGGAAACTATGTGTTAGGCTAGATGTGTTTTGATGTTGTGTAATGTGTGGGTTAGTAAAACATTTTTATACCATGAGATGATACCAGAAGGTATTATATAAATGAAAAACTTGACTGATTGTGGGAAGCCAGCCATGGCCCACTGGCTTTTTGAAAGATAACATTTGTTCCATACTGAGCTGTAGCTGTTTTTAATTCTTTGGCCATCTTGAAATCAATGGGTTTGTGCCCTCTTACCTTGGCCATCTAATTCTTCGATAACTGGATAAGCATAAGCTGAAGTTGCCTAAGTCCTCTCCTTCCTTTTTGGCCTCTCTCAGCACTTTCTGGAGGGGAGTGAACTTACGGAGTCTTTCTTCCCCATTTGATATAACCTTTTTATCTTTATTGCTTCTAATTTTCTAAGGAGTGATTGTTTTTCCTCTGCTAATTGAACTCTTTTCCTTAATTGTTCTACCTCTGAGATCATATCTAAGTTGAAGTCTTATTTCTCTTATATTCTCTATATCAGGTTCGATGGGAGCAGTGGGAGGAGGACGAGCAGTTAATATAGCTCCTACAATATCATTATTATCTTGATTGTCTCCCTCAGACTCTGAGGAGCTTTCTTGAATTTCAGTTAGATCAGGATACAATTTTGACTCTCTCTCCTTATGTTCTGAATTTTGTGATTCAATTTCTCTTAATTCCTCTAAAGTTTCTTTGGCCTCTTTGAGGTGTTTATCTAAACCTTGTACATCCCTTTTCTGTAAGCACTCATTTATTAAACACCAGAAAGAAAATGTAATGGCTGATACACTGTCAGAATTATGACTCCTTAATTTTTCATTTAATTCTTCTCCTACTCTAGCCCAAACATCTTCAGTTATTTCATCTATATCACTGAGCCAAGGACAAGTTTCATCCAAATAATCAAGAAATTGAAACAGTGACTTTTTCTTTGCCTTAATTCCTTTCTCACTGAGTAAAGACTGAATTACTGTGCTAAATTTTATTTTACATCCTATGTGCCCCATTGGTACCTGCTTCTCCGAGGATTTCCCCGCCTGGGCGTTCCAGACAGCGGTGTCCTCCTTGTTTCGACTTGGCCGAGCCCTTTTTGACAGCAGGCTTCTTCTGATTACTCACCGATCGCCGCTTCAATTTCAGGCCCCTGTTCGGGCGCCACTTGTCGCGAGCCGGCGACGCAGAGCACTGTCCGGCAGTGTCTCAAACCTGAAAGAGCAGCGGGGTGGAGATGGGGCAGAGATAAAGGAAGGACGCCAAGACAAGAGTCTGATCAAGGCGACGTTTATTGCAGGCAGGCATCAGCCTTTTAAAGGAAAAGACCGAACTATTATGGGCTAGGATTACCATAGTAGTAACCTCAATACCCGCTCCACGGGAACGAGGGTTCACACGGGAAAGAGAAAGCAGGCTCAAGAAAAACAAATTAACAACACTTGCAACTAATAATCATGATTCCCAAATAGGTGGAGGAACTTAACAAAATGGAGTTACAACACCTGACTCCTACAGATAACGTCAGATCTTTAACAGGAAGCACCTGACTCCTACAGAGCTTTGGCTGTCCGAGTTTCTCCCGTGCAGGGTCAAAAACAAGTTTAACACGTGCAGTCCTTAAAAAGGAACAAATGTTATCTTTCAAAAAGCCAGTGGGCCATGGCTGGCTTCCCACAACTGATTTTTTCTAAGCCTCCTTAGCTAGTGTGATGTTTTCCACTTTTGAAGTACAAAGATGTCACAAATGATTTCATTCTGAAGTTGCCCTTGAACAGAAAGCTTTGATTTATAAATTTCACTTTATCCCGGTGGAAGGATCCAGTCATCCATTAGTTTTTCTGTGTGAAAAGGGTGGTTGTAATTTCCCCTCTATATTTTCTAGACTTTTTCATTAATGAGCCTGGTCCCAAATGGAATCATTAAAACAAATATTTATAATTCACATGTTAAATATTTGCTGGTTCTCCAGAAAACCCCCGTTATGCTTAGAATTAGTAGCATGAGCTCGTCTTGTGTATTCTCTCTCTGTGCGCAGTGACTCTCGGGTTGCATGGTGTGTTCTTTCAGAGTTATGGAGAAAAGTATTCATCACTTTTTATCTCTTCTTAAACACATGACTAAAAATGTTAGAGGATGAGAAGAAGAAATGCATCACACCTTTTATGGTCTCAAATGGTTTTCAGCTGGAGCATTCACTGAGCCAACAGCTTCCCTGGTGAAAAGCAGATGGTTTTCTCCCCTCGGTGCCCAGGAACGCGTTCTGAGCCTTCCAAACCACTGGCATCATCTACTCTGATTTCAGATAAGCAAAATAAAATAAACAGACTTGTGGCCACGTGGGAACTGGTTCTGCGGCCTTTTGTTCGTACCCTGCAAAGACAGAAGACCTAATGTGCCTCTGAAAGGTCTCATTGTTGATTTACTGTGCTGCTCATAGCATTCACAGCTTCTCCCTGCCCCTGGAATCGCTCTCTTCTGACGTGGGTTGGCACCGCGGCTCCTTCTCAAGGGCTGCGTGTTTCCCTTTAGTTGGGCAAGGCTGGCCTGTTCAACATTCTGCAGTCTCACATGAACGACTGTATGGAAAAATAAGGGACACTTGTTAGAGATCGTTGAGTGTCATTTCTTGTTGGTATTGGTGATCAAACGCGGGACCTTGGTGTTTGTGAGGCAGGCAGCAGAACCACTGAGCTAAATACCTGGCCCTATTTTTTGTATAAAGCATAAGATTATGGAAGAAATGTTGCTTTCTTATTCTTTAATTATTTGTATTGGTAAGTTGAAATAATTCAATACAGAGTGAAGGACTTTAATTTAGCAGTAAACTTTTAGTTAAAACCTATTAGAAATGTGAATATGTATGTTTTCATTCAACTTGAATATAATTCTGTTAAAATCGTAACATGAAGAATTTAGGAAATTGATAAAACACTTCTTTATCTAGATGAGCAAATGTGAACAGATTACACAATATTCCCTCTTCAGATTTTCATTGCATTAATGTTAGAAAATAATTGTTTTATCTGTAGAAGTGAAATTAAAAATGAAACCCCAGGGAAATGAGAGGAATTAAAATTTACAAACTGATGAGAAGTATTGGCACAGAAGTGGGTATCATTAGGCAAAATCTAGAAACAGGTTTCAGTATATAATGAACGTTACTGAAATGACAGAACAATGTTTGAACTAAATGGGAAAAGCATGGCTTATTCAGTAAATGACATGAGATGGCTTCTGCCCATATTTAACACCATATATAAAAAGCATTCCCAGTATAGTAAAGGCAGAAATAAAATTCAAAGACAATGTAGATAAATATATTAGGATAGGAGACAGTAAAATGTCTTGACGAAGATGTCTTTATAAGCCTTTGAGAAACTTTAATTCACAAAACATATAACAGCTTTAGTTATATAAAAAGGAAACATTTTCACTTTACAAAAGCTACCATAAACAAAGGCAGAAGAGTAGTTGAAAATACTCACAACAAATATGGTAGACAGAATAGCAATATATAAAGGACTTGAGGTTGACAAAAAATAGTTTTGAAAGGAGTTGAACAGTGGACAAAATGCAATCTGGTCAGGAAATATTTTTAAATATGTTCAACATAACGAGTGTCCAGCCGAATACAAACAGAAAAGCCATTTCTATTATATAAGACTGGCAAACTGAAGATGAGTTAGGACAGATAATTCTTCTAAAGATACTGCGTACGATAGTTGACATTTTTCTGTGCTGTTGATATGAATGCAGACTTTTGTAGCTCAAATACACTTGCCCTTTTTCGCAGTGGCCCTAGCCCACTCTTAGGAATCTGGACTGTGGAAACACCAGTGTTGTTATCTATTGATACCAAACTATATGTTGCTGATATGTTAATTGTTAGGAGTGTATTTCAGTCAAAAAAATCAATGGAATTTTGATTTTTAACTAATAAGTTAATTTGATACAGTTGAATCAAATTTCATACATCTACACTATGGAATATCATACAGCTGTACTAAAATAATGAGATAGCAAGGTACCTGGGAAAATGTATAGGGTTATTTAAATGAAGAAAAGAAGTCACAGATAGGAACGTATGCATAAGTATGTGGTGAATATATTTTACATCACTTTTGTTAACAAATCAGTTACCCTATACAATGCAAATCTTCATATATTTTCATGTACATACTGATAAAATAGTGGCTCTTTTCCTTAGATGGGTTAGTGTAGAGGACTGGAGAGTAGAAGAGAAAATAAATGTGTGTTTGAATACATTTGTAATGTAAAAATACCAATAATTTTAAATACAAAGTTTGGCCATTTTATTTTAAGGAAGCGTGTTTCAGAGCAAGGTAGGATGACGTGTGTCAGGAGCAGGGCACATACTATTGAACTTCCCTAGAAGTGCACAGACGCTGGGTCCCACCTGGCACTCCCTGGTGGGTCACTGTGGAGAGCCATGTCCAATTCCATGAATTTCCATCTGGAGCTGTAGAGGAAGATATGGATTCGAACGGTAGCATGGCTTTCCGTAACACTCATACTGCATTTACGGATCACTTGCAGTTTCTATTCGAGACCTGAATTTGGCCCGCAGTTTTCAGCTCGACTCCAGTGCTTTGTGAATCTGCCTTAGCTTCTTTAGGGGGCAGAGTTGTTTTAAATCCTTCTTCAACGTCATGGGCTGGGAGCCAAGGGACTTCTGCCCTGCTGACAGAGGGCCAAATCACCCTGAGAGCCCTCTGACTGTTTCACCTTTTCTCCAATGGAAATGAGGCTATTGAGAGCTAACTGGCATTCTAGGTGGTGTGGAGTTCTGCTGGCCAAGCATGGTCCTGGAAGTCAGATGAAAGGTCTGTCGTTCCTCTTTTTGGAGGACGCTGCAGCTCCAGGGGTTCATTATGCTGTGGCACTGCCCGGCTGGCTGTCTGGATTACACAGTGCTGAGACCCCTGTGCAGTAAATCATTGCGGCTTGAGCTTCTCAGAGGTTAAAGTGGGAGGGACCTTGCAGGAGAGGATGCCTCTTGGTACCTTATAAAGATGATGGGCCTGAAGCCAGTGCCAGGGATGAGCCTTCGTGCCATTGGCCTGTGGGGAGTAGTTCTGTCATAAACAAATTGATAAATTCATCTTCTTAATCTAAATCTGGGGCTTTCCACAATATGTGTGTGTGTGTGTGTGTGTGTGTGTGTGTGTGTGTATTATTACTGTTTACTATATATGTAACAAATACTCATAAATCTTGGTAGTCTCAGTGAAATTGCTAAGGATGAAGTGTGCCCTTTAGGAGCTACATAGCTATGCTTTTAGTTTTACTTTGCTTTTCTTTCAAGCTGACGTTTCTTTAGGATATTCTGAAAATTAAGTGGACCAATTGTAGAAAATGACTATAAACATTTACTCTTGTGATTTACTTTAATTTCTTAATTACCTAGTGGTTTCATTTTCATATGCAGTTAAAACGTGTGTGTGTGTGCGCGCGCGCACGTGTGTGTAGCTTTTGAAAAAGTGACTTTTATTTGGAGTGAGTACCCCATGTTGTTAAGGATGTACAAAGTACCAAAAAGCCTTTAAAATGTGTAAATCATTGTTAAAAACCTTATTATTAACAGTTCAAACAAAAGAGGCATTAGCAAAAGAGTTGTGAAGAGGCATGAAGAAACTGTCAAAACAACAGACTAAAATGACAGAAGCAGTACCTAGCGGCCCTCAGAATGCAGGAGTCACACAGAGGTTCCCCCTGCCTGGACAGTGCTGTGCTGAGCCAGAGTGGACAGCAGTTCCATCAGGGAGGCTGCCTGCAGAGCACTGGCCCCTGCTATCATGCTGTGGATACTGCGTGGCTGGCTTTTTGCGGGGCTGCTGGCCCATGGTCATCTTCCTGAAGACCCAGGGAATGGCCGCCTCCCCAGTGGTGCTGAGGAGACCCTGGCAGCTTCCCTCACCTCACCTCTTGCTGCTGCTGCCGCTGTTGCCTCCGCTGTGGCAGCTGGTTCATGATGTTCACATGGCAGTTTAAGGTCAGCTCCTAGGCTGCAGTACATGGTGCTGGGCTGGATTAGCTGTGCCCCTGGCCTAGACTCTTCACTGGAAATGCGAGCTTACTCCTCTGTTAGTGGCATGTCAGGCCCAGAACTAAGGGTAATAATATTTATTATGTGGGGTAAATCCCACTGTAAGTCTAAGAGGGAGAGAGAAACCTAGGGTTGCCCAAAGAACTTGCCAGGTTCATCAAAAGAATGTAATTAATGTCATATAATAGAACAGATAACCAGAAAAAGCTATTGTTTAATTTGCTAGTCCCTCTGATCCAATGACATTTTTATTTGAGGTTTTTAAGTTCCTAGAATGATAGATACTGTATATAATTGGACATTAAGATGTTTTAGAAGAAATGCTCAATTTATGTACTTGACTCCAGTGTATTCTCTTTTAACTTCAGAACACTTCTGTGGTGATCTGACTGCAGACTTGGGTGTTACAGTTAGCAGTGTTTACTAGGCGTCGGTGACTAATTTCAGCTCTAGTGCTAAGTTTCCAAGATGTGTGTATCAGTGTACTTATGTATGCATAAATGTAAGTTTTGCACTGCTGCAATAACAA
Source organism: Fukomys damarensis (assembly GCF_012274545.1). Lineage (NCBI taxonomy): Eukaryota > Metazoa > Chordata > Mammalia > Rodentia > Bathyergidae > Fukomys > Fukomys damarensis. The sequence goes on from NW_022900937.1 coordinate 8,216,843, forward strand.
ACTTCAGACAAACTTTTCTGATCAAACAAACAATAATCTGGTTGAAATCTTTTGGGAAACGAGTCTGTGATAAAACCTAAATAAAATGACATAGCCTCCAAAATTTATAGGTGCTTTGAGATTTTGTCCTTAAAGAGAGAATGTATGCACCCTCCTAAGTGCCTTTATGTTGAGAGACTCAATACAAAGCAAGAAAGGTCAGCTGGTTTATCAGGCCACTGGATGCAGTGAGAAGAGTTCATTCATCCTCACTCTGTTTCCTAGAGTTTTCTCACACAGCCACTGAGGAGCAGTGGAGTGAAGCAAAGGGAGGTGCTGGGAGGAACGTGGGCTCTGTTAGGCGCCAGGTGAACCCTCAGCTTAAAATATTTGCATATGTGAAATACTATATGTAGTTGTAGAACAAACTGGCGTGCTGTAGGTAACGGTAACTTCCTGTCGTCCACTGTAAATGAGATCTGAATAGAAATGTAAAATGGTATAAAGGTTTCTGTGATTGAAATCAATTGAATTTTATTTGAGAAAATTACCCACTTTCACAAGATTGCGAACTCTTAACAGAGGCAACTCTTCTTACTCTACCACTGGTCAGTGGGTATGTATAATTTTTTTTAAGGTTCAAGTCAGTGCAGCTCCTCCTGCCACATTTTTCTTGAAATCCGTGCATAGTAGTCCTTCAGAAATAAAGCAGAACTCTTGCTTGTTTCCAAATCTACTGGAGAAAAAGCTTAGTGAGAAGGAAGAGTTCTTGCAGCACCCCAGTTGCCAGGAGGTTTAAAGTTCGTCCATGGTAGGGTGGTGTTTGTTATAAGAAGACTTCACTTTCTTGTGCTAGACTTACACAACCCATGATTTTCTTTTGATTCCTCTGGGATTTGGAACCAGTTCTAAAGAAGACTCATGGAAAGGGACAGGAACATCTTTAAATCATTACTGTAAGTAATGATGGAAAAAAAGTTATTTATAGATTTGCAAACTATCTGGTTAAATTTATTAGAGTTGACAGGGACAAACTGTAATTTAGGCCTCAGAGAGAAAAGGTTGAAGCAAAGTAATCATATCAAAAGAATTGCCAGGTCTCTGCTCTGTTGTACTCCGTCTAGACATGGTCTTAAATTGTGCAATGAGATTTTGAGTGACAATGTCCAGTCTTCCACAAAGAAGATTCAGGAAACGTTACTTAGAATTCCTTCATAGTCTTAGAACTTCCATATGCTAATTTGGAGGTTTACCCCTGTGAAATCTTTGTGAAGACAAAGAATATAAGTACCTATTTGATGCACCGCGTCTACCCGATCATTCATCCAGATGTCTAAGCCACCAACTTAGGTGAATATTCTTGTAAGTAAGAGCCTGCTGCCACCATGGCCTGCTTGTGTTCTGAGACCTGGGTACTTAGTGAAATTATCTTAATACCATTCCCTCAGCATTTCCGAGCTGGCAACATTGCAGACATTTGTAGCTGCTGTGCAGAGGGAAAGGGGCAGGGCCAGAGAGGCTGCTGCCATCCTGGCATGCACAGGATCCTCCAGGGCCAGGGCTGCCGGTGCAGAGCCCTGCCTGGAGAAGAGCTATCAGGCTCCTCACCATAGGCCATGGATTTATTTTCACTGTTAAAACTTGCAGAGCACTCTCTTAGAATACAGTGGTAGAGACAAATGTAGCTCATCAGTGAAGTACTGTATTGACTGCACATAGGACAAAAATTATAGCATTTATTTGATGTAAAATTATGATGCCGAAATACACTGGGAACAAACAGCTTGGTAAACTTTTCTGTATCCTGGAGTCCCACACAACTAGGGCTGGTAGCTGTGGCACTCTTCTGACTCCGTGGCTCACGGTGGAGCCCATGCTCTGCCAGCACAGAGCACAGAGTCACTGGAGGTGCTTTCCTCCTCCAGAGAGAGCTCGGATTCTGCACCAGTCCTGGGTCCAAAGATGGGTCTGAGTGGTACTTCTCATGGTCTCCTTCACTTTCCTCCATCTCTGCATGTCCCTCCCGAACCACTCTTCTCTCCTCCTGCCTTACCTGAGGTTCACAGTGTGGACACCTGCGGGTCACATACAGGCTGGTGATGCAGGTCAGGGCTCTGTCCCCTCTGCACCCATGGGGATGGGCTCACTTGCATCTGCTGGGTATCTTGGTCGTCCTCTGCTTCCGTGGAGGCCTGGGGTTAGCCAGGCCAGGGGAGCAGAGGACAGACTGTGAGCCTGCAGGGATGCTCAGCAAAGGGAAGTCAGGGCATCAGAGGCCCTGGCTCCGCTGAGGCTCATGGAGAGTGGCTCTTGAAGAGGAGCGGTGCTAAGGTCCTGGGGTGCTGGTCACCCATGTGGTGGGATCAGCTCCCTGGAGACGACGCATTTCTTAGCATCCCTGCTTCCCTGCCAGACTGGGCCGTCAGGACTCTAGACAGAGCACCAGGAGGGGACTGCCGGACCAGAGGAAGCGAAGCTCACATGGTCTCTGCTGCCCGCCCTTGGCCCCTGAGCATGGGGGGCCCAGGGTGTGGACCCCGTGCCAGGCGGGCATCCTCCGCCCACTGCAGTGGTCACACCTTTTCTCAATGGCAGAACCAGCAGCAGCACATGAATTTGAATGAATAGAGTATCGTGAAATGGGTCAAGATTTGGACAAGATGGCTAGAAAGTTGATTTTTTGGTTATAAGTGATAGTCTGTAAGTAGCCACCTAGATTTGGAAAAATATTTTAAAAGTTTATGTTGTACATGAGATTTTCGTTTAAAACAAACAAACTTGAAGACTGACTAAAGTCAGTATTCACCAAAGGAAAAAAATACTCTTTTTCCCTTCAAATCATATCGGCTCTTAACTTACAAAATTTTCTTTAGGAACATAGTATGTTCTCCTCTCAGTCCTGCCTCTTTTTTCCGTTGTTGTTCCTTGTTTATCTAACCCTAAGCAGTAAAAGCTGTATTTACTTTCACATGGTTCAGCTTTCTTTTAAATTTTCTGTTGCAATCAGGAGCATCATGACTCAGAAGTATTGTGGCAGTGGAAGTCCAACTTTCAGTCGCTATGGAAACTTAGTGGGCTCCTTCCAACAGTGCTCAGAGGTGGGACTCCGTGCAGTACCTGTCCCTGATCCTAGGAGAGCTCCTGCCCAGAGAGTGAGCCGAAGTTGCGTGGCCCCATTCAGCAGGCCTGAGGTGGACCAGAGGGGGCACCTGGGGGAGACACGCCATGGCACTGTGCTTAGGATGAGCTCTTCTGAGGAGGCAGACAGGAGAAAACGGTAGGCTCTCAACTCAGTGAAAACACGAGCGCTACAAATAAATAGCACTTTTGGTCCTTCCCTGAAGTCCAGTACAGAATTCCCATATTTGCGTTTGTAAACATGTGCTGGGTTATGCGCTAGCAAAGTTGGAAACTCTGAAAGGAGGACTGGGCAGAGTGCAGCCCGCAGAGCTCTTAGCAGCTTTCAGAGAAGAGGCGGCTGGTGCTCTGGAGCCGCATGTGCTACAGCTCAGCCAGGTGCAGCCCCTGCAAGGCAGGGAGGGTGCAGGCGCTTCTGGTCCTGCTCTCTCGGGTCTTCACATAGTGCTCTGTTGTTTAGGGGATCCCTTCCCCCTTGGGATTGTCCTTTTTCCGGTCTTCTTCGGGTGCCTGGAAGTGTCAGATGTTGTTCCTAATGCAGGGTGTCTCATTGATTTCAAATTGGAAACAGCTATACCCTTTGGAGAGATTTCCAAGGTCCAAGGTGCTTGCTAGCCTCTTCCTGCCGAGTGTCATGACCTTTGGGTGACTTAACTTTATGTCACTTATCTCTTAATACTGTGGGTCACATTTGTTTTTTGTTTGTTTTTTAAAAAATCTTGTTAAGGACAGTGTAGGCATAGTTTTGCTTATCCAGAGATTTCCAATGTCAGGCTGGCTTCCCTCTAAACATTTTCTTCCTTCACCCCGGCAAGGTGATCTTAGAGTTTGCAACTCGTCTTACCAGTCTTAAACACAAGCCCGGTAGGTAGGTGACTTGATACACACATGCACGCACACACATATGTATTTGAGGATTGTCTTCTGTTTTAAATTATCCGTGAGCATGAGTTAATCATGACACAATACTTGGTGGTTTGTAAACTGAATGTATAACTGGGATCAAATGATACATGATTGAGGCATTCATAGAATTAATACTGAATTAACTCGATGACAGATTTAATTTTGTAAAGTGAGAGTTTTAAACATTCATCTATAACACCTATGCCTGTGTGTACAAAAGAAGAAAAATGTAAAAAGTTATACACCATGGTGTCACAGTGGTGCATCAGAAAATGGTGCTCCAGGAGGGAAGTGTTAGAAGTTTATCTAGGAACAGGCATTATTTCTTTTCATCCTAAAAAGTGAAACATGTTAAGAACATTTATCAGTTGACCACGTAGTCATGTTGATAATGAAATGACTGCTGGGCAGTTCGTTTTACTGTGCCACTCCCGGTACTATAAACAGGTACGAACCTTACACAAAAGGCACAGTAAACCACTCTAGTTGCTAAAATGTCTCCAGTCTTTGACTTATTGACCTATCTGAAAATTAATCGTGAAGAAATAACTGAACTGAGAAAAGGAGCTATTTTACATGAAGTTGTTAATTGCACATTTAGCTACAAAAACAGGGAACAGAAATTGGTAGTCAGCTAAATAAACTTAAAAATCGAGGAATGGGATTCATGTCGTTCACCTCACTTAGGAGCGATTCCATGTTACTCGGAACTGTCACAAGCAAGTAAACAGGTGTCTTATGAAATGTGTGGGATATTCTGGATTTCTTGATGGTTATAACTGCAGAAACGGGGCAGGTGGAAGTGTGAATGATGGAAGTCAGATGAAAATGCAGAATGGAATAACTGTGGGACGCGAACCGTGATTACAGCTGTGTACCTGACATGCGTTCTGGCACACAAGGATGGAGGAGATGTGCAGAGTGCAGTGCGTGCTTTAGACTGGAAGCTGCTTTTGAAGTGTCGGCATCGTGCACATTGTCAGGCCCAGGGCCTCCTGCAGCTTCATCAAGGGCAGTGCCAACCTCCTCTCCTTTTGTCCAACGCATCTGCTGTACATTTTATAAGTGTATTGTAATGTAGGCATGTCTTCTTAATGAAATTGGATTGGCTTTGTATTTATAGAAGATAGTAGACAAGTGTCATTTCTCCTTTTAAAAATTGAAACCAGCAAGTAGGAGCTGAGCGTTTTGTTCCCTCTTTCCTCCTGCACAGTTGCAGAGGGACAGTCCTGTTGGTGACCCTCATTTCCAGGTGTTCCACCTTGCAGCCAGGTGGGGAGGAAATTCCTCAAATCAGAGAGGGGGAGAATGAACGAACACCAGGCTCTGTATGTGTGTGTGTGCGTGTGTGTTTACACCAGTGGGCCAAAATATTGCCTGAGTATAGATTTTGTTCTATCCTTAGAACAGTGTGTAAACATTAGGTGGGAAAAAAGCTACAATATTTAGACAGCTGCTTCCTTTATTTTTAAAAAGTATACAGATAATATTTTTACTACTGTGCAGATATCACCATACCTTTGTAACTAGCATGCTTAGTTATGCTTTGGGTAGCACTGTTTAGATATTGATGCCTTTCTTTCTTTCCCTTAAAAAAAATCACTGTTCTCTGTGAATGTGTGTGAACTTAGGGTACTTGAAAAGTCAAATGACCTGCACAGTTTATTGTTTCATATTTAGTTTTTCATTATATTTGTAGTAATAGCCTTGCAGGTAGCTCTGTGTGGGTTTCACATTACATTGGTAAAATAAATGGCCGTATTGTGTAGGCTGTAATAAAGTAGGTCAATGTGTGTCTCACGGTCTAAAACACTGTTCAACTTGCTCCGGATTTTAGCCAAAGCCCTCGCTGCGGTTGTGTGATTTAGCGATTGAAAGGATTCATTTGGGAGAGAAGGTTAATGCCGCAGCTCCTTGAGCTGCCCTGTGCTCCTGTCCCTAGGAGGTGAGGGTGTCTCCATGCTGGCCACTGGGAGCCCTGCCTTCCCTGGATTCCTTCGACTCCTATTTTTATAGCAGATCCTACTTTGGTTGGTGGCGTGACTCTAGCTGGCAGGGCAGAAGGCTTTCTTGAAGGTGACTGTCTCCTCAACCTGCCTGACTTCCATGGTTGGGAAGGACCATGTAAGGCAGCAAGAACTGAGTTGGTGAAAATCCAGTTTCATTTGAATTATTTGCGTGTGCATAGAATTTAAGTTACCAGCCTTTGGTTAGCAGTGTAGCTTTAAAGTTTGTCTTGGAAGAAACCTTACTGAAAACTCACTTAGGCATTTCCCCCCATCAATTTAAAAAGAGGGGAAGTTAGTATAAATCATTACTGTTGCTATTTTGTTTCCTTTCCTGTGCTGAGCTGTCTCCCTGTTTTGGAAGGTTGGAAACATAAATGTGCCTGTGCTCAGTGACACACTGTGCAGGGCTCTGGTCCGGGTGTAGGACCCTGGGGTGTGTGGACACATAAAAGAGCTGAAGATGGGCTCCTCGTACATGTGCATCTGAACCCCGCCGACCACACAGAGAGCGGAGCTGTCTCAGAAACAAAGTTTTATCACCGTTTCCATCAAGGCCTCGTTTCATGCGGATTATTTTCAAAACAAGAATTCTGTCAAGAGGAAAAGCTCACCATCTTTCTAAGGTTCTTCCTGACTTTCTTCTGGTGGTGTAGTACTTTACACATACATTGCAAGGTTGTTAAAAGTATATGTAAAGGGTTGGGGATTTAGCTCAGTGGTTCCGCCACCTGCCTCACAAGCCCGAGGGCCAGAGTTCTATCCCCGGTAC
>NW_022900937.1:8223841-8289006 GCF_012274545.1 Fukomys damarensis
ATATATATGTAAAAATGAATGTTTTTTTAGTTTCGTCTCTAATGCTTAAGTATGTTAAAAGTGATCAGAGATATAAAGCCCGTGGCTATTTCAAAGATTTTAGACTTGACTAAAACAAGATCAGTTAGCTGAGGCATTTGTGCTAGTAGCTATGTTACTTTTCTGTCAGTTACTGGATTTGAGAAATGGAATATGGACTTGAGAATGAGCTTTCATTTAATCTTTAAACATTAAATGTTTAGTAAACATAGCTTTAAAGTGCTGGTTTTCTTTTTAAAAGAAAAGATATATTAATATTATGCACACATATACATACTCTTTTTCCTATTGTACAACCTAAAACTGGCTCAAGAAAATATATGTGCTTTCCACTAGGATAAAAAGTTAACGATGACTTTTAGAAGCCTGAAGGTTCAGGTCCCAGCTGTTGAAAGCTGATCTGGGCTGTTCCCTGTCGCAGGTGACAGCTGACCCACTTTCTCAGACCTGGTTAAAGGAGCAGGCTCCTTCTGAGGCCTGCTCAGCTTGTCAGGGCCAGTGGGGCTGTTCATGTCAACTCTCTTACACTGAATTTTTTATAGCTTCAACATAACTAGTCAGTTTTGGAGAAATGGTTCAAGTGAACCTTTGGTAAAATTCTGACACATCCAGCATCTCGTCACAGGATGTAGTGTTTCGTGCTGAAGTGAAGAGAGGCCAGCAGAGGCCCTGACTTTGTTATCAGTTCCCTTCAAGTATACACAAAAGCTTTCCTCTTTTAATCAGTGGTTGGAATTTTATTACAATAATTAATTCCATCACTCCGTTCTGTAAGATGACATGAAGTTGCTGCCTTCTTGGTAAAGTCAGAATAGGAAATATTTCCAGGTGTAAAACTTTACGACCTAAGTAATTCATGATCTCCTTCAAGGTGTCTGCAGTTATTTTACAGGTATCTGAGCAGAAGGCACATCGGGATTGTGTTGGTGTTTGTGTTCCTTGATCTTCAGATGTATTTGTTGGCTTTCACTCATTCTCTTTACGGAACACAGTTCTTGCAATGCAGTCTAGGTGTTGGAGGCTACGCTGTTTTGCCTCCCTACTTTTGTTGTGCAAGGTGTTGGCCAGATCTTCTGTGGAGAGACTACAGCTTCTTGGGCTGTGCACCCCCTCTGCTTTCTGATGATTCATTCTGGTGTAAACAGGAACACGATGAGTCACAGCGTGGTTGCTGATTAGTCAGGACCTCCCAGTGCTGACTCTTGGTCTCCCTTGACCATTCTGAGAGAGGTGTTTCCCAAGACAGAAATGGCCAGCAGTCCTGTGTGCCAGAAAGCCCTGTGTAAACAAATATATATTGTGTGCCAGAAAGGTCTGTGAAACAAATTATATATATATATGATGACTAAATTATATATTATGATTAAATTTTAAAAATTATTATAGTAGAAGACCCATTGCCATTAATTCCCCTTGAAATACTCCTTTTCACTTCCAACTTACTTAACCTGTCACTCTGCCACTTTCTGAAGCAGCTCTAGAAGTCCTCTTTCATGACTGTTGTTAGTTATTCTGTTTTGGCTGCCTTGACATCCCGATTTGATTAAAATGTTTATGTTTTGTGGTTATTTTGCCTTTGGGGAACAGCCACAGGTTGCCTGGTGCCAGCTGTGGTGAACGAGGAGGATGAGGACATACAATGGTGTTTTCCGGGCTGCCTTTCTGTTGGATGGTCCTTGCAGAGGTATTCACTGTATTTTTAATCACATCTCATAGACACGAAAGGCTTGCAGAACACTTCTCAAAGTGGTAAGAATGATGGGATAAGTGTGTTGGCAGAGGAGGAAGATTTTGAGGGGGATTCATGGTAATGTCCTTTATCGTAATAAATGTGCAGGAAGTAGTCCTGGGAACTTCTTTTAAGTGTGTATCTTTGCTTCAGAAGATTTGAAACCTTGGTTGTGTGATGTGAAAAAGCAGGAGCACATTTTCTTGTTTATACTTCGTGAGTAGCCGCAGGAAGACCTGTGTGTGCAGTGCTTTGTGTGTGCAGGGATCATACCTGTTGTGGTCCATTTCTAGACTTGTCCTAGTAGGATGCAAATCTATATGGGCGAGATAGAAATACCTTGGCCTCAGGGGAAGGGGTGGTTAGGTGGTCACAGGCTCCTAATACTTGGCAATGCTTACAGAAGCAAGTACAATATAATAATGGTTTTGGAAGAATGCAATCATTTTGTATTGCGTACATATAGGGATACAACCATTTAAAAAGAGAATAATAAAAACAAAACTTGGAGCATTTTAAAAATAAGAACCTTTCATGTGAACGTTGCATGCATTTTAACGCCATTATTTAGTTGAAAGAAGCATGTCAGTTCTCTGCAGAGCAGGTGTTTGCAGATTTCATTGGCACTAGTGTGTGAGACCAAGTATGGGAAGAGGGTCAGGGTCCTGTCTCCTGTCAGCATTTGGAGTTTGTGCGTGTGATTCCTCTTTCCTGCTCCCTTCCCTTCCCTCCCCTCTGCTGCTGGGGCCTCTCCTCCTCCTCTCCCCTCTCCCCGCCCCGCCCCCCTTCTTCCTGTTCTTCTTTTCTCATTTTCTCTCTCTCTGGAGTAACATGCTGCTTTATGAAGAGGCTGCAAGGACTTGTTTTAGCAAGTTTAAATCTACTGATTTATAGGTATGATATTTTAATCCACATATTTTCAAAAATGTTTTGTTGCTGTTTGTTTAAAAACAGCTCCATAAAAACAACTGTGGCTATCCAGGTTGTGATCTGTACCAATGATTAATCATGTTGAAGGTTTGCACATAAAGCTTCCAGAGAAAAATAAAAATTACAGTAAAAATATATTTGTTCCCCGATTTGAAAGCACAGAATGTTTCCTGTGCCTTTTAGATATGGGGAGCCATGGTGCCGAAAACAATGGTCACCATGGCAAATGTACCTGCAAAATAAACGGACGAGGAGATGGGGTGAGAGAGGCCAGGAGTCAGCGTGGTAACAGCTTGTTGAGTAAATAAATATTTAAACTTCATGCCTGGTTACGTGTGTAATTGTGAGATTTGCAGTGCTATGTTGTACATTGCTTTTTAGTTGGCATCCTATTTATCTTGTGTTAAATAACTTATTAACCAAGTTTAAGTGCTGTTCACAAAAGCTAGTTACAAGCATTCTGTTCTTAATATCTTCTTGTCCCCTCAAATAGGAAATCAAATTAGATATTTACTAAGGTCTATCCACGCTTTTAAATCCCATGATTCTGTGACCTAGGACTGATATGAGTAAATTTCTAAGTTTTGAAATGAATTAACTCCAAGACTTAAAACCCTTCAGTGTACTCAGAAATTCTTTATAAGATTTCCAAGGAGTTACCATTGTACCTCTAGGTTAGGAACTCACTGACTGAAAATACAAAGACAAAATATAAGGAGGTATGTATATAAAATAAATTCAGATTCTAGCACTTTCCAAACTGAGTGAGTTTATCAGCTGGGCCTGGGCAGCTTTGCTGGTTAGAATATCCGGAGCAGATGGGAGCTTCCGGTGTTGGTGGGACCGTTCTTTGCCTTGGGTTGCCTAAGATGGCAGCTGGCCTTTGCCTTCTATGACATTGAGCACTGGGAACGTGGCCAGTCCAACCACGGACCTGGCTTTTACCTCTTTAGTTTTAATTCATTTTAAGGTTTTAGTATTTACAAGAATCATGGCGACTGAGCTTTTCATCTTAGGAAGGTTAGGAAGGAGCAAGGTTGGGCTTGGCACCCAGGACTGGTTGGGGTCTTCAGAGTTGTTACTGAGAATCATAGCCCAGCCTGTGTTCATCAGATGACAGGACGGCTAGGGAGGAAACTCCTCTGTGTGCAGGACTGGTGTCTACACTCCAGTCAGTCAGCTGTAGGGTGGGTGCAGAATTCCTGTGTCCACACGGAACTGTTAACAAGAAAGCAGGAAGTGATCCAGGCAGCAGTCTTAGGACCTGTCTCCCACATGACTTAAAAGAAATCTCTACCTGCAGGTGCTGATTTTCTAAATTCAAAATACTCCTGTTGGTTAATTTACTTGTGTCCACCTTACCTTTTTATTACCAATACAATAACTACATTTTGTTTTGAGTAAAAGTTTTCTAACTTGGGAGATGAATGTTATATCACATGGAAGGGAATTATTGAACCTGGCAGCTGAAAGTGTCGGTGTGTCATGTTAGCCAGTGCTCTCTTAGGAGCAGAGGACACAGGTTTAGATGTTGTGTTAACGCCAGTCCAGGAGTATTTGCCACATCAGGGACAGATGCCTGCTTTCATGTGAACGTGTGTTCTTGTGTTATTGACTTGCTAAGTGTGAAAATCAATTGTTTGAGAAACCATCCTTTTTAAATTTGGGTCTTTCATAAATATAAATATATGTGTGTGTGTTTATTTAAAATGATCATGCTAAAATTTTGTGAGAAACCTGAGTAGTGTAGATTTTGATGGACTTTTTTTTGTTTGTTTCTATTTTTATTTTTTTAAAGCTTTATGAGCTTCAGTTGGGTATGTGATAGTTAGATCATGTGAACTTCTAAAATAGTCTCTTATTTAGTGTATTTGGACCAAATAACACTTGAGATAGGTAAGTCACAGCCCTCCCCAGAATGAGTAGAAAGGGCAGTTTAAACCTATGGTCAGGAGGGGGGACGCCCTCTGCCGCACTGCTGTGGGGTGGGCAGAGGCCTCTTGCTCCCCGAACCCCGTGGGCTAGGATGGGAGCTTGCTGAAAGGTAAAGCTCGGTCCAGGCATTAATTAAAGGCGGCTTCAAACATTAACAGCGACCCGGTCCCGCTGGGTGTCCCCCGGCTCCCAGAAGGAATCTTGGTCCGGAGCCTCGTGAGGTCTCCAGTCATTTCTCCTGTCCTGACCCCTCACCGCCCTCTGGCTCTCACACAGGGGAGGACCCACTGTTCTTCCTGTCTCTTCCGAACTGGGTGCGGCTTCCCTCAGGTCCCAGGTGCTCCCACCGCAAGCTCCTTCTGTCAGGCTGCATTTGAACGGCTTTGTCGTGGTCCGTCTGTGCACACGCAGAACAGCTGCGAGACACCTTTGCACTGGTCACAGCTGAGAACACTCCATGGACATGTGCCCTTTCCCGGAGAAGATGCTGCAGGAGAGAGAGAGAGCAGCGGGGCATCGGTGGCCTGGCTGTGTGCCCTCCCGTGCAGGCTAGTGTGTGTCCAGTGCACCCTCCCATTTCCTCCCTGGAGCTTGTTATTTGGCACGAATACAGGGACAAAGACCCTCACTAACTAGCAAGCCTGCCTCCATTATGGAAAGGCGAGCATTTCCACTCATTTAGAGAATTCTTTTTCACAATATAGAGGTAAAAATGTGAAAGGAAGGGAAAACTAATCAGTACCCGAACTTGGTCCTGAAGGATAGTGAGGATTGTACCCAGGACCTTTCCCCCTGAGCTATACCTCAGCCTTTTTTATTTTTAATTTTGAGACAGGGTCTTGCTAAATTGCTGAGTTGCACATGCTGGGCTCAATCTTGCAATCCTCCTGCCTCAGCCTCCCTGCGTGCTGGGATGATGGTGCCCCAACAATGCCTCTTCATCACATTCTTATTATTACATTTGATTAAAGACCACTGTGCCACAGCTTTAAGTAGGAATTTCAGGAAGTTGTGGAAAGTCCCTCTCCCTTTTCATTGATAGCTAACTTATTTTCATTAGAAAAGAACTGAAAACAAACCGAATTACCCTGTAACCCACATGTGGCTTTCAGCTGGAGGGAGGGGTGGTATTTCTTCACTAGCCCCCCCTCACCGCTCAAGACCAGGGCACGAAGCCCCATCCTGCATCTTCACTTCCCTCCTCGACGCGTAGTGGAGAACTTGGCAAGGTTTTTGCTGCCTCCGAATGGGAAACCCTACCCGAGCGCACATTCCCGCCCTGCAGACGCTGCGCTGCTCCCCGGAGTGCCCAGCTCATGTCCCCAGCTCCTCAGAGCCGGCCCTCTGCACGGCTTCCCTCCTCCACTTCCAGCCCCATCCGGTAGGTACTGGGCCCTGACGCCCAACTCGGAGTTCTGCCCCACCCCACAGCCTTTCTCTCTGGCCCTTCCTTTTCTCCACTCCTGATCTGCGGTCCTTGTGCCTCTCCTGATACCCACGCCTCCCTCCGCCGCCGCCCACAGCACGCCTGCTCAGCACTGGCCGCCCATTCCCACGGAGCCAACCCCTGACTCCGGCGCTCTGGTCCGCATTCCAACTCCGGCGTCCCCTTGCTCCTCCTGACCAGCAGCCCTGCTCTTCGGGACGATCCTCCAGCCCAGGACCGTGGTGTCTGTGCCCCTTTGGCTGCGGTGTCTTCCCTGGATGCCCCCAGGGCTGTCTCGCCACTCAGCCCACCCGCAAGCTCTTCCTTCTCTGCACCGTGTGTCCGACACATCGTGTGTGTGTCCATGGCCGGCCAGCCTTTCCAAGAGCACGTGCTCCACAGGGTGGTGGCTTTTGTGCACTCTCATGGCTGTGGCCTCTGTTTCACAGCAACGTGTAGTTGCTCCCGAGCATGCATTGGGCCAAGGACTGCATGAATGTGCTTATCGTGAGGTTAGTGCCCTTCACCTCGTTCCAGGAACTGGAACTGGGAAATGTTTTATTCTGCTTCTCCACTGAAGCCTCGCTTTTGAGGGCTGCTTTCTTTGGGAGAAACAGCAGGCTCTAGATGCAAGGGAAATTTCCATTGTGTGCCTTTTCTTTCTGCAGCTGTCTCTGAGCGAGTTGCTCATCCCCACTTCTCCTTGGAACACGTTTCTCCTCCTCTTTTCCAGCTTGGCTTCTGTTCCCAGGCTCAGATCTGCTTCCTGACCTTACAGCATCACCCTTTTTATAGGAAGAAGTGCCTGCTGATGTCACAGGTCAAGCTGGTTTCAATCAGGCTGCTCAGTGGAAGCTGGGAATGACTCGAGCCAGCTCTTGCCTGGCCTGGCACCAGACAGCATGTGGCATGCAGTGCTAACCATTGGAAGTGACGGCCCGCAGGCAGGAAGAAAGTGGTTCCCATTCCTCACTGGTGGAATTGGGGATGAACATGGGCCCAGTATAGTCTGGTGCTGGTGCTGCTAGCGGTGCCCCCGAGGCAGGCAGATCTGCTGTGTTACTTATCCTCCAGCTGCGTGGTGAGCACCAGAAGCTCATTTCCCACCTTGAACCTCTGCCCTGCTCTTATCTCTTTGTTGCTTGGCTCCTGGGTCATGCATGTATATTGTATGTGGGTATGTGTGTATATATGCATGTCAGCCTTACTATCTATACAATAAAATTGTGCTTTTCTTGTGGCTATGCTTTCTTTTTTTACAGATTAAGTTGAATTCAGGTGCTCATTTTTTGCTGTTGATCTTGAATCTCCTACAATTGCTGGTTTGACGTTAGAACATTGAATAGATTTTTGTTATCCAGAAGGTGATTGGCTTGCCATTCTCCTGTAGGAATGTTAGGTTACTAAGTCTGAAGAAAGACTCTTTAATTCCTCCCTTCGGCTTTGAGAAAGAATTCTTGGGAACTGCTCAGTTCTCAGAGCAGACCCTCAAATGCAGTTCCACTTGGGCTATGGTGCGCGTGGAAGGCACGGCTACAGAGTTAGATCCTCACAGTTCTGTGGTTTATGTCACAGCAGGTGTTAAAGGCCTGCCCGGGAGATGGGGAGCAGGATGGGTGCTTCTGTCCAGCGTGACTTTCTAACTTACTGTCTGAACCAGGATGCAGTGAAGATGAAAATATGACAGAAATGGACTGGCCGTGCTGACCCTGCCACGCCCGTCACGGCACCCCAAGGAATTCCAGGGAGGCGCGGGTGGGTTGGGGTCCATGAGTTTCTGTGGATACAGAGAAGCTAGTTTTGTACCTGCTTGGCACCCCAAGTCCAGAGTGGAAGACTCAGGAATCCCAGATGGGAGCCCTGAGTCATCAGGGAGAAGTCTACTTCTGAATCACAGTGGACAGGTGGCTGCAGGGGCCAGGGTGGAGAGAGGTGGAGTTTGGAATTATGAGGTGGGAGCGGGGATCTAACAAAGGCAGGGAGATTATAACCTAAATCGTTTAAAAAGTCTGTTTTCTTTTACAAATTTATGAGGTACCGTGTGGTAATTCAGTACATGTATACAATATGTAATGATCGTGTCAATTACAGAATGGCTCATAGATAAAATACATTTAAAATACGTTGCTTTTATTATAAGCTTAAAAGTTTAAAAATTATATAACATTAAATAAGTGCAATGTTAAATACATTCTA
This sequence comes from Fukomys damarensis, assembly GCF_012274545.1. Classification (NCBI taxonomy): domain Eukaryota; kingdom Metazoa; phylum Chordata; class Mammalia; order Rodentia; family Bathyergidae; genus Fukomys; species Fukomys damarensis. Next base: position 8,232,097 of record NW_022900937.1, read on the forward strand.
AAACATTGAATTTTCAAATCAAAGTTAAGAGAACTTCATCTTAAGCAATGGCTTTTTATCAGTATTCATTTTTTTATTTGCTGCTATAATGAAGAAGTGAGTCTCTCACCATACAAAAAGCAAGAGTTTTATACATTGGCTGGTTTACCATTGTACTTGTGGAAGATACCTGGATTTATGTAGGATTTAAGAAAAATTAAGACGATCCAAGGAAGATCAGGGAAAGGGCTTGCATGCCTAAGGTACAGTGACTGTGTCAGTGTAATGATTAATTGTTTAGGTTTTCATGGAAATCTGTGTTCAAGGAGAACATTGTGAGCTACTGATGCAGACAGGATTCTGAACACTTCTAAATCGCCAGCAAGTCGAGACAAGAGACCCTGCTTGCAGCCAGCTTACTCACCATGCATAGTTGGTACGCTTCTTTCCTTGGCTTGGCCCAGAGGAAGCAAGGGTACTTCACCAATCCATCGAATTTCTGGTGCGCATGTTAGCAAGACTGTGCAGCTCCCCTGCAGAGGTTGTGGCTCGTGCTTGTCTTTTGCTCTAACAAGAATTGCATGTGTGTGTGAACTAGGCACCCGCTACCCCAGATAACGGATGGGCTCCTCAGAAGACACAACCCTTGGAAATGCTTGCATGCCAGGTTATCTAAATGTTGGTAATTAAATGCAAGAGGAAGAGTTTTATCAAATTAGAATATTTTTAACACTGAATTTTTAACAATAAACTGTACTTCTTAATGTTTACCCAAATGAACTGGAAACTTCAATCCACACAAACCCTGCATGTGGATATTTATGGGAGCTTTATTTATAAATGCCCAAGTGTAGAAACAACCGAAGTGTCCTTTGGTAAGTGCCTGGGTGAGCAAACTGGTACATCCGTGTGATGGAGGATCCTCTCGCCACTCTTCAGAGGCAGAAAGCAGGGAGGGGAAGCTTAGGTGCCCATCGCTGGAGAAGAAGCATGTCTGCAGAGCTTACCTGGTGTGTCACATCCAAGAAGGCTTCTGCACAGACGGGTCTCTGGGGCAGGAAGGGTGACTGACAGGGCATGGGGGAGTCTGGGGGCGGGAAGAATGGTTAGGAGGAGAGCGGCAGCTCAGCTCTTCCACACAGTGCTGTGTGCTGTGGTTCTAAGCTGAACGGAAGCTGCAGAGTGTACATCGCAGCTGTAAACTCGGGATTTCAGTTAACAGCGTTGCAGTGTGGCATGCATGTATTTAAAATCTAAGAAGGGCAAATCTTGCTACGATAAACTCATAAATATGGGGAGAAAGTAATACATAAAAATGGAGCATACTGTAATCCTGAAAAAAATCAGTGGAAAGATTTAAAAAGCATAAGGAAAAAAATAGCATAAGAGAAAATTTAAATAAAAGACTGAAGCCTTGTTTTTTTAAAGGTTCATCTCAGAAAAAAAAGATTGGCACCTGAGCTGTAGGTTGTGCAGATTAGCAACGCCTCTGTACTGGTCCTGGGTGTGTGCAGGAGCTTTGGGGCTCACCTGGCCGAGGGCCCTCACCTGGAGGTGCTGTCGCCTTCCTCTTAGGGTGGCCCATTTTTCATAAACTCGAAACCAACTCGCTAAGTTGTGCATGTGACCTTTGTAACACGATTGCAGCGAAGAATGTGGGAAGATGAAATAGATGTGTGGGTTTTCATTTGTGGAATATTTTATAATTTTGAGTTTTTGGTCTAAACTTTTTTGTTCAATTCTGGGTACTTTGGAATGACCTTGGGTTTTTAGTTTTACCTTCTAAAATGCTAAGTGCAGACATGTTGAGGTTGGATTGCTGTTTTTCTCGTTAGTCTTGTGTTTGGAAATAATACAGGATACTGATTTCTAGTGATTTCTGTTGGATAAAACGTGTTTCCCCCAGAGTTGTACCTTCTCTGCGGTGGTCTACAGGGTATGGCGAGCGAAGGTTGTAGCAGGTTGTTCACTGCTGCAGTTTGGGCCCGGGATGTCCCCCGAAATCCGTGTGGTAAAGGCTCTGCCCCCAGAGTGGCACTGTTGGTGGTCCGGTCCCCAGTCCTGAGCTGTGTCTGCAGAGTGCAGAGTGGGCCCGTCCCGCCTTTCTTTGCCTGCCCACGTCCGGTGGGTGGTTCACTTGTACTGCGCCTCTACTGGGAGTGCTGCCTCCACACAGGCCCCAGGCAGCGGGACACCAACACGGACCTTCTCCCGTGTAAGGGGTTTGTCCAGGTGTGGTCCTGGTGCTCGGACCGCCCCCACCTGCTTCTCCAGGATTGGACACAAAGGAGGCGCAGGCGGTCACAGAAGAGAACAGAGTGCTCTTGCAGAAGTTGAGGAAGGCGTCCTGCGAGAAGTGACCAAGCCAAGTTCTGAGGATGGTGGCCGAGGAGGCTCTTGATGGAAGAAGCAGCAGCCTTGGGAAGCGTGGAGCCAGGGTGGCAGAGGGCTGGGGGCCAGAAGGGTGCTCCCATCGCCGCAGCAGCTCCATGCATGCAGCTGGGAGGGGCGGCGGCGGTGAGGAGCAGGTCAGACAGCAGCCTGCAGCCATGGGCAGTTGTTAACCTTTGGAGCCCAGTCCCTGAGCAGGACTGTTGGGTGTGTGAGCTTTTGAATACTTACGATTAAGAACTAAACGAGCTATTGACTGTTGGACACTGAAGGCTTTAAGTGTTACTATTCAAATGCCTCACATAAATCATCCTATTGCTTAAAAATGGCTTGGATTATAATAAAGCACCTGTTACATTTGTAATACTCTTAAGTGAAACTTTGTGTTAGCTTGATTACTGGAATCTTACACCAACTGGGTTTGGGATTGTTTGGGACTGTGATACGGACTGGGTTTGTGGGAAGGACTTACCGAGTAGTTTGTTGGTCGGTTTTCTGTTTTGAGGTGCTGGGCGGAAGCCTGGGGGCCCCTGCACTAGGCTAGTGCCCTCACACTGAGCAGGACTTCCAGTCATGTGGTAAGCAGCTCCCCTCCCCAAGATGGAGAATCCATGGCTTTCACGTCGTAGTATAATGCAGTGAAGAAAAGATTGAAAGAAAGAAGTATGGGCTATTTATATTTGTAAACTTTGCAGTAAGGAGTTGGGAAATCAGAAAATAAAGTTGGCTAGTATTCTTCACAGAGAATATTTTACCCTAGATTGCTAACTAATTCAATAAACATCAGATCGGGTTAGTTGAAGGTTTGTTAGTTTTGGGAATTGTAGCAGAATACTGCCTGTGACAGCCTTTGGTAGTGCTTAGATGGAGACTGCAAAGCGGGTGGAGACCTGCACGCATTTTCCCACCCTCCCACTTCCTCCCTTCTGCACTGTGCAATACAAAGAACTATTCTGCATTCTTTTCCAGGTTTTTCCAGGCATCTAATTTATTTACTTAAAAGCTAGTTTCGATAGCCAGTGCCAGTCAATAGCCAGCCCTGTTGATTCTTGGGCACATTTATTGTTCTCCTTTGTTTTCATTGCAGCCTGGAGTGTTGACCTTCAGGTTACCTCCAGCCACTCTTCTAGAAGAATTCTTCATGCCACTTTATTCCGATCTCAGAGATTTCACAAATACTGAAGCTTAGTTTGAAAAAGGCTAAATAAAACTGCTCACATTGGTATTCAGCATCTTCAGTGTGAGCTGTCTTAATAAAATAACTGATTTTAATTACGTGTCCCTGTTAACAGAGAATCTGAGAGTGAAACCTGTTCTTTCAATCGGGGGTAATAGAAACCTTTATGCAGGTGTTGGGAAGTTACAAAAAGCTTCCTGCTTTAGGAAAAAAATATCATACCAATTAGTGTTTTGAAAGCATCAGTATACACTATGCTTAAATGTATTGAAGATCAATTGGATGATCACAACACCAACTTAGGAGACCCATCTGCTTGGGCCCATCCTGAGGTCTGCGTCCTTCCTGGGATTTGAGTCAGGCGGGAGAACCTGAGGTCTGTAGTGCACTGAGCCGCACCTCCTGCTCAGGGCACACTGCTAATTGCTACTCCTTTCCCTTTCCACTGTCAGCCTTGCCCTGAGGAAATGTTGAAAAGCAGTTGGATTGCAAGGCATGTTTTTCTATAAACGATGTAGATGTGCTATCAGCAGAGTTTGCCGCTTAGCAGGTGTGCTGTGGTCCACACAGGAGGTGGAACATTGTGTGACCAACATTTATCTGCTCCTTAGTCCCGCCAGATTCAAGACTGCACAGACTAATTCAGTGATTTTATGAGGGGTGCCAGGGTGCACATTTTACAAGGGAGAAACTGAGACAGAGAAGCAGCCCAGGGACCTGGGGTCGGAGGCCTGTTTGGAGAACTGTAGTCAGGGGCAGGGGTGGCTCTGTGAGCATACGAGAAGGATCAGTACTAGAGAGATGTGTGCCCGTGCTCAGGAATGGAGACTCTGCTTGGATGAGCTTTCACTGAAGAGATCAGTGAATTTGATGTGGCTGCCTTTTTCTATACTCGATCCTCTACATTGTGTGTGTGTGTGTGTGTGTGTGCACGCGCGTGCGTGTGTGCGCGCACGCGTGTACTTCTGTGGTACCAGGGATTGAACCAAGTGTCTTCACACTGAGCCCCCGCCCACTTTTGTTTTGAGAAGGGGCCATCGCTGTGGTGCCTGTGCGTAGCACATCTGTGTATCACAGGGTGAGGCATTACTTCCTGGAAGTTATCCATGCTTTGGTGTTAACAGGTCTCAGTTTAACCTGTGACTACCATTTAGCTGTCATTTTGATAATGACATAATTCTATGCAATGTCTGTAAGTATAAGGTGGAGCTCAGTACTTTAGTAGATAGGTGTGGGGTTGTGTAACAGCACTTGTAATGGGCCAGGCATGTTGAAGGCGTTCAGTAGTAGGCGGTGCACAGTATTATATACGTGATTAAGTGCCGGGACTGGAAGTCCGATAGTGGAGGAGACGGACCTAAAGCCACTTCCATTGCCCCCCTTTTATCACGTAGGCACAGTGAATGATGGACCCACCCGCAGAACAGCCCAAAGATGTTAACCTCACTGGAGGTGTGTGGCGTGGGGCGTCAGGGAAGCATTTCTAAGCAAATCAGTCCTAATTAATATAAGGAAAAACACATTGTTTTCTGTTATTAAGCCAGTTAGTAATTATCTTATAATTATTAAGAATGACTAAAATAATAGCAATGTATTATAAATTTTGTTTTAAACGGTAAGTTGTGTCAGTGACATTTCTTAGCATTTTCCTTGTTTGTGTGTGTGGGTGCATATGTTTAACTCTTCCCACCATGTCCTGGGCTGTCGTCTTTGACCCTGGTTTCTGGGTTGGCTGCACCTCCCCAGGCCAAGGAAGGAGACTGCTCCTCTTCCTTGGGAGCAGGAAGCTGTCCACTTCCTGTGGTGCTGACTCTGACTCTTGTAGTAACAGGAAAACAAGTAGTTCTTGAAGCTGGAGGCAGGGGTGACAAACCCGACACAGACTCTCAAAGCATTTTCTGTGATGGATACAGAAGCTTGGGTTGGAAGTTTTTGTCCTTACCCCCTGCATTGTGGTTTGCATTCTTGCCCAAGTGGCTTACCCCTGAGAAAGCAAGTCCTGAAGCTTTCACCTTTTATATTTTTGTTTGCTTTCTTTAATTAGAAGAAGAAGAAAAAGCAGAACACCATGTTTACAACACAGAATTAAATTTTATGTTTAATTGATGGTATGCATGTAGAAAATGGATAACAAACACCTACCAATCATGGTTCACATCAATAAATTTGCATTGGTTGAATGAAGATTGTCAAAAGGATTATGCTCCACATAACTTTCTAGCTAAGTGTGTGAGCTGTTACTATTTGTCTTGAGTTTGTTGTTGACTAAGTGTTGATTGATTACTTTTTCATCCCTAAGGTGGTCTAGGAAACCTAAGGTTCCTGTGAAAAGAAATCCAAGTTTGGGAAGATGGTGGGAAAGCTGGTATTAGAGAGTGGGCGGCCTGTGCAGCACAAACGCTCTGTAGGACCTTGATGAGCACGGTCATGGACTGGCAAGTAGCTTTGTCAGTGGCCTGAACTGGCCGCCACTCCTGATTGTGACAGAACCGCCCTTCTGATTGCCTCTCCAGGGAGAGGAAGTGTAAAAGAAGCAAACAGGCCTCCTTGCCAAATGAAGCCGTTTTTTAGGAAGGGAAGTCACAAAGGTTGAGACTGCTGAGGGAGAGTAGAAGCAGGGAAAGACCTTTCTTCTTTCTTAAAGCATGGAGGACAAACATTTTGTAGAGAGAAAGGAACCAGTCTTCAGGAAGAATCTGCACATCTAAGAGAAATGTCATTCGTAATTGATGAGTTAGTGGTCTAGAATGGATGCTGAGGCACTTTGAGAGAGAACAGGCAGAGCGTTTGCCTTGGCAAAGATTGGGACTGCTCTGAACTCAGAGATGTGTGAAGAGAAGGGGGAAGTGAGAAGCAGGGCCAACAGGAGCTGTGGGTTCTGGAGCAGAAGGCTGCCATTTTCTGGGTGAAGCTTTTGAATTCAGTCAGGCACAATGTTGCTAAAAACTAAAACACAAATCGAAAAGAATAAATTGGTACCATGGTAAATGATGTTGGGGGCTTGCAGCCTTCTACAATTTTAAGTTTTCTTCTGGGCTGAACAAATAGTTTATGAATGTCAGGAAGTCTAACTAGGGTTAGTAAGGCACCTGAATCTTCCTCCCATTCTAGGTCCAGGGGTAGATGAGGTTGCACTGTCATAGTCTTCAGTTTACAGGTGGCTAAAAACATCAGTGTTCCCGTGTTTCCTGCCTCACTTGCAGCTACTTGCTGATAAATCTAGGCCCTGGTGGAGCCAAAGATGGCGTTGGGCTTTGAGTGTTTCCCGGCCTGTGGTCCTATTGCCCTGGGGTCAGAGGGAGAACCGAGAAGTCGGAATTCTCCCCAGGTTGCTGAGGGACACCTGACCCCTGGGTGCCACCATCAGTAACTTTTCATTGTGTCCTAAATTAGGATGTCATCACTGAGGTGGGGCGGTTTGCCTTCTGTTCTCAGAGCCCCCTGTTGAGAATCAACTGTGTGTTGGTATTTGTGTAGAGAAGGAATAATGTCTCTTTCCATTTGCTTTAGTTGAGACTAATGAGAATTTTTAGATTTTTAATTTTCTCTGTATTGATTTTAGTTCAGGCAAAAGTATGTCCCGAAAGAGAGCAGATTATTCATTTTAACAAAAAACATTAAAAAATTGAAAATCCTCTTATACAAGTAAACTGTAAAATGCTGTGTATATTAATAGTAGAATAAGTGCCAGTGTATGAACTAAAGTATAAATTCCCATACAATGAAAATCTCATCTTGGATTCAATACATTGAACATTTTAAGTAATTTTATTAGTCTGAAATTCAATTTTGGTAGCATCAAAAATAGATTCCTTTCTTTTGGAGAGCGTATAAATTAATATCAAGGTGTGAGACAAATTAAATAGCTGAAAAAACTAATTGTATTTTTGTATATGTTCAGTTTTCTTTTAGAATCATATACTGACAGATAAATAGTTGTGTTCTGGTAAGTTATTATCACTACTAAGAAACTCCCGAATAATTTTATTAAGTAGTGAAAATTTTTATAAAATGCACTTTAAGCTGAGAGGTTTTTTTTTGTTTGTTTGTTAAATCAGATTTACCTTCTAATTAGCGAAAAACAGTGGAGATTTTTAAATGTGTGTGGAGTAAAACTGTTGCACTTCTCGTGCATGAAGTATGGAATGGCCTGCGCACAGTGCAGTGTCTTTCCCGCTGCTGGTAGAAGTCCTAGCTTCTCCTCGCCTTGGGAAGGCCCAGAAGCATCATGGTGCCTGCCTGGGTAGAGCCCCGCTCTCCTCTGCCCTGCTGGGAACCCGGGCCCTCAGCAGCAGCTGAAAGTCTCTAGTCTGTACATGGGACAACAATTGTATTTTTTGTAAGTTTGCACTGAAGATTAGGTGAGAATTCCTGTAAAGCTAATCATCATGATTGTGGCCAATTTAGGAACTTCTTAATAAATGTCCTCAATTAGAATGGTAATTTTTTTCTGGGGAAGACAATTATTTATGATTTATTTATAAATATGATGTCAGTTAGTGTCAGATATCAGTGTTCTGTGTTCAAGATGACCCTTAAATGTCACTGCTTGGAAACATGTAAACTGGCAGGAACCACCAGGAGCCTGGTTGCTTATGCTGCCCTTGAAAACTCAGTAGGTTAGGATGAGAAGAGGGCTGGTGTCTGGATGTGTTTTCTTCTGTTGTTTTTTGCTCATCGTTGTGTTAGGAAATGTGGTGAATATATCACCCTCCACTTGAGAATCAGAGCACCATTGTCTGTAATCTTCCTCTGCACTGTGTACCTGTCGTGATTTTCTGCTATTCGCTTACAAAAACTCAGATTATAGAATTTTTTTCCTGTAGCAATGTGAATAATTACACCAGACTCACAGCACTTTACTATCCAGATGGGTGGTAATATTAGCTAATACTTGTTGAATGCTTCCTGTGTTTGGTCCCACCCTAAATGCTTTGATCTTTTTTAACCTAATTATGGTACACTAGACTTAGACCTCCTCTTTTTAATATCTACTGGACACTGAGCTAAAAATTGGAAGAAGAAAAAAAATTCAACTCCCACTCTCAAGGGGCTTCCAGTATAGAGGTGGAAGTTGGAAAAGTAAAAAGCAATATAGGGAGTTACTTGTTGTCACCTCTGAAAGAAGGACGTCGGAGCCATACTGCTCTCTGGGCCGGCGTTCTGACTTCAGCCTGACTTTCACCTGCCCCCGCTGGGTTTCCTCGCCCCCTCCTTTCTTTGTCCCCGTGGAACTTGCTGGAGTCGCCCCCTTCCTGTGTCTCTGTGGCCTCCTTTTCCTTCCCAGAGTCCTTAGTGGTTTCAGCCCTGGTGTTGGCTTGGTACTTCAGACACCCTGCTGGTGCCTGCCTCGGTGTCCCCTGCACCTGCGCCCTTGGCCAGCTTTCCCATGCATCTTGTCATCTGCAGTTCCCTCCAGTCTCTGGCTTAGGGCAGTCTACCCCATCCCTCTTGGTCTTGTCCTGTTTTACGAAGCTGGATCCCTGCTGCACTGCAAAGGGGTCTGGGTGTTGCTGTCCCTTCACACACCCTGTGCCCTCCTATGCCCCCGATTTCCTGCTTTCCTGTCCACCGCAGCTCTCAACTTGCTTTTTACAAAACACTTCTACCTTTAGAAAGTATTCTGGGATGAATTAATTAATAAGCGATGAGGCAAATATTTTAAAAGATGAATTGAAACACCATTTTAGATGTTGTATGGTCTCCAATTCTTAGTACAGGCCCCTGGCTGCAGGCCTGTGCCCTGGGCAGGTGGACCCAGCACTGAGACTGACACGTAGGAGGTCAGCGCCAGGAAAAGGGTTTTCTGTGTGCTCCTATGCTGTGCATTTTTCTATACATTCTGTGGTTATTTTGTGCTGGTTTCCAAAAACTGGTTCACAAAGAAAGTTCAAGAGCAAATTGGTCTTCCTTCCTTCAGGAGCCTCAACAGTCATTTCAGTTTTTACATTAAGAGCTCATAAAGACAGCTCCTGTTCAAACGAGAAACTTCACCAACTCAAAAGTGACAGCGAACTACAGTAGATTCTCATTTGCTATCAGGTGCTGGTTCATTGCAAAAAAGAGAGAAATATAAACCAAAACAAACAGTGCCTCCTTTGAGGAACCTCATTGTAGAGCCACCAAGATATGGGAAGCAGTCATGTTTTATTTAATGTATAATGGGAATGAAGTACTTTCTGTGAAGGTGTATTTTTCTGCTTGTGGTATCTGTGTGCAAGTGCACACTACCAGTCAGTTTTTACAGAGAAACAGATTTAATGCCAGATAGATATAGAAGAATTTACAAGATTGGCTTGCAGTGGCTGCCCGCAGAGTCAGACGTGGAACAGTCCAAAAGGTCTGTCTTCGTGCACTGGAGATCCCAAGGGTGAAGTCAGAGGCTTGGAGCCCAGGGTAGCGTCGCATGTGAGTCCGTATCGGGAGGCTGAAGGGTCTGTAATGGAAGAGAGAGGATGTCCAAGGTGTTGGTGAAGACTGGAGCTCCTCCTTCCTTCTTCATTTACCTTTTACCCCATTCAGTCAACAAACCTCCATGGCATGTGTCTTCTGTTTTCAGTAAATCCCCCCAGATACACCCAGAACTATTCTGATACAGTTTAGCTGGGCATTTCTTACTCAGGGTGGCGCAGTTAACTATCAGAGCACAGCTGCTAATTCCTGTGAATACCAGTGGGTTAAGATGGTCTCTGGAAGGACAGCGTTGCGGACGGTTCCCACAGCTGCTGTCTTTCTGCTTAAGAACTTTCATGCCCGCCTGGCTGACCTGACCTTTTAATTTGGTAAAGTGTGAAGAGCAATCAGGAGAAGATAGTGTGCACAGCATCCCCGAAGGCCCTGCCATATTGCCCTCTGTGAAACTATTTGTAACTTCTTGTTGTCAATTGAGATGTAGCCAGTATGTACAGTAACAGGCACAGAATGGCACTGATTCCTGGGCCTCAGTCTTGGAAATTCTAAATTAACTGTCCCGGGATGGGGTCAAGGTGTTGTGTTTAGCATAAGTTCTTTAGACAATTTGAGATTTTCTGATGTGGAAGACAGATCACATATCCCCACATCCTATGCCATAGCTATTGATACCTAATTTTATGTGTTTGCTCCAGGTGTTCTCTTGACAAGAGAGTGAAGAAGATAAAAACATCTCTAAGAATGTAGGATTCAAGCCTACCCCTCCCCCAACACACACATACACACATGCACGCACACACGCACACACACGCACGCACACACGGTTGTGGTACATTGTACACCTTAGTGATTTAACAAGCTATCTACTGTGGATGGGGTGGTGCCTTCTGAGCTCTGTCCCTGTCTCCTCCAGGGGCTAATTTTTCTGCACCCCTCTCCTTTGGGTTCCTCGGAGCCCTACTGCCTTGGGGCTAGGGTCAGCCATGGGCATAGATGTCTCAGTAAAGTAGCTGGTCCACTGACTGTTGGAAAAGGTGGTTGGGTGGAGAATTATTGTGACTAATGTCATCCTGATTTGCATTTTTGTACTTACTCTTAAAAGGCATTGAAACATTGCAGAGCTGCTGTAATCTCAGGAAACAAACTAAAACTGTGAGAATCAGGAGACCTGCATTATATGCTCAGATGTAAGGAGGTTAGCTAACTTTTACCTGCTTTTGCTTTGTTTTCCTTTCTGTAGAATGAGAAACTTGAACTAAGTTTCTTCTAGGCCTGATAATTTGACCTGCTACTTTATTATTAGTTTAAGAAGACATAGCATCTACTTGTTGCTAAATAGTTCCCCAACATAAAAAAGTTCAGCTAAAAGCTGAATAAAAATTAATGATTTCAGCAACTTAGATATTTTCACACATACTTTTAATTTTGCCTTATTTTAATTGGAATGTGTTTGTTATTATGAATTAAGAATCTAGTAGACTAGGGATATTTTTATAACCTTGGGTGACGTTGAGGGCTGTACTCTTACATTGCTCTTATGGAACATAGGTGACACTCCCTTTGATCGCCTGTTTGCTCTGATTATTGTTAAAATGTAGAGGGGATTGGTGCATTTCTTATTAAAGAAAAATAGTAACATGAAAGCCACATTAAAAGTCAGTCTTTGTATTCTAATTTGGTTCCTGATCAATACTTAGAACTTGGGAAGTAATTTTTACTGCTAAGAAAGATTAATAATCTTCCTGGATATTTCATACTTTAATGAGATGGACAGATATAAATATTTAAAATACGTTTTGTTAAACAGGTGTAGGGGGAATAACCAATCATGCATGATTCTTTCTATTGAAAGCTTCTGTAGGGCAGCTAATTATATAATATAGAATATTTGTAATTTAAAAATGAGGTCTTTAGAAGAATATGTGAAAAATGGTATGAGGATTTTCTAATCAATTTGGGAATTTGCAGAGCCAACAGTTAAAGTAGGTATTTCTAAAATAATATGTGATGTAAATGTCTGGCCAGTGCTTTGCAATGGGATCATTGATATTCTTGCAGAAAATAAAATTCTGACTTTTTAAGTGAAAAGAGTTATACCGGATCAGTAACATATAAACTTGTTTTGTTTTCATGCTCATGTACTAAAATCAGTTACTATGTGGTGTTTGCAAGTGTTTTAGAAGAAACACAGTTTTGGGGACATGCTTTTAAAAATCTGCAACAGGTATAAAGAATGTGGACTGATGATGTGTCCCTGGCCAGAGTATCTAGTTACAAAATCAGAGTGTAAATTCTTACTATCCTAAGAGGTGAGCTTTAGTTCTGAAGTGCTTCAGGTTAGATGTGAGTTCCGGCCAGTCATTCTCTACACCGTCCCTTCTTCCTGGCGCAGGAGTGACCCCATCTGGAGGGAGTGGCCCATTCTCCCCGGGGTGCTGCGAGTGTCCCTTGTGTCTGGGTCTGGGTAAAGTGACTTAGGCGGCCAGACCTCAGCTTCCTTAGCTTGGCACATCCCTCATAGAGTTTTGTGGAAATCATTTAAAACAGTGTGTCCGGTGAGTGTTCCTGGAGCCTGCTGTCTAGTAAGCCCTCTGGAAAATCTGTGCTGCCATCTTGCTCGTGTGCTGCGTGTCAGTGTCCCTCGGCCGCTGACTGATGTTGTCTGTGTCCGTGGGAGAGGAGCCTCCTGCAGCTCCTTCCCCTTCAGTGTCTCACGTGTCCTGGACACAGGGCAGGCAGTGAGGTGGCTGACCTCGGAGGGCCCGGCTTCCGGCACGTCCAGAGGGGTCACCAGAAAGTAGGTGGGGATGTTGGTTAGGAAGACAGAGTAGCACCCTTTGTAGGCTCATTTACTGGTTAATTGAGAAGTGATCATAAAATTTTGAAGGCAGTTTTTGGAAGGAGTTCCTTCAGAAGTACGGGGGTTGTTGCTTGGGATAGGAAGTGGCTTGGACTTAGGAGAAGAGAGAGATACAGACGGACAGAGAGACAGAGACAGACAGACAGTGGTCGTGGGGACAGGGGAGGGCCAGAAGCCCACTCAATTGGAGAGCCCGTTGTTTCCCGCAACTTTTTACAGAATCATACAGACTATGGTTTCGCTGTTCTTAAAAACAGTCCCCCAGTGCTTCTGCTGTCGTCTCTGACCCTCTCAGGCTGGAACCTCTAAGCTGATATTTTCATTATCTTCCGAGTTTCCCAGAGTTGGGATCACGTGGCATATGGCCTTTTCACATTGTTTCTTCCTCTTAGCAAAGTATATTAGAGTCCCCCGTTCATTTCATGGCAGGATAGCTGCTTCCTCGTAAGTGTTGCGTGGTATTCTGTTGTTTGGATCTGTGCCTGTGGATCCATTCAGCTGTCGAAGCAGTGCTTCCTTACTTCCAGGAATAAAGCTGCTGTCAACAAAAACACAAACAAAAGAAGTCACAGTGTGCTGCTGGCATCCGTTCTTCAGCTAATGCCACAGTTTTCTTTTTTAGTTGATGATACAGCACCCGGCATGAAGGTGGTGAGGTCTCTGTCATCCTGGAAGATCTTCCATACCCCTCATGGACTAGAACGGTGCTGGGAGAGTAACAGTCCATCCAGAAATCAGATATGCTATTTGAGGAGTAATTTTATCAGAATATTTAAATTTCATTTTACAGTTTTCTTTTTTAGATTAGGAAGCGTTCCATTAGACCAGAAAGGCAGCGAGGATGTGAATTTTAATGATTACATTTCTAAGTGCACAGTATAGTTCCATTGTCAGCTTAGCATTATCTAGGGAAATTTGAATTAGGGACATCACGACACCCGGGATGCCAGATCTTCATTAGACTCGCGGTTGCACCTTTCTTCCTGCTCCCGTTTGCCGTCTTCAGACGTCTGTGCAGCTGGAGATGAGTCATTCAGAACGACTGTCATCTGTGAAGCTGCATTTTACAGTAATGATTTCTAAAGTGGTCAGCCGCTAAAATTGGCCAAGGCCGAAAACAGCCGCTTCTGCCTTGAAAGGAAGGAGTAATTAGTATTAAAATTAGGAGACTTTGCATGCGCCCTGCCTGGCAGCGCTTAGCACATTACTGGTGTGCACTTTTGAAGCAGGCTGAGCAGACTGCATAGACCCTGCTGGGCCTCGGGCTCTCGCATCCTAGGGTGTGCGGAGAATGCACCAGTTTGTCCACCAGCAGGGAGCATGCAGCCGAGGTCTGAACTCTCATTGGAGCTCATGGTTCTGCCGCTCTGATGAAGGCCAGAGTCTGAGGACGCTGCGTTTGTTTTCTACCCAAGGAGTCTAAAACACCTTTTGGAATTCATAGTGTGTTCTCTGCACAGTGACTTCAGTGTAGCACTATGAATAAGTCTGGCACTGACATGATGTGCCTTAGAAAGATTCCCACTTGGTGACTTTTACATCTTGTAGGTTCCACTGTTGCACAGGACACTTGCTGAGCCACACGCAGCTGCCTGGAGTGTGGCACTTGGGAGAGAACATTCTAGCTGGTGCAGCTCAGCAGAGCCCTGGGCTCCAGGGCAGGTCCCCGGTGTGGTAACCAAGGGTATGGTGTGGATTTGGTGACCTCTCAGAGAATCTGCTCAGTACGGCGCCCAGGCCCGTGGTGGGTGCTGGTTGAAGAAGGAAGCTGTAAAACTGAAGAGAAAATTGCCTAGCAGTAAGCTTCCTTCTGATCAGCTGGCTTCATGACCCTGTTTTGATCAGTTTCCAACCTGAAGACACCTGAGTGGAAGGGGTCAGCGGGTGGGGTGGAGAGTGAAAGTGGAAGAGGGACACATACGTAGTGTTTTCCTCCAAAGAGAGCTGAGGAAGTATTGGGAGGAAGTAGAGCATTTAAATACACACTGGAGGAAATGCTGGCTCCCGTTTTGTTAGTGGGGATCCGGAGTACAGGTGAGAGGTGCAGTCTGCTTTCTGGAGGAGACGGCTGAAGACGCAGAAGAGAAGCCAGGCTTCCCGGCTCTGGGCAGTGCTCGGGATCCTTTAGCACTCGGAAGACTTGGGGAAATCCTAATTTGGTGTAAATTCTTGAGGTTCTAGAACTGGCGTATGCTTGTCTGGTTTCTTGTTCAAGCGAATTAAGGTAAGTGAAGGAAGTGGCAGAGGATGTCCTTGCAAAGTGCGGAGTGGAGCCAGGCTGGCAGGCACTCCTTTCTGAACCTTGTCAAAAGAGCATTCACTGTGACACCCCCGGGCGGGAGTGAGGGGTCAGGAAGTGGCCACTCCTGATAGGCAGTAACAAAGATAGCAGGACCCCAACGGAAGCAGAGGTCCCTGGCAGGGGCCGAACTCTGAGCAGCACACCCTTCCCTCCCGGCAGCGCTGACAAATGTTTAGCTGGCTCATCAGGTGACACCTCCTGTTCTGGAAAGTTCAGGTCTGAAGCTGGCGACGCTGGAGAGGACATTTGAGAGCCTTTTCCTCAGGTCCAAGAAGAAGCCCCTGGTGGGACAGTGCAGCAGCCCTCATCGTCACCTCAAACTCTTTTCCTCTTGTGTCTTAGGGGCCACTGGTTCCACAGGTAATTTAGGCATCACCTGGGTGTGTGTAGCACTCCTGCCAGGCGTAGTGAGCTGCTTGGAAAGTTCCTGGCGGCTCCCTGCGTCTACTTGCCCTTTAGAGGTTATTCAGTGGCCCTGTTCTATGGGGATTTTGTTTCCATATATAAACCTCTGAGACTGTTGTATTTATACTCAGATTTTGTGTTCTGATTAAAGTTGGAATATTTTTTATTGTAGCTGGTTTCATGTTGTACTGCAACTGGGATCATGCTCTTTTAAAAAATATATTTGCTCTTTTATGTTTATTTGTTTTTACATCAATTATTTATTGAATGCCTGCTGTAGAAGAGACTCTTTATGCTTTCCTGCCTCTGGACCAGGAGGACAGAATATTAATAAGCTTGTTTTGAACTCCATCTTATTTGTTGACATTATTCTAAGAAGAATTATTTTCAGTCACCTTGTGGAAACTGATACATCATTCTGAATTTTCTAGATAGATGACAGATAATACTTGGGTTTGTTCTAGATATAAATAATGCATCTTCAGAATCTAATGTTCTAAGACAAAAGATAAATAGGATGTTTATGTCAAGCATGGGTTCTTTTACATGACCATTAATATTGTCTGTAACATATTGCAGATAGTCTCATAAATAATTAATATTAATTAATATTATCTGTAGCATATTATGTAGCACTGTCTGTGCTTGGAAGACGTGGAGGTCTGTCATTCATCATAATAAAAATTAATGGCACTTTATTGAGCAGGTTGCCTGCCAGACACTACTGGGTTTTATATATATGAATTTTCTACATCATCAGGACATTCCTGTTGGATGATTACTAATGTATTAGACCAGACTGGTGGTGGCCTGAATGTCACGCCGTCCGGGGATTTGTGCACACTGGACTGTGTCCTCACTCGGTGGTAAGCGCTGAATCCATCTCCTGGGTGCAGACTGATGGACGGAGGCCTCACTGCCGTGGGTGGAGGTGGCTGGCCAGCCCAGTTCTGAGTGCTTTTACCTTTGGAACATTGATACACCTTGTCTGGATTAGGCAATCCCTCACCATGCATTTATAAAAGAATAGGCAAGAAGATAGCAAAACTAAATGAATGGGTAGTGAAATCCACACGGAGATATTGTGAGAGCTCATGGGAAAGTGGGAAAACAGAATCTCAGAAAGATTAAAGGCTCCCTTCCAGGGCAGGCAGCAATGCTGGGGTGGCTGCAGGGCCTGAAGTACTCAGGTTCCAGTCCCACCCTTCCCTTCTTGGGTGACCCTGGCAAAGTTAATCTTCCATACTTCTGTTTCTTCAAGTGTAAGAAACATAGCAGCAATAAAACACTCAATTGCATCAAGGAGAGAACTAAACAAAATAACGTACTTACTTTAAAGTATCTAGTTCAGTGCTTTGTTTCATAGTTGGCATATAATAAATGCAGTTTTTTCTTTGCCCTTGTTGTTTCTCTTGGTCTCCACGACTTCATCTGCCACCTTGGAAAAACATCCCTGTGATTGGGATGCTACTCGTGGGACCGGACAATCCCGCTGGCGAACATTCCCCAAACACACAGCCGCTTCACAACAGGCCTGCTAACCCTTCCATCATTTCGATCGCGCAGTCATCATAGCTCAGTTTAACTGCATCAGACTTCTTGAGAGCCATTTAAGTAGAAATCTGTGCTGCAGATACGATTTACTGGATATCAGTGAGTACTTACTCGAGTGAGCAGGCAGCCTCGCTAGCCAAATATTTATTTGCCTTTGGTGTTGGACAGGAATTCAGGTATCTGATTGCACTTCTCTGAAAGCACATGTACTTAGACACTCACAGGCATGCGTCTGGCATTTCTAGCAGTGTTTGTGCACTACCATACAACTAACAACCTGTTGTGAATAAGTCAAGTGTTGGGGACTCGCCACAGTGAACCGTAGCTGAGACTGTACATTGCTGACTTTAATATTACAACCCAAAAGATAACATCCTTTTTCCTGGATGGTGTGAATCTCTTTCGACATTAGATGATTTCAGAAAAAATTAACTTTATAGGTTTTGACTGTACGGTCATGGTACAGTGATATAGTGTCTGTAGTGTGCTAAATAGCATCGTTGCATTTGGGAGTAAAAGTTTTCCATAAAACATTTGATTTGTAAGATCAGTACTGCATGGAAGGACCAGAGGAAGATAAACTATTAGATACATCGATAATTCTCAATGACGCTAGTCATCCAACGACCAGGGAATAGATAAAAGCGGGAGGAAAATTATTTGAATTACTCATTATACAACTAAAATGGCCATGGGGGAAAAAGGTCAGCTGTTCAGTGGATTTGAGAGTTATTTAGTAATAACTTCCTTAGGAAGGTAAAGTTAACACGATACTAGCAGTGATTATAGAGACAAAACATAAGGGGGAACTAAATGGGCTTGTAATGTTTCAGTGTACTGAGCAAGGTCCTCAGTGGAGCCCTGGATGGAAGTCAGAGATGTAAAAGCAGCATTTCAATTAATCTTTAACTTTTTAGGATTTCACTTTCACCTTCAGAGGACTAACCCTGAAATAATAGACCATTTCTACATTTGCAGAATTCAGTTCTTTGTGGTCGGTAGAGACGTATTAGCATTGCTTTACTGCTAGCTTCAAAGACGTGGTGAACATATCGCTGAGGTGGAGGACTGGAGAGGAGCTTTCTGTCTTTGTTTCCTGCCTCTGTCATTGTCCTACTAGGGCAAGCTTGGTCTCCTGTAAGTGGTAGGAGAACTGTGCATGTAAAACTGAATACTATAATAGCTGGATGAATCTCATTTTTTTCATTTTATTTTATTTATTTTTTGACACCAGGGATCGAACTCGGGACCTTGCGTTCACAGGGCAGGTGGTGGAACCACTGAGCTAAATCCCCAGGCCTCTCTGGATAAATTTTTAAAAATGCAGTTTTTACTTATAAGCAACAAATGTGGCATGAGGCATCTTTTTAATTGTTTTTCTTCTTTAAAAACTAAAATGTAAATGAAGAGCTTCTGCTTTCTGTTGAAATAGGACACAGAACTGGTGAGTTGGGGCGGAGGGAAGCATGGACACAGCATCCCTGAGAAGCTGGAAATGAGATGTCAGCGGGGACTGTGGGTTCTTCCGCCGCGGAGCCAACTGCCCCAGTCCTCGGTCCCGTGCTCCCTGCCCCACCTTCCCTCCCCTCCTCCCTGGTCTTCTCCTTTTCTTTTTTCCCTCCTTCCTTTTCTCCTTTGCAGGGCCGGACATTCTGGCTCAGATATTTATGGGATTTAATAAACATTTAAAGACGCTTGGTGGTTGGTTGTTGGACACCAGGATGTGATGTGAGGCCTCTTGTTTTCCAAGGGCGGCACAGACTGCACGGAGCCGACGTGTTCATCAGAGATGGAGAGGCACAAATGTCGGGCGGGTTTTGAGAGGTTCTAGAGGATGGGCCGCTCATCCAGCTTTGCCCTGGTTAGAAACACAGTTGAGCATTGCTAGGGGAGCTCTTTCAATTTCAGTGATTGCAAATTGTGAAATTCGAAGACTTCTGATTCCTCAAAGAAAAAAGATGAAGGAAACCATTTCCTGTGTCATTTTGCGTCTTGGTCCTGGGCTGGTGCTCGTTATGTTTACAGTGTGTTCACAGCCCTGTGGGACGGCAGCAGAAGAGTCATTCACTCACGTGCTGCTTGTCTCCTTTTCGTTGCATAAGACGCTGTGTTATTTAAAAAGATGAACTAGACTGAAGAGTTTGTGTTCAAGAAATGTTTAGAGAGACAAAGAAGCTAGAGTCATTACGTGGGTTGACTGAAGGAAACAACTGATAGACAAAGTAGCTACAGGAGCAAAAGCTGCAAAGGAAGACTGAATTTAAAATTTAGAGAAACCGAGGAACAGTCAGTTAATACTTAGAGATTTATCTTACTACATTTACTCAGTGGAGTTGGTTTTCAGCATCCATTTGCACAAGGTTCTCTCCTTGATCATTTGTGATGTCAGTGAAAACTGTTGTAATTTTTGAATAATGAAAGCATACATTTCTTCCCAAATTTGAATTATAGTATTTGTGTTTATTCTTAGAGATGTTGCAAAGAATTAGCAACATTACCTGTTTAATCATTAGCATTGTAGAGTAGAAGAAAGTGGTAGAGCTATCACCAAATCAGTGACTCTTGCTTTTTCAAAAAAGTTTAAAATGCAAGACAATTTTGTCAAATGGAAATTTCCCCCAGCTACCGAATGTAGATGGTTTACTTCCTGATCACACGTGTAGACCGCATGTATAAGCTCAAGGGAACTCGTGAGGCATATCTGACAATTCGTATTCAGTAAGTGCTCACTGTGTACATGTGTACAGGGTTCTCTTGCTGAATTATGGTTAGCGGGCCCTGCCCTCGATCTCCCGGTTTCGGCACTGAAGGCAGATGTGTGTGTCAAGCGTCGAGTACCAGCCTGTAAACTGTAGCTGGAAGAGCCGACTCCTGGGAGCTTGTGGAGTGGAGTCAGTCTGAGCCCACCCTGCAGTATGTCTTCAGGGAAGAAATTCACTTTGCTCTTTCCTGGCATGAGTATGATATAGTAGTAGCGGGCCTGGGCAGTATAGAAGTCAACTCCAGCCCTAACAGACTGGAGATGGAAGGGCTGGCGGTGTTTACAGAGACACTTCTGCCTGGTTGTGTAATTTTCTAGGGTGTGTTTCTTGCCCTAACTCCAGGAGGAACCGGAACTGATTTTGGTTTTACTGAGGTGGGCTCTGAGAGAGAGGGGCTACCTTTTCCTCTTCCTTTCATACATGCACACATTCCAGAAATGAGCTCATCCATTGCAAATCCTAGAATATTGTTGGTGTGGGCAGGCGGCAGAACAAGCTCTTATTAATGTATTAGTATAACCTGTTAACGTCATCAAGTAACCTGTAAACATGGAATTCATTGAAGAAACGAGTGAACTGATTGGGACGTTGGAATTCTGTGCCAGTGTAAGTGATGAGAAAATTTAAGAGAAAACTTATTTTGTGGGGTATGATTGTGATATTATGTGTTAGGGATCAGAGGAATTAATAACCCCCAAAAGAAGAAAGATGTATGGAAAAGAGTTGTAAATATTTCAGACAAATATACCTTGGGCCTCAAATATTGACAGTTGTTCTTATTTCTGGAAACCGTAGTGTCATGCTTAGAATGCAGCTGTATGTCTCCGAGACTCAATACTTGATGTACATAAATATGACTTAGGGAATCTGGCCTTTGAGAATGTGTGCATCATCGCATGAGGCCTACAGGTTCCTCTAATGCTTGTTATTTTTCCCTTTTCTGGCCACCTTAAATTAATGTCCGGTAAATGGAAATTAAATTCAGCAAATCGTGAGCTTTCAATGTTGGTGTGTTTTTCACATAGATGAATAAGGTTTAGAATTTTTTTCTGGTATGTTTTATGTGTCTCTAAGAGATAATTTTATATGTGCGTTCTAAATATTGATAGACTATAAACATAAAGAAATGGTAGATAATTAGAAATTACAAATACATTTCCATTTCCTCTTAGTGTAGCATAAAGAATGTAGAGTCTGGTTTTAGGATGGAGTTCAAATGCTGGCTCTGCCACTTTTGAGCCGTTGACTTTGGATGCAGCTGAGCACTTCGTGTAAAATGGGGGCAGTGCGTGCTTGTCTTCTGAGTCAGGTTCATGGGAGACCAGTAAGTGCTCATGGCCTGCTGCTCAAGAGTGCGGCCCTGGCTTGGTGTCTAGCTTGCCCACTGGCTTGACAGGCTCAAGTTAAATTTTGAATCTGCTTTGACATGGTGCAGGCGGTGCCCCAGAGGATTCTGGAGCTGCTTCTCCTGTCCACTCCTCCTTCTGCCTCTGATTGGTGCCTGGGTGCAGGGGCAGATGAGCCAAGTGCCCAGGATAGCAGAGGCCTAACAGCTTGAAGACCTGCCTTCTCCCTGCGTAGATCTTATGACAGGCGGAGAGACATGGAACAGAGATAGGGCTTTTCTCTTGCAAATTTTATAGGAACCTTGGCATTTCATTTTGTACTGGTCTCTGCGAATCACGTAGGCAACCTTGGCTGGCCTGTTTTCATGACTGAAGAGGTAACAGATCTGAAGCAGCTAGACTTGTGCCTAGCATGTGGCAAGCATCATAGAAAGGTTTTTGCTTGGTTAGTGGGTTTGTATATCTCGCCTATTTGATTGAGTCTCAAGTGTCAGTTATTTATAGGATAGTAATGTATATATCCGTGACTTTCTTAAAAAGGGGCAATTTATCAGTGCATCCTCATACTGCTTTCATGAGTGACATTTATTGTGTACATGGATTTTTTAAAAATAAAGGAAAGCTTCCAGTTGGTCGCAGATTCATGTCGTCTGCTGATCATTATGAAATGGTTCCACTTTCGGATTTGCCAATACAGTTTAAAAAAATTATAAACTAAAGGTTCTATGATGGTTCAAATTATAATTCAAGGCCTCCTTTTCGCTGTAACTGAATATGAAACCAGCATGCTATCAATATTTTTTCTTCATTAATATACTTTATACTCTCTAATGCAAATGAAAACAAGCCCTGCAAGAGTGTGTTTCTCATTATGTGTCCTCGTGCAGTAAATACAATTTATTTTTGTCCTTTTTTGGTACCGGGGATTGAACTCAGGTCCTTGAGCTTGCGAGGCAGGTCACCAAACCACTGAGCTAAATCCCCGGCCCATATTTTTGTCCTTTTTTAAAATCATGCATTGTCTTAAGTTATTTTCTTATTTTTCTTGTCCAGAATATGTCCATGGGGTACTATCAAAGTGAATGCTTTTATTTAGGTTGTCACCAATAAAATGAAATCGAAGCAGGCTTGTGGATCATAGATAAGTTGATGATCTTGAAGGTGCTTGGTGTGTTACGAATGTTGAGGGTTGAAGAAAGAGGACTCTTTCCTTGGTTCCAACAGTATCATTGCCTTCCCTTAATCTTTGATGAATGCTCTGAATTTGACAAGCTATACAAGCAGCAGGTGATGGAAGGGTGCCAGGTTGATGTTCACTCCCTGCCCTTCACGTAATAATCAGTGGAAATGTGCCTAAGAGTAATATAGCCGGGATGTTGCAGTTTGTGGTTATAGGTTATGGAAGTTCTGCCATTTGACACAATTATGTTTCAACACTAGTGACTTTGAGATGAAGAGCAGGGCCTGACGGTCCCCAGAGGAGTTGCTTATTTTTTCTTCTCCCGTGGCCTCCCCAGACATCTCACAGCCACTGTGGCTACATTAGGCTCCCGCCTCTGGGAGGACTTGCTTGGGCTGCAGCGAGCTGTGGTTGTTGGTCCATCTCCAGTGGCTCCTCCTTGTCACCCACCACTCAGCAGCTGCCCTCAGATCCATAAGGAGCCCAGCCCTAGGTGTGACTGAACAGAAAGCCAGATGCCTGTAGAGCCCTCACCATCTTTTTCATTTATTTGAGCAACCTCAGCCGGCTTGCTTGTCTGTGCATTCTTGCCCCTTGCCTAACAGCATAAATCCCTGTGAAGCTTATTGTGCATGGCACATCTTTGCCTATCTGTGATTTCTATCTCAAGCAGAGTACACTGAGCTTCAGACTAAGGTGGTAGCACCAAAGCTTGCGAGTGCTGAAAGCGGCCAGTAGCTGGGCTGGTAACCTTGAAGATGCTTGCAGCCGAAGGGCCATGAGAACTGCGGGGAGCTGGTGTCTCCCATGGCCAGGAGAGCTTGCAAGGCCACCAGTAGCTGTTGGCTCCAACTGGTAAGCAGGGCTGCTACCCCAGAGAGCTGCTAGCTGCTGGGTTCACACTAAAAGAGCTGCACTTTGCCTGCTTGTGATTTCACTCTGATATAATCAAGAGAACCCTGGACCAGGTGCCTGCATCTTGGCGTCTTGGTGACTGGAAACATCAGTGTCTTCCCTGTGGAGCCTTGAACTGGTCTGTGTATGATTCCTGTCTTACACAGGCTGCAACCAGCATTATATAAAAATATGCCAAATTGATAAATAAAAATATGCAAAAGCTTTTCTTGAGTAATCTTAGTATATGTTTCTGTTTTGTTTTCTTCTCTGTTATTCACATGTATGCAGTGTTTCTTTTGTTTTTTATTAAAACTTGAGCAATGTCTAGTAATCTTAGGAAAGTATATTGATGGTTAGTTGGATTAGCCAGTGCTTTGGCAGATTAGAAGGTGTCATTGCCCTCAACCGGTGATGAATATGCTTTCCCCAGCTTTAAATTTAAGTGGGATAGAAGGAGAGATCAGCTTTGGTTAAAAACACTGATTGTTACACATCCTGGACAATGGTGCATGAGAGATATAGCATCTCAGAATCAGTCTGTAGTCATCCAAAATCAAAATTAAAAGGCTACCATTCTATTTTAGCACTTAGAAAGGCAGAGAGACAGTAAATTAACTATTTTGTTATGTTACTATTTTGTGTTATGTTCCAAATGCATTAATGAGACCATATTCATAATGTGATATGATAGAAAAACAAACTTATTTTCTTTCATGGTAGTTAAGCTTTGTCCTATTGAAACATGGTATAAATTACAAAACTAAACAGGGAAGACTGAGGACACAATGTGGTCATCCTCTGTCTTACTTAATATTTTCAGAGTCTGTTTGACTGGGTGCAGTGGCACACTGTAATCCCAGCTCCCTGGGAGGCTGAGGCAAGAGGATCGCAAGTTTTAGGCCATCCTCAGAGATTTAGCAACATGCTGTCTCAAAATGAAAACATGAAAAATTCTGAGATTCAGCTCAGAGATAGAGTGCTTGCTTAGCATGTGTAAGACCCTGGGTTTGATCTTCAGTACTGCAAAGAAAAACACAAGGGCTATGTGTGTAAAGCAAAATTTAAAGCTACTGTTGCTCATGTTCTTACAACCCTGTTAGTTCTGATAAGTGAAGTACCTAGATCAAGAAATTAAATGTTGAGATTTTCCCACTCACAATTCACAGCTCTGTGGATTCTGTGCTTTCTCTTTTTCTCTGTTTCACTTTGGTATTCCATGAGGAGCAAATGCACTTAAAAACAAACAGAAAAGAAAAAACAAAGCCAAAGAACTGTCATCCTCCTTACAGTGGATAAAAAATTTTCAGCATTGTATTCTAAGAGAATTTCTTGTACTTCTTAAAGAATGGTTTAATGTAAGGATGAATTACAGCAATAACACGATTTTTAGAAGTATTTTATATAAAATATGAAATAAAAAATAAAACTAAATGTATTTGTTTTGCTAACACCATATTTACATTATTCAACTAGGATATAATATGTACAAATGAGGAAACTGAAATCATCTAACTTTGTAACAGCGCCTACCTTCTTCTAACATATTTAAAAAATCCTAAGACAGTAGTTTAGATTTATTTTTCCGTTAAATGTTGTTTAACACTTAAGGAATCTCTGACGAACATCTACGTGTATCGATTCAGGTTTGACTTACAAAGAGTCACTACTAATGAGGGGCAGACAGAAGAAAATGAATTAAATTCCACTAAATAGAACTCTGAAAATTTTATCTTGTGGAGAGACTGAGCTTCCAGATCTGCATCATTAATGCCCTTGGGGAAAGAGGACAGTTTGATCATTGCAATGCAGAAAGGTAATCCAGCACCTGTGTTTGTTACATAAACAACACTGACAGAGTTGGTCTTGTGTCTACACTAGAGAACAGAATGGTAAGGCTAAAACCCTGTCCCCAGGCAGTTGGAGGGACGGTGTGGAATTTGATGTTTGCTGTTTGGTAAGATGATGACATATATACCTTTAGCATTAGACAGGTGAGAATTGATCTTATGTTTTGGGATGTTGCTGACTTTTTCTGAAGAGAATTGCCATTTATTTTATACCAATTAGGTTGTGCTACCCACGAATGTGTCGTCTTTAATTTTAGCAAGTATAAAGCAAGGAAGGAACTCTAATTCAGAGATGGAGTGCATGCAATTCTCTCTGGATCTAAACTGCAGCTCTCTGTACATCATAATGTTTTCTAAGACTTTCAGGATTATGTAGGGCCATGGGATGCTAGAGGTAGAAGAAGCCTGATTGGTCAGTTCTGACCTCCACAGTGTGCCAAGAGATCCACATGCTTGCGGGTGAGAGTGGTACAGTGGCCTGCTCCAGCTTCTGTCTTTGGGCCCTGAGCCTTGATGGTCCCAAGCTCCCTGCAGCATCCTTCAGGGACATTGTGATAAGCCCTCCTGGTGTCCTGCCCTTCTTGGGGATGTCTCCCTCACTCATCTCACTGTAAGCTTCTTGGAGATAGAGTAGTATTTCTTGTGTGTTTTTGGGCACTGCCCAGTCAAGCAGCACACACGTATGGCAGCTCTCGGTAGCAACTGATAAGATTATTGCTGCTGCTTTGCTTCCATTACTTCCATGGTGCTGTTGGCCCCTTCAGCCCTCTCACAACTGAGACCGGTTCCCTGCAATACCTACTGTGGTTTCTGGTTTTCTGACTGCATTCTAAAAAGCATGAAAGACGAGTCCCAAACTGATTTAATTTGTAGCTGTTTTATACTTGCATGATAAATGGAGGTAATTTTCTTGTTTTTATTAAGTCAGACTAAAACATTTCAACTCTAATCCAAATCAGTTGCAATTTATTACTAATCATGTAGGACTTGATTATCTTCTCTTGCTTCTTCTTTTTGAAACTTCTCCTAGTACGCTTGGCAGATTTCTCATTCTCCCAGGCCCAGTGGCCCACAGCTCTGTCCTCGAGTCACTTTGGGTCACCCCTGTGCTTCACATAACTTTCCTGTGGGTCATCATGACAGGAGCCGCTCGCTGGCCCGTCCCTTCTCAGACTCACGGTGGTGCTGCCCGTGCCAAGCCTTTGATGTCTCTCTGGGGACCCGGGCTCTGTGTCAGGCAGTCCGTGGTGTGAGCGTCACTCGCTGCTTCTGCTGCTGGCAAACTGGTGCGCAGGGGCATTGGCTCCGTCACTGAGCCCGGGCTTTGGGAAGTGTTAGGGGTGAGTGTGACTCAAAGAGACACAGAGTTGAACTGCAGAACAGAGGAGACAGAGGGAAGCCATAGGCGTGTGAGGGGCCGGGCTGGGAATGAGATGAACAGTGATCACAGTAGGTGCAAGCAGTAGGACGTAATCAGGTGGCGACTGTAGGATAAGGGGAGGATGGGGAAATTGAAAACTAGCAAAGCATTCAGAATTGAGCATGATAGTAACATTTTCCAGATTGCTCCTCTGATGCATGTTCTGGGGGAGGAAGGGTCCCTTGTTCAAATAAGTGTAGAATATGCTAGGTTAAAGCAAGACAGATTGCTGCACTCAAGTCCTGGGATTTAATATTCTAATGTTCCTGGTGACATTTCAGGAATGGGCTACAGCAAGCAGCTTTTCTCCAGCCCTGCTGGCCATAGGCGGTTTTTCATTGTTTTGTTTTGTTTGTGGCAGCAAAAAACACTTTAGGAAATACTGTAATAGAAAATTGATGGAATCAGTGTAGGTTTGAGAGGACCGGTTGGCACACTGTGTTGGAAAGACCAGTCTTCTACAGATTAACTGGATTCTGTATGGAAGTAGAGACTAGAAGCTCCAGGGATACTTCAAGCTAGGCTGAAGACAGCTCTGTGTAGGGAGGCAGCGGGGGCATTTTTCTAAACTTTTTTAAAATGTCAATCAAATAAAAACTCCAGGCTGTGTTAGTGTATGGCATTATATCAGCTGATGCTGAAATGTACAGTGGGGAGTGGCAGAGTGGACTTCTTATTTGTACTGGGCAGGGATACAGCAATGAAAAAGCAGCCCTTGGTGCTAGGTGTTTTATTGGAGGGAACTGCACATGCGGCAAATACCCAGGAGCCTGACTGGCGGAGGAGCGGGTGCTCGGCAGGGGATGGGGCTTCAGCCTCCACATCAAGTGCATTGGTCAGCGGAGGGGAGGTGGACAGCTCGGGCTTCATTTTGTGTAATTCAGATTGCTTGTCTTTTTTATCTTTTAAAAGTGTTGATGGGAAGTCATTTTAAAAGTCCATCCAAATGCGTAGGGAGAAACTGTTCTTCGTCTCATTCAATTTCCTTAATTTTTTTCTTTTAATAAATGAAACTGATGTTATGCTAGGTCAGTTTCATAGCAGAATCAAGGTTTCTCTTTGCCAGTGACACATACAAATGCTGGACATGACTTTAAATTTAAACGGTCAGCTCTAACGTGGTTTCTCCAGAGCTGGTACTGGGCGTGTCTAACCCTTTAAAGACAGCTGCTTTGGTTCAGGACGGAATGGAGCTGGGGCTGCACCGTGGGACTTCGGGGAGATTCTGTATTAACTGCGCCACGCTTAGCTGAATCACATGTAGCATGGGGCACAGCTTCAAGGAAAAGCTATTAAGAGCATTGGCATCCCTATATTATAGGAGGTGTGCGTCCCCTGCAGTGACAGGACCTGCTGTGTTCACCCTGGCCTTGTGCAGCCTGGCGATGTGCGCTCCTGCAGCTTCTCTGGTCTGTGTGAGAGCTGCAAAGCCTCATTGTGGTCTTAGCCACTGCTCCTTAGTACGAGAGTGAGGAAGTTACTCCTGTCATCCCATGGACTGGCTTTAAACCAACCTGTGTGTGCGCTGTCAGTGGAAAGCTCCATGTGCTGACTTCTTTGCATATGGTTTTGGGATTGTCCAACTCTCAGAATTAAGAGGTCAATTACATAGCCTCCCCGTCTACTTTTCTAACATTACTGAAATGATTGGGCAACAAACATAGGTCCGTTAGAATTGTGGAGGTTGATTTGCTTCTGTGTGCTAAGGAGTGGACACTGTCTGGCAGGGAATAAAGACATGCATCTTGGTGGAGGTTGGTACTCGTGTGACTTTTCTATGGAAGACCTTTGAGAAACAAAAATATAGAAAGCTTGTTTGAAAAAGACACTTTGGACCCAAAAGAGAACAACAACTGATATATTCCTCTCCTGCTTATAGTATTAGGAAATGGTGTGATCTCACCTTTTGCATAGAGAATCCACTGTACTGCTCAGTAGGCAATATGATCCCAGTCATGCCAAGGTAAAACATATTTGGTCCTATAAAAATACTCAAACTTACATAATTCACAACTATTCTGTCTCTCTTTGGATTGACTTATTTTCTTCCAGAAATTAGTAGTTTGAATTGGAAAGTATATGAGCAACACCGTTGTTCAGGAATTATGGATGCAGAAAATGAGGGGGAGAAACATTTACTGACCTCCCAAGAGCACATAGACAGGCAGGGAAGAGCAGGGATTAGAACTCAGGATGTCTGACGCCTGGCCAGGAGTCTTAACCATGTACTGATTTTCATAGCCCCATGGTGTGCTTACCTACTGTCTCTCAGTCCAGAACTTTGCACATAGTTGGGAGGGGGCAGTGCCTTCTGCATCTTTAGGTGTGTCGATGGAGGGCCTGTGAGGATATGTGTTGAAGTTGTGTATGTGTGTGAGTACATGCATATGTGTCTGCTCTGTATGGTGTGCGCGGAAGTCGGAGCTGCCTGGATCAGCTGGGCTGCAGGAGAGTGCTGAGCTGTGTAGTGGCGGGTTGTGAGGGGTGGGCTACAGGGATTTGGCTCATTTCTAGGCTCTGAAGCATTCTTGGTTTGCAGACCCTGGCATGACATCACTCTGGTGGTGACTTTCACCCAGACCTATTCCTTCCTGGGCACAGCTGCTGCCACCTTGCTGGGGACAAGGACACCTTTTTCATGGGGTGAGAAACAGCTTTCACAGTGTAGCCAGTTACCTTAGGGACTCACAGGGCCTTGTGGAAACCCCGGGATTCTGTGAGGTACCACATGGTTGGAAGGTCCATTTTCACTAGCGTTTACATGACAACAATATTCTCACTGAGCAGCCTGAAGCCCAGGAAATAATTAAACATGACTTCTTTTCTTTACACTTGTCTCCCAGAACTTGACCCTTCCTACTTCTGCTCAGAGCTTGAGTGTTCCACTAAGAGCTTATGAGTTTCCAACTGGAGATCAGTGGATTTTTAAAAAGTTTCCAGGTCATGTCACCTAAGTATGTTTGTGTCTTAATTAGATTTTAAAAATAACATTAAGAAAGTAACTGATTAAGGTCATGTCATTAATTGCTAGTCTATCTCCATTCTGTGCCTGACATAACACTTTCTTGCAGTTGGTAGTGACTCAATCATTTGTGAGCTAGGGACTCTCTTCTAACATTTGTTCAGTCTAGGGGTATTTCCATAATTTGTTAAGAATTTCGATAATAAGCAACCTAACCCGTTTGAGATGCTGTCTTAAAAGTGTGTGTGTGTGTGTGTGTGTGTGTGTGTGTGTGTTTTAGAGACTGAAGTGAGGTTCTCACGTCCCAGACCAGCGCTCTGCTCCCAAACCACAACCACAGCCCCAGGAGTGTATTTGAGGGCCAGAAAAGAGGTATTTTGAAGACAGAGTAGAAAAGTGAGGAGATCATCTGAATTGATACAGTACCGTGCAGTTGCCAGCTGAGAGTTCACACTGCAGTAGGAAAGAGTGATGACTGTGTATTGGGGACCCTTGCAGCATTACTGGAAACCTCTGCAGTAGGCTCTAGTCTCCTGCCCAGTGTATGATGCAGGCCTGAGAAAAAAACTAAAGACAGAACTTAGAAAGTGGTGTGCCAGGATGGCCAATGCCAGTGCAACTGACAAAGGCAGTGGTCAGTCTAAGCCACTGATATTTATTGGTAATCAGTTAGGGTAAAGGCCAGCTATGTGCAAGGGCAGAATTATGTGTGAGGATATGCATTCCTCTGGTTTCTATGGACATTAATATAAACAAGGCAAAAGACAAGACAAAGCATTCTCGAATTAGGAACAGAATAGACAAAATATGTGGTTATAATTAGAACAGTGTCCTTCTGGTCTGAAGGTTTAGTTGTGGGGACGGAGTTTGGGTGTGAGTTATTCTACCTTGGCACACGGGCTTCGGCCAGACTCACTTCTGTGAACCAGCAATTGGGTTAACTTCACAGACTGCTTTGGGCATAATCCATATTGCAGTTTCCTGCAATTGTGAACCCCGTTCATCGCAGTGGAATGTACTCCTGAATTGATGGAGAACACTGCCCTGCGCCTGTTCTGTTGCCTCTGCATGATTCACGCTCCAGTTTGCTGCCGGGCACGTGTGTTGGTGAGTCCCTGTCAGACTGGCAGCCTGGTCCAGGAGCCAGCTCTTTGCGGTTTGAGTTAAACCCTCCATTTCCAGAGTGTGATATTACTGAGCCCTGCATTTAGGGTGAAGCCATTTTCTTCATTTTAAATAAACATTTATAGATGAAGTAGATTCTAACAGTAGATTTTACCTCACTGAGTTGCTTTCAAGTTAATATTTCATTTTTTTAAAACAGGGCCTATTTCTCATTTCTTCTAAGCATATAGTTCCACTTGACTGGGATCCGTCTAAGGTTGGATCACAGTGATTTCATCATTAGGGGATTGCCCTTAAAATATTTAGATGGATTTTTTTTTCCAGCTTTAATTGAGTTTATTGGTAGAAAGGAACTCTTCTCCATTGTTGGTGGGAGCGCAGACTGGTGCAACCACTATGGAAATCAATATGGAGATACCTCAAAGAGCTGGGACTGGAGGTTCCATTTGACCTAGCCATCCCTCTGCTGGGTATCTTTCCAAAAGAACTAAAAGAATCATATCACAGAGAAGTATGCGCACCCATGTTTATAGTGGCACAGTTTGTAATAGCTAAAACTTGGAAACAGCCCATTTGCCCATCAGTTGGAAACTAGATGGATTTTTTTTCAATAGTATCAAATTCTGCATTTTAAAAATCTATAAAGATTTGATCTGTTCACTATTTTAATATTTCTGTTGATTTTTATCCTTCTATGTCTTTGTCTAATCCAAATGCTAGTTCCTCTTTTGCTTTTAAGCCATCTGTGTATCTGACTTCCTAGGATCCCAGATTTTAAACTCAAAGACCAACCTGTTTATTTTTCTCTGAACGCACACAGGAATCTGCTTAAGGAGGGGAAGAATAAAACTGCCCTCCCCTCATGGAATACCGGTGTCCTGGGCCTGACTGAGCTGATTACTCTAGCAGCTCGCTCAGTGGAAATTTGAGGCACTTGTCATTTAGTTATTCATCAGAAAGCACCATGCCCCATTAATTTATGTAATCTGGTAATTCCCAGTTGCTGCTGGAGGAACATATGGCCCCCTGGGTTTCGTGTAGTGTGCCCTGGAGAGAAGGGAACTCTGTGTGTACATGAACTGCTGAGGGCCAAAGGTTTTGAGGGCACTCACAGTCGGAACCATCACATTGATCCTGATGTGTTCTCGCTCATGAACACATGTGGTCTCCTGTGCCCCTGAACAGAAGCACACAGAACTGAGGAGTAAAATGAGGCACACGGGGTGTCCTGTGCTTCAGCAGCCTTCCCCACAGTGGTCACTGTAGCCTCCAGCACCCCAGACCTCCTTAGTCGAACCTGTGGATTATATTTCCCTCCTGCCTTCCTCTTCAGTGGACACCCATGAAATCCTTAGTGTGTCCAAGCTTCTCCTAATAGTGCGGCAGGATGAGAATCAGGGTCACAGAGATGAACCATTACGATGCTGGTCCGCCTTGGCCTTTGACTGTCTGCTTGTGAGTTTGGGTTGACTGTAAGCTTTGGGTTTACCCTCCACTTGCTTTGAGACTTTGATACTAAAATACCGTAGTTCTACCTAGTCCCCTCCTTTCTTCTGGACTTGCTTTATTTTTTTTTTTCTGTTTGCAAAGATGGATTTTTAAATTTTTGTTTGTTTGTTGGAATGGTGATTTTCTTTAAAGTAGCTAGCTTTTGAATTCACTGAGAAAGAAAAGGGTGGATTCAACAGTGCTTTTGGAATGAAATTAAAAAAGTATCCTCCCTTTTTTTAAAAGTGTAATTCAGTGATTTATTTGGTTCTGACTAGTGAGATTTCCAAAGTGCACATCATAAGATGTCGGTAACGACACTCTGAGTTCTATGGGTAGCTTCTTTGCTGTTACCGGCAGAATTAATTTGTGTTTAATGTTCTCCTCACAGGGTTCAGCACCTTCCTGAAATCTGTTTCAGTAAACTTTCTGGGTAGATAATAGTGTTTGTGGCAGGGGAAGTTAATTTAATTATCAGTGGTGGAAGTGTGAATGTTTCAGTTATACTGGGGAGCCCTGGCAGACAGGAAGATGGTTATGGTAGATTTGTGATCCTAAAAATACTTATGAGTCATCAGAGTGCCAGGAAAGGAAAGGCCGTTAAGACATTCCAAGCATCTTAGATGGGGTGGGGGGGTCTGGGCTGAGAAGTCTCCGTGAGGAGAGTAGTTTCTCTTTCTATATCCATTAAACTGGAAGAGCTTCCCACCAGAGCGATTAAGATTCTCCATGTGGAGTGAGATAAAGGTCAGTTTTTGCAGTAGGAAAACTACGATGTTTGAATCCCAGCACTTTAAGCTCTGCTCTTGTAGACTCCCACTGGCTCCAGAGCGGGACTTTATTTGGTTGGCGACAGGTTTGAATGTTTTCCCCTGAATCTCTGCTTTCTTAAAAAAATGTTTGTTCTTCGTGTTTGCATGGGAGCACCTCTCTTTCTGTAGTTTTGATCCTTAAGAAAACTTTTACTCTATATATTTATAGTACACTTTTGTATGATAAATTAACGTTATATTAGAGTTTATAAACTGCTGTTTAAAGTTGACAAATGTATTAACTCATCTTAAACACTTTTCTTCAGTTAAATCACTTAAATAGGTGTTAAGCCCACTCTTAGGGGAAAAGCACTTGAATGTAGAAGTTTAAAAGAAATGGACTAGTTCTGGATATCTGCTTTTACCTTTTAACCATGCATTGTATTTTTCATAACAATAGAAGTAATTTTTTTGGGATTCCTATAGAACTAATGATATCAGCCTATTAACCAGTTTGTGACTCAGGTAAAATTTACTTTGGTTTAATAACATGACATTTTAATAAATATTGTAATAAAACAGTATGTAGTATGCTTGAACTCACTTTTGTGTGTTTCTGTCAGTTTCACTGTTGGCTTCTGTTTTGGAACTTTGTTTTTCTTCCTGAAGGTTCATGTGAATCTCCTGGCCACACCCTCTGTGCTGTGGTCTGTGGGCCTCAGAGTGCCATTTCCTAGGATGCACTGTTACCCGCGGGGTGCAGTGCTCCTGGAAGGCCTGACAGAGAGCTCTGCACACCCCAGCACTGCTGCTAATGCTACCAAGGATCAGACCCCGGTCTAGGGCTGGGTCACCCAGGGGAGCAAAAGCAGGCCCTCACTGCTCCTTCCAAAAGCATAGATCCAATGGGAAGGGACACAGGTAAACAAATCACAGAAAGGAGAGGAGAGGTGTGGTTGCAAAGAAGCAGGCACATGGTGTCATGTAAGCCCCTACAAAGGAGCTGAAGGCGGGTTTCGAAGCTGTAGCACACTGTTGATGGCAAATCGGAGGGGATGCAGCTAATCCCTGTGGAAAGTCACTACTCTGTGGCCGAATTGTGGAAGCCTACTGTGCAGTTCTGCTTTTCATGCTATTTTATTGCACTTAGTGCTAGATCACCCCTATTTGGACGACTCAGCTGGCAAAATGATAATTTTCTATTCCTCTCTCTTGGACAGTGGTAGGGTAGTATGTTCCACCTGATGAATTAGGAAGCCGCAATGGGAGCTGAGAGATTTTTGCTGGACTCCAGGTTCCCAGGAGAAATTGTGTTTCCAAGCAATAGAAAAAGTACAGCTGATAAAAGGAGACTTTTGTGACGAAGTAACTCCTGCTTCTGATTACAAGGACCTAGTTGCGAAGTTAAGTTACTTATGTGGATGGTGTTGGAACCTCTGTTCTGGGAATCATGCACAGATAGAGTAATGTTGTTGAGTCTTTATGTGCCCTCTAAGTCCTATGAATCCTCTAAGTCCACTGCAGAGGTGATGACAGCGAAGCCGGAATCTTCTCAGCCCAGAGTAAAAGCTGGCAGCTGAGTGCAGGCATTTTACCAGAGTCGTATTGATTATGATTGTTGGAAATGATGTGTTGGGTGTGGAAAAGCAGAGATGGCTGAAAGCGTCAGTGTTCAGTTCTTCAGCAGAAAGGAGAGGACTTGGAGACATGCTGTGGGGGCTGAAACGTCACAAGTGCCCAGGCAGGGGTCTGCCATGTTCTCCTGGTGCTCATTCTCCACAGCAGGGAGACGGGGGAGACGGAAGAGGAGCGAAGTATTCAGAGCTTTCCTTCGATCCCATCAGCCCTGCCTCATCCCACTGCCTTGTGATGTCTCTGCCGTCCTTCTGTGCCTACTTCTCGGGTCACAGTTGTGCTCACACCAGCACTTGTAGCTCTCGATGCTCATGCGCGCTCCCTGCCCAGGCCTGTGCCTCCTCTGCTGTCCCTGCCTAGCACGTGCCTAGCACGTCCCCTATTTCCCGTGACAGTGACCGACTGAGCTGCTGTCCTTCAGGCCATGGCTACTCCTCACCTCCTTAGCAGGCCTTGGGGCCAGCTGGGCCTGGGGCTGGTGTCCTCTTCCCCTTCTCTCAAGCCTGACTTGGAGCATGGTGGAGTCAGGGCTCTGCCTTTTCCAAGGAGTCACCAGCTGTGCCAACCTAATGGTTCTTCCAGTCAAGCGAGGGTGAAGTTGACTGCTTTACTTGCTTTTGGGTTTGAGAATATATCTGTAGAACCAAAATTTAAATTCAGAAAAAGACTAAATTTTATTGGAAAGTCATGTGTGCAAAAATACATTACTATTAGAAATTCATGGTCGTTTTACAGATTACAGATTACTTTCTCTAAATTCTGTGAGGAAAACTGAACAGGTGAAAGAAGTTTAGATCAGCTCTCAAGTGATCTTACTGTGACCTTTGGAGTAAATATTAGTTGCATGAGAAAATACTACACCAAAAACATCTGATTTGTTTTCAACTAATTGTTAGAAAAAGTTCTAATGTATTTACCATTAATGCTTATTGCAGAATACAAATGTTGAAGGGATACAAACATGCTTTATTCATTAATCATGTTTACTGAGCATGTACACAAGCATTTTGTGTGGACTCCCAGGATAGAGAAAGAAAGAATTTCTACTCTCCTGCAACTTTGTCATGAGGGAAGGACTTTTAGTCAACAATCATTTTTCGTCGCATGTCATTTTATGCTCATGTCAGTGTCATAATGGATGCAAATACATTATTCATCACTGTGTGTGTGCGCGTGTGTGTATTCTGAGATTTTTATGTGCACATAGCACTGGAAAGCCTTTGCAAAGCTAGAGGTGACCTGCATTGGAGATTGGCAGCAGGGAGAATGGTCCTCCTCAACAGTATTCCTCTGTAGGCTAAGTGAGGTGCCATAAAAGCTGTTTTCATTTAAAATTGCTCCTGAAGAAATTACCCTCACATCCCCGAGGAGTTAGATGCATGAAGCTTGGTGCAAAGTGTGTAGTTCCTTCAGTTACATAAATTATGTATAATTTGGGGATTTTAATTCAAATATGTCTTTTGGAAGATTTTGTTT
Organism: Fukomys damarensis; assembly: GCF_012274545.1. Lineage (NCBI taxonomy): Eukaryota > Metazoa > Chordata > Mammalia > Rodentia > Bathyergidae > Fukomys > Fukomys damarensis. The sequence continues at coordinate 8,268,066 of NW_022900937.1, forward strand.
TGAAGTAATATCTCAAATAGTATATTCCATGAAGTAATAATTTACATCAAAAGTTACTGAAAAATGTACAAAGCCTGTTTGCAGTGTCTACTCATGGAGGCTTTTACTGACGTCTTTTCACTTATTCGAAGTGCAGTACCCTTTTCCTTATGCAGCCCAGTGGAGTCCCCAGGCTCATAGAGAGACAGGAGTGGCCCAATATCCCTGGCTTAGCACTGAGAGTCCAGCTTCCCAGGAAAGTGTCTTCCTCAGTTGCAAGAAACTAAAATCTCACTTCCTTGCTTAGTATTGGGTTTAGATTATTTCATGAATCAGTATCCTAATATGAGGCAATGACAAATTAATTAATTAAAAATAAACAGATTAATAAAAATAACAAACTGAAAGAGAGGATTTTTACCTTGATATCATTTGATGAATGTGCGTTATCAGTCCACACTGGAATCCTTTAAATGAACATGAAGGAAGCATCCTGCTCTTATTTCATCAGGACAGTTAATTTACTCATTAATTTTCATAAATATAGCAAGTGTGTAAGACGTCCTTCATTAATTACTGACAATTTCTTTTTCTGTTTTTGGCATACCAGGATACATACCATTAAAAACGAAGTAACGTCAGTTTTTAAAATCGATGTTTTCCAAATAAAATAAAGTAATAATGGTAATGTTTTTCATTTAATGTCACAAAACTAATTTAGCTGCAGTGTGAGAGAGGCACTTTTCTCTAGCAGTGGCATGTGTGAGGTGTTCTGGCAGGTGTGAGTGTGGTGCAGACAGAAAGCAAGTGAGTGCAGACCCACTTGTGAGAGCTTGATTTCCCTGTGGTCCGTCATGAGAGCCTGAAGCCAGAAACTGACTTGTGTGTGAAGAGTTAGGGTTGGTCACAAGGCTCCAAGTAGAGATCAAGCAGTTATTTCTGTTGCATACACTCTTGCTTGTTTGATTTCTGCTCTTAGTCTTGTCTGTCTGAGTGAAATAGGTACTTTTTTTTTCTCAAGAAAAAAGAATACCATTTTTACTCAGTGCCCATAATTATATCTTAAATCCTGTCAGGCAACATAAAAAAATGCGTACCATTACTCTCTGGAGGAACCAGATGCAGTTCATCATCAGCCCTGGACGCACCCCTCAGCCTGCCAGCCCCGCCTCTGTGTGGTCACATCCAGACCTGGACAGCATGTTTTTCTTTCTAGGAGTCTCTCCCTCTTGATCCAGAGGACCCAGTGCAGCGGTGAGACTAAACTGGGTATCAGTGTTGCAGGGAGCCAAGGCCGCCGGCTTGCTTAGAATTAGGGGTTCATTCAGAAATGTCAGCTTGGGGTTTAGTGTGGGTGCTGAGGGGTTGGGCGAGGCCAAGCTGAAGGGGCCGTGGTCCTGGGGAGCGTTGCTCTCGGGAGAACCTGGGGGCACTGCCGGCGTTTCTCCTGTACTGGTCCACTGGATCACAGAGATCTGCATACTTGTGACTGGGCTGATTCTTCATGCTCTCAAACATTTGATTACTACTGGAAGAGGCTTAATTACAGCTCTGATAGATCCAATAGCCCAATAAAGACTACATGAACATCTAGAACAAATGAGATATTTAAGGGAAGAGATGAGAGGTTTTTATGTAAGTCATGGTCCAGTGCAGGGAGACACACTTAAGTTTTGCAGGAAGCTGTGATAAATGTTCTGATGTAAAGAACGTACTCTTTTTCTTATAATCAGCCTTTAAATCTCTCTCTCTATCTCTCTCTCTCTCTCTCTCTCTCTCTCTCTCTCTCTGGTCAAAGCTGTCAACACTAGATGAAGGTTGAATTGGAAAATGCCCACCCCGTTATTACCCAAGCCATTCTCCATTTGTCAAACCCATAGCCAAATCGGACAACTTTTGGTGAGAAAAAGTATGACTTCATTCCTTCCTTCATACCGTTCCTGTTTTCCACCATCTCATTTCTGGTTCTAAAATGAATGGCCTGATTCCTAAGCTTCTGACTTGCAGATCCAGTGAGGCCCGGACTCTGCTGTCTTCACACTTACTAAGGGTTCTCCCCAGACCAGGGCTGTGATCTCAGCCCAGGTTGCTTGGTGTCTTCGGGGTTTCCCAGCCCAGGTCACAGTGCGTCCTTGTAAGAGTGCGGAGGACATGTGTAAAAGAGAAGAACTTAAGGGCAACAGGAGAAATCTACAAGAGCTAGTGTTCAGAAAGAGAAAATTTTGAAATTGATTTTTATGAAATTATTCACACCTGCATGCACTGGGAATGAGCTGTATTTTGCCAATGCTCAGAAAGTGCAGGTTATGCCGTGTAAGATGTGGCCGGATGTGGAAAGTGGGAAGGGGAGACAGTTCAGAGTCAGCCCTGAGAACACACAGAAACGCTCGAAATGAGCACGGATTGGGGATGCCCTCCTTGTGCCTCCAGGGTAGAGCTGCCCACGTGAGTGGCAGAGGTAGGACTGGTGTGTGGAAGGCGTGGGTACTGTTACCGTCAAGCACAGACCTCACCGTGCAGGCGGGTGGGAGCCGCTGGCCTTGTAGCCGAGTTGCGCTGTAAGCCTGGGTAACATGGGCGGTCGGTCCTGGGGAAGGATGCACGGAGGAGAGGTGGGAGAGGAGACTTCATCCGCTTACAGCGGTGCCTTTTTCTACTTACTCCTGAAATCGAGTCGCGTCTTACAACTGATGAAAACTTATATATTAATCAATAGTGTTTCGTAGAGTTTAAACAAACACTGTATTTTAAGGTAATGGCAAACCGTGACTCAAGGAGAGGTGATACGGGAATTAAAAGTGGACCTGCACATGGGAACAGAAAGAATTTACACACATCGCTAGAGAGGAATTGTGGCTGGAACATTGTGTTTTATCTTGACCGACGATTAATGCTTTATGGAGCTTTTTATAATGAAGGTTTGGGATCAGTCCAGGTACATCCGATTCAGCCACCACGTAGACTTAGAAACCCACACAGCCATCTGGTGTGAACCTGACTGATGGATGGGTGTGGCTCAGCGGGCGGGCAGAGTCTCGCAGCCTCTGCGTCTTGGACCAGCGATGAACAGTTTCCCTCGTATTCTTCCCCTCAGACGCTGTTTCCTCTTCGTCTTCCCTGGGCTTTTCTGCCATCCTCTCTCAATTCCGTTTTCGTCTCCCTTTCCTTTTTGCGCTCTTGGTCCCGAAAGCACTACCAGCCAGAACGCACTCCTCCTTCCCTCTCGCTTCCCTGCCGCCCTCTCTGCCCTGGGCCCCGTGGGCACACTGGGAGCTCCGTGCAGTTCAGAAGGGAGCGGTTACCAGGCACCTGCCAGGGGTGCTGAGGGCGACCCCGGAGCCCCGACCCACTTCCAAGGGCTCAGTTCGTGTGAATGCTGCCCGTAGATTCCTAGTCATTTGCCAACCACTGTGGTTGTTTATGCAAAGAATGAACAGATCAAAATGGGAAACAGTTCTTGAAAAGCCAAGTTAGGGAGAAGAGGTGCCTGCAGATCGGACTTCTTACAGTCTCGCTTCTCTGACGTCCAGCACCGCCTGGTTTCGTCTCCTAGAGGCTCAGCAGCAGCGGATGCTCAGGCTCACTGACCTTTGGGGCTGGCTGTTGTTCTCTTGTGACTATCAGAGTTTGTCCTCATTCATTGTGTGTGTGTGTGTGTGTGTGTGTAACATAAGTAAAAGTTCTTATCTGAAAGCAGTGTTACAATCCTGATGTTTCAGGGTGCTGCTTTTCTTTGGTAATGATTTCTTAGCCTGTACCCAGTCATTTCTTTCTCTCCTAAAAAAGTGCATGTGATTGTGGACGTGTGTTTGAGCAGTTGAAGAAAGATTCACTAGACTCATTGTATCTCCCTGTTTGTTACCATTGCCTTGCAAGCTGCTACATAATCACAGGTGGCCTGGCCTCTCCTTTCTGCTGCTGAGCCTGGTGACAGAAGTTCACACCCTGGAGTTGCAGTGAGAAGTCGAAGCCCCACAGCGCCCCTCACATTTTGTCCATTGGAAAATCAAAACCAGTGTCAGAGGGGACAGCTCCAGCCAGTTTCCCAAGTTATCCTCGCAGAATTCATGTATTCCAGACCTTTTCTAATTAACTGGCTGCTTTTTGCAATAGTTTATCCCTGCCTGTTGGTCCCCTGGCAAACAGTAAAGGGGATAATATTCCCAGGGACAGATTTCTCTTCTACAGCTCCAGAATTTAACCTTTGATAGTTGGCCTTTTCAGTAAGTGCTTCAGTCTCTCCTTTTCTACGGTGGATTTTTTCTTTTAAAGATGTATATGGTGAGATTTTATTTTGACGTGTCATGAACTAAATGAAAGAGTCCCAAATTATGACAACTTGAAAAGGAAAAAATTCATTTTTCTATGTGCCTGAATTGAGGCTTTTAATGTCACTTGTTTGGTTTTTGACTTTTTATATAAAAGATTGAAGTCACATAAATTAAATTTCAGTAACTTTGTGAAATTCCTCTAAATGGTCTGGATGAGTTGTGTTCATTTTTCTGAATTGTGCTGTAACTCTCGTAGGATTTTCCACATACTGCATTTCAACAATTTGCTCTCAGACGTGGAGATTTCGTAGGACTGCAGCTAAGTCTCTAGAGGAAGATGCTAAGAGTCTCATGGTGCTGTCAAAGCCAATTCCTATTTAGATGACTGCGGGGATTCATATCATGAAAAAGAAGGCCTGTGTTTGACTTCTTTGAATACAAGTATTTCAGATACTTTTCTAATTGAAAAAACGAGGTTGCATTTATTTAAAATTAAATTACATATTGCGTTCAATTTTATGTACTCTATAACAATCTGAATTCTTTGAAATCCAATGAGTTTTATATTTCAAAGCCACCAAAGGGATTATTTGTAATCTTGCCACTTTAATTGTAAATTTTAAGTCATCTTTAGGAAACCCAGGATTAGAGAAAGACTATTGGCCCGGGTGTCAGACTGCCAGCCGTTCTGCGCTCAGCTGACTTTTGGGTTCCATTTCTTATATTATTAGTTTATTCAACAAATACTTACTGAGCCCCATTTTTAAGTAGCTCACGTTTTTAGGCACTGATGAAATTTGACGGAAATATCTTTGTCTTCATGAAGCTTGCATTCCAGTGGAAACATAATAGAAAAAATAAGTAAAATAAAGAAAAGATGTATATGGAGAGATTTTGTTTTGACTTGTAATAGTGATTTTTCTGGAGAAATGAGGCTGAAAAGGAAGCAGGAGTTTTGGAGACATTGACTGCACTGCAGGAGGACAGCAAGGTGTGTGGGCGTCCTCTGTGTGAGGTGTCTGGTGGGTGGGGGTTCTGGGGCAGCAGACCCTGACTGGGAAGAGCACTGTTCTGGGAGGACTGTGGCCCATGGGGTGCAAGAATGGGTTGTGGAAGAGAGCACCAGAGTCCTTAGAAACTACCTGTAGTTTGTTCAGTGAAACATGAATTCAAGATGTGTTCCCTAGCTCTTCGCTCCACTGCAAGCTTCTGCACTTATCCAGAATAGTGAACTGCAGAAACTGTGCTGTCCAAGGCTCCCATGAACTACAGATTCCCAAAGCCTAGTTGCAGGTGCCTGCCGCAGAGGGCAGTGTGTTAGTGCAGGCAGAAGCCGGACTGCGCCTTTGTCCTCAGGGCTCTGTGATTCCACTCGGACAGGCAGATGTGGGGGTCAAAAGCTGAGGCCATGGAAGTAATGGCTTGCCAAGGAGATCCTCAGATCCATACATGTTTCTTGTTTCAGGTAACGGATGAGCTGGTGTGCAGAGAAGGAAGAGTTGTGGGACCGACTAATGTTCTCCTAGAATGGGGAAGTGTAATGGGTAGGAGGAAATGACAGGAAAAAAATACAACCTAAAACACCCAGCAAACAAAACACCCAGAAAGACCAAAATCTGAGATGCTGAGGGACTTTGGAAACTTCAGCTGGTTAGGACATAGAATTGGGGCAGTGGCTGTGTGTTCCAAGTCTTAGTCCCCATGTGTTGGCCCCATGTCATCATTCACAGAGCCACCAAGTAAATCTGTGTTCTCCCGAAACACGTGTCTGTGTGCTTCACACCTTTTCTGTTGTCCCGAGTCATTTCAGACTTGGGTCTGATTTAGGGTATTATTAGTGTTAATTGATTCCATATTTTCTGTTCTCCTTAAAATGTCTTTGCCCTGTGGGAATGGTTTTATAGGTTTGTGTTTAAAGAGACTGGAGATTGTCCATTTTCTAGGCGGTTCTTAAGGACATATACTTTTAAAATTTTAGGTGATACGTATTAATTTAATTTTCTGTAACAGTTCTACCTCTTGTATGATGAACTTTTTTAGATTAAAAGTTACTGTTGCCGTCAGTGTGCTACTATATAATTACATGTTACAATTGTGGTGTTATTATTTATGTATTATGTAGAAACATTAGAGTTTGGATATGTGAAGAGATCAGCAGAGAGGAAATTAGTTTCATTTAAGGGAGTTTTCTGGAATGCGTACTTTCCTGCATGACTGGATATGTTTTGCTTACATATGGTCTCAACTAGAAGTATGCTGTAGAGGAATCGTGGAATTGAGGGAAGAGAACCAGCTCGAGAGTCCGGAAACCCAATTCTAGTTTTGTTTCCTCGACAAGGTGGCATTGTGACTATACTGACATCACCGCCTGCTCTGACTTAGGCCTGGACTCACTGGGCTGCGTTGTGGATGGCCAAGGAGCTGTATGTTTGGAAGAAATTCGTAAATTCTAATTTCTACCTACGCCTGAGGTTGCATGCAGTGCGGAGACGAGGAAAACCCTTCAAAGTGAAGCAGGTCCATTTCTGTCCTGAGGAAGTTCTAACCCAGTAAGCTAATTACGGCTTTCTCCTCAGGAGTGAATTGGCTAATTATAAAGAAAAAGCCAAGGTCAAGTGTAAGCCAATCTTCCCATTAGTCTGGGAGACACTTAGTTCATTGCTTGTCCAGGGGATGCAGGAATTAATGTGTCAGTTTGACAGAGATGGGAGCTTGGGGAACAGAACCTAGCAGAGCTCCCCAGGCGACTTTCTTATTTTATGGAGAGTCATGTGCACTGGGACGCTGTCATCTACACCCAGATGTCTGTCTTTCACAGGGAGTTTTGGATTATGTGTGCCAGTGACCTCAGGACTGGTGTGGGTAACAACTTTCACCCTGTCTGGGCAGCTCATCTAGCTTGCTGACCGTGTCCCAGGGAAGGACATAGCTTTCATCAGCGATATTGGAGTCGACAGGATGGTGTTGATCAAGGTTCAAGCATATTCCTTTTTGATGAAAGTTCATTCACATTTCGTTGTTCGATTGAGAGTAGGGCCATACTCAGCCTTGTGCCATTAGCCTGTCTTCACAGCAAGTAATATTTTTCTGAACCACATTTTCTTCAGTGCAACGAATCATCCATTACTGGGTACCTGCCAGTAGATAGTCATGGCCTCAGAATAAAATCACATCGGGAGGAATGATCAGATTCCCATATGTGGTGTTGGCCAGTGTGAAGGATACAAGGTGTGGCTTTCCTCTGTCGCACACTTACTCATACACACAGAAATGAAAGAAAAATTAGGCTAACCTATTGTGTGATATTACTTTTGAGGGCTGAGAAAACAGTGACTACAAAGAGCAATTGTAGTGAGCCATTGTTACTGAATGTATTTTTAATTGGGGCTGGGCTGGCTTTCTGCTTTACCATGGAAACTAATTTTGTGCACCTGTGGTAATGAGGTCACCATATGTATTTGTTGAAAATAGGTGGTCCTTACTCCTAGAAATACTCATTGTATTTTATGAAATTAGATGGTCCTTTAAAAGGGAAGAAAGAAGAAAAGGAGAGAGAGAGAGAGAGAGAGAGGAAGAAAAGGAAGGAAGGAAGGAAAGAAGGAAAGAAAAGAAAGAAGGAGACGAGCTCTTACAGAAGCCTCAGGCTTGGCTCTGGGTGCAGCTTGCTTTGGGTTTGGTTTCCATCACCCCAGGTAGTGCTGAGGGTGGGGGTTTTGGCCGCAGTCTCAATAAGGAATGAGATTACATTTCAAGATGATACGTTAGAATGCTTAACACACTTTAAAAGTGAATACCTAAGTAGGCCAAGATTTTAATATGCTCAACAATTCATCATTAATAGGTATGCCTGAACCAAAGAGCCAGGAAGTCCTATGCTAAATTGCGAACGAGTAGTGTCTGAAAAGTATACTGAATCGAGAGAATTAAAACATACTAAAGCATTAAGCCTTTTTTACATTTTGTTGTGTAGAAATCTGCCTTATAGTATCATTCTCTGAGCTGTTTATTTTCAAATAAGATGATCTAAGGATGCTTTATTTATTTATTTACTGCCCAACATTACCTAGAAAACACTCCTCTAGAACTAGATCGCTGGTATATTGGCATAGGTCTGTGGCACGTGTGCTGCAGCCATCTGTTTATTATCATTAAAAGCTCTTAAAGGTTTGCCATCCCTGGCAAGGTTGAGCGTCCAGGATCTGTGCTTTCCCGTTATTTGGAACATGAGCCTGTCTGCTCTGCTCTTTTATTTCCTGCTTTACTGAATAAGGCTGCCATGATGATCACGCAGTTGTGGGTGGTACTGTGCCTGCCTTGTGATGCCAGGCACTTGGGCCCCTTTCTGGCAGCCCCTCAGAGTGGCTGTGAGCTTGCTGCTGGCCACGACTGGGACCTTCTCCACCTCCTGTGGTGATGCGGGAACAGGCCAGTTCTGTACCAAGCCATCTCAACATCCTTAATAAATAAATGGTCATGATGATGTAAATTATTTTCAGCATTCTTTTGGAATCTAGGCTCCTAAATTTTCATGACTCTCGGTAGGATAAATCTCCAGAGAAAAGAAAACAAACTAAGGTTCAGCTGGCTCCTGTGCTCCTGCTTGTGGGTGTCTCCTGCTTCAGAGTGAGTTGGTAGTACGCGGGCAGTCGAAAAGTGGAGCACATGAACTGTGTGTGTGTGTGTGTGTGTGTGTGTGTGTGTGTGTGTCCCAGGGAAGTGTGTGTTATTCTGCCAAGTGGTGTGTGACAAGTCAAGAGCTGGTGCCGTTCCGTTTTATTTTACAGTATTCATACTGGGCTTGCAAAGGTGCTCATGACCAGGCCATGCCCGTGCCATTGGTACCATCAACCCCAGGAGACTGGCATTTGGGCCCCTGCACAGGCCCTACCTTTATCTGTGGACAAATGCAGGCTTTGCATTTGTTTTTCATACTTTTAAAATAGCTTACATGAAGTAATTTCTTATGCATTGATTGTTTCAGTAAAGTGAACCTAAAAATTATGATTTCAATTCGAAATTAGAGATTATCTTGTGTCTGTGAAGGAAAGTTAGCTAGATTGCCTTGTAATTCTCAAAATACAGCTTTTCTTTGAAACCAAGCCTGTCAGGCAATAGGTCCTAGTATATGTCAGATGTGAAAGAATTAGCACAATTTTAGTATGGATGTAAAATACTCCTTTATCAAGAAAATAAATGCCAGCATTTACTCCATTAAACATCACAGAGAAACAGCTCAGCGTGATGATGCATGCCTGTAATCCCAGTGCTCGGGAGGCCGAGGCAGGAGGATTGCTGTGAGTTCGAGACCAGCCTGGGCTACATAGTGAGTTCCAGGTCAGTCTACTACATAGTGAGACCCTGTCTCAAAAACCCCCCAAAATAAGCAAAAAAACATTACAGAGGCTGTGATATGTTTCATGTATTTCATGTGAGTCTACTGTGAGGTGCTGTATTGACTTCTTTGGGGGACTTTGGATAATCTTTCTAATGCAGCACTTTGCATTTCATAGAATGCGAACTGGAAATGATACTTCCTAACATGTAGTGATTAATGCAAAATGTGTGTTAAACTTTCAATCTCTAAAAACAAGCCATTTCATAGGAATTTGGAAAGAATTCTCTTAGCAAATTGTGATATGAATGAGTTTTGCTAAGAAAATTTGGAATAAAATAGATGGACTTTCTCATGGTTACATTGAAACAAGGCAATATGTTCTTATATTTTTGGAGGAATTTAAGATAAAGGTACTAATTTGGGTTTGGCCAAATTTTTTTGCAGAGTTTAACATAAAACTGCTTTTTTCACATGCATTGGAGAGACAGGCCCACCTGCAGTTATTTCACATGAGTGGTTTTTTGTGGACATGAGTTACTGATAAGAAATGGGTAGGAGGGCATTAAATGACAGACTCAGTCAGCGGAATTGGAAAATTCAGGAGAAAAGCAGCTAAAACATTTCATCCTCATGTAACACATTAAAAAGAGTGATCAAACCGGAAACAAGTTTCTGTAACACCAAATACAACTGGCTATGTTTATTTTTCTTTGAGCAAGTAATTGAATGGAACAAAACACTGGACACCCATAGTATTATTGGAAGGATGTGTTCTTTGAATTTGTCTCAAAAGATTTCAATTGGTAGGAAACATTTGGCTACTAAATAATCTGATTTCCTGTAGATGTAAATATTCATATGTATTTGCAACTTACTCATAATTGGCAGGGAAACATGTTTTCTTCCTAAGTGTGATCATCTGTTTTATACTAATTGAAGGAAATTTCTTCCGTTTTCTGATTATAATGATGGCATGGCATGCAAGAAACCAGAACATGGTAATCCAACCTTGTGATTAAGTATTTAACTCCATGGAAAATGATCGTCTGGGTGTTCAGTCCCATTCATTTGGCTACTTTACATGTCAGCTCCATTTTTAGTGCCATGGAGCCATGCGTTTGTGTGTCTTGTTAATGAGGAAAACTTAGACATCTTTTGATTTTTGAATTTGCTCACTTCACTGTGTAATTTAAACAATGCATTTAGAAAATCAGTCTGCATTGTTACATGGAATACATTATTAACCAGCTTCTTCTTAAGAGGACAAGACCAGAGTCAGGAACATGTATTGAATATTCATTTCATTCTAGATGTTGACTGCTTTTAAGATTGTCTTACTGGAAAGAAAATAGAGCTCCTGGGAATGAAAGGTTTTTTTGTTCATTGTGGATGGTTCAGAATAATGTGATCTGGTTTCCTTTCTGAAATAAGTGAAGTTGACCATTCCTTGTAGGCTGGTTGACTCGGTGGTAGAAGAAATAGAGAATATGGACCTAGCTACTAATTTTACTTCCATATTTGGCATTAACATAGGTATATTTGAAATGACATTTCCTTGTTTTCTTTTATTTCTTGGTTTTTTGAAACAGGGTCTCCACTATGTAGCCCAGGCTGACAACCCTCCTGCCTCAGCCTCCTGAGCACTGGGATTATAGGCATGCTGTGTCATGCTCAGTCGCTGAAATGACGCTTTTTACAGAGGTCATTTTTCTCATGTATCTTTTTTTCTTTCTTCTGCGAACACACCCTGTTAATGGATTTTTAAAATTATTCTTTAAGTATTATTTTCTCTGATGTAGTACTGAAATTTGTAGGAAACTCTGAGTATAAGACAATAAAATTGTGGCACATCAACTTTCACAGTGCCGTTGGGTACCTTAACCACACCTTACAGTAGGAATGTTAATATCTAGCTCAGTGCCCGACGCACGATAGACACTCAGCACAAGCTTTTTAAAGGTTCTTTTTAAAAGTTAGGACGTTTTTGTAGCAGGTGTTGATTATGGCCACCATGGAGAGTTGCTACATGTACGTAACATCGTAATGCTTTTTATTCCCCTTTCCTCTAGTTCATGTACCCTTCCCATTTACCAAAGATCGATCTCTTTGTCCACTCCCCTACTGGTGGACATATAGGCTGCCCCCAAGATTCACGCAAGCTTTTTGAATGAACACACTGAGATCTTCAGTGGCCTTTCTCAGGAGGACCCTGTGTGTACTTGTGCCTGGGAAAGATTGTGACTGTCCAGGAAAAGTTACAAGGGCAGAGAGCAGTGGAGTGCATTCTTCCGTGGGTTGTTGATTGCTTGTGTTTGTGACTTTTTAAAAAGTGTATTTCTGTTCATTTCAGTCTTCCAAGTTTGTTGCTGTTCCCTTCATACCCACAGATCTCATTATGCCTCTGTTCCTTTGTCCTGGAAGAGTTTGTTTGGGGTTTATCTTGATCACTGAAATAGTCTGTTACTTGTGTTCCTGTCTTATGGGAATGTTGGATGAACTGTACTTTCCATTATTGCATGGGAGTTTTTCCTTTGCTTCTTCTAAATGAATTGTTTCCTAGAAAAGCATTTAATATTTATTACTTATTCAATCTTCCTAGTGTCTGTGCAAACAGAAGTTGACCTTACACAGTCAAGTGTGATGGGAAAACTTGGGTGTAACAAAAAAATTGAATGAAAGGGAAAAAATTGGAACAATGAGAGTGCAGAGTGTGCTTCAGTTTTTCCAAATTTCAACTCCAAAGGGAAAAAAAAGCTCCCCCAATAATATAATGTTTTTAATGCCAGGTAGATAACATTTGATAGTAAAGACCAATTAATTACTTGTTGGTTTGGTTTAACTCAGATTTTTAGAGGGTGAAATCTCTTGTGAGGAAAGGGGTTGGCCTGCACCCCCTTCCTACAGAGGAGGAAACGTGAATGTGTTCCCCTAGCTCCACGTGGGGACACTTTCTCCTCCTCTCTGTCCCCCTTCTCCTTGTGTCTGAAGAGGATTCATGGGTTGTGGCTCTTTGTCCCCAGTTAACAGGCGATCTTTCCTCTGGATGAGGACCCCGATGGCTGCGTGCAGGCCCTGGCCACTGTGGATCACACCCAGGGTGTGTCTGTCCCTTGCTTTCTGCCTCCCGTGATCGCTGCTTTACAGAACACTTTTATGGGAATGGGTCACTTGTGGAAAGTACTGTTAAAGGGCTCCTGTGGTTTTGGAGCATGAACCGTCTGATTGTGGGTTGAGTGAGACAGACTGGCACTGTGACTGCAAACACAGAAGAAATGCAGGAATCAGAAAGCAGAATTGTGCTCCCTTGTTACCATCACTAGTTCCTTGATTAGGACCATGCCATTGACCACTAAAACACGAAGGAAATATTGTGTAACTGAGGTTTACTTGGAAAGCACGGTACCATTTTCCCTCACCTGATACAGTGACTAAAACATGTTTCTGAGTCACAGAGTCCAGTGCAGTTTGGTGAGAATGAATTGTTTACTTGGCTTTTGTGTGTAGTCAGTCAAAAACTTCACCTTGAAATAACCATCATACTTTGATACTTGTTAGATAGTCATTCTCAGCACAAAAGTTCAAGATTGAGGCATTTCTTTCTGCAGCTCAGCCAGTGGTCCCCCACTTGGCCACGATGCAGGCTGTGGTCCACTAGGTGCATTTCTGGCTGGTCCAGTGCCTTGCGCTGCATCTGTTGACCTTCAGTGATGCTTTCAGAGTTACTCCCTAAGTGGCCATAGTGTGCTTTCAGTCTGTGCTAGATGGCATTTAATTTACACTGTGTAGTCAAGGACATCGTACTTGAAAATGGATGAGTGGTGTAAAGTCAGTCATATATCAGCAATGCAAGGTTTTTTCTGGAGCACATTAGCTCTATAGAATTAGGACTTTTAAAAGATTTACAAGAAAACAACTGAAGTTTATTTTATTCAGTTAGGAGGGGCCTAGGATTAGAACGGGGGCCAAGCTCTGACTCTGGCATGCCTAACCGAATTCCTTCCCCTTCCTGTAGTTTATTTTTCTTAACTGAGGAGAAGAAAATCTTAACACTGTGGTAGATTTAAAAAAATATTATATTTTGCTTAATAGGTCACTAGATGGTTAACAGGCAGGGAGAAGAGAAAATAGAGAAAACTTCACTAATTTCTTTTCTAATACTAGAAGTAGGAATTTGGAAGACATCAATATAATGCTTGTTAACTGAAGCATTTTATGTTTGGTAAATAACACTGTTTAGTTACATGTAGTATTCCTTGAAGAAATTAATGTATATTCTTTTGTGTTTTTAAATTTTGTGGTGATTTGTAGTCATGCTTTAACTTGCCAAGCTAGATTTCCATTTCTTGCTTGAAAGCACATACTACATTTGATAACGTAATAATTCCATTGTTTATTATTAAATTACATTATTAATTGAAAATATTATTATAAATATTACATAGAAAAATGAATTTCCCTCAGTGTACACTCAACGCAGTACATAAATCCAACACAAACTCTAAATAAAGCCAGGTGTTTCCTTCGCACAGAGGCCCGGATACTGTTGCTCACTAAGAATGGAGACACTTGGTTACTGTTGAGAGTGTGAAGAGTTGTGCTTTTCCCGCAGTTCACTCTTGCACTTTACTCTTGCATTTTGGCTAAGGGATTCTGTGAACATCAGTGCAAACGAGGGGACAGTCAGGAACCCCTGCCTGGGTCCAGTGGAGAGTCCGTGCGCTGGCTCTCAGTGTGGTCCGAGTGTCTCAGGGTGGACTCTTGACTGAAGGTGGCCCTGGTGGCCTTTGCTTTGACCAATGGTGTTTTCGAGGCCCCGGGGGTCTGGTCGCAGTCACCCATGTGCCTCACTGCCAGCATGCGTCAGCCCTGGAGAGGGACTGCTCTGGTGCTGCTGTGGGCCACCTGTGCCTCTGACAGGAGGGAGCGGCTCTTGCTTTTCCCTGGCACTGCCCTCAGTATCGGTGTCAGCATGTCCTGTGTATTCAGACTTCTCTCAGTGAGGGCTGCAGTGACTCTGGATCTTGTTTCTCCAGTGGAGACTAACACAGGCAGTGTTTTTTGCTTCTGCTCTCATTTTTCCAGGCTTCCTAAGAATACTGGTGAGTTTGTGCACATGGCAGGCGTCGTGCTGGGTTTCCTAGATCGTGCCATTCTCACCTGGGCCTGTGAGGGTGCTACCTCCAGGCACCAAGAGACAAATACCTCTCTGTCAGACCCGGACCTGTTAGCCAGCAGCCTATAGAGGATCTGAACCCGCATATTGGGGGCCTTAGAGCCTCTGATAAGCACAGCTGCAGGGCCAGACTTCTTTAATTCCAGGCTGGAAACAGGAAGCAACAAGTGGATTTGGGAGCACATACTCGAGCTGACGTGAGCTGTCTTCCTGCCTTCTGACCTCACTGCACCAGAGTACAGATGGAGGGCACCCAATGGGCTGCAAGTAGACAGAGGGTCTGGGGCGCCCGTGTCTGTGCAGCCTCCTCAGTGTCAGAGATGTGGTCCTTCCTCCCTTTGGTTGGATTCTCTGGGATTTTTCCTGAATTAGCTTTGAAAAGAGGAATAGCGACTGCCTTTGGCAGCCTGCAGTTCGCAGATGTTTTGGGGTAGGGCAGCAGCTTTAGCAAAGAGTGTGTGGGCTTCAGAAGGGCTCAGGTTGGATCTCAGTTCTGGTCCACACTGGGTGTGTTAGTTCCATTCACCTGCTGCGGTGAACTCGTGTGTCTCACCCTCTCTACTGCCACAACCAGGACTGTTGTGATAGCCTTCACAGAGGGTCATTCAGAAGATGGAATCAGGCACACTGCAGAAACGCACAGTGTGTGTGTGTGTATTTTCTTAATGGTTAGTGCTTTTTAAAGTTTAAAGTCTTATACCCATAAAGTGGTTCTTTGTTTCAAATGATGACATTTTCCCCTGCCCAGTGGTAGAATAGTTAAATTAAGATAGCTAGAATAGTTTTGAACTGAAATTAAATATTAGGGACTTATCAATCCATTATTGACACATAGTACCATTTAATCTCTTCAAATTATATATGACTTTAACTAGTATTATATGGTGTAATCATATACTATTAAGTAAGCACTATATGCATTGTACACGAAAAGATGATTTTTTGGACAGTGTTAGGACTGCAACCCAGGACCTCATGCATACTAGACAAGCTGTCTACTACTGAGCCATGTTAATGTGTATTGCATGGTACTGCACCACTTAGTACAGTGCGTATAAAGTAAGTAAAAATCATAAGCAGGCTTTTCACTAATGTTTAAGTTAATAAAAAATGTAATTATCTTCAGCTAATGCAAAGTACTGTTTATGACTTCAATTAGAATTCCTGGCCAGTTTTACCAGTCGTCCATTGTTGAATGCTCAGTTTGTAGAGACTGACTGCCATGGTGAGAGGTTATTCGTGCATGACAGACTTTTCGAGAACACGCTGCAAAGATGTGTCAGTAAGCTATATTGTATGGAATAAAGCTGGGAGAGGGGTTGGGTTGATCATTCACGTAGATAATATAGTCTCAAGGGACATAGTCTGTTCAAAGCCCTAAGAAAACTTGCTGTAAAGAAACCCGTTTAACCCTGATTCACAGAGAGGTTCTGGAGCTTTTCTCCCCCATCTAAGTATTTTTCTGTGAAGCATCTTTTGGGCCAAATCTGTGGTTGGAAATGCTTCTGTATGTGTGAGATCTGGTGTTCTTGGAAGGACCTCCATTCTCCTTTGAGCTTTCCCCTAAGGCCGTGTTCTCCTCATAGTCAGGGTTTCTATGTGTGCCAGTGAGCTGAATAAAATAGTCAGTTGGGCAACTATCCTGGGCCATCTTTAATGCTGATTGGCAAGACAAGTCCTTTCCTGTTAAGCTAGATGCATAGTAGAAGCATTTACGTTATACTTAGCTTTTCTGAGACATAAATATACTCAGTGTAATGAAGAAGTTCAAGTGTGCAACAAAATGTTGGCATTCAGAACAAAAGAAGTCCTGTGGGAATTCACTGAAGGACAGTAAAAGCAAAAGATAAAAATGTATCTTCTAAACAAATGAACTCATCCTTCATGCATCAAACCTGGGCAGGTGTGGTCTTCGGTAATCTTTTCAGCATTTTTTGAGGCAAATATTATCGTCTCCACTTTGTAGGTGAAGAAACTAGCTTCACAGAATTTTTCTCGAGAACACAGAACTGTTAGTGCTCGAATGGGAAGACAGGCAATTAGGAGGCTCAGAGCTAATGACTGCTATGCTCCACTGCATGTAGAGCTCAGATTGTGCTTGGCATTGCTGGAAATTGTCAGTAGCAGGCTGGCTTAAAAGCATTTTAAGGAAAAAAGGCAAACTAAATAGAATTACAGATGGTAGCTGGCACTGATGGAAATTCTTTTTTTGAAATTGGGGTAAAACCCCAACTCAATGGAAATACCTTGTAGGATTCATTTACCTCTGGATCAACCCATCAGAAACCAAACTAAAACCGAGTGTTTTGGCCATTTTTAAGCTTAGTGCTGAACCAATTGTTCTTGTGACTGTTTGGTCTCTCTCAAGACTGGGATTGATGAACCAGGAAAACAGAAGCCACATGAGATGGTCAGAGAGAAGCCGAGCATTCAGGATACACAGGGCAGAGTTTGGAGATGCAGTAGCCAGATGTGGATCTTACTTCCCCCTAGGAAGTCATCAGCCAGGCTCTCTGAAGGCTGCTGTGTCTGTTGCATGGGAAAGATGGGTGAAGGGAGAAGGAAAGCAGCCCCTACTTGTCTTGGGGTTTCCCACATGGCCACTCTTCTCCCTAGCAGTGGAGCTACAAGGAGGGCTGCTGCTGTGGGCCCGGCTTACTTCTCTCCTTTTCTCATGGACTTGGGAAGGTCACTTCCTTTCTACCTGACTTCTTGCACTGGAGGAGAGAATAGTGCCCACATCCCAGCATTGCAACTCTTCAATGAATTAGTGCACAGGAAGTGTTCTTCATACTATCCAAGATGCAGGCAGCTGTGTTGAAAATGTCCAGTGACAGAAATTGCTGTCATTGCTACTGCTCTCTCTCTCTCTGAGCCTTAGTTTCTTCAACATGAAGAGTAGGGGATGGACTTGAATATTTAAGGATGTCAGATCTGTGTACATTTTTGGCTCATCTAATGGCTATGGCATATCTTGTATGAGAATGTGTAAATTACCACAGGCAGCAATTGCTTTGCCCTTTGAAGGCAAAGAGAAAAATAGAAAAGAAAATAGAAAAATAGAAAAGAAACATGAAGACAACTCTGTTTGGGTGACCAAGGTGTACTTTGTGAAGCATTTGGTTTTCAGGTATGTGGAGATGGGAGACAGGCTTTGATTGTTTTCAGAAGCTGTAATGTTTGAATGGGTAGGGTTAGGAAGTGACAGGATCAGGAGGTAGGAAAGGCATTTGGTTGCCGTGGAGAAGTCATGGGAAGTGTTTACTATGGTAATGATATCACAGGCACTTTATGTGTTAGTCTACTTAATATTTCATTTATAAACAGAAAGCTAGCATAGCATCATGAAGTAAATAATTTGCTTCAGATGATACAGTTTACCTAAGCAGCTGGCCTTTGGAATTTGTGCTTTTTACCTCTTCCTCTTAGCATCTGAAAACTTGAAGATTGTATGGAATCATATGGAGTAATGGGGACACTGAACAACTGCGTGTCGCCAGACAAAAGGGTAGGAGGGCGTGCGTGGTGTGTTCGGAGTAGGTGCCTGGGGTGTAGAGGCTTTTCCTGCCCATTGTGGCCACCATTGGAATAATCCAGACAAGTGTGCAGCTGAGAAGCTAGGTGGCAGTTAGCATGGTAACATCAAACAGAAAGGTCACCTGATGAGGCCTAATCCTCTTCTGGTCAGGGAATCTGATAAAGTGTGGTCTTTCTCCCCGGAAATGTGTTCAGCACCAGAATCACAATGAAATACCAGCGGTGTCACAAGCCTACATGCTTAACTCACCTTGCTCTTCGTTTCTCTTTTGTAGCAATTGTGTGTTTTTAGGAAAGCCTGCCGTTTCTCCTTACTTTGTTTTGCCTTTTGTAGAGACCTGCTTTAACCTATTTCACTGTGTTTAGACACCCTCCTTTGTAACCTTCACCTTGGCAGATTCTTGATAACTTACTCAAATTTGTATCCTGGTTTATGAAGGCACATAAACTACTGATTGCACTGGGTTTTCTGTATTTCTCTTTTTCTCTGTTGCTCGAGTACAAAAGCAGCAGTGTGCCTCTTGGTATATAGGCGTTCTCTACACCGGGCCGCATTGTCCCGTGCTCATTCTTAGTCATCATCATTGGAACAGCTACATTTGGGATAGGAAAATCGTTTGAAGTTTATAAAAAGACATCAGTCCTATTTCCAAAATGCACTTGAAAAGGTTTTGAGTAAAGAATCAGACCCAGGATCTTGTCTGATTCTGAGGCACACTTTTCTGTGTCTGGAGGGTGGAAACCCCAGGGTAATTAAAATTCTATACTGTGGGAGTTCAGAAGAGATCGGGAGACCAATTCTTGTTTGTTTTGCTCATCATCTGTTGTGAGAGCACTAATTGGGGCCCCCTGGGTATGTGGGGAGTCAGCATGCCAGTGCCCATGAGAGATGACTCCACCAAACCGCACATGCTGTTTAGGATTTGGTAAATATAATACAACTTGGTGATTTAGTAAGCCAAACTCATATAAAATCAATTTTTCTTTGTCTTTTTTTGGTATTGGTGATCAAACTCTGGACCTTGCGCTTGTGATGCAGGCAGTGAAACCACTTTTTCTTTCTTCTTATTTATTCAGTTCTTCCTGAATATGCACTGCTCTGAGGACTGGTAGTGTGTCCATTATGGACGTATAAACTATTTCTTTGTAGGTTAAATGTTCTCAAAACCAACATGACAGTTGGTTTGGAAGAACTGTATCAGAAAATCAATTTCAGAGGTCTCTATATTTTCTCAGATTATGGGCACATGAAAGAAACTTACTTTAAGTTACTTTGTTTCCATTTATGCAATGGTACAATATGAGATTTTTCTTCTTCCAGTGTTAATGAATAAGTGTATCCCATATAACTTTTTAAAAAGACCTGTTATACGTAGTGTATCAGCAAACTGAAGAATACTTTAAGTTTCATTGTCAATGGCTCACCTCACACTCGGGCATGAGGAACTCATCCTGATTTTAATTATCATCTGAAAAGATTTGACAGTGTGTGCAGACCTTCACATATGTGCCCTGACTGGGGTAGGTGATGAGTTTGTTGCTACAGGTGAAATGATCACATAGCTAGGGTTCTCTCTTGTAAGCAGTGCGGCCTTTGAGTGCTCTCTCTCAGTGGCGGCGTATTCAGGGAGCACCCTGCCCTTCCCTCTCTTCAGACCCAGTGCTGGTCTGGTGGGGAGTGTCTCATCACAGCACAGGGATCGGCCTCCCTGTCCCTCAGGGCTGTTGTGGCATTTGGAGCTGCAGGGCTGTGTCCTCCTCCATGCCAGGCCACCATTGCCTGATTCCAAGGTGCTGAGAGTGGCCGATTCCCCTCTTCTGTGCACTCAGGGTGTGGGTGCTGTGCTGGGGTTCTTCCCCTGCTCTGAGTGTGGATTGCACTGTGACAACGGGCATGAGGGACAAAGAGCATTGAGGCAGGAGAACATCACTGTGCATCTGGGGACCAAAGAGTAAAATGCACCCCATCATCAGGGTAGCATGTGGCACTCCCCAGCTGATTGTGTGCGTGCGTGCGTTCATGTGTCTGTGTGTATGTGTGTGTGTGTGTGTGTGTGTGTGTGTGTGTGTGTGTGCAGCTGCCTTTCCCTGAACACACTTTTTTCCATAACCTGTCAGCATTTCTGCTCTAATCACTGTGATTTCTTGAGTGAGAATTTTAAGCCAATGAATAATTTTAAATAATATGTTTTTTCAAAGCCACTGCATTTCTCAGTGATTTGTTAAAATAAGTAAATTTTTATTTGTATTACATGTGCAGAATTCACAACCAGTAGAGTAGAGATGTAGTGGTTTTGAAAAACCATGTCATTTAAAATTTCCAATCAAATAGTTCAGTTCCAATATAGGTAAAGTCTTCGACTGTATTTTCATGTCTTAAATGGTTGAGTTTAAAGATTTCTGAAAAGCAAAATGTGCCTAGGGTAAAATGAAGTATTAAAATCCCTGGGTAGTTTTAATCTCTAAGGGATAATTACCATGGATTTGCTCACTTGGGGAATGAATTCAGCTAGTCTTAAAGTACCTGTCCTTGTTTGTTTCTTGGTTTTACCCTCTTCCTAGTATGTATTTCCCCAGGGAAAAAGAGAGAGAGAGAGAGAGAGAGAGAGAGAGAGAGAGAGAGAGAGAGAGAGAGAGAGAGAGAGA
>NW_022900937.1:8289379-8346506 GCF_012274545.1 Fukomys damarensis
AGAGAGAGAGAGAGAGAGAGAGAGAGACTGTCCAAGGCAAATAAATAGATAAAATATGAATATAAATAAAATGCCCATCTGCTTAATTCATCCCAGTAAGAAGGATGTAAGTTTGCTGTTCTGGAGATTACTATAAATACCACTTGTTGAAAATATTACTATAATCATTTCATTTATGACTAAGATCCAGTATACTGGATACTTCGGGATACTACCTGATGTAACTGAGTATATAGTTTTAAAATTAAAATGGTTGGGCCAGGGATTAGGCTCAGCGGTTCGGTGGCCTGCCTTGCAAGCACAAGGACCCGAGTTCAATCCCCGGCACCAAAAATAAATAAATATATAAATAAAATTAAAATGGTAACAGCCTACTGCCAAGTAAAACAGCAGTTGCTCAATTATATATTTTAAAATATTTAAGTGTTTAATTTGACTTCAGTATATGAGTTATGTAATGTTTATTTTGGGGGGGCATTTTATTTTTATTTATTTTTCATTGAGTTTTTTGGTACGTTTTAGGTGTACAGTGTGGTTACACTCATCACTGGGATCTTGTACCTTTACATGATGTATCTTGGTCCTTATTCTTTCCTCTACCCCTGCACTCCCTTCACCCACTCCACCCTTATTATTATAATTCTTAACCTAAACGTTCTATAGCATATACTTCAAAATCTATAAATAGAATTTTGCTGTTCTTATACTCCTATATGAAATAATTTGTGATTGGACGGTCACCCTGTTAGTCACTGGACTTGTGTGTATAACTTTGGTAATTCTGCAGTGACATCAACCACAAAAACATCGAGTTTTATTTAAGCTTCTCAGTGACTCTTAAAACTTTTCTCACATAATCAGTCGTTCATCTTGAGTCATTACATAATTTATTACATAAGCTATTTGCAATTGTAATGAAGTAAACCACTCCAAATATCAAGAATTAAAGTAGTTTGTGATAGAACCTCCCGAGACTGCCTGTGGAGGGGCTGTGAGTTGTCACCAGCCCTGTGTCCTTGAGGCCTCGGACGGATGACTGCTTTGTGCCAGGAGTATAAAGCGAGAAGCACAGGAAGAGGAGAAGATACATACAAGTGAGCATATTTAAATGAAAATGATTTTGAAATTCAGATCAGAGCATTGTTCGGTTGAGGTACTCATCTTCTCTAATCAATTATTAACCCCTTGCATTGCAGTGATAATTATTTTAATTGGTATCTGATCTTTATTAAAATGGCTAGCAGCATATGTCAGAGTTGGGTTCAATATATACTATCATATACATGTGATATACATGTTATATAAGCGCACACACACATATATATGTATAGTTGTTTTTTGTACATATCCAAAAAATGCTTATTTCCAGAAATACCCAAAGTGCCCTTTTCTTAACACTTTTGGAATGTGACATAAAACACCTTTGTGACATTCAGGAATACCAAAGTTGTTCAGTCTGGGGGTGAAATGCTTAGGACACACAGCATGTCTGAGAAAAAGTTGTGTGTTAAAGTTTAGGGCCTCTGTAGGCATGAGTGAGGTCATCAGAGCAGTAGGGAAAAAAAGCCAGTAAATTAATAAATTGTGGTTTTATTTCCAGATCTGTGAAAAATCATTTCCCTTTTATCTTAAGTGGAACTGGCTATTTCTGTTCACAAGATTGAGACTCACCTACTCTTGAGATAGGCGTTACTCTGTTAATGAAAGCCAGGCTCCCAGAGAAACAGGTGCTGAGTGCCACTAAGAGGGACCAAGTGGGACCCAGGCAGGCATTCCCACTCCTCCACGGTGGCCCAGGACTTTAGCTCTCTCTCCTGAGTGCATTAGTGTGTCTTTGTGTGTAGATGTCCTGTGCATAGTAAATGTGTATCCCCATACGGAAAGAAATTTAGGAAAAACTCAATATGAGTTAACTCAAATCTCACAATTGAGGAACACAAATAAAATTTAGCAAAAAGCTCTTTTTTAGTTCTTTTACATATTCCTTCCTTCTTTGTCTAGAAATGGGGTCAGATTTCACATGTGTTGATTAGTGGCTGAAGAGGCTGCTGCTTTTGCGAATTTTCACTGATACATTACATTTTAGAATAGCTGTACTGAAGAAAGTTTGTAACTTACCTTAAAAGAGAACCACGGATGATCTAAAAGTGCAGCTGCTTGCTGTACACTCAAAACAAGAAACAAGAGAAACAGTCAGTGGATTGAAGGGTTTCTAGGAACCCAGACGTGAAATCAGGTAGATGAAGAGGCTTTTGCTTCCTTATTGTTTACATTTAGGCTCATAGTTGTTCCACTTAGTCTTTGCTTTGCATCTAATGCTTCATAGTTGTCTCAAGCTCTTCGGAGCCTTGTGGGCTTATGCTTCCCGCCCTGTGTTCTCCACCCATCCCGGCCCTTCACAGAGCCTGTTACAGAGCCCAGTGTATAAGTACATAACAGCTTCCGATTGACTGAGTGATCGGCTTGTGTCAATTAGCATTACAGTCAGTGACACACAGATGGCCAGGAGAGAATGTGTACCAGTCTAAGGTGGCCAGGCCAGAGCTTTGTACCTCTGTCTGACCTGTGACATCTTGAGCTGTCCTTGTGGCATGAACTGACATGAGTGCCCCAGACTGCCCTGGGCAGAGGGGCTGCAACATACGGGACAGGCTCTTCCTGCACCCTCCCATGACAGAGGTACACAGCGAGTGTGTCTGGATTCGCAGACGTTGCACCTGATGTCCAGGCTGAGTAACTGGCGTGGAGGCTGGGGAAGGGGAAGTCTGTGGTGCCTCTGTCAGGGCGCAGGCCAGTGAGTCCCCAGCTGACTTCACACCGGCATCGCGTGAAGCCTTGAGACACAGCCACTGCCCTGGTCAGACCCTACACCAGTTAAATCCAGATCTCCTGGGGTAGGAAATAGGACCTTTCTTTTGAAAAAGCAATTCCAGTTGGAGTTAGTGGTGGGAAAGTTGGAGGTTTTATAAGAATCAAATGAAAGCTAAAAAAGAAGAAAGGTTACAGGAATATAATGTCTGCTTACCTTGTTCTCACTGACTGGGAGGAATGCAAATTCTGGAGTCATGGCTCAGTAGAAGAGATACATGAGGAATATATGTCAGCACCTGTTGGGTACTGCACTGTGTTTCAGTAAAAGGAACGTGTGGAATTTAAATGCTGTAGTAGCTACATGTTAAGAAAGTAAAAAAAAAAAAAAAAAGGTGGCATTGATTTTAGTAAAAATTTTATGCAGCCAATATGTCATAAATCCTACTAGTTCAACATAAAGTAACTTTAAAATATTAATGAGATATTTCTCCCCTGCACTCCCCACCCATGTTAGGTCTTTTAAATCCTGGACTTTATGTAGATTGGCCTCTTGCTTTGCAAGAGCTGGGCAGCAGCCCATGGCTAGGCAAAACCTTTCTAGACAGCGCAGGTCTACCGGCTAAAGTTTGGAATAGAAATTAGGAGGCTTGGTGGTAGTGATGGTTGTGCCACTGCCTAATTTTTGGTATTGGTAATTCATCCATCCACTGTTTGTAATTATATTTTACTTTCCTTTTGTGTAAGCAAGCTTTGAGAGTTTTGTAACTTTTGCTCCAAAAGCCCTTTGGGGCAGGGGTAGAGTGTGTGCTCAGCATGGAGCTGCCCCCAGCTTTTCCAAAAATAACTTTAAAAAAAACACAATGAAGAGCCCCCAAATATTGTGAACATTCTTTAGCAGCCATTAGAGAGGAGAACTAACCATGCTGGTTGTTTTAAGGGTACTTTTTTCCTTTGGATGGTGTCATAGACTAAAAAGGAAAAAAAAACCACTAGGATAATTTTTTTAAGCATGTGATTCTTTCTTGTCAACGTTCATATTATTTCTCCAAGCAGAGGTCAACAGCAGCAATCCTGTTTCTCCTTCCAAGGAAGTTGTTATAGACCACGGCCCTCTGATATTTCCTAACAAATATCGGGAATCCCTTTAGGAGTTTCTCAGTTTTTTAACTTTTATTTTATTTATTTTTTGGTACTGGGGATCAAACTCGGGTTTTCGCGTATGAAGAGGCAGGTGGTGGAACCACTGAGCTAAATGCCCAGCCAGGAGTTTCTCAGTTTTGAGACCACGAAATGCCAGTGAGCTGGACCTGCTGCAGAGGCATCAGATCATTTTCAGCTCCTCAGCCACATACAGAGTGATGGTTTAAAGCTCACTCGGCCCAAAATGTAGGAAGAGACCAGTGGGCCTTCCTGAGGTGTGGTCCTCATAGTTGCCTAGATGGAGGGCTAGAGTTCCTGTGGCTGCGCATTTCCTGACTTGGAACATATTGAATGCATAGCTGACAACAGCTTCCATAGTTGTCAGATAGATGCCAATATTGGGTCCATCTGGTTCTGATATGGAAACTTGTTACTTTTCTCCGCGTCAGATAACTGAACTCTTGGTTGGAATCAGCAAATGGGAAGGGAGTAATATCATACCCTTGACCATTGGAAATGGGTCCCTGCCAGATTCCCACTGTCCCCGCAGAGGATGGGGGGCCCTGTCCACAGTGAGATTTGCTTTTAGAGCTGGCTGTTTCCTGTGAAACAGGCCTCAGTCAAGGACTTGCATGTCCCACATTTCATGTAACTTGCTGTTTTATTCATTTGAGGGCAAAAGAGACATAGCATGGACATTATAGAGAAACATTCTAATGTTTAGGATGCATCTGAGCTGTTAGAGGACATTGTATGCTGTATTTATAGGCAATTGTGAGACAGTTGTTCTGGAATAAGGCAGCCTAAATATCAACAGCTATTGGAGAATTTGTAGTAGCAGCAGGCACAAAGTTATTCTCCAGTCACATCTCAAAGAAAGGCAGTTGTAATATTCAAAGCAAAGGAAGTGAAGGGGGCTCAAATGTTATTATTTAGGCATAGCCACCTTCACAATTAGTTAATGAAAACAAAATGCTTTCCAAGCATATTGGATTCTTAGGTTCAAACAGTTGTTGCTCATTATTTGGTACAGGTCTGCATGTAGGATGAAGGTGAACAGAGAAAGTAAATACATGTGACCTTTGTGAGGCTGGCATTTCCTTTATGAAGCCCAAAGGTGCACAGATACAAATATTAGCCCACTTTTGTGCTGGCCCAGGGAGCAGCACTCTGTGAGCGTCCTTGCATCAACCCGCATTGTTGCTGCCACTGTTCCTGTGGGCTCTGCCATCTGTCTGGTTGGTACAGGGCCTGGGCTCACCAGTGTCCCCATCGGCCAGTTGGAGCAGAGCCTTTCCATTGGCCATCTTGCCTGCCTTTGCATCCTGTTTTTTGGAGCCAGTTTCAGCAGCCAGAGCAGGTGGCCGACCTGCTGGCTGCTTCAGGGTGAGCATGCACTGCAGGGGAACAGCCTCCGCAGGGCCGGGTGGGACGCGTGTCTCTGTGCGGTTTTTGCCTGAGAGTCCAGGGATGCCAAGGAAGTCAGATTCGCCAAGGTGAGGCTCTTCCTGAGGTCCTTCTGCTCGTGCAGGTTGAATATTTTGATCTCTGTTAGGTTTATCAGAGCCCACAAGTGCCAGTGTAGCCAAAACCAATGCCTTTGTCTACAGAAAAGTAGATGAGTTCCTTCCCTCTGAGTGCCTGTGACTTCTGCCTGACAGGTTCGCTGGGCCGCTTAAACCTTTGCCATTGCCTGACTCACCGGGTGGGAAATCACTTTTGAAAAAATCAGCTCTCGCATCTTTTCGAAGTTCCCCCTCTCCGTCTCTCCCTTTGTGACTTGGGGCCTGTAGCCAGAGGAGTGTTGAGGAATTGCCAGACAAGATGCTTACTAATCTCAGAACACATAGACGTAGGTTAAAACGATGTGGCCATTGAATATCTGTTTCTCAGCGATAAAACCCTATTACTCAGGCAAGAGGAAATAGCAGGGAGAGCAAAGAAACAAAATGGGCAAAGTAACTTCCAAGCGTAATGACCTAATTTCCTCCTTTTATCTCCTCATTGAAATCGTGTATCTTTTTTTTTTTTTAACTTTGGCATTATTGCCTTTTTCTTTTCTTTTATAAAGCAGCCCAAAACACTTTTTTAAAGTAAAGACTTTTTTCATATGAAAACTTTTAAAAATAAGAAACATACATCAGTATTTATTAGCATTTCCATATAAAAAGTGATTTGCTAATCACTGTAGTCATTAAGCATCATCTTTAAAGTAGGCGATGGAACCACTGAGCTACATCCCCAGCTTAAACATCATGTTCAGTACCTCACGGGAAGCAGCTTAGCTTAGTGAGTGTCCCTTAAATCATGGGGTGATGATCATGGGGAGGTGCGGAGTACTTTTGAGCTTCAGGTTTCTCCCTAGTCATGTATGGGTTTACAAACCATATCATTTTACAGCCTTGCCATTGGACCTGATTGTGTTACCCATGCTATCCCTGGTAAAAAAATGAGTGGTAACTATTAGCTGCTATGATTACTGTTTACTGTCGTTATGATAGCAGTCCTCAGACAGACTCCACCTCTTGGGTAAGGTACTAGAGCCAGAGGAGGTTATTTAACTTGCCCAAGGTCGCAGGGCTGGTGGAGTCTGTCCCTGGCACTTTGCTTTGGCTGAGTACATAAGTAGATGTGGTTGAGTTGGGAAATGTCACGTTGCGTCCATCCAGGCCCATTTCCTGGTTTTTGGAAAGTAGTTACAGCTTCACTTGGAGAACGGATCGGTGCTATTGATTGCACAACAGCCCCCGTCCATCTCAGATGGCTTGGCATGTGTCCACTGTCCTGCTTCTTTAGACCCTTGTTGGAGTGAGCCCGTTTCTTCCTTGGTATCAGGTGTTCCTCCTGGGAAGAGAAGGGCTTCTCCGGTGGGGCAGCCCCAGCATATGGCGCGTGGCAGGTCCACGGGGTAACTCTGGTGCACTGGAGTGTTTGTCCAGTGGATGAACCTTCCAGGGAACTACAGAAGTAGTGAGGTTATAAGTGGTTCTCTGGCTGTGATCAGAAAGTTAACCTTGTGCGGTTGTGAGACCATGCAGTTTTGGAGGCCCCGGCACCTCTGGGCGGTGGACGGAAGAAGGGGCTGTGGCTGACTCACTACTGAGTGTACAGCCCTCGGGTGTTCCAGTGACAGGCACTGCAAGAGAACTCTGCGTGTGGCCGGGCAGGGTGTGCAAGGGATCAGGGACCTCAGTCTTGGGAGAGTCTGAGCAGTGAGTGCCTTTGCCTTTGTATGGCTCTCCAATTACCTGTCTCCTCCCTGGTGCATACTGTCCTATCACTCTTTGGGGTCCCACGAACATAAGGACCTGCATGTTCACACGCAAATCTGAGTTCCTCTTCAGTTTTGAGTGTGCTTGTGCCTTTTTCTGCCAGGGAGGGGATCGGTTAGCTCAGAGATGGGCCTTGAGTCGGACCAGCACATCGAGTTGGAATAACTTTCCCATTCCTTCAATCCAGGCAGAGGAGCCCACTTCAGAGCTGGGGCCAGCTTGGCCCTGGTGGCTCACAGTTGAAAGTTAGGGAACCACTGTCTTTGTGGAGTTGATTTTCCCTAACAGAAGACTTTCTCTTAAAAAGAAATACTCAGTCGGGATCTTTCAGAAACCCAAGAGAGTACTGAAGGGATTTGATCTCTGAATTCCCTCTCAACAGTCACATTCCACCTTGAAGCAAAGGGAGAAGCTGTCTGTAATTCTCCGAAGCCCTTGATGCTATTTCATTCAGTGTGGAGACTTTTCAGCATGTCCTCCTGGGATCCGGCAGGAGCATGGGTGTTTGCTGGCTATGGCTGAATCTTTGTTGAGTTTTGTTAATGAAATCCTCTGACTTTTTTTTTTCTTGCAGCTGTTCCGTTTCCTCCAAGTCACCGGCTCACAGCAAAGGAAGTGTTTGACAACGATGGGAAACCTCGGGTGGACATCCTGAAAGCACATCTCATGAAGGAGGGCCGGCTGGAAGAGAGCGTGGCATTGAGAATAATAACAGAGGGTGCTTCGATTCTGCGACAGGAGAAGAACTTGCTGGACATTGATGCACCTGTCACAGGTGAGTCCCGGGGATGCATCCTGCGCCCTGCCTGTCCTCCCTGTGGTAAAAAGTCTGAGGCTTAGGGTTGTCCTGGGACACCATGTTCACCTCTCTTGGGTATGGCAGAGTCCACAGACTGAAGACTGGGGTGTTGCTGGCCTGTGGAACGTGGGAATCCTCATGTATAAAGTGTTTTCAGGAGGTTGTGCTCCACTCCACATGCTGCTTAACAGTGGCACCGTCCTGCTGGGATTGAGGTGGTGCACCCTTCATCCATCGTGACAGGACCTGGCGCAGAGCACAGAGATCTCCCCAGGGACACCAGCCAGAGGGCGCAAGCTTGGCCCAGCATTGAAGCAGAGACCGGCTTAGTGCCAAGGTCCTCTCAGTGTGGTCCCCACCTGGCAGTCGCGGAGGTGTCCCAGCGCAGTCCTCAGCCGTTCTGTGAAGGCTGGGTTGGGACACACACATCTGCCAGCCACTGAGCTGTTTCCTGTGGCAGTTTGTGGCCAGATGTTGTGCCTTTACTTTAGGGTGCTCTCTTCCTGTCTGTCTGGTGGACAGAAGTGCATTTTGTGAAAGTGTGCTGCTCTTAGGCCACAAAATTAACCTTACCAGGAAGGAGAGCATCTGATATGGCAGTTGGGATCCCTCTTTGAGAAGTTGGTTCAACTTGAAGACTTTCATTTTCAGAGATGGTGAATATGTTTATTCCCCTTGCATATTTCCATTTTGGTAGAAGGAAAGTTTAGACAGAGAATATCATCCTTTGTGAAAGGAAAGGGACATGTGGCCATATTCATGTACACTAGTAAGTGATTCTTCCTTCTCAGTCTTGACGTGCTTAGCATATTATTGGTCTTCAAATGTGTATTTGAATGTGACTGTTCCAGAAGGAAAAGCTGTCTTCAATTCCATCCTACAGCTTCCTTGATCGAAATGTCCCTAATGATTTCTGTATGAGAAATTGGCTGTATATACATTTTATTTTTGACCGGGAGTGCTGTTTTTCTTGTTTATATGTAGAAGAAGGGCGAGGCAGCAGGCAGACTTGCCCAGTGGTATGAATCCATGCAGGACCATTGGCGACCGAGTTGGGCCACAGATTTATCCTGCGTCTCTTTCTGAGCATTGTTTTCCCGTAATGCAAAATGGTGTCTTGCATTTTCCCTATCTGCAGAAAATGAAAATATAGGGACCAAAGAAATGCAGATGTGCTTTCCTCTCTTAGGTCCTAAAATATTAAATATTTTACCTAACTGCTATTTCAGAACCCGCAAGAATGAAATTACTTTTAAAAATTTTATTGGTTAAAACGTCTACCTGTATAGTAATGATAAAATGTTAAGTATTATCTTAACGTCTTTATCATTGAGTGTATTATTTTTGATGAGAACAAATGACATATTTTGTTGAATTTGCCTTTTCTCCATTTCACATGATAGTGTGTGACTTTCAGTGAAGGATTTGTGTTAAATTCACAAGTGAGCACAGTGAGTGTTACAGGCTGTGGTAGTAACAGCTGAAGAAAACCTATGGAGTAGATTTTTAGAGTGCTGTGTCCTCTGAGACATCTTCCTTGCCTCTTCTGTGTGACCAGACTCTGTCCCGAAGGGACACCCAGGGGATTCTGGGAGAATCAGGGCTGTGTTATCCCCGATCCCCAGGCCTTTCTGGAGTCCCACTCTGATCTCCCCTGCCTCAGTGAAGGATGCACCACACCCAGCTCCTGCCAGCCAGCTCCCAGATGACACTGGACCAGCTTTAGAAGGCAGATTCGAAGATGCTCTGGGAGTCAGTACTCTGGTTGGAGAAGGACTTCCTGTGGGGTTGGAGAAGGACTTCCTGTGGAGTGGAAAAGGGCCGTGGAGTGGAGAAGGGCTGTTAGCCAGCACAGAACAGTGAGAGTCATAGCAGTAGCACTTGGGAGTAGAACCAGAGCAGGAGATCTTCCCTTCGGGGTACACTTGACTTTTCTTGATGAAGTGGGAAATCAAGGAGGATCACTACCGTGATCTCTGCTCGTTTTTCTGGGAACAAAACGGTAAAACATACAGGTAGCAGAGGGAGAGAAAAAATAATAATATTTGGATAGAAGGGGGAAGATTTTTTTATGTTTAATTCAACAGAAATCCATTGACTTTTCCTGTTCAGGGTGCTGTAATAAAAATCCCATACACTGGATGGCAATGGCCCACAGAAATCGTTCCCCAAAGTTTGGAGGCTGGGAAGTCCAAGGCTGAGGTGCAGGCAGGTGTTGTGTCTGTGCTGGGCTGCCCTGGGTCATGAGGGCACTGGCTCCTGTGTCCCTCGGAGGAGGGAGGGTGGGCATCTCCCTGGGCCCTTCAGCAGGGCAGTGACCCATTCACAAGGCTTCCAGCCCCGTCTGCAGACCTAACACTGCCCAGGGCTTTCCCTCCGAGTCTCTCAGATGGGGGTCAATAGAGAGAGTTGGGGAGACCCAAGCATTTAGACCCAGCAGCCAAGTTACTATATCCCAGCCCATGGTTTCCAGAGCAAAAGCTGAAACCTGAGGAGACTGCAAAAGAAAAGCAAGGCAGGCTGATGAGAGAAAATGACACTCTGTACTTTGAGATAGAGTTTAACCACCCCGGCCAGAAATCTGACATCTGGAATGCTCCCAAATGGCGAATCAGATGCCCCTCCATAGGGTCCAGATCTCAGAGCATTTTGGATTTTTGGCTTGTGGATTGGGAATGCTTAACTAGTAGTCTGTGCAAACATTCGTACATGCAGAAAAGCCCCAAATCGGAAGCACTTTGTGTGCCAGGACTTTTGGGTAAGGGACGTGCAACCTGTTTGTCTAATAATTTATCAGTAATATTTTGTGATGCGTTCTGAGATTTCTTTTTATTCGGACAGCCGAGTCAACAGGATGTTATTTATTTTTAAATATTTAAAATTTATTGTTCGTTTCCCTGAGTCAGTAAAGTTGTATTTTATTATTGTGCAATAAAACAGTGTTTACACTTAAAAATCCTAGGGCTAAACTCTTCTTTATATAATTCAGAATTCTACACTAGAGAAAGACTGAACACGTAAGAAACAATTTAGAAGGGAAGAAAGAAGAGGGAAAAGAAGAGGGGCACAGGGAGAGCGCGAACGAGGAGAAAACCCAGATTGCAAATGAGAACCGCAGGAGCAGGGTTAGGGGAGGAGGCCAGACTTTCACTCCAGGGCGGATTCGGAACCCTGCTCTTGTAAAACGAAGGCAGAAGTGGAGCCTCGGGGAGGAACAGAGGCCGAGCCCTGGCTTTTTGAGGTCCGGGCTGGGGACAGGCAGGTCAGCAGGGCGCACTGCTAATTTCAGGGCCGTGTGTTTCCTGTGAGGCGGGCAGCAGAGGGTTCCCTGCCTTGGAGCAGGGCTGCCGCTGTGCGGGCGGTGCCAGAAGCACCCTCTGGCTCCGTTCCTGGATGAGAGCATGGACCCGTGGCCAAGTTTAAGGTCAAGGCTTTGCTTCCTTTCCAGCATTTGACGTCAGTTAGGAGAATTCCCCTCTCGTTCCCTGGGGGAGCTGCGTGGGGACTGGAGTCTGTGCTGCCCTTAGTCACAGAAGAGCAGCAGCCTTGGCCTGCGGCGTCTCGTGTCACTCCTGGGGCAGGTCACCCATCACAAGTCAGTGGTTGATCTTCAGGGTCTGCCCTGCAGCCAGAGGCCTATTTTGGTACTGACCTGCCATTGGCAGGGGGCACATTTCCCTCCCAGCCTGCAGCAGCCACACCTCGCTTTGTTTTTCCTATTCTTCGTTTAGGCCTTGGATTTGAAAGGTGATGGAGACATTCTTGTTGCCTGTGAGTCAGTTCTTTTCAGTGGTCCCTTCCTTCTTTGGCCTTGCCAAGGTGGTTCTCAGCAAATCCATTTTAGCAGAGGGGGACAGGGATGAGCATGTTTCTAAGCCTGAGCTCGGATGGAGGTCACCTGGGGGGCTCCACACTTCCTGCCATAGCAGGACCACAGGTGTGAATGTGACTTCCAGGCCGGTGATGCTCCTGACCAGGGCCACAGGTAAGGACCATGCGCAAAACTGAGGTCGCAGAGCTCATCAGGGGCCCCTCGGATCTAGCAGGCATCCTGTCATCCTGCCCAGCTGCCGGGTGCCGTGCTGGCACACTCAGCCTCTGTAACTGGCAGCCAGAGTCCTATGCCACCCATTTACTTGAGAGCATGTTCTCACCTGAGACTGAAGAGAACATATGAAGGTTGTGGATGCCAGGGTTCCCAGGAAGGCGGAGGAATTGATTAATCTGACTACTGATTATAATTATTACTATTTATATTTTAAGTTAAAATTTATTGTTTAACACAAGGGGGCCAGGCAAAACAGCAGTGCTTACAATACTATGGGCAGGGAGTTTATCTATCTAGTTTTTCCCAGTTAAAAATATATCCATAAGGCTTTTCTTGGCAAGCAAGCTACTAGTGCGACAGCTGACAAAGCAAGGAGTGTAGGGGTGAAAGCAATCTTCAGGTGGATGGGGGAGGAACTCATTTCCTAAGGCAGAGAGCTGTGTCTAAAACAGTGGTGACCTACTGATGCCAATAAATGTGTAGCACCAGGCAAGAAGACACTTGTATGGTTACATCATAACCATCCAAATGGATATTTTGCTTTAAGACACAGAGCACTCTACTCTTTTCAATTTGGCTGAGTCGCTACTTTTTTGCAGATCGGGCAGTATTTGGGCAGCTTTGATAAGGCAGGGCTCATGGGTGTTTCTGTAGTAACATAAACCTTATGTTGATGCCATCAGACTCGAAATTGGAAAGTG
This sequence comes from Fukomys damarensis, assembly GCF_012274545.1. NCBI lineage: Eukaryota > Metazoa > Chordata > Mammalia > Rodentia > Bathyergidae > Fukomys > Fukomys damarensis. The sequence continues at coordinate 8,302,151 of NW_022900937.1, forward strand.
GTCATGTGCATTGATAACTATTCTGATTCTTCGGAAGTAGATTAAATTGTATTAAAATCAGAGCTACTGTGGCTCTGAAGAGAAGTGGTCTTTGAGTAACACTACTCCAGGTAAGAAACTGAACTTAGGTCCTATAAAAGGAAAATATGGATGATTCCTTCTGTCTGCACAGACTCTGTGTTTCCTGTCTGGATTCATGTTCCAGTTTGCACCATTTCATTCTCCTCTGAGCCACTGATGTGGCTGTGGTTGTGAACAATCCTGAATTCTCGTAGAGTGGTGCTGTGGTGACAGGTTTCATGGAGCCAGGGTGGAATTGTCCTTTTCATTTTATTGAGAATACTCTCTGTGTATGAAACTACACTGACAATAAATGCTAGAGTTCATGATGGCTTTCTGGTGAACAAATTAATGAGTCCCCTTTGCTGTCAGGTTGACATGGGTTCAATTCTTCTGTGCCAGATCTTGATGTGAATGAACCATGTTCTCCTTCCCTGCAAACATCCATGCCACCCCTGGAAGGAAGCATTGTTCTCAGCTCCTTTTTACAAATAAGGAAATGGAAGCTTAGTGAAGTTATCTTAAGTTTACCCAGCTAGCAAGTGCCAGAACTGGGATTAGAACTCTGGTGATTCAGCTGTGTGTCTTCCCACTCTGGGGGTGTAGTTACTTTGATGTAACCAGATCACTGAAGCTAGGAGCAACTAGAACTCCTTGTTTAATTGGCATTTAACTTGATTGTTCCGGATTGTGTTTTGATGTTACTGTTTGGTGTTATTATCCCACTAAACGTAAATGTGTGAGGATCTTTTAGTTTGTGGATATTCGAATCCACAATAGTTTCTATGTAAATGAGCTGCAGATTTGCATATAGTAAATTAAAATAATATTGTAATGGAAATGTGTGGGAACCTCTGGAGTGTGTTTTTATGTGTGTGTTTTGTGAGTGTGTCAGTGTGTATGTTAACCACCTAACCAGCATTTACGATTTTAGTTTGTTCTCTTTTTCCAAATTTGTTGGTTTTCCTGAATTCATTGATTTTGAACTTCTTAGTGAAGTGGTTGGACATGAGCTATCCAGTGAAGAAAATGCATGAATTGGTCAGAAGTCATATCTAATGGTTAGTAGTTCAGTGCAGTGGTGAGGGGCTGAAAGTGACCACTGGCAGCCCAGTCCTCACACCCCAGCAGTCAGAAGACTGGGTCCATGGAGGAGGGCGTTGCACTGTTGACCATGGTCAAGCCACGCCAATATTTATAGTATGCAACTTTCATGATAACTTTTCTTTCTGTGTTTGCTTTGATGTGTTTAATTGTGATATGCATTCAGAGATCAAAGCTAAATATTATTATAGTATTCATTTAAATGTCAGAGCTAAATAATATTTACAGTATGCATTTGCCTTTAGGGTGCCACCTCGAGTTAAAGAGGAAAAGACTCTGATCATTTTCTGCTGGGGGCACTTTAGAGCTTGTTCTGTGCAACTGTGTCTGCTATAGCCCTAGTATATTTATTGTCTGCCAATGCACCCCCCCCTCAGCTTCCCAAACTGGTTCTAATGTCCCTAGGCTGAAGGACAAACTTCTTGGCCTTCTGTGGCTGGGACAGAGCTGAGTTCTGAGGCTGGTGTTTGAGTGAAGGTCGTGCGTCCCTGCTGATCACACAGCAGAGTAGAAACAGCCCCTGCTGCATTTTTGTTTCCTTTTCTCCTTCCTGCTGATGCACAGAGGATGGCAGAAGTGCCCAGGTCCAGGATTTTTTCTTTTTTTTTTGTTTTTTTGAGACAGGTTCTCAGTATGTAGTTCAGACTGCTCTGGAACTCACTGTGTAGCCCAGGCTGGTCTCGAACTCGCAGTGATCCTCCTGCTTCCGCCTTCCGAGTGCTGGTATTACAGGTGTGCACCACGACGCCCGGCCCCAGGTCCAATCCTGTACATGTCTACAGTAGCCCACATTTTTAATATGCAGAGAAAATCGTTGTCCTCACCTTTAAGTCATTACCATATCTGGATCTGCGTTGTAAATTCAAGTCCATATGCCAACGTAAACCTAAGCCCATTTGTATCTCCCCTGCACAGACTTACCTGTCTCATCACTGCTACTGTGCACCCTATTCTTCTCTAAATGGAAGCTAATATGTTGCCCTTTGAATGAATCTTGGTTATTTTTGCTTTTGTCTTGAATACCTCAAGGAAAGTCCCTCTACTTAACACTCCGTCTTCTGTTGGCCTAGCCCACGCACACACTGTCCTGATTTCTGTACATTTTCAACAGCAGACTCAAGTCTTATGCCCTCTGAGAGTTTATTCACCCCTCAAATAGCCTGGGTCTTTCTCTTCCCCCAGTTCCCATAGCATTTTATTATTTCTGACTGTTCCTTAACATTTATCTCGTAACATCTTGCCTCTGCTAAGTAGATTGTAAGATTCCGTGGAATCACAAGCCGACTCTTTACAAAGGCGACCTTGTCCTCCGTCCCATTTCCCCTGCTGCTTGGATGATGATCTTTGTTTCATTTGCTTTGACTTGCTTCTGTTCGGTATAAATAAAATGTTAAGCTGTCACCTTGAAGGTTTAGATGTTTTGGCGGTTTAGATGTTTTATGTGTTACTTTGGTATAAGAAAAGATTAAAGCTCCTTTTCACCTTTTCTTCCAGTTCCATTGTCCTGGAAATAAATTCAGGGAAGAATACACAGTGTAGACAATGCGATAAGTGACGATGAGGATGGAATCACCAGGGACTCTGTGCGGGCTAAATTCCACCTCATCCACCAGAGACCCTGACATCAAACTATCGTCAATGCTTACTCTATTTTGATTTCGATACACTTCTGCACCGTTTTGTCTGTAATCATATTGTCCCTGCTGTGCCAGTCAGCCTGTCTTATCCTCTGTCTGTCTTCACACCATTTCTTACGTAAAGATTCGACGACTCACTTGTGTACACCTCTTGGGCAAATGCATAATTGCCAAACATTCACAGAATCACAGAATTGTCTGAGACTTTATTTTATCTAATCAGATCTTCTCTGTGTTCTGTATTGCTCTTTTTTATGTCAGAGAAGCACATCGTCACTGTGTTTTTATTTTGTATGTCACATGTGATTTCTGAGAAGGCACACTGCCGAGTACAGTGGGGTTTTCTTTGTGTTTTGATCAAGTTCTTTTAGAGTCCACATGCCAGTTATTTGAGCAAAACTGAAAACTAGAAGGACAACTTGCCTAGCAGAGGAGCCTCTACTTTATTTTTACTAAAGTAACCTTTAAAGACTATATTCTTTTCTTTAAACTTTGCATGTCAGCATGGTGGGGCCTGGTTTTTAGACTAAATATTTCCCTGATGTTTAATTTCTTCTCTTCAGTAATCATCAGTATGTTTATAAATCTGGAAAAAATAGATGTACTTACTGTGCTATGTTTCTGCTTTCATATGATGACACTAAGCTTATGAGATTACATCAATTTGAAAAGATTCTCTCCCAAAGCTAGTGAAAGAAAAAAGAATTCTCAGACTTGTTCCTGGCCCATGTTCTGGAACATTAAAGCAGAGGTTTCTGAGAGCAGTGTTCACAGCGACGTGACTGTGGTTGGAAGCTCACTGTCCCTTCAGTTAGGCGGTGAGCAGCTCTCAGATTCCCAGGCTGAGGTAGTGATGGCCTGCATTGTTTTTGTAGGGAGGCACAACAGTTGTTATTTCTGTGAAATAAAGTGTTTGTAGTGTTTCCTTAGGAAGGCCAACTTGCTTACAAAGGGTACAAAATACCATTTAACTGCCAGAATCCATAGTGTGTTCATTTCTGCTTCCATTTCTTTAAAGTACATTAGTTCCATGCAGATACATACACAGGTGGCCTTTGCAAAATAACTGTTGGGGAAAATAGTTTATCTTGCAAACTGATACTCTTGAGGGTTAGCAGGGGTGCTGCTGCTAATCACACCAGGTGTACCCTAAACCCAGGACGGTGCCCAAGAAACCAGGGTCTACAGTAGTCCCAGGCCTGTGCCTTAGGGGCCCTGGCATCTGCATCTGCTCACCTGCTTTATGTGGGACCACAAGTTCTCAGTATTGGCCAATTGGAACATCCACATCTGGGAACAGCAGTCTGAGGCAGGGCATTGGCCGGAAACTAGAGAATGGGTCGCCACCAGTGCAGTTAGCATTGTCCGCACTAATGAGGTGGGGGCTGTTGACTCATAAATAATTTTGTGCATGGAATTTGAGTATTTTTTATATTTGAAAATTGTCATGAGAGAATCCAGTATAGTGTGAAACAGCAGAAATTAAGATATTGATAGTGCAGTGGGGCAGATGTTAACTATTGTAACGAAGCCAAAATCCTGGTTTTGCAATGTTCTACATGTGGAAGATGATTCAAGTATTTTTTTAAGTCTCCTTTTGGGGTCATTTACTGTGAAACAGCCACGGTGCACCACACATGCTGTAGCATTACAGTGTTGGTACTGGCAGGATGTGAGGGGTGGGACCGATTTCTTCCTTTGCTTTTGCAGCCTTCCAGATTACGACAGAGACCTCAGCTAGAGGGACGGGGACAGAGGCAGCAGTCACCTCTGACAGACGTGCCCAGGGCCCCTCCTGCAGCCAGCATCTCCTCAGGCGATGCTGCTTTGGACAGTGGTCACCCAGACAAGGCCAACAGCGATTAGTCCAGGGTCCAAGTAAGTGGCTTTGACAAAGAGGAGAAGTCTGTTTCTGATCGCACAACTTGAGCCAGGTCATAGGGATGGCAGACATTTCCCCAAAATGGTAGAGCGGTGATGGGTTGAATTTAGGCCAAATCTATAGCTGTGCTTTTCTAAATAGTCTCCTCAGGAATTGAGAGCAACTACAAAGCAACCTGGGGAATCCTGGACACCATGGGCATGTGTTGAATCAGGAGCAGGTAGGTGATTGTTTTAGAGATTGTTCAAGAAAGTGAAAAAGTCGGGGAGGTGATGGAGTATAATGAAGGGATTCATGAGATGTTTGCAGGCAGCAGAGCTGGCCCAATTGGCCAGAAGACTTGGGTTCCACGGGCGGAATAAAAATCACTGACCTCCAACCAGTTGTCACAGGAACAGTGTGTTCCATAGCTGAGGCTCAGCAGAGCACGCCAGCTCCGAGAGTGAGGAAGGACCTGTCAGAGGGGCCTCACCTGCAGCTGGGCTCCCTCTGAGGGGTTAGGTTGGTCAGATGGTGGGGATACTTCTTTCTACTCATGGGAAGGACACCGGGGCACCGCTACTGGATTGAAGGTCTTTTGTTGGGTTTAGTGATGAATAGGTAAACGTAATGGCAAAGGCTTGTACCCACAATGGGACCGATGGTAAAATTACCCTGGGAATGTTGTGACCTTTTGGAGGAGAGACTGGGGCCCTGCTGGGGGCTGACTCACGGCAGGTAATTGACCACTTTGGAAGGGTGGATGGAAAGAGTGGAAGGTTAGAGCAAAATGAGCATTTCAGTCGATCAAAGGGAAATGCCAGATGTGCCCAGGGGACAGGAAGTGCACAATCTGACCGAGAGAGTCAATAAGAGACTGTGGCTGTGTTTGCTGGGTGGAACACATTATTTTAGCGGCAGTAATGATCGTGATTTTAAATAAATGTTTGAAATGTGAAGACAGCTGTTCTGAAGAGCAGATTTTGGTGTTCCATTGTAATTAATCAAGGCTGTTGAGTATTCACCACACCAGGGGCAAATAGTAAAACGGGAACATTTGGCTGGAGAGTAAAGCCGAAGTGTGAACGTGTTCAGTCCTGCGTCCTAGCTGTTTTCGCATAACATTTGCACAAAACTGTTTATGCAGTGAGAGTGTGAAGGGCCACACTGTTGCCTCGTGCAAAGACCATTCGACTCAGAGTTGAGCAGGAGCAGGTTTGATTCAGGCTAACAAGTTAGCTCACTTTTGCCGTTCCTCATCTGTGTGAGCGGCTGAAGTGCAGTCCTGACTCACAGACAGTGGCTGAGCCTGGAGGTGGGCCGTGCGGGGTTCGGGGCCGTGTGTGAGTCACAGTGTGTGCACATTCACAGTGTGTGCGCAGGTTAGGGCAGTGTAGCCACCACGCGATGGAGTCTCCCGCACCTGTGTTACACAGACAGTTCAGCGTGGACCAAACCTTTGCTGTGTGGCGCAGGGCTGGACATCCTGGTGAGATTTGGGGCGATGCCCAAAGAGCTCCTCATGTGCCCCAGACCTAGGGAGCTCAGTGAGCGAATTGCCCTTTACCACTAGTAAGTGAGGCAGGTGCACACAGATCCCCAGACCTTCCGCAAGAGGACACGCAGATATTTCTGTGTTTAGTAACAGAAAAACATCGCATCTCTCCTGATGTAGTAGCCTGCTCTGGGAGAGCCCAGCCATTGTCATGGAGATTATTTTTGTCTGCTAAATTTAGTACTTATTCTTGGTAAATAAAAAGAAATAAAAATAAAATATTTCCTGATATATTTAGTACTTTGTATTTGGCCTTTGGTACAAATCAGAAATCATTAACATTCTTTATGATAGAAAATTTAAAAACTCAACTGTTAATTTATTTAAATGCTTCCTTACTTTGTCATCTGTGATTCCCTAGCACCTTAATTCCACTCTTCGTCCATCTCATTTATGAGTTGGTTGACATTTGTTTTGTTTCCAAGTGAAAGTAAGTTCATTTAGGATCTTCTTCTCTATAACCTAGCAGGAAATCTTTCTCTGAACTCTGTGGAAAAAGACAATGAGTCTCTAAAAGGAGCAGGGCTGGGCATGGCCATGAAGTGCTTCAGGATCCCCAGGCTGGCCGGGTTCCGACGCTTTTCTCCTGGCCTTCGTGCGGAGGGGATGCTGCGTGAGCTCGAAGCCCTGCTCAGCATTGACTCCCTGAACGTATTTCTGACTCAGGGGATACCGCATGGCTTCACAGGGCCACCTTGCTGAGAAGCTTGATTAACCTATTCAGATTTCCTCTTGCTGACTTCTACAGTGCCTGTGTTTCACAGTAAGAGACAACTACAACTCTTATTTTTGTGTCATTTGACTTCGTGCCATATCATGGTTTTCGGAACAGTTGAGAGCCTCTCAGTTTTATTCCTGTGAGTACTTCAAGATCTTCAAGAAAATTTCTGTAATCAGTGTATCCTGTCTGAGAACATGTAACTGCAGCTTTCTACCCTCGCCTGTTTTTTTTTTTTTTTTCTTTCCTTTAAACACTGTCTTGTGTTAAAGAAACACAGTTCTGTTTGGTCTGTCACATCAAAATATTTTTTTCTTCTTTAAATTGTACTTTTTTTCCCCAGCTTTAATTGAGTTTATTGGTACATTTTAGGGATACAGTACAGTTATATTCATTACTGGGATATTGTACCTCTACATGACAGGTCTTGGTTCTCATTTTTTCCCCTTGTCCCTGCCTTCCCTTCACCCCCTCCTCCCCTCTTCTTTTCTTCTTTAAATTGTACTTTTTTTCCCCAGCTCTAATTGAGTTTATTGGTACATTTTAGGGATACAGTACAGTTATATTCATTACTGGGATATTGTACCTCTACATGACAGGTCTTGGTTCTCATTTTTTCCCCTTGTCCCTGCCTTCCCTTCACCCCCTCCTCCCCTCTTCTTTTCTTCTTTAAATACTTGCTCTTTACATTCTTTTATAAGGAAGTGAATCAACAGCTTTTAAATTCAAAGTATTTTCTCGTGGCTGTAGAAAAAAGCATAATGAAAAGGGAATATGAGGTATGGTAGAAAAATATGTTAAATCTTAAAATTTGAAAAACAAACAGTAAAAGGCGCATCACCGTTGCTTTGCCTCAGAATGGACCCCTTCACTTCTAACACACTCACCCACCCTTCCTGCCGTTTTCGGAAGCGGCTCTGCAGTCCTCTTTTCTGAGAGTCTGTTGTGCTGTTGTGGGTGCCATGATGTTCTCAATGGATTCCAGACATTTTCCTTTAGTGGTCATTTTGACTTCAGAGAAGAGCCGAAGTCACACAGGGCCCATCCAATGAATAAGGCGCACGAGACCACGCCGTGATACTTTTACAAATCTGCCTCCCGCTTGGATGGCACTTGGCAGCAGGATTCACAGTAGTTTTGGTCAGTTTCTTAAAGGTACTCAGGGAAGAGGACCCCAAGACTGCTTCAGAAAGTGGCAAGAATGTTGGGATTAGTGTGATCAACGCAAGGGAAGTAGTTTAAGAGGGATATTTTGAGACAGGGTCTCGCGATATAGTTCTTGCTGACCTTGAACTCACTGTATAGCCCAAGCTGACCTCCAATATGTGCCGCTCCTCCTGCTTGAGCCTCCTGAGTGCTGCAATTATAGGCATGTGCCCACACCTGGCTACTGTAATAACTTTAATAAATTTAAACATCCACTATATTCAGTGCTATATATGAATGCTTTTGTTTGCAAACAATTGACTTCACCTACAAAAATTTTTTCGTTTGCAAATTCTGCATCAGATGATGGCCGTCTTTCCTGCACGAAGAAAAATGTGGCCATCTTTTCCGGGAGTGTAGAACTAGTTACCACTGTACCACTGTATTACATTCATGCCTCATAGATTTACGAATGTTAAGTAAAATATCCTCCTATATCACAACAGCTACTGAAGTTTTATTGGACGTTGGCCACATCTCACTGTGGCCTTTGGGAAGGAGGAGTTCATAGCACTTGTGTCTTAGTGATAGTAATTAATTTAGTGAACAGTTCCATTCTTCCTCTCTCTTCTGGTTGTCCTTAATGCTAATGTCTTGCCCCTCTCCATTGGGATTTTCGCTGTGATTATTTTCCTGCTGTTCCATCCTGTCCTTGTTTTTGGAAGAGACCTAGAGACACTGCAGCCCCTGGGTCCTGGGTGGGAGGGAGGCTTGGCAAGATTTGGCTAGTGATCCCTGTGGCACATGCAGCTGCTGACCTGCACTGAACCCTGCTGTCCTCCGAGTCCTCATGGTCCACAGTCGTCCCACTACCCATCTTTATCCTGTCGTCTGTTTCCTTTGGAAGAACAAGGGGAAGCATTGAGGCTTTGCCTCTGCACTGTTAGTCCTGCTTATGCCGTTTAATCTCCCCTGGCTTTGTTGGAATTCAGCTAGTACCTTCTAACAGCCATGGCCTAGCCACCGATCTGGGCTCCGCAACTCTCTGTTGGCTGAGAACATTCAACCTCTCTCCTGCCTGTGCACCATTCCATAATGTTGTCCTTCTCCCTGAGCTGCAGCTTTCCTGGTCTCAGTGTATGGAGGCAGAGGGCAGAGGGACTGGCTTCGAGGTGTGATGTGTGTCCACCCCTTGATGACTCCTGCTCGACTGCTGGGGTTTCTTTTGATTCCCCGTCATTGCCTTAAACGTCTTCAGTCCTGAGAAGGCTGGGTTTGCGGAGACCACGGAATGCTATCAGGGGTCTGCCCTACGTCTCCATCCTCTGCTTCCTGTGGGAAGCGGGACGAAGCAGGATGTCTCTGGCTCTCAGTTTACTTCTCTGTGTGCAGGACCAACCGTATGCATCGCAGCTGTGCCTGGGCAGCAGATGCCATTCCGCCCTGCTGCCTGCTGAGGTCTCTCCCCAGCCTTCCCTCAACTTGAAGACACAAGGGTTTCCTACCATTGCTTCTTACTGCTTCATCTCACCAAGCATTGAGAACAGATTCAGGTAGACACATTTCCTCAGCCAGCAAGAGGCAGAAACCACCTCACCTGCCTGTGCCTTGGAGTTTGTCACTAAACCCGCTTGCCACTGTTTCCCGGCAGCTCCCACCACGTGGCTCCCGTGTCCCGATCCAAGCTGTCGCCTGCCTTCTGTGTTCTGTTCCATCTCTCAGCTGTAAGCCCTGTTTCTTTACAGGCCCTTCCCTATCTCCACAGCTTCACAAACCAGGATGATGTCATTTACCTTCTTTGGAGAATTCTTGGCTTCCATTCTGTAGTCTTTCCTTTTAAGCACAGCTTCTCCTTTCCCCCACTGTGACACCATCGCAGCCCAAGTGTCTCTCAGGGTTTGGGGGCTGCCCTCATTCTCCTCTCCACACTGCATGGCTCGGAGCCACAGGCCTGGACTCAGACCTCAGCCTGCACTGCCCGCCTGTGCAGGGTCCCCTGACCTCTGCACATCAGTGTCACCTGCACAGTTGGACAGGAGTTTGGACTGGTCCTCACCGTGAGTACCAGCTTCCATCCGCTTCCTCACCTGACAAGTCTCTGCGACCTCATGACACCCAGACCTAGAATTCATGTCCTCGTAGGTTCTTTTGGATAGAGAAGGGCATATGTCTTAGTATCCACTCAAATGCTTCTTAGTGTGTATAATCTTATATTCAGGATTCCTATTATCCTGGAAGCCCATTTTCCAAATACCCAAATCTTTTATGTGTTGTTGAGAGTGAGTGTACTTAATTGAAAAGATGTTTCAGGAAAGCTTTAAACTAGATAATGAGATTGTTTAAATACAATGAAATTTAAGTTCTCTTAAAAAAAAATCCTGAGCCTTTACTCTTGGGAGAACTATCCCTCATGTTCAATTAATTTTGTGATATCTTAATGGAAAAGGTTAACTCACCTTGATTGTGTCACTTCCTTGAGAACACAGCTTTTAAGATAACTTTTTCAACAAGTTATATTGAAGAACCCAGTCTTATTGAAAAAAACATAAGTATTGAATAGAGTGTAAAATATCAAAGCTAGAGAATGGAATGATCGTTGGAGTCAGTGACTTCCAAACTAGTTTTTATTAACACACTTTTTTAAGTGGAATATTCTGCAAAACTCGAAATATAAAATAGAGAGCAAGCCCTGGCTGACAAGACAAAAGCTCCCTTCCCTGTAAGCAGCAGCCATGGGAAACAGATTTGGGAAACCTGGGTGCTGCTCAGCCCCTCTTTTGACCTCTGAGTGAGAGGGTGGGGTTCAGATTCATTACAAGGTCACATGCTATGGAGAAGCTGACCCAGGCATGCAACCAGTGGCCTCTGCCTGTGTGAGCAAGATTTCCATTCTTTTGTCTCTTTCCCCCATGAAATTGTCACTAGTGCTACCTTTTGCGAAGATCTGTGTATAAGAAAGGGCTGTTGCTTTATCATCGGGTTGATCTGAGTTCAAATGCTAGCCCTGCCTGTTTCACTCAAGTCCACCATCTTCTTTTGTTTTTTGGTATCTGGGATGGAACTCAGGTCTTTGCACTTGCAAAGCAGGTGCCGGAACCGCTGAGCTAAATCCCCAGCCCCACTGTGCTATCATTTTAATCCATTAATAGCATTGGCATGATTATTGCTAAAATTGTAAACTGTGGTAGTCATTTAGCTTTCAAATCAGGAATTGCTTTGACCAAAAAAATTAAAATTGCACAGAAAACATCTCTGCCACATTGTTATTTGCAGCTGCCACGTGCACAGGGGACTGGCTTCGGAGTGTGTGTGGGGACTGCACTTCAGTTTCTGTAACCCCACTCCCACTGCCCCCTCACGCAGAGGTGAGAATGTGGTGTCAGCACAGTGAAGCTCTTTCTACGCTCTCTGTCCCGGTAGTGCCAGAGCTCAGGATAGCTGGAAATCACCTAGGGTCCCATTATCCTGTGGAGACAGATGGGCGCACTGAAGTCTGGATGTTTCCTCAGCACCCAGGTTGGGAGCCTGCGGTTTTGTAGGCCCTTCCACTTCAGGGCCGCCTGTCCCTCCTGTCACAGCACTAAATAACACGCGGCCCTGCATTCCTCCCAGGAGAGCCCCCGGATGTTCCCACAACTACCCTTAACACCGTCCCATCTAGAAGAGGGGAATTCCGCGTCCCATGAACCCCTAGAGGCCGGGGCCCAGGCTGAGGGGCAGCCCTGCCTGGGGGGTGGGGAGGAGAGGAGTCAGGTGGGTGGGGCTTGCGGAGCTCCTGGGAACCCTGTCGCTGTCCATCTGGGAACACTGAGTGTCAATATCCAGGCTGCTGTTTTGTGTAAAGAAACCTAACGTGTCTATGCAGTGAATTGTTTTTATTAGTCTGCATTTTGAAAATGAAGCAGTGTTGGGATTTTGTAGACCTTTTTTACAGCATCATTATAAAATGCATTTAAGTGGCATTTAGAATGGTGAACTAACAGACTCATATTTCATATGTCTTTTGGGAAAGAGAAAACAAATGGACTCTGAATACAAGCTATGGTTGGTCCTGACTTAAGGCTGACGCCCCCCGCCACTAGTGAGCCAGTTCATTCCACGGAAATGGATCGGAGCCTCCCAGGACTTGTAGTGGGGCCACACATGCTCTGAAAGAGTCTGAAATGGCAGAGGGGAACAAATAGTCCCTTTCAAGATTTTAAAAGGAAAGGGAAGTCGGAACGACACTTGAGGGGCACTTGGTCCCAAAGGACTCTGACTCACAGTGCATGTCAGTCCCTGCGCTCAAGGCTTGCACATGTGCCTTCATATCTAGGGCCTGTAGGAGCCCTGGCATTCGGCAATTAACTTAACACCAACTCTGTGCCAGGCTCTCCTCTGAGTGTTTGGAATACAGCAGCGGATAAGCACCGAGACAGGGAAGCGCTTCGGCTCACAGAGGCTGTAGCTGAAGGCTAGCAAGATAAGGAGCTTGCCAGAGACACAGACAGAAGCAGCAGCAGCGGCCCTGGATGTGGATCTTCCCAGTTGTACTGTACGAGTTTGGACAGTGGAGCATGGATTTTGAGGCACACTGCTATTAAGGGTTTATGGCCACAAAATACAGTAAAAACATCTATGCTGCCTATTAGGGCTTCCTGTGAGAGCTGAGGGGTGTCTTGGTAGAGCAGAAAGGGTCTGCATTAGTCTGGTCACTGCAGGGTCCCCCAGCAGGAAGCACACGCCTGCCGTGACCCGGTTGTCATTCGCTGACCCAGTCGCAGCGGCTGCTAACTGAGTGCTGTCAAGTATTGTGTCATTGTGGGGCTGTCCTGGGAGCTAGAGCATTCTCACATTCTCATGATCAGAAACCTTAGCAGAGACTGGGGTTAAACACATTCCATGATGTCCCTGATATGTACTGCAGAGGCTACAGAAGCATTTGCTTTTTAATACCTGTTCCTGATTCTCGGATCAGCCGGTACACTGCTGAGTAGTCAGGATGAGATCCTCACTGGCAGGTGGCCCCAGCCCCGGGTTCCCTGGCCTTGGGATTTAATGCAAGGCGCTCAGCTCTCCACGGCCCAGTTTCCTGCATGTGGAGATATGACGGCTCTGTAAGGGCTACAGGTGGAGTATCAGGAGACAGCTCCGAGCTGGAAGGCACATGAGTGCGCACCGAGACCCAGCGAGTGTCGTTTTCATGACAGTTATCAGGTAGGAGAGCTCAGCACGTCTCCTCTGCCCATGGCTCTTCCCAGTGCTGTTCTCCCTGGAAGCGTTTGTTAATGAGACTTCTGGTCTCAGGCTGCACTGGCTGATGAGCAGCTAGTGGCCTTGTGCTAAGGTGCAGCCAGGGATCTGTAGTCTGACTGATCTGCCTTCAGAGCTCCACTGGTCACCTAACTCCTCCCCAGTGCTACAGGGAGCGGTACATGTGTGGCCAGGCAGGAGTCTGAAGCTCGCTCCTCATCCTGTTGCGATCGGGTCCTGGTCGCTGCTGGTCCATGAGCAAAACAGTGAATACTGAGGATTCTTGCAGCCCCAGCTGATACTTTTCCTCTGTGGAATTTGCTTTTTATTTTGAAAAGCACCACGGTCGTTATTTTCCTGAACAAGCTTGATTGGAGTAGAGTGTAAGCTCCCTGAGGACTGCGTCACTGCCATCCTCACAGGTCAGGGTGACAGATCGGAGGAGTGGGGGTGGAGTTTTGGCAGGGATCTGAAGGATGGCGGTTTTCTAGAGCAGTACACAAAATGTACAATAATTATCTTCTTAGTTTTTGGAGTAAAGTCCTGCTGTGGAAATCAAGGAAAGGTTCAGAGCACAGAGAGCAGACATTAGGTACAAGGTTGTGTCACGCACAGCGAACAGAGGTTTGCCTTGCTTTTATTTACTTCCTTTGTTGCCACCCCTCACTCTGCCCCCATGATATTCTTTCTCAGCACTTTTCCTGCTAGTTAAACTCTCTTCACTTACTTGACGTAAGATACTGAGTTCTCTGGCTTTTGTTACTTCCTTCTGCCTGATGCTCTGTGGTTAACTACGGTGCTGGATGACCAGGAAGAGTTCCAGGCGTGAGGGTCTGTGGGACACGGAAGCTCCCATCCCAGGTACTCCAGGTACTCTGCAGCAGACTCTGGCATTGGCTACAATGGGTCATTTTGAATAAGAAACCAGGAGGGTGTTTTCCATTGCTTTTCTGAAATTTTTTTAGTAATTATGGTAAAGATGTCTTGATGCATTAAGCAACAGGTTTGTGTGATTTGTTTTAAGGTTCCTGTTCTTTTGTGATTTCAGTTGGCAAATCAGAAATCTGAAGTTATCGTGAAGGTCATTAAAGTCATGTATGTTCCCTGTGGCTCTCAAATTGGCAGCACTGAGGGTGGCACAGGATAGGAGAGCTCACAGGTCTATGGCAGAGTAAACAGATGGTCAAACTGTGGCTCCCCATCCACTGGGGTCATGGCCATTTGCAGATCTCACCCCATCTTCTGTAAGACAGAAGAGGGTTTAGAGGATTTGTCCCACTTCCTCCAGTTAATGACACAGATGTATTCATCTGAAAACGTGGAAGTTTGGATTTTGATTTAAGGCAAATCGTCTCACCTACTTTTCTCCACAAATTCAGGTCAAAATGTTCAGATGCAAGTAGAGGGAGGCAAGAAAGAGTCAAGACAGGACATGTGCCATTATTTTTCAAATTGTCTCCTTGTTTTTCTAATCATCTCGTCCTTTTTAGCCCTGAAAGCACATGGGAAAGAAATCAGTGTTTTGGTTTAAACTCAGTGTAGGCGACTCTCCAGTGTATTAAAGAAGTGTGCAATGTAGGTAGCAACCAGAAGACCTGCTTGTGTTACTGTTTCTTGGAACCCTTGGAGGTGGAGGCTGTTTTGCCCATATTGTAAATGGTGGACCTAGCCATTTTTTGAATGATGCATTTCACAGAAAGTAATAACTCTTAGAAAATCCAAAGTACCTAAAGTAGTCATTCAGATTTAAACTAGGAAAAGGCAGTGTTACACTGTTGGGCTTGCCACTAGCAAATGTCACCTAGGCGATGAGAAATTACATTCAGGAAATTTAGCCCCCTCCACCCCAATAGCTTCTTGAGGGCTAAGAAATCAAAATGAATTCTGTGGAGAGAATAAGCAGGGACCATCTGTGTTGAAACGGAGTGTTGAAGATGAAAACCTGCCGCGTTGGGTGGAGGAAGTGTCCACTGTGCTTCTGTGTCTCCAGGGACACAGAAGGAGCCGTGGGACACCACTGCATCACGTGCTGAAGACAGGCTGAGGTAGCGCTTGGTTGAAGATTAGCCTCACTGGAGCTAAAGGGAACAAACACACCAGTGTCTGGTTGCCTGTGCAAAGCAGTCTTACTGTTTTGCCTAGAAGAACTTCTTTAAGTTAGCCAAATAGGGGTGTGTGCATCATTGGAGTTCATTTTTTTAAAGCTTTCTAAGTGAATGGCTTCCAGCTTCTACATCAGCAGTGCAGTTGACTGAGGTAGCAGTCTACCTTCTACCCTTGCTCCTGCAGCACCATGCCATCCCCTACTTTTCTGTTAACTAAGCGCATGAGATGTGTCTTCTGACACAGGAGTATTTTATTATTACTGATTTTTTTTTTTTTGTAATCTCTGGCCAATTCTCATATCAACAAAGCTAATGCAGTTTGAGTGGACCTCAGCAGTGAGATCCCAGTCATATAAAACTCCCCTTATAGAGAAAGGGTAATTGGACTTTACCAGAGGTCCCTGCAGCGGTCCTGGTCTCTGCAAGTAAGTATGACATCCACGAGATAGGAAAGTGGGAAGTAGAAAAAACACAGACACAGAGACTTGTGAGAACAGTCTTGAGCGGATCTAAGCCGCTCTGGGCAGCAAAGACAAAGGGCTCCGGGACAGCCAGTGCTTACTCATTACAAGCATGGGAAGGGGAAGGGGGCAGGCCTCGGGACACCTGCTGATAACAAGGGTGGAGCAGGCAGGACTGAAGGAAGAATGCGGACACAGTGCATCTTCACTGTAGAGAACAAAGGGTTAATTCAGAGTCAGTTGCCCTTGACTGGGAGTGAACTCAGCAAGGGTCTGCTACTTCCAATTTAACACAGCTGAATAATGGAGGGGCGGGAAGCTTGTGTGGCTATGGGCTGCTAATACTGGGCAAGGTGCTGGCTATGTCCCCTGGTTTGTAAAGAAACCATGCTTGCACGGAGATGAGTACATTTTTCACCTCTAACTTTTGTAACACTTGGACAACTTTAGAGGAAGCAGTTTCCGTTCGAGCATATTTCTTCTTTGGTAGAGCAACCTAGAAACAGCATTTGTATAAAAATTCAAGAGAACAATGCTCGATTGGATAAACAGTTAGGGAGCTGCATGAAGCTCGTGAAAGGGCTGATGTTCAATGCCCAGTTCTGTTGCTGTCTGAAGGAGTGTGTAGAAGACAGACTGACAGAGCAAATACTTTCCTGTTTGTAGACAGAACAGTAGTGCAAGGGCAAAAGGCAGTGTTGTAGTCTGGAACGTTTGAGGGACTCTCGTGGCATGAAGAGGAGGAATGTGCAAAGTCTATCTTCCTTTGGCCATTCTTGTTTTAAAATCACAGGCAGCACCCCTTAACCTCAGAAGGGGTGCAGGGGAATGTGCTGTACTCTTAAACACCATCTAATATGAAATAAGCTACTTTTGTTTTGGTTGATTTTGTTGTTTTATGTGACTGCAAATTCTCCAGAACAAGTAACCACCCGAGAGGGATCATTTTCTGGGGATTCCCATACTAGATAGATCACTGGATAAAACGTTCGATCCCACCCCACCCCAAGTAGTGCTAATCTCTAGATCATAGTATAAGGAGAAAAAAAAAATGAAGAAAAGTGTATCTGTCTATGCCTGTTTGCACTGCTTTTGATAGCTTTGGCAAACTGGAAGCTTGAATACTTATTCATCCTAAGTTAAGTTATATAGATACACTGCGTATGAATGAACATTTTTACCAACATTTTCTTCACTTGTGTCAGTGTGGGTTCCAGTGGACATTTATAAGTAGAGAGAATTATAAATACTAAAGTCCCTTCATCTGTAGCTTCTGTCTGAGATCATGGGAAAAACTGATTTATAATTCAAAGCCTTTGGTCCTGAACTTCTGTATAGGCCTGAGAACTAGCCTGAAACCCAAGAAAAACTCTATTCCGGTCCGTGCAGCAGATGTACAAAGAATGTGAAGTCTGATTTGCCCACTTCTGCACCTAAATTTAAGCAGATGCTTTGAAGTCTGGTGCAGCGACTGAGAGAGCGGGAAGAGGAGAGGACGGCAGATAGGCAGAGTGTGTGTCCTGGGGCTGGACTGGGGCTCTGTGACCCTTCCAGGCTTGTCCCACACCCGGGGAGCATGGGAGAAAGAAAGAATATGCCTGCCAAGGCCCCAAGAGTCCTGTAGAGAAGTGTGGGCAGGAAGGGTGTGAGGGCATAGCCGCAACCTCAGCAAGGCCCTGCAGGCCGTGGTGGGGCCACCCTGAGTGCACCTGGCCCCCGAGATCCCTGAGACCGCGTAGCCTTGACTTGTGGACCCCAGTGTCCTGAAGTTGGTGGATGCGGACTCTAGGCTGTCTTGAGATCTGGGGTTCGGCCCTGAAGGGGAGATGGTAGAAATCAGACACAGGACAGGGTGAGGCTGTGGCTTGGGTGCCTTCCTGGCAGTGTAGCAGGGTAGGGGCGCAGTCAGGGTTTGGGTGCTGCTATGGACTCAAGTTGGGGACCTGTGCTGCACCCACATCTGCCTTTCGGACCCCTGCTTGAGCCTCCACTCCAGTCACCTGCCCCGGCAGGGTCACCCCGACATCACCAGCCCCAGGCAAGCGTTTGCCAAAGCCCCAGGCAGCACCGAAGGCCTCCTTCACTCTGAGATGTCACTGTGGACGTCTGGGCAGAACCTGCACCTCCCCCGGGACCCTGGCCAGGGCGGTCTGGGGCCCATGGTCCCTTGGCACTGGTGCTGCACAAACTACCTCAGGCTGTGACAGTGTTGAGCGGGCCTGCTGTTCAATGAGGGTTGAGAGCTCCGGGAAAGCCCTGACAGGGACAGGAGAGCCATATTGCCAGTGAGAACTGTTCATTCCAGGACAAGATCCTGGCAACGAGATGTGCTTTCTGCAGTCTTGTGAGTGCCCTTGGCTGAGAAATTTATTTCCAGGGTTTGAGCAACAGGTCACGGCTATTTCCCAAATAGCATCAAAGAAGCAGAAATCGATTCTATAGCTAATACATTTTACCTTTTGTTTTTTGCTTCTTCTTCTTCTTAAGACATATAGACGATCAAAATAGAACTGGCCCACAGAATGCAGGAATAGCCAAGTTATATACAGATCTGTGCCTGTGAGGAAAAGAATGTAAACCTGCATGCTTCAGAATGGTCCTGGGAAGGGCGCTGGAGAAGACCCCACTGCTTCCTCTGGGAACGAGTGAGAGTGATCTTACCTATGGACTCCATCTGTTCCTCTTCCTGGATTCTTCAGAAACTTGCAGCTATGCTGGAATTTGTTCAGAATCCTTTCACAAGTATTGCAGATCTGCCTGGTTTTCACCTTTCTGTGTTAGAAGAGGCTTTTCAGATGTGTAAAATTCTAATTGTCAACTGAACATTTTTCAGTAACATCTGAATTGAAACGATTCTCAGGACAGCCAGTCTTCTAACACTGACGAATCTTTCCCCATTTGTTGGTGGAGTTCACTGCCAGCCCCTCACCATCTGATAATTGTTCCCATGGCAACCGGCAGTCTGCTTAGTTTCATTAAACACCAAAATGATTGCCTGGAAAATGTCTAATGTATGACACCATGTTACAGCACCTAGTGGAATGATTCACGGATGATGGGATTCATTGTGATGGAGGAAAGTTGTTTAAATAATCCATAAAGTACTATTTCTTTTCGTGAGGGGGCAGAAGAAACCCTTGAATTCTGAGTTGTTATTTCAAAATGCAACAGGGATTCAGGTTTTCTTTTGATGTTAGCAGATCTAAACTTCCTGAGCTTATTATCTTTTATTTTTAAAACCTGGCTCCTTTTTAGCTGTTTGGATAGCATCACTCTCATATTCGAAAGAACATCTTTGTTTGACTGATATAAAAAGAGTAGATGCATCCGATATACAAAAGCAGCAGTGGTTTACAGACTGATAGATACATATCTACAGGGAGCCATTTATTTTTCTTCCTAAAGCAGAACAGTTCAAAGATGTTTGGGGCTGGGGGGAAATGTGCTGGTTTTAAGCAGCTCAGAATCTGATTCCACAGAAACCAATGAGAGGATCAGTAATTACCTTGCAGGACGCAACTTTCCTTCCAGACAACTGGCCCTGTTGGCCCTGTAGTGCCGTTTCCCCCTGTGCTCAGTGTGATCCACTCTCAGTGATTCATTCGTATGTAAATTTAAGGTTGTTTAGTGAGTTGGACAGACCCATGGATGTTAAAGTTTAAGGACACTAAGAAACTTCCTGGGCCATCTCCTTGCTTCTTTAGATGAAAAGAGTGTGTGGAAAAAATAAGTTGTTTGGGGAAGCTGAGTCAAATCCAGTGATAAGGATTGGAACGATTTACTATCACAATTCTTTGTGGGGCCGGGCTGTATCTCAGTGGTGTTCCACCTGCTTCACAAGTGCAAGGTCCTGAGTTTGATTCCTGGTATCAAAAAAAAAAAAAATTGTGCACATTCCATGTCAAAATCAATATAAGCACCTCAGAGTTTAGTTTGTGTTCACCATCACCATTGTCACGTCCGTGTGTACTGACCAAGCTAGGAGATCACGTGGCCCATTGCACGCACTTCAGAGTAGAGGGCCATGCGCACGGGCTCTCACCAGCCTGGCTTTTCTACTTTTTATTATACATTGCCTTTTCCTTTACTTCCCAAGACAGCTGTTGCCCTTCTCCTAGTTTGATTATTACCATGATTCAGGCATTAATTTTTTTCAATTAGGTTCTTCAGTAAGAATTACACAGAATATTTTATAGACAGCTCCAGTTTTTGTAGCTCTAAGAATAATACCGCCCCCAGCAGTGGCCCCGTTTCTATGTACAGACAGTTTTGAAGTATATATTTCAGGTATCTGGAGCAAGCAAAAAGAGGCAGTCCTGCTTGGTACCTATTTTTGGATTGGCCCTATATCCATAAATGTACATTTTTTTGAAAATTTTCTTTTTGGAATTATGCAGAGGTAGAATAGGATGATATTCTCTGGACTTTTAAGGTAGTGATAATTCAGCATGTTGTGAAAGACTAATTTTAAGATAGGAGCATCATGATGGTTTCTGAGTCCATTTTACTTAAGAAAAATATAGGCGATCATCAGACCCTGGTGGACCGTTCATAAACAAAGCTGTCTCCCTACTGACACCTGCAGCCAGACCAGTCCACTCAGCTGAAAAAACCTGAGGTCAGAAGTGAATCAGGAGTCTCACTGGTTTTCTGTGGGTGGAAGTTTTTGGATGTACACTGTCCCCGCTGTCCTCCACCACAACCATGGGGTCGGCCAGTGGCTCTGGCCATTGCTCTGATCCTGGGCTGGGTAGGGAGCTAACAGCTGGGCCCGTGGGCAACAGGAGAGGAGAGCAAACAGTGACAGCCTCTGGGGGCCCAGGGCCCATGGAGGAGCGGGTGTCTGGTAAGCGCCTCTTCTCTAGCTCCAGCTTCCTGCTGCTGAGCCCCGCTGAGCCCTGGGCTGGGCCACCGTATCCTTTGCACAGTAGCTGAATGAATGTCTGCATCATGGTGGCACTTTGGAAATTGGTCACTTACTCAGACTCCCCAGACTTGGTTTCACATGGGTGGAGGGAAGCAATGCGACCCGCGGTAGGGAACTGTGAGACTTCATGAGCCAGGCTCCCAGGTACAGTCCCAGCTACCGCTGTCACCAAAAAAGCTGCAGCCTTTCTGCCTTAGCTGCCCTCATTCATAAAGTGAGGCATCCTGGAAAGTGTGGCGATGGCCTGAAGGGATGAATGACAGGATTCAGAGCACATAGCAGATGTTACTGAGATGTGGGTCAGCCTTCCGCTAGCTGCAGTGGTTTGGTCTCTCGCATTCACATTGCATGGCACACGTGAAGAGTGACGTTCTCCTGATGGTAAACTGCGGGGTATTCCAGGGACATACAGGCTGGGGTATTTGTCTGTGTATGAGCATGGGGACTGACAGGTTCATACAGGAGTGATGGGTGGAGCACCAACCTGTGCACAGAGGCCATGGTAGAGGTCAGCTAGGACCAGAGTGCCCGTCGTGTCCCCCAGTTTTAAATACTCTCACATATGCCTCCACATTCGCATGAGTGTAGTGCAGAGGCCCACAGTCCTGCAGCTTGAACTTGGAAAGAGAGCCCCTTCCCTCGTCTGTTTTTATCTGAACTTCACGAACAATCTTTAAACAAAAAAGAGTCCTTCCTCTTCTAAGTTTGTCTCTTCTCCTTTCCCACTGCTTGGGCTTTTCTCTCCTTGCCAAGCTGTACTTTGTGATTGTCTCAGAGCCATTTCCACAAAGCAGATCCTCTGCCTCTTACTGCCTCCCTCAGAACCAGGCAGTGAGCCACCAGGACCAGCAGGGCACAGGGAGAGGCTGACTCCGCCATTGTGAATAGTTCCCAAGGCTCAGTCTCAGCCAAGTC
Source organism: Fukomys damarensis (assembly GCF_012274545.1). Taxonomy (NCBI): domain Eukaryota; kingdom Metazoa; phylum Chordata; class Mammalia; order Rodentia; family Bathyergidae; genus Fukomys; species Fukomys damarensis. Next base: position 8,323,872 of record NW_022900937.1, read on the forward strand.
TTGGGATTCTTGGGGTTGTCTTTGCTTCTCCTCTTCCTGGTGAATATCTGGCTTCAATTGTTTCATAGCGCATTTGTTACCTTTAAGCTTTGCCTGTAAAACAAAGATAAGCAAAAAAGAAACATTAAATTCATCTCCCCACAGCCTCTCTCTTGGTGGAGTATGTGAATGTGATACCATTTTTATTATTATCATTATTATTGTTATTATTTTTTGGTACCAGGGATCGAACTTGGGTCCTTGCACTTGCGAGGCAGGCAGCAGAACCACTGATCTAAATCCCTGGTCCTGGAACACCATTACTGAAATGCAGAGGAGCAGAACTGCAGCTCTCAGGCACTCGTTGGAGATAGAACCATCTGGACTGTTCCTGAAGACTGGAGTTTTTGTACCTATCTGGGAACTGTTCAGGATTCATAAAACATCTGAAGGAAGAGGAGGAGCCACACAGTGTTGATGTGGAAAACAAGGAATCAGGGTGTCCCAAGCCTGCAACAATAAAAGAGTAGAAGGAAGGAATCCTGAGCAGTCTCCGCATGTCCCTGGATGGGTTTCTAAGCCCCAAAGTCAGGGCTCTGTCCAGATCAGTGTTTGCCTAAGCTGCCTTCCTTTCGTGTTTCCCATGCACATCGCTAGTGAGCCCTGAGGTCCTGCATTGTCATAGTTGCCTTCGTGTCTCCGTTTCCTCCTTAACTATTCTTGCTTCCTCCTTCCTGGCACAGATGCCCGGGATAGGAAAACACAAAACACCATAGACTTCCCAAGGACTATCCCGTGGACTCAACATTAAATCACCGTCCTGTTACTTCCCAATAATTCCTTGTCTATTTGTGTGCCTGCAGTTGTGACTCACGCTGGGGCTCTTCTCATAAACCCTTCCACTCTTTGGTGAGCAGGACTAAGAACAAGACCTTGGTCTAGGGAAAGAAACCGACTTCGTAGGAAGCAGCTCCTGGCACTGGCTCACAGCTCACCTGCCCAGACCGACCTCAGAGCTGTGTGCCCTAGAAAAATCAGAAATGAGAGCATTTTGCAGATCAGCTTGGGAAAAGCTGAAACTGGATGTGAGATCTGATTGCTAGGGGGCGGTGGTATTTCTTGCCTATTTTGCCTGTAGCTTCTTTCTCTTCTAATTCATTTTTTAAAAACATCTGCTAGATTAGTTCTGCTAAAATACCATTTTGTGTTTCTTGTCCCCTGTTTCAAATCCTGCAGCAACTCCACATGAGATTCGGAAATGGACTCAAAGGTTGCAGTGCAGCTGGAGTCGGGCCTCATGCCACAGCCTGGCCCTGTGTCCCTGCCTGTCCTAACCCTCCCCATAAACCCCTGGGCAGAGTGGTCTGTTCTTTCCTGCACCACACATCCTTCTCTCCAAACCTTTCTCCGAGTTTCCTCTACAGTGATGGTCAAATTCACTCCTTCAGTGTCTCTTACGCCGTGCCTGTGCCCATGAGTTGCGTGAGCTGGGGTGACAACGGAGTGGAAAGATGGGGTGTGCTCCCCACGAGTCCAGGAGCCTTCCAAAGACAGGAGCATGTGCCATTGCTTCCACAATCAGTGTCTGTTGACAGAGAACAGGAGTTGGATTAGGACTGAGAGGTTGACCATGTACTGGAAAGAACCACTGGGGTCATTTCAGCATTGCTTACCTCCGACACTTGTGTGCTTTATTTTTCTCACTGCTAAGACAAAATACCCAGCACCCAAAGTTAAAGGAGGAAAGATTTATTTAGCTCACAGTTTTCAGAAGTTTCAGTTCAGAGTTGGCTGGATTCAAGGCAGGGTGGCATTGAGGAGGAGGAATAGTTTATACTGGGCAGGAGGCAACAAAAGCAGGAAGCAGCAAGTGAAGGCAGCAGCCCTCTTTCCTGCCCCTTAGATTCTATCTAGGCTACACTCCCAGGGTGGGCCTTCCCAGTATCCACACCCAGACCCTTACCAAACCAATCCGTGGGCTAATTTAGTAGTCACAAATTCTTAATCTCCACACCACACATTCCAAGTCCAACTATCTCAGAAAGCCACCTGTTACTTTGGGGGGACATCTAGACACAGCCGTAACTGCACCTACACTTTGCGTACAGGCCTTCCTATTTCAGGACAACAGCTCCGGTTGAAACACAGCAGGTACTGGACCCAGACTTGCTAACTATGTGACCTGACACCCTTTCCTTGTCTCTCTCTGAATGGGGGGATGGTGGTGCTGGCCCACCTGCCTCATGGGGTGTCTGTGAACGGCTCTTTTAAGAAAACTCCATGGGTTTTACCTGCTCCTTCCTGGCAAGTCCCCATGAGTTCCTCGTATTTTCTGATGAGCTTAATATTTTGTGTCTCAGCCTTACCATGTCTAATTTTGAGTTAGGAGGTATTTCCTGCTTTGAAAGTGAAATCTAATTCAAGTTAGAATAACAGTTGGTCTAATACACCCTTAAGTAGTAATGAGGCAGTCAGTGCTCCGAGGTGACTACGTGCTTCCCAAAGCAGGAGGCTACAACAAAGGAAGCGTTTATGCTCATCAGTTCCTTGTATTAGTCATGTAATTATCCTTTTCTCAGAAGCCCAGGGCCAAGTGAATCTGCTCCCAAGAGAGAAGTGCTCCCCCTTTCCCCAGCAGCACAGGCGTCCGGGTGTGCGCTGCTCCTCCCTGACCCTGTGCCCTGTGCTCTTCTCTCCTGAGAAAGGAGTGGGTGCAGCGCAAGCACAAGGAGGACTCTTGCCTTGCCGGAAGCCCACCTGGGGCCCCAGACGCAGGGAGGAATGTCCGTTTGGGCTCTTCTGGGGCCAGTGGCTCCCAAACCTGCCCGCTGTGGCCCAGCCTCCGCCCTATGCCATCACTCTTTTCCATCCCTTGCCTTCTTCTTGAACTGACAAACCTGTGGCCAGCACCACTTGAGGTTGTCGCTGCAAACGAGAGAGTGGGGTTTTGTCCACCTGGAGGTGAGAGAGGTTTCTGTTTGTGTCTTTGAGCACAGCAAGTCGGATGAAATCTTAAAATATTTCTCCTGGGAACGAGTATGTTCTGAAGCGGATTTACATTTGCTAAACTGCATGCCAAGTGGAGGAAATGTAAATCAGTGCACATTTAAAACTTACAAAGGGGAAGCAGTAGGGTCTTGGAGATTCTCTTCCCAAGGGAAGAAACACAATCGTGATCCATGAGGGTGTGGGGCTTCAGAAAAGCAGAGATCATTGCAGTATTAGGTGGATAGTTTACTCTTTGTGACTTAAAAGGTTTTCTGTCTTAAATGTAGCCGTGGGCTTTATCTACTAACTTTCATCACATTTTAGCAGAGAAGGCTGTGTGGCCTTTCAGATCTGTTCTCATGTTGAATCCCAGCTAAGCCCATGGGTGCCTGCGTGCCAGGAAGTCTCCCTACAGGCAGTGGCTCTGTGCTGTGGCTCTCAGTCTGATTCTTACCTGCACCTCCTGGACTTCAGACACCTAAAGAGGGCATGAGGAATCCCTTTTGCTTCCAAGAGGAGCGAGGTGCTTCTGAGCCAAGGTGGGGGCCTGGGCCAGTGCTAACAGGAGCCCTCACTTGCTGTCTAATTGGAAGCCTTAATTAGGCTCTGACAAAATCTTTCTGTTGCTATTTTGACACCTCCTCTGTTGATGTGATTCTTCCATCAAAGATCTTTTAGCAGCTAAACAAACAAAAGGGTGGTGAAGACTAGAATTTTAAGATTCCATGTGTCCAAGATCCAGTACTGTTTTGCTGTTCATCAGTTATCTTCAGAAAGCTTCAGCTGCACGTGTGCTGTTGAAATGCAAGTTATTAAAGAAGAAGATGAAGTAAACAAGGTAATTTAAGTCTGGCGAATGGGGAGCTAAACAAGGTGCTCCTTTATTCCAGACAATGTCAGGCTTTGTTTAGTTTCCATGTAAAGAAAGCCTGGATTCCTCCTTGCACAGAACCACCTGATGTTCAGACCCATGCACCAAGTTTCTGCACGTTCAAGCCAGGCCACTGGCCCTGTGCAAAGTTTTAATTGCTCATCTTTGCACTTTGGGTAGAATCCAAACTCTACTAGATTGGAGCCCCAGTGACAGAGTCCTTTCCCCTCATTCTGAGGCCTCTGTCCTGGCTGGGTCCCTAATCTTTGGAAATTGGTTAAGCTCCCTATTCCCCAAAAGAAATCTTATTCACCCCTTGGGTCTCCATGTAAATGTCACCCCGCTGGAAATCTTTCCTTCCCCCAAAATTATACAATCTGCCGTCTACACACTCTTCCTTTGGTAAGACCAGGGCTTTTCAATTTGCTTTTAATCAAGCATTTCATGGACTGTGTTATCGATGTGCCTTTCCAGTCTGTATATGTGATGTGTTTCTTACATGGACTGTTGTTCTCGCTTCCCCTCTATCATGTAATTCTGTGCCTGAACTTTAGGTTATCTTAAATATTTGCTGATTGTATGACTGATTGATAAAAAGGAAAGTTGTTCAAGAACTTAACTTCCTGATGGAGAAACTTGTTTCTAGTGTAATTAACTATTGAGTTACATTATTGCATTCAACTTTTGTTTTTGTTACCTATCTGGGTCACCAATTTTCTGACTTATTGCTGCAAAATATCAAGTGATAGCCTTGTAACATTCTTTGTTACAAAGTAAAATGTGTCCATTCACCACCTACTACATCAGAATGTAGTTGGACAGAGTCTGAACTGACATGTTTCCAAAGATAATGTGTGAAAAGAAAAGCCTTTTGCAAGCAAACCCAAGCATCCTGCTTACACCATATTACTTATAAGTGTTCTCATTATTCTCAGGTTTTATCTATTTCTTATTAACACCCATAAAAACTTCTGCTACTGTAACTTATCCTAGCCATTTTACAGTATAAGCTCTTAGCCACAGTGGGAGGGAGAATGCATGGAAATTTGTGATGTGTGGTTTGAATCTCTAAGTATGTGTTAGTGTCTCTGCCTATGGTGCGGGTGACTGTGAGGTATGGAACAGTACTAAGGGAAGACCTGTGGTTGCAACAAGTGAATTGAGTGTGTTACACTTTTCAAAGAATAGCTCTTGGAGAAAGTCCAGAATGGTCTAGTTTCAAAAGGCAAAGGTAATAATATCTTTGAATTACCTGTGTATCAACATTGTTGGATTGGATTTCATGGACTCGGCCTTTCTCTTCACTGTAACAGGAACTCTGTGTCTTTTTTTAGTTGATGGCCTTTGATATTCTTGGATAAAAGGCATCCTTCCGATTTCTTTGATCACACACCACAGCAAGCTGGCAAACTCTCACGTGTGTCTGAAACATACTTGTAGTCTTCACATTTGTTTTAAATTATTTAATAGTGCAATGACTTTTTGCAAAACTGATGGGAAAGTAAGACAGAATTTAATTGAATGCTCCACAAACTTGAAAAGTGGGAAGTTTTTCTCCAGAAAGAGAGATCCTGCACACTGAATGCCTCACCTTGTCAGTTTTTGGCTGTTGCCTGTGTCAGGTGTAACAGCAGGAAGTCGGGTGGGGACAGCCTGACAGCTCCGGTCAGCCCAAGTGCTCATTTCTAGCTTTCTGCCTTCTGTTCTGCACCCTCAGTCTCCAGTGTGGAAGATCAGGGTAAGCAGGGACTCCTAGCTCTGAGGGACATTTGTCCATCGCATGACAGCAAACGAACAACAAAATGCGAGTTTCTGTTTCTGATTCCACTTCTCATTCTGGGCTGTGCATCATGGTGCTGAGTGTGTGATTTGCAGAGGGAGGCCAGGCCTTCCTCAGGGTTCTTGAGAGGGGTGTGTTTGTGGGTGTGATCAAATGGGGATGCAGCCCTTTGTGTGATCAGATGTGTGTGTGTGTGTGTGTCTGTGTGTGTGTCTGTGTGTGTGATGAGATGTTGTACGACCTTGGAAACTATTGCTTAGCAGTGACTTCACTGTGGAGCTCCAGCCCAGTGCACTTCTTTGAGGCGTTTTTTGGAGAAGTCACTAATGCATACGCCGTGCCGTTAGGAATTCTGGGGAGTAGCAGCCACTAGGGCACAGGAAACACATGGCATGGGCGAGGATATTCCAGCCATCAGCGTGAATGCAGAGGAACTTCGCACATGTGAACTCACCCCAATTTAGATCCCTTACACTTCGACCTGGACGAGGCCGAGTTTACTTTAGGGTGTGAATAAAATGGGAAGTAGATCAAAGGAAATATTTAACACTTAAATTTGTTTGTGATTTTTTAAGCCCATAGTTTATAAACAAAATACTTTTAGATATATTCATTAAAACTAGGACCTTCAAAAGTTTTTATAGTTCATGGTGTGTGAACATTAAAGGAGGAGCATATTATTTCATTTAAAATATTCTACAATTTTTCCCACTCATTTACATGTATTTCTACACAGTTTGGACAAGTTATAAGTATTGCCAATAATAGTTATTTAAGAAAAACGTATAACTCATTCAGAAACTTGTTTCTTAAGATCGGTGTTTTCCTCAAAATACTGTATAACAGATGAATGGATAAAGAAAATGTAGTATTTATACATAACGGAGTACTACTCTTCCTTAAAAAAGATAACCTTCAGTCATTTGTAGGAAAATGGATGCAACAACATGAAGTGAAATAACTCAGACACAAGTTTCAGTATCGCTTGATTTCTCTTACATGACTCAGTACACCCCACTTGTAAGCCAGAAAATGTCAGTATATCATATAAAATATGGGGAGGTAACATTAATTTTTTTGTTTGCCTGTATGTATACATTTAAATGGCTTTTGATTTTAAAAATGTGCTTCTAACCTTAGTTTGTTATCAGATAATTTTGGAAAATACCACCTGTGGCATAGACCTTGTATGAAACACCCATTGTTCAGTGTGAAATGGCGTGGGAAATACCACGCATGGTGCCCATGAGCACCAACCATGGGCCTCAACCTCAGAAAACATCAAGGAGCCCGGTACGGACCAGGAGAATATTCATTCTTCTCCTTAGTGCGGAAATGGTTATGGAGACAGCACAGGGTTGATCCATACAAGTTTAACATCCATAGTCTGAAAACCTGCAGTGTGAAGTGCTCTGAAATCTGACCTGTTGGGAGCGGGGCTGTGAGTAGAGTCAAGAGGATATACGAGTGACAGGAAGGGGGTGCAGCGGGGTCCCTGGCTGCAGGGAGGGAGGAGGAGCAGCGTGGGGGCTCCAGGCACTGCTGCCCAGGAGCAACAGGAGAGGAGGGAGGAGAGGAGCTGTGGCGGGGCCCACTGTGCTGGGCGGCTCGGCTGAGGGGAGAGGACCATAGCAGCGAGTGCAGGGACAGAGGGAGCCTCTGACCCTGGAAGACACAGCTGGGCACTAGCACAGGGAAAGGAGGCACTGGGAAAGGGGTGGGAAGCGGCACAGAGGGCGTGGAGCGGTGAGGCTGGGATCCAGTCCCCCACTCCTCTTTTCTTTCTCCTTGTGTGGTAGACAAGAGAAATGTGCGAGTGTGAAGCCCAGAGACCTGGGCAGTCCCTGGGCAAGGTGGGACCATGGTGTGGTGACTGGCATGGCAGGGGCAATGCTCGGTGACAGGTGCACCCGAGGGACCCTGCGCAGCGCAGCCCAGGAGCCCACACACCCCTTCGGCACTGGGACTCCCCTGTGTTGACCCCTTCCCAAGTGCCCCATGGACATCTCCTAAAGGGTCACTTTGTTTCTGACAAGGAGGGTGTATTAGTTACTTTTCTCTTCTCCCTGAGACAAAATATCAAGGCCCAAAGTTAAAGGGAGGAAATGTTTATTTGGCTCACAGTTTGTGGAGATTTCATTCCATAATTGGCTGCCTGAGGAGCAACTGTTTGTGGCAGCTGAAGCAGCAGAAGAGCAAGGGAAGGGCTGGGGATTTAGCTCAGGGATGCCATCACCTGCCTGGCAAGCATAAGGACCCAAGTTCGATCACCAATCACCACCAAAATTAAAACAAAGCAAAACAAACAAAGAGCAAGGGACCTTAACAGAGTCTTTCTGACCCTTTTATCTTATTCAGACTACTTAGGGTGGGTAGCATTCACACCCTCAATCCTAGTGCCCTTGGGCCTAGCCCCATCATGAATCGATCCATACTCTAGATTCAGCCACCTCCAGAATAGCCAATGACCATGTAAGACTTTGGGGGAATATTTAGAAACAAACCATACTGGGGATCACAAGTGGAATATACTTTGTCCATGCAGCTAGCCATGGTGACACTCGGGGAACAGCAGGTGCCTTTGTCCTTCCAGCCAGTGGTGGGGCTCACTCTGAAGGTCTACACTGTGGGTGTGGGCGGCAGTTAGCTCCCTGGGTGTCCCCACTGCCCAGGGCTTACAGGTGGCTTCCTGCCTTTCTGTAATTAGCTCCTCCCCATGTGAGAGCCACAGTACATAGAAAATAGGCGACTGCTGCTTTTCATGCTGCCGGGTACAGTTCTGGCAAATTCAGGTTAGGGTTTGTTGAGCCCATTGCTTCAGCCCAAGTGTTTACAGATACGAGGAAAAAAGCCTCCACTGTCTAGTATGTTTTGATCAGTGCCATGAATGTATGCAGTATACATTTTCTTCATATGAACAGGGGACCTAGTCAGCCACAACAAGGTCTTGTTTGTTAATCCTCCTAGAAATAGTGACTGCCTGCTAAGGAACTTGCTGACCATGGCCAGGTAGAGGCAGTGAGATGATATCACACTGTCACACTTCTGCTGCAGATTCCATGCTCGAATGCCCACCCTCACCCTCCCCCCTCATTGAGTCACTACACAAACACTTTGGAGACAGTCAGTGGTCAGTGCCCTGGGATTCATGGGTGAACATAGCAAAATCTCTGCCCTTTTGAAGTTGTGTCCCATAGGAAGAGACAAAGGGATGGGTCAATGTAAAAAATACTGAGTAGGTGAGGTTTTAGTAAGTGCTGTGGAGACTTGGGGTTAAGGGATAAATGTGGCTTCCAAGACGCGTGAGCCTGTGGGCAGCGTAGCAGGTCCAGGAGATGTTGGCACAGCTGCCAGTGCTCCGCGCAGCACCCGACGTCATCCTCCATCGATTTCCTCATTTTCTCATAATGTAGTCATTCCCTCATGATGTTGTCATTCTCTCGCGATATTGCCATCCTTTTGCGATGTCGTCATTTTCTCGCGATTTCATCATTGTCTTGCGATGTCTTCATCCTCTCGCGATGTTGCCATTCTCCCATGATCTTGACATTCTCTTGCAGACAGATTTGACTTGCGCCGACAACGACTTAAAAAAGGGGCAAACTATTCTTCCTAAATAAAAGATCATGAAGGAGAGCACATATTTTCAAATTATTGTAAAGCACATAGCAAATGCCTTGTATCCAGAGAAGACAATCCTGAGAAGAGAACTAAGGGGACAGGAAGGTGTCCCGAAGCCTCACAGCGCAATTGATCTCCTCTCCCGACAGCAAGGTGCCTGATATAGCACAGGGCCTCCGTTCTTCTGCTGAGATCTGTGTTTGGACGGGGTGGGCTGTGGGAATGAAGTGTGAAATCTAGTAATCAATTGGATTACTAAAGTTAATTGAATTTAAAAAGTAAATTGTAAAAAGAACCACAGCGCAAGACCTGCTTCACTGAACGCAGGTGCACGCTTTCACAAGTAATGTCCTCCCGCAAGCTGAGATAAGCATGCTTGGAAATTATCACCAACTTTTTAAAGATCTGTTAATTAGTTAATAGCTTGTAATGAGGTAATTCTTACTCTAATTGTTCAATTGCAGTAAAAAAATTATCTTAGTAAAACATGAAAGTGCTCTGCAAAACCCCTCGGCAAAGCAATGTTAAAGACATGATTTGTGACTGAAATCTGCGATGACCTGGTAAAGTCATTTTGCCAGAGGACTTAACAATCCATAAGAAATAATATTTCAGGGATATTAGTGAATTAACTCTCTGTCCTGTTTACTTTCGCACATCTTTTTGCAGCAGCAGTGGCTCTTGGAACAGATTCACATGCAAACCTGTACAATGCACGATGGAGGTCCTCAAATCCCTGGACGTCATCTGTTCAGTATAGGAGAACAGCAGACAGAAAGCTACTGTGTAAAAGATCCATTCGTGGGCCTTGGATGTAGCTCAGTGGCACCAAGCTTGCCTTGCAAGTGCAGGGTCCTGAGTTTGATCCACAGTACCTGGGGTGGGGGGCAAAGATCCATTCGGCTTTGTCACCACATCGAATCCCCTTTCTTCTGTGTGTAACTTAAACACTAGCTCTGTAGTACCAGGAATGAAAAGAATCCTGGGCCTGACCCTGTCCCTCATTGGCCATATCACTTCTAACAGATCACCTTATGTCTAAGACTGAAGTTCTAGTCTTACAAAATGCTTAGACTGTTTACCAAGTAAAATATTCAGGCGAGGACTGTGTTCTGGAAGATTATTTGTGACAGTTTTTCTTAAAGCATTTTTAATATGTCAAATTTTTATGTTTGCATCATTTCAGTTTCATAAGATATTCATTAGAAAATGAAATTATTAACCACCATTAAAGATCGTGTGTAACCTTATAGAGTGTGAATATTAGATTCATATGTGATGACTTGTGAATCTTGTAAAGAAATACATATATATTCATTGTAAATGCACAGTGAGTGAGGTCACAGGCCCAGTGCAGGGTGGGGCGCTAGCCCCCTCTTAACCTGCTCTCATGGATGTCAGGTGACGTGCTTGGCAGTCGGTGCAATCATGTGATAAGCCAGCAGCTGGTGTATTATCCTTATTTTAGAGTTGAGAATGCTGAGGTCCATTGGAATTTATTTCCTTATTCGGATAGTAGGCACTTCATGGCCGTGGGAGCCACGATTGGCAGTGGCTGTGTCAGCAGGAAAGTTTAGGCCCTTGACCACGTGGGCCTGTCCCAGAAGGGACTGGGGAGGGCGGGGTGGACGAGATGAGCGAACAGTGTGTGGGCTGCCAGGATGGGAAATCCGGCTTCTGTCGGGCAGCCATGAGGCCACCGCTGACTGCTTCTACCAGAGGTGTCACACTAGAAGCTGTGCTCTGGGATCATCAGTACGGTCTCAGCTTTTCAGGGACAGGAATGCAATCACTTTTTTATCATGGACTATTTTATATAACACAAACAACAAAGACATAATTGTTGCAGGTTTCTGTGCATTTGGGGAAAGTTATTTTTTTTTTCCTGAGGCCCAGCAACTGTAAGGTATAAGTTCCCAAATTTCTCTGTGCCTTCTCAGCCCGTGGAAAGTAGTGAATCACTTTTTTTCTAGTGACACATTTCGGTCAGGGGAAAATGTTGGAGGAAGAGGACAGCCCCGGATTGACCAATTAAGATTAACGTGGGACAGTGAGCATCTGAAGAGAAGCAAACCAGCGACAGTGGGAATAGCCGAGCACAGAGCCAGCGGGAGCCCGGAGCCCTGGCGGACCACAGCACACGCCACAGTGGGGACGACAGGCCTCTGGCTTGCCTAGGAGGAGGGGGGCATCGAGATGCTCTGCGGGGTCCTTGCACATGATGCGACTCTCAGCCCACTCCTCCGTGTCAGGGCCCTTGGGTGTGCCAGCTCACACCAGCGGGGCTGAGACTGTGGCTGCATGGTTCCTCATTTAATGTGGGTCTTCACTTGCGTTTCCGGGAAGGATTTCAGCCGGATGCCTCTCCTTCTCCTGTCTTGCCTCTTCAGTGCTTTGGATGGAGGTGGCACAGGTCCAAAGAGCAGTGGAGAAGTCTGCTGCTGTAGGCTGCCAGTACCTGCCATCCCCCACTCCAGACACTGAGGACTTCTTCTCGTGTGAAGACAGGACACATAGTCAGACAGTCACCTCTCTTACAGACACGCAGAACTGCAATAATCAGCACCACTTTGCCCCATCCTGCGAAGCTCTTTGCTGTTCTGTCTCCTCTGAAGATACCCTGGGGTTCAGATGGCTGTAGTCCTGCTGTGGGTGCCACTCTTGCTTGTGCCAGCTTTGCACATCGCTGCCTGTGTTGTGGTCTCTGATGATACGCACTGTTGGGACGGCATGCAGTGACTTTACCAGCTACTTACAGTGCCCTCAAGTAACTAAACTGTGCAGAAAAGCACAGAGACAGGACAGAGAGGTGCAGTTTAACACATAAAGAAAATATTCATTATTAATGGTTCACCTGCTATTTCCAGTTTTTCCACAAAGCCAAAACCAAGTGCTATACAGGAGGAACCTGGGAAATGAAGATTCCCATAAAGAGACGAAGACTTTGATGTGTTCTACCACTGCTAGAAGACAGACTTGTCCCACAGCCTACCGGAAGTCCAACATGAAAGGGGTTATAACAGCGGAGAGTTCCTTTCAAAGACTGAGCACCAGGATGGCTTTGGACACCACAGGTGATGATAATTGGTGCAGAATATTAATCACCCTGATGGGGAAGTGATTCCAGTGAGTCAAGCACAGTAGGAAGATGGGGGAATTTATCAATCAATATTTTGCTCTTAAAATGTAATGAAGATTTTACATGGTAGGAAAATGCCATTTCCTTGTTTAATTTACCAGTACATGAACTCATCATGTACCTAACACTCAGCAGTGTCCCCACGTCACGAGACAGTCACAGTGCAGTGTGCCTCTTGTTCTCTGTGGCCCGGTGAGGTGAAGAATTGTCTCTGTTTTCCAGTGATATGACCTCTTACGTTCCTGTCAGTGTTGGACGCACCCCGTGAACCAGAGTTCAGGCTGTGTTGCTGCCAGTGAAGGGAACCATTAATCAAAAGGAAAAACACAAGGGGGCCAGGGTCCTAGGGAATCACAATAGCGACTCAATGCCTCCCCGTTGGATTAAGTCCTTCCTCCTGTGGTCGACACCACACATCGAAGCAGCCCCTGGTGTGGAACAGATTTCTCGTTAGAAGTGATCTTTAAAAAAATGATCAACGGTGCTTTCTTTTAACTTTTATGCATTCAGTTTTATTCTGCCCCATACACAAAAAGACTAAACAAGCAACAAGCAACAAGCAGCACAAAAATATCTCTGAAGTTTCACTCGTGAAAGCCTCTCTACTATCTGGGAATAGTTACCATGCTGCTGTCTATTCTGTTTCCTGAGTCAGTTGTCCCCATTTTTCTTTTTCCAGAATGCAGATAGCTGAGAACAGACTGGTGCTAGGGGCTCAGTGCAGAAAGGACCCATGTTGAGTTCCGTCATGAACCCTTCCAGGACCACTTCAAGGTGATGGCGATGACTCCAACTCCCTCCACCTGCTCCAGGCTATTTTTAATTTTTTTTCTTTTAAGATGCTGTGTCTGCTCTCAGAGCTACTGACAGCCTGGCTCTGCCTGCATTGGGGAGGACAGAGGGGTCTGTGGCAGGAGGTGCTCATGGAAGGTGCTTGCAGTCTGGCCCAGGTGTTGTGTCCCTTCACGTGTGAAGGTGCTGTCCTATGCGTGTGTGGAGTGTGGGCCCCAGGGTTCACTGGACACCCAGTTCCAGGGTCCACTGTGGCTCTTTCCAGGCTGGGCAGTCACTTCTGCTTCCTGAAGTCTCTGTCTGGACCTTGATAAGAAACAACAGCACTCACCACTCATGGTTATTGGAAGATGCATTGAGCAAGAGCTTTGAAAATGCTTCAAAACGCTCAGATTTTAAGAACACCAAATATTGCTATGGTTGTTGAATGTGGTGGTCTACACTCACACAGTGAAAGCCCCTCCACCTGAGTGATCTCTCTCGCGTTCTGTGGCTGTGACAGCAGAACTCCAGCCTCTGCGCCATCTTTACCTGGGCTAACATGAGATCCCCCACCTCTTCTGAGGACACCAATCATCATGGTGCATGCCCTTATGTCAACCAGAGTCCCCTGGAGACCTTGTTTCCATGTATAGCCATGGTGTGGCCGGCCGAGGTTAGGACCCAGCATGCATTTTAGCGGGGCATAGTTCTGCCTATGACTTCTCGAACCCAAGCCTTCAAAGAAGAACTGGGTGTCCCAGAGCCAGCAGAGGACACTCGGGCTGGTAGAGAGGGACAGTGGAGCATGGGTGGTGGTTAGAGATCTGCTGAGGCCTCTTGGAGTAAGCAGTCCAGAGCAAACCAAGCCTCCAGCAATGGGAGCAGGAGTCCGGTCCCCATGGCAAGAAGCTTGGACCTAAATTCTGGAGGAGCACAGGTCTGAGTGTGTGCCCAAGACACATGCTGTAGAGCCAAAGCTCCCCCAGGCACCAGTTCCCTGTGGGTAGCACAGTTCCTTGAGGTGGATAAAGAAATATCTCAAAGACTCCAAGCTGCTTGGTTCTCAGCCTCTATCAAAGCAGCCTTGGAGATGGTAGTAGTTCCCTGGTCAGTTTCCAGCGCAGATAGTTCGATTTTGCTTGTGCAAGATGCTTTTGCAGGCTCCTAGGGATGAGAATGTGTTGATTTCCTGGTTGAAACATTTAACTAAGAATTGGCTTTGTTTAGCCATTAGGCACTGTCTGTTCTTAAGAGGTTTAATGTTGGATAGGTGAGGCTGTTGGCTCAAGCAGTTTTGTTTTGTTTTGTTTTTCAGTATAGGGGTTGAATCCAGGTCCTTGACACTGAATTACATCCCCAGACCTTATTTGAGATTTTGAGTCAGGGTCTTGCTAAGTTCTGAATTGCCCAGGCTAGACTCTAATTTGCAGTCCTCCTACCTCAGCTTCCCAGAGTGCTGGAATTACAGCTATGTCCCACTCTATCTAGCTGAGTTTTTTATGTTTCTAGTATGCTTAAAGATGCTATGAGTAAAAGGTGCAGCATAACTAGAGGTTTATTACAATAGTTCATGTTCCTGCACCATCAGTATTTCCACAGTAACCAGTCTCAACTTCCCAAATAAGGGATTACAACTGCAAAGAAGAACCAGTAATGGCTCAAATATTAAGAAACTCCTCTTTCTTGTGTCTTGGTTTAAAAAAAAAATCTCTTGAAAATACCATATTAATGACAACCGTGGAAAGAGAAATATGGAAAGTGTCCTTAATGTAGAATTTTGTACTCCTTACAGGAATTTGAATCAACGAAGATTAGATCATCCCCTAAGTGGGTTTTTATATAGTTGTTTCCTTTCCAGCTTTCCATGCCTTTCTAACACTTGATCTTTGTATGAAAACTGCTGCCATATTCAGAGACATGAGTCATGGTACTTAAAATGTTTTCTCCGTATTTCAGACATCACAGGACACGGTAGGAGAGTAGGCTTTGGGAGTTTGCAGTTTTGCATCCTGAGAGTGTCCCTTCACGGCGGCTCATTGTTTATATTGGTGAAGCTTACCACTGGGCTAGTAGACCCTTAGCATCTGAATTCATGAATTCTTACGTCTTTACCTGTCCCTCTGCTCCCAGCCCAGTGTAGTGCTTGTGTGTATTTCCTGCCCATAAAAAGAAAGCCCTTCTACTGGGAGTGAGAAGAGAGTGAGGAGGCAGTGACTTAGAGCCAGGAGGAACAGCTTCAGGAGAACCGTATTCTTCAGGAACTTGGTGTGATACAAACAAATCCATTAGAAACGCCATACAGAATCTAGATAAAGTGGATATTAACTTGGCGACATTTTCCAGGTCTTGCCACATAGCTGAAGAGAGAACGTCAACTCAAGGCACCAGCATGGACTCCTACTGAGATGATATAAAGAAAATTCGAGGCATAAACCCTCTCGCTGGTGATTGCTGAGATATCTTCCCTCTTGCTTCTTAGAATTCTCCACTCCCACCAACACGTGGGACTGAGCATATAAGGCCCAGTGAGGCACAGGGCCCCATTCTGCAGTTACCCTGACTGGTTCATGAGAGAGCCAGGGGCCTTGTGGGACCAAGCAGTCATTGCATGGCTCAGTTTCCCTGGAATTGGCAGGATCACCTCTGAAGTCATCAGGGTGACAGGGTGTGAACTGTAGCATACTGGGTAAAGCCCCACTGACTTTTCCTAGGTGCGCTGTTGAAGAGGAGACCAAGGTGTGTAAGGAAGGGACCCAAGGGAGTTAGAGAGGCTTTCAAAGTCCATATTTATTTGTGCCTGAAGCCAGTGCTTGTATGTTGCTGCACAGTATGGTTTAGAAAGCTGCCTAGTAATGTTTGGTAAGCATAAGGTTCACAGAGCTCTGTGGGTGAGGCCCTCCCTGTGGCTGGGCTCTGTGGTAAGCCTCACGCTCCCCAAATGCTGACAGGCACTCAGCTGCTGGGTTTACTTGGCAATGGCCATGGGTGGGATCTCTGCAGTTGGAGAAGCTTAGAGACCCCTTGCATCAAATGCATTAGATTTGCAATCAGTGAAAAGAATTGTGTACATTAACGAATAATTGACAAACCTGTGAATGTTTAACTACTCATGCCTTAATAATGAATATTGGTTAAGGAATTTATAGACACTGAAAATGTAAAAGCATGGTAATAAAAAATGTGCAACCCAGAATCGACACTTTACTTTCTGTATAATTTATGCATATTCCTCTTCTACTTTAATGATTTCTTTAGGTCTTTTTCTGACTCAGCTGTATTTCATGAGAAGAGGTAAACAAGAAAGCAGTGTCATGTGGCTTGTGCTTTGCATCAGCTTCTCATTACTACACGTGAAATGAAAGAAGGCAGAATACGAAACATGATCTGCAAAGCGCATTCAGAGGACAGGTGAACAGAAGTGCTATTTCACCTTTGAAATAGCACTGTACTCATTTACTAGGGGAGCCACCCCAGTCAAGGAGCTGAGCCTGCTGTGCGACGGCAGAGACAGGGCCATCTCTGTGTGTTGTGAACATAGCCCTGTGGTGCTTCATCTTCGCAGCCTTTCTGTAAGAGGGGTGGTGGTGGCCTTCTGAGGCCAGAGGGGGAGGCAGGACCTTCTCCTGCCCGTCTTCCTTCCGCTCCTGTCTGGATGGAGCTCGGACCTCCCAGGCCGTGGGGCAAGGCCTCACCGTCTGTCTCTTCTTTGCCTTTCCAGCCTCTTCCCGTCTCATTCCTCGCTCGACTCCGAGTGTACACTCGCTCCTTGGTGTGCCCAGATCTCCACTGTGAGCAGTTTTTGGGGCTCTGAGTAATATTTCTGTCCCTCCGATCACCCGTATGTGACCAGCTACCCTTCATGGTCGGGACCCCATTCCCACCACACACACAGGGCTCATTCAGGAAGTGCTTCCAGAGACCTACAGGAAGTGTTTACAGAGACCCATTCCATCCAGGCGAGGTCACAGGCACTGGCAGTGCAACAGTTAACTAAGAAGAAAACTCTGCCTTTAGAGTTCATCTAATATTATTTTTTAATTCAGATACTGTTTCTTTGGAGCACTGATGCCGATGCTGTTTACATTTTCCTGGTACATTCTTAGGGTGTAACAATGCAATAGCATAAGAATGTCATACACACTTATATTTAAGGAAGCCACACAAATGAATGACTTCATTCATTCATTCATTTATTAAGGGCCACAGAGAAATCTGAGAACATTCTATTTAGCCCCTATGTTTTTGCTGCCACATATTAGAATTCTACGTTCCATTGGCTTCTGAATGTGTTTATGTGTTAAATCTCCAGCAGAAAGCAAAGTTGCTTTCAATTTCTCTACAACATTGGATTTTCCATTGAGCAGCCAGATTTGTCTTCTTATATATTTCTGATATTGTTCTTGAAATGCCTGTGCTAGAACCCAGGGGCCTTCATAATCCAGTGTCCCTTTACTGCTCTCATTTATATCTTGCTGCTCAACATAAACACACAGACTTTTTTTTTTAAACCCACTTATTTTGGTTCCTGTACACTTCTCTGCCTAGAGGTCCACCCTACTCTCAAGTTAGTGCACATTTTATCAGCACTGCAAGCCACTGCTCTTTGGTTAAGTCACCTTGATAGTGTCAGGAGAACACCATTTCCATCATTTCTGGTTTCTATAACTCACTATGTAACATTAGCACTGGGCAACAAGGATCTGCCCATAAAGAAATGTTGCATGGTGCTCAGAGTGTAATGACAGAGAAAGCAGAGCCGGCTAGGACCAACCCTGAAGCCTCTTGCTACTCCTCCGGTGTGCAGGTCACAGGGGAAGCCACTGTGCCACTGCAGACACTGGCCTCCGCCTGGTCTCACTGTGAGAAAGCAGAGCTTAAAAAGTCAGCCAAAGCCAGGTGTGGTGGCGCACGTCTGTAATCCCAGCACTTTGGAGGCGGGGGCAGGAGGATCACTGTGAGTTCGAGACCAGCACAGGCTACATAGTGAGTTCTAGGTAAATCTCAACTACATAGTGAGACCCTGTCTCAAAAAAGCAGACAAAAAAAAAAAAAAAAAAAAAAAAAAAAAAAAATGGCCAAGATGGCTTAGCACTGGGGAAGGGGAAATTATTTACTCAGGAACAAATGGAGAGTTACATTTGTCCATTTTAGCACCATTTCAAGACTTGTGTGTTTTACTCCCCCACCCTTTCCCAGGGATCTCTGAGGGTCTGGAGGCTGAGTTTGTCCCTCTCTCTGTCCCTCTGGAGTCATTGCAGTGTGCTCATCTGGAAGCCCATGTGGTGCCCATCATGTGCACCTTTGGGTGTCCCTGTTATACTTCCTGTTTCTTAAACACTGTTGCTGTATTTGCATCTGATTGCTATAAAATTTCACATCACTATACAATTATTTTATATTCATGTAAGTTTGCCTTCCCACTAGTTTGGAAGAATGTCTATTTGTAATTCTTCTTGACAACTATCACATAAGAGATACACAATACCAATCTGCTGATTAAAAGTGAGTAAATAGGCTAGATTATACAGTAGCTATTCTTTAAGATTATAGAAAATTTTTGTGAATTCAGTATAAAATATGTCATAGAAGAAATCGTGTGTCCTTTTATAAAATGCATTTCAGGTCAGTGACTTGACTGGTGGGAGGAATACAATATTTAAAAATATTAGATATGTCAAAAGAATCCAAAAGATTTTGTTTAAAATATATTATAAATGAAAATAGATGATGCAGAGAATTCCAGAAATTCAATGAAGTAATCTATAAGGAAACATAACTTCAAATTGTGAGATTTTATAAAACAAACTTTTCCTTAATAAAGAGCAGTTTAATCATACTTCAAACACATGTTATAAACATGTTTTTCCATCTTCTGTTTTTCATCAAGAAAAGGGAAAAGAGTTGACTGACAGTGTTAATTGGCCTTTTTAGCAATTCAAATACATAACAAACATTCATCGTTTTAATTGACAAAAATTAAACAAAATTTGAAATTATGATTGCTAATGAATTGCCAGTTATGATGAGTTATCACCAGCTATTTTATGTTTTCTGAATATCAGCATGGATTTGCCATGATCACTGAGTTTATACGCCATAACATAACATGCAGGCAAACTTGACTTTTGCAAAATTTAATTAGATATTTATTGTTGGCTGAAGAATCAAGAAACATAAGACTTGATCCATGTTTAAATGGTAGACACACACACACACACACACACACACACACACAAATGCAAGATATGCAAAGACCCTGAGGTGGACTAGTTTAAGTCAGTTTAGGAAACTGTGGCTCCTGCTTGTTTCGTAGAGTTAAACACAAGTGACATTTCATACCTCTGTGGGATGTAAAAAGCCCATATTCCTCAGTGAACGGACAACTGTGCTGTCATGAAAGTATAGATCATCTAGTACAAGTTTTCACATTTTAAATGAATTCTGCCTTTACGTAACCAAAAACATTCTCATCCCTTTTCTTAAGCGTGGAAATTTCAAAATAAAAGCATCATTACTAAAAGTGACTAAAGTTCAAATTATTTTTAGAAAAATAAGTATGCTATTTCTTTGCTGGAAAGTCTTAGGGTTGGAGAACGAGCAGTGGAGTGATTTTCCCTTAGAGCATGTTTCTGGAAGACCTGGGGCTTGGACCCCGCTTTCTGGCCCCTCAGCTGTGTGCTGAAATTTCAGGGCAGAGCTGGTGAGTGCTGAGTGGGGAAGCCGGTGCTGTCCTTTGCCTTTGCCTATCTATGCATTGTCTCAGGGGTGCTTCGAAGGCTTTGATACTGGTGTCCTCTCTCTCTCTCTGCTGTCTCAGTGTAACACAGCACAAGTGACAGAGGTCTTTGGTGTTGGTTCTTCATCCTTTTAATGTAGCACCTTTAGCAAACTTGACTCCATATGTTTTATTCATTGTTTCCAGATATTTAAATGACTAACTATTTCTGGAATATCTATTTAATGAGAGATAGATAAGGAAATAAAAGACGGATTAGAGAAAATCAGTTAGAAGTAAGAAACAGGCCTATGGCCACATTGTGGTCATTTCCAGAGATGTTTCTTTACTTAACGGATGTTTAGATTCCTACCTTCTAATGTCTGAGTTGTTCATATTTTTCTACCTATTTTACTTATCATTTTACATTGTCACACAATTATTATACATATTTATGGTAGATGAGTTACATATTTTAAATAATTTATCAATTCAGAATTAAAAATCCAATTTTTGAGCATGCCACATATAACATGTGAGCTTATACATTTTTATGGCGAGGTGGTTCCTGTGATTAATCCTCTCTTTTCCTAAGGCAGGAAGTGTTGCCATGCAGGACCAGCACTGCTGGCCTTCCTGACTTAGGGGAGGAAACAGTCCTGGCTACTGGAAAGGCACTTTTAGCCCAGAATCCTCTTATATCTCCACTGTTTCTAATGCCAAATAAAAAATGAAATGCAGACTTTAGAATTAAATGGCACTGGCTTTATTGCCTTGAATTTTAAAATATAAAAAGAATGCTTTAGGATGTCAAAATCCAAGGCTTATCATGACACAAAAGAGAGAAATGACTTTTTTTCTCCACTCAAGTTTTTCTTAACTGAGTTTTCCAGAAATCTAAAGAGATTTTTTTTCTTTTGTCAACTCCATTTGGTGAAATGTCTTGCATTTCTTTTATTTCCTCTATTACATCCAGCTTTTAAAACATTATGACCATTACCCAACCGTGAACAGAGCAGACTTGTAAATGAACTTGCCATGAAAGAAAATGAGACTAACCGGGAGCGGTCACGGGCCACCCACTAGCAGATTGGTAATATCACAAGAGCCTTCGGAGACATTTCCACTTTCAGAAAATGGAAATTGTGGAGCATGAAATCTAGTCTATTTGATGTCAGCCTAACAGCTTTCAGAACACGATAGCATACATTTGGATAAGAAGTGGAAAAAAACCAGAACTGGTTATAAAGGCTGCACTGAGAACAGACACATAAGCTCACCTGTGTCTTGCCAAAACTCTCGGGCAGACAATTCCCGTGACAACTGCATGGCTACCATGTCTTGTTCAACCAGGGCCTGCCAAGCACTAAGCCTTCTCCTACTTTATGTTATTTTAAAACTATCCTATAAAACAAGTTCTGTTATGAGTCCCCTTACGGTCGAGGCAGCTGAGGCCTTCTGCAAAGAATAAATATCCTGTCCCTGTTACACCAGTGACCAGTGTCGATTTCCAAATCAAAATGGTCCAAAACCCAAAAAAAAGAAAAAGGAAAAAAAAAAAAAAAGGAAAAAAAAAAAAAAAGCTACAGAAGACAATCTAGAGCGTCAGTCTGCGAAGGAGCGGACTGGGAGAAGCCCATACATTCCATGGCTAGTGAAAGCTGCTTGTGGGAGAACTAATGCCAGGGTTAGTCAGAAGCCAAAGCTCTGCCTAAGTAAAATAAGAGAAGAGCACACACCAAAGGCTAACAAGAAGTAATTATAATGAAAACGATCAAGAAGTCTGAGCAAAAAGGCCGACAGGTGATAGGAAAGCCCTTTTAGAACACTGAGTGTTGAATGCGTATTACGTACTTCGCTATTATTACGTACTTTAGCTCTAATCCTTTTGAGGAAGGTGCTGTGCGATGGTTATTGTTGCAGGTGAAGAATCAGATACAAAAGATTAGCTAACTTCTCTCGGCTCCCGCAGCTGCTTGGCTGTAGAGCTGGGCCTGGGAACCAAGCAGTCCAACATCAAAGTCTGTATCTTAATCATTCCACTCTATGCCCTGCCCCAAAGATGAAATACTAACTACATCCAGGAGAAACAGAAAAACAGAACTGGAGGAATACTGTTGCCAGACATTAAAAAATAACTCATCCAACACAGCCTTGGCCCAGATGGAAATTGGAGGCTCCAACACGCCAGCACCTTCGATCTAATGACAACCCTAAGCTGTCATCTCCCAGAGGATTGGAGGGACCTCAGGAATATGCAGCAGGGCCGGGATTTTTAAAAGTAGCAGTTGAGTCATCAAATTATCAATGCTCACTTAAGTAGCTTCTGTATACTTGTAAGATTGGTGAATATTTGGTAAAAACTGTATCAACTCAGGGTGCATCCAAAGCTTTGAGGAAGACACGCGAGGGCTCAGCAAACTGCACTCTGTAAACAAATCCACATATCAGTCCCCACACTAGAGAGATGACCACGCTTAGGAAACCGTGCTCTGAGGTCCTTGCGATCTTGTGATCGCACCAGCACTTGTGATCGATCACCAGCACAGCCCTACCTGTAATTTACTCAACACCACAGTGGCACGATGCACCTTTAGTAATTACGCCTCTCCTGAAACTGGGATTGGTGCCGAGATGGAACAGTCGGGAGGATAAAAACAACTGGATGCATTTTTACTCAGTAAATTAAGATCATCTGGTAAAACAAAATCACCCAACATGTTCAATCCATGAAGAAAAAGAAAAGAGCAAAAAAAAAAAAAAAAAAT
>NW_022900937.1:8346541-8447376 GCF_012274545.1 Fukomys damarensis
GTAAAACAAACACACAACAGTTTCAATCCAGAAAAAAAAAAAAAAAAAAAAAAAAAAAAAAAAAAAGTTAACAGCACTCAGTTTCGAATAAACACATAAATATGATTTATAATAACTTACTTTTCTATTAAGTAGAAAACACTGGACATAACCATAGTGTTGCACACGCTTTTTCCTTCCCTAAAATAATTTAAAATGCAAACTGGTCTGGTTTCTTTGTGACTGCAGTTATAAAATGAGATTTATGGAATCAATGAAGTATATAGTGTCAGGTTGCTATAACTTATCTATTGTAATCTACTGGTATGTATTTGTTTCTTCTGCTGCTCTGATATATTTCTCATTAACATTGGCTAACAGTTTTCTTTACCTTTATAAAACAGCTCCATAAATATAAAGAAAGGGTACTTGACGTTATTGTTACTACTCTGCATGGATGCTATTGTTCTTGTATTTTTACTTTAAAACTTCTTAAAATTTCTGTATTTAGGAAGTTTTCATTTGATTTAGTTTTCATTTTTGTCCTGTATTATCAAGCCAGAGTGACCTGGTTAAGAATTGATCTTTTTGTTTTCTATTAAGTTCCTAGTATATGTTTAACCATTAAAACATAATATTCACTATGGGGGGAAAATAGTTATTTTTGAAGTATACCTCTTTAGTGAGTTGGAGCCCGGTTACTTTTTTATTGTTTGGTTTATTTTGCTGTTTATACACATTTCTGGATAGAAGAAAACTGTAGTACAATTCAAGGTTCGCTGCATTTCAGTAGTCTCTTGATTTTAGAAGGATGCACATTAAGGAGGAGGGTGGGCTGGTTTGTACTTGAACTCACGTCCCAATTTGTGCCTTCTTACCTCAGCATTATCCTTAAGAGAAACAGACACGGACTTGGAGTTTGCACTGTGGCCACCTGTAACACAGTTCTGCACAAAAATATCTTTTTTTTAACTGAAAAATTGCTTGTTTTGAAAAAGAAAAGCTTCTGATAGAGTATTCAAAACTGAAACCAATAAATCCAGTACATCACCCTCCTAGGCTGGGCATTAGACCCAGTATTAGTTCCTCAACATAAAGGGATTTATTATCCTAGGAAAATGTGGCTGTTAGAGAAAAAATACTGGATTGAAATCAGTGAAGGTGAAAGTCGGTGCAACTCTCATGGCGAAAACTGCTGTGAGGCTCCATAATGTCTTTTCTAAAGGACAAATGACAGTGTGGAGCTTTAGTACAAACCGGACAAACATGTGGAAGAAGTTTCTCTGATCCATGCAAGTCTTCCGAGATGACAAAAGCCAGTATCTCAGAGGAGCTAGCAGGTCTTTACAGAAAAACAATGAGTAAAGAATTTAAAAGGTTTGGCTTCTAAGTCATAGCACTGATGTAGTCTTGCAAGCAGTTTTGCAATCCGTTTTCCATCTATAATTTCTTATTGTTTCACAGTTATATTTTGTCTTTACAGTTCACTTTTCTGTCTCTGGACATCAGTGCTTGCCAGGTGTCAATAAGACCATGACTCAGTGGCGTTTCTCCATAGATTTTCTTTTATACGGCAAGCCAGTGGGGCCAAATGTGTATCTGTGCACCAAGTCAAAGCTCCTGCCTGAAATTTTGTGGGAGAGTGTGTGTTTCCTGTTTCATTTGTACATAACGATTACTAATCCTTGTTCTTGTATATTAAGTGCCATCCTTGTGGTTTCCTTTTTCTAAGTCAATAATTTAATTGCCAATATAAACTTAGAAACAATAGAATTCTTTGAAAGTCATTATAATATGGTTATTTAAAAAAACTTTTAGTTTTTTATTAGTCCATGTTTTCATTGCATAGTGGTGACATTAATCATGGGGAGTTAGTACATGTACACACACATCTTGATTTGTTCTCCTCCTGTTCCTCTCCCTTCTTCCTTCCTCCTTCCATCTCATGGTCTATTTCTCCCTATTTCCTATTATCCAGCTTTTATTTTGCTCTTTGTATTTGGGTTTCCTATATAAGAGAACCTGTGTGATTTTTTCTTTAAGCTCCTGTGTCTGATTTATTTCACTTAACATCATGATCGCAAGGAACATCCATTTTCTCTTTCTTTATGGCAGAGTAGTATTCCACGGGTTGGTTTTGGTTTTGGTTTTGGTTTTTTAGGGGGTCTTTTGAGACAGGTTCTCACTGTAGTTGGGACTGACCTGGAACTCACTGTGTAGCCCAGGCTGGTCTCGAACATGCAGTGATCCTCCTGCCTTAGCCTCCTGAGTGCTGGGATTACAGGCGTGCGCCACCACACCCAGCTTCCATGTTTTGTAAATGCCACATTTTCTTTATCTGTTCACCTGTTGATGGACACATAGACCATGTCCAAGATTTAGCTGTGATGAACTGTACTGCTATACACATGGGTGTGCATGGATCTCTGTTACATGATAACTCTTTTGGGAAAGTACCTAGAAGGAGAATAGTCAGGTGAAATGGAAATTTGTATAGTTTGAGTTTTTCGAGGAGTCTCCAGACTTATTTCCCAGTGGTTATGCTAGTTGACACTCCTACCAACAGTGTAGAAGGGCTCCTTTTCCCCTGCATCCTCACCAGCATTGTTTGATTTCTTGGCGGTGGCCACTCTTTCTGGGAACAGTGGAATCTCGTTTTATTTGCATTTCTCTAATGGCCAGCGATGTGGAGCGTTTCTCTGCGTACATCTTAGCCGCATGTCCTCCTCCTTCTGAGAAGTGTCTGTTCTACCTGGAAAGCTGACACCTGCCTGAGTGTGGTTCATGGCGAGAGTGTGCAGCCCTGCTCCCCAGTGCCCACTGCGTCTCTGGTTTGGAGCAGGAGGTCGACGCTTGGTCTCAGGGCTGTTGTCTTTCCCACTGTCTCCCTCCCGTCCTGGGACTCTGTTGTGGAGGGTCCTTGTCCTTCTCAGTGTGCTGGTCATCATTTGGTGCCCTAGACGGCCCCCTGTCCCGTCTGTACATACATCAGAGAGCGTGCTCGCTGCTGCAGCCCCTTAACACAGCTCACTTAACCTGCAATCAGTGGAGGGTTCAGCAGCTCCTGACAACTGCACTGCCCGGGACTCTCCAGACCCCCTAGGGGTGGCTTTACACAGACTCCTGTCTGTTTCCATTTCTGATGATATATACTCGAATCTGCCAGGCCTGTGATTTTAAAACTTAATGCCTAACTTTCTAACATTTATACTAGGGCATTGCCTTCTGTAAGAAATTTTTTAAAATCTTTTCTTTATGTTATTTTTCTGTTTCCTCCCTCCTTCAGAATTCCAAAGGCTTCAGCAGAGTTCAAACTGGTTGGATGCCCATGTCCATGACATCTGTTCCAATAAAGTTTTATTTAAAGTGGACCAAGGGTCATGGGGGGCAGCAGTTTTAAGAGGCAGTTATGTGAGTCATTGTCACTCAGGTGGCACTCGGCTGACCCTTTGGGTGAACTGGCTGTGTCTCCTGAAGGTAATAGATTGGTATCAGCCCCGAGATCAGCCTCCCAGCCTCAAGAGATCAGCGCCCAGATCCAGAGCCACTTTCAAGAAAGCCTTCTCCTCCCCGGGTAAAGCCTCCTGTTCTGTGTACCAGGGTCCTTTGTTTCTGCTGCAGAAGCTGGAGGTGTGATTCTCACAGGGACCTATTGCAGCCTCTCAGGTTGCTAATGGGTATGAATGGCCATGGCCCAGGGGGGAAAATCTTGTATTTCATTTCAGTATCATTACTGTGTTAATTTATTAAATGTTGTGGCTCTAAAAGCCTGGCATAAATATGCACAGTTTTCTTCCTCCCTGTGGAGGACACAGTAGACCTTTGTTGGTTGCTCAGCCAGATCATGGATGTGGTCCTAGAGCACTGAGCGACTCTCTTATCATGGGCCTGTGTCTCTGTGCATGGTGGTCTTTCCTCTATTTCACTGTATCTTCAATTTCAACTGACTTGTAGCCATAGTTCATAGGTACATGGTGCACTGGGACTTTTCTATTCATGTGTACATTGTGTTACTATCAAATCAAGGAAATTGCCACGTCCATCCCCTTAACCTTTATCACTGCTTTGTGATGAGCTTGTCCAGAGTCATCTTGCTGGCCTGCGTACACTGTGCACTGTTGTTCAGTGTGTCACACAGCTGTGCAGTGGAGTGCCAGCACTTGTCCCTCTTGTGATGGTTTTGCTGCCTTGTGAACCATCCTTCCCTGTGCCTAGGTCAGTTGGTGCTTGCCCCTGACAGGGTGGTAGGCGGCACGGTGCCACTGGAAGTAAGGAGGCAGTTGTGGGAATGGGGTAAAGGTGGGAGTCAGGCGGGTGTTGGGAAAGAGCTTACCCAAGCCTGCTTGGCCTCGCAGTTCTGTAAAGACCCAGGGATACACAGAAGACAACAGAACCTCGCCTCCTGGGGAACTGGAGGCTGGCAGCAGCAAGCAAACGGCTTGCCTCATCAGCGGGCATTTGCCATGTTACGCTTCTCTCTCTCAACCCTCATGTTTGGGATCCCCAAGAGAAAGGAGGTGGCCAGCAACCTTCCGGATTTTTGAGCTCAGGGACCTCTTCCTCTTGGGCCTTACGTATGGCCATTTCCTTCCCGAAGATTGAGTCCGAACAGCTCAGAATATTAGGGTAAATCCTTTAACTCACAGTTGGAATGTGCAAGGCCTAAGCTGTCATCCAGTGCCCAAAGGAAGTTGGCTTTGCTGTCGTCCTTAGTAGGTGCAGCCCTTGCTGGTGAAATCCATCCAGGGTCACTGCTTTAGGGTCCTTCCATGGGACCATGAAGCCTTCAGCTCACACTGACCTGAAGTGCAAGCGGGCTGCATCTTCTTTTCTCACCTGTTTGCCTACTGAACGTGGCCCCGTGAGCAGAAGCACACAGATCAGGGACCACGTGTGCAACGTGTAGGTCTGTTTACTCACACTGACTACCTAAGAACCTCTCAAGAAAAACCTGTACCTCTGGAGATTCTGATCCAGGGAGGGAATTTATCATTTCAAACCCCCCCTCCCAGGTGCTACGGATGTGGCAGGAGGTAAGGAAGCACGCGTGAGACTCGCGGCAGTGCCACGTTCCATCTCAGTCTTGCCCACACTGTTCTGAGACCCAGAATCTGAAGGCTTTAAAACAAACACCATCTCCAATAAGCTCAAGGCTTTGGACTCCCACCGAAGCAAACTCCGCAAACTCTTCTTCATCAGGCTCTAAACCAAGGGCACCTCAAAGCTGCGACTTCTTAAGTCGATAAGTTTCCAAGGAAGCTGCCACATGTGCGGAGGTCAGGACCCTCCGGAGCAGGTGGTGCCGATCAAGACCTGATGCATGGAAATGGACAAATTGGTGGAACATAGGAACTTGGCTTTAAAACGTCTTGAAGTTGATCCTTAAAATTTCCAAATGTGCATATAAAATAGTTTTGTTTGTCAGGCACGTTTACTTGAGCTTCTGTTTTGTTTGGTTGAGCTTTGATTTTTAAAAATATTTTCGCATGCTGGACATTGTCATAAGTGGTTGTTTCTGTGAAAGCATTGTTTTGAGCAGGGCAGCTGCTCTGAGGCACCCAGTGATAACAAGACCGGCACACGAGCAAGTGTGACTCGGGGTATTGGGCTCTCTGGGCCAGGTTTGCACCCCTGTCCTTTGCTGTTTTGTGTCACGAAGCCAAGACTGAGTAATTTCAGTGATCTTGTAAATCACCGAAGTGATCTCTTATCTGACAGGATAGAAAAAAAGAGCTTTACTTTCTGTTTTTATAAAACTGTGCATCGTGATGTACGAGTATCGTGCAACAAAAGAGAAGATATCCTTAGAGGGTTTCCGTGGTCTAGGGCCTGTCCATAACCTTCTTCTCTCTCCGGCTGCCCACTTACACTGCTGCTGTACGGGTGCAGGCTTAGAGAACTGTAGAAATGTGTCCACGTTAGCTGTTCCCTGGTGGTAAAAATGGGCCTTCACCCAAGGCCTTTGTTAAATGATTTGTTGTTTTACAATTGTTTCCTGAGTGGACTTCTTGGGCTCCTTTCTGTCCACTTCCCTCAGATGAAGCATGAAGTCTGAAGAATCTGAAGATGCAGCCTGCCACTTGCTTGTGGTCACAGTGTGCAGTTTGAGGGTCTCAGGCCCGGCCTTCAGGCCACTGAGGTGCTCACCCTGTGCACCCCTGAGAGCTGCAGACGCAGCCCTATTGTGGGCCTCATTGAGGGGAAGCAAATCTACAGAAATGAAATGCACATGCAGTGCACATAAAGACATACGAGGGGGCTCTAGATACTGACGTGGAGCAGGTGAGGGGAAACCTGCAATCAAACAAGTTTGAATTTCAGCCGGTTTGAACAGTGACACTTTCATCTGTATCACGAAGATTACAGTATTTGTTTTCAATGTGTATGAACATAGCAAACGAAAGAAGTACTCTGAGTAAATGGTTTTTAAAAAGGGAGACTAACTTTTCCAAGAATTTTAGTTTACAAGAGAAGGTGAAAAATTCATGAAACATCATTTCACAGTGATTTTTTTTTTCTATTCTCATGTGTTATATACTTTTTTTTCCCCCTGAAATCTGGACTTCTGGTATTAGAATTCATCTTGCAAAATGCTCCTTTCTTTACAATTTAAATTTAATTGGAGTTTTTCTTTGTTAGTGGAACCTAAGATAAGCCTGTGTGTGGTAACTTGTTACATGTAGGTTCAGTTAAATGTCTCTTTGTGATACGTATCAGTGTCCCTGTGTCTTCAGGAGGCCATGGTGTGTAGTGCTTGTGCAGTCTGACCTCCGCTGTGTGTAAGTCCTGCCAAATCCTGGACCTTGCTGTTACCTCATCTCTCATCTGCAAAATGAAAACCTACTCCACCGCAGAATTGCACTACAATGTGTGCGTAATTTCTCGACACAGTGCCTCTTGAAAAACTGTTAGATTCGTAGCAGTAACAGCCTTTATTATTATCCTCAGTCTTCCAGTTGATTTGTGAGTTAGCAGACCTGGGTTCCTCACCTTGGGAATCCTGAGCAAAGTGCTTAGCTTGTTTGTCTCACACTCCTGTTTTGCAAAATGACGTTTTGGCCAAGATTGAATTAATTCTGGCTCTAAAATTTTGTCATTTTATTAACTAGCTCAGAGTCATAACCTAATGAGCAAATATTCCTTGTTTCTTTCAGTTTGTGGGGACATCCATGGACAATTCTTTGACTTGATGAAGCTCTTTGAAGTGGGGGGATCTCCTGCCAACACTCGCTACCTCTTCCTGGGGGACTACGTTGACAGAGGGTACTTCAGCATCGAGGTGAGTCCCCGCATTTCTACCCAGCTCTCCTTGGGGATCGGTGACAGCTTGGAAAGCAGGAGCTGTAAATGTTCCCTTACCACCTAAAGGAAATCCAGTCCATAACAATGAATTTTAACCAAACTTCACTGATGGAACAGGACGCATCCTCTTTCCAGGGATTCCCATGTTTAGAATGAACACACAGGAAGGTCAGAGAATGGACTTACAGTAAGATTTTGCCTTTTGTGTATTTTATGCTTTTTGAAATTTGCAGAAATGTTATTTTTTCTTACTGTAGATGATTCTGTTTCCCTTTGATAAAGTAAACAGAAATGTGTTTGCATGCGCATAAACTGCTAACAAAACATGTGTGTCTGTCTGCCTGTGAACGTGTGTGAGCGCACAGAGAGCTGCTTGTTCTGTCTTATGTGGGCGCCTCTCCTCCAAGTAGGGCAGTTTGTCAAACTGGCTCAGTAAAGCAAAGCAGATGAGTACCCCCTGCACCTGCTTTGGGTGAGCGTAGACACCCAGAGTGAAGGTGATGATGGGGTTCTGGTCGGGTACCTGCTCTTCCTGCCTCGGGCTCCCCCTCATATGCAGTGAGGGCTCAGCAGAAACTTCTAGAAAGAAACGGCTTGGAGCTCATGTGTACATCAAACATGCTCTTAGCTGCACACAGCAGTAAAATGCTGGGAGGCAGTGCACTCCTGGAATCCTGGCTCTGGGGGTGTGCAGCCGGGAGGGAATCCGGCCTGGGCTACACGATGGCTTTGTGAGACCTGATCTCAAAATAAAAATAAAATAAAAGGGCTGAGGATGTAGCTCAGTGCAAAGGTTCAATCCCCAGTATTGCCAAAAATAAAAGCATAAAGAAAAGAGAAAAACACTTATCCTCAAAGAAACAAATCAGCTTTGTAAGTCTCACACAAACATCACTCCACATATTTACAATCATTTTAGTAAGAAGATTCTTACTTTTAAATATTTATTATGTATGATTTGTTAATGAGGGTGGTTACTGTTTAAACGCAAGTTGTCCTTCAGCAGCTTTTATTTCAAACTGCTTTGAAATCATACCCATGTTTGATGACTCAGTTTCCCAAGTCATTGTCTGACTTTCTGTATTTCTCTTTCTCTCTATATAGATAGATATGAATATATAGAGTTATATGTATATATAAGATATATATAGATAGGTAGGTAGATTTCGATGCTCACACCGAGACATTTTATATTTCCTTCATTTGGAAAGCAGATGTTATCGAAAGCCTAAAGTGTATATCCAGCATGATTGGGACTATGAAATATTAGAGGAAATGTCATGTACATCTTGGTTTTCTGGAAACCTCAATTTATAGGACAGTACACCATAAAACTCTGAGAATCCGGGAGCTAGACTATGTGGTTACCCCGCGTTCAGTCACTGGAAGGGACTACTAAAACCTTGTGATGCAGGAATACGGACATCAGTGCTGTGGGAGTAAAGAAGAGTAGGAGGCATTGGAAGTAAGCATGGTCGACTACTAAAGCGACTCAAAGACTCCATAAGGTGTAGCGGGAGGGGACACAGAGGAGGACCCTGTGAAACCCAGATCCATTCACCATGGAGGGCCGACTTGGCCAGCTCCCCTGGCATAGAAGGCTCTGAGCACGCACTTAGTGAGACGTGGATACCTGCAGGGAGTGATCAGACCCGCGTCACCCATGCAGCCTGCACCAGGCACCTCTGCCTGTGTCTCTGAGGTTCCGGCCCCCTTTCCAAGCCCATCATGACCTAAGGTGGCTACAGTGCAGTCAGCCCCCAATTCCCCGCTACAATCAGAAAGAAGGGTATTGGAAAGAGAGGGGTGCGCGCTCCTGCTCAAAGATGCTTTCCAGACACGCATGCTCTCCAACTCGCCAACCCCAAGTCCCTGAGTACCAATGGCCTTGGGCGACCAGTGTGCAGCCAGGCTTGAGACTGAGACGGGAGGTGGAATTGCAAGGAGGGAGTGAAGGGCTTGCTCTTCCCCTTGAAAGGGGCCACGTAGAGTCTTAAGTCAATAGCAGTGAAAAACCGACTCAGTAACTTGGATCCATCTCGTTCATTTGACACTCACGGTGCTTCTGAGAAAGGTGTGAACGGAAGAGGTGTTCTGTGCTCTTTGAAGTTCACCTAAGTGAGGGAGCCTCGAGTGTGTCCTTAGGGGAGGGATTGTTTTTATCAGCAAATGATGTAGTGCTATATTAGAAATTATTTTCAGTATCATAAGACCTGTGGCTTTTGCCAACTTAGTTTACATTTTTAACTAGAGATAATGTTTACTATTAAGTTTGTAGTAAAGAAAAAGCACTGTTCCGTGCGTTGCTTTAATGACAGCACAGCTGAACTATTTCTCACCAACTCTGTCTTGCCCCAGCTCTGTTTGGATTGTTTCATTTCTTAATTTCATTGGTATCTTTACTTTGATTTTTTAAATTGAAGATTGCAGTCTTCTGATCCTCTGACCTCAAACCTTTGGAAATTCCCTAAACTTTTCCTAAGCTGAGTTTTAATGAATTTTCTATTTTTTAAGTTAAAAAAATTGAAAAGCTATATTCACGAGCCTGTTCTTCAATTACTTTGACTCCTAAGATGTTTTTAAATCTACAGTTATTTTAGATATTTAAAGTAAGAAAGACAGCACTTTGTATAGTGTGCTCCTTTTGAAATTCAAGCAGCAGATCCATCAAATGTGGGTGTAGTAGAACGTATGACAGTTCTGAGGTGGGTACCCTGGCATCTCCGATCTCACATCAGCTCTTGAGCTAAGCTCGGGGAGTCTGAAGGATCAGCCCGGGAACTTGCTAGGGACACACGGCAGTTGTCTTGTACGCAGGGCGACCCGTGTTGATTGGACTGTGACCTTTGTGGGGCTTTAGAATTAGAATAGCTCAGTGGTGTCGTCATCACACTGAAGGGGAACAGCCACACACACAAAATATACTCACCGAGAATACGTGGATCGAGGATGTACTGTCGATACTGCTGTTTGTGTGGTGTCAATGACTGCCTCTGTGCCCCCAGCGGTGGGAGGAACATGTGAGACTCCCTTCTGTGGGTGCCCAGGCAGAGCCCTGGGCAGGACACACACGTAGTGAGTCAGTGCCTGGGCTTCTGCCTGAGCTCTGTGCACCGCCCACCAGCTGGCCGTGGCGTGTTCCCTCGATACATTACAGTGCACCATGAAAAAGCGGACATGGGTGACATGGGCGCTGGCCTGTGCCACATGTCTGCTCCGTTCTCTCCCCACCTAGAAATCTGACTGTCGGCATGCAGCACAGAGTGTTCCCTTTGCATGGATCGTTGGTCTAAGGAACACCCTGAAGTCGAGCTGAGTTCTCCAGCAGTGTTGCCCTCACAGGTTTCACAAGGCTGCTGACTCATCCCCATAATCCAGGGCTTCCCTGTAAGGCTTCTCCTTTGGCTGTCCTCTGGGCAGAGTGTAGCACTTCAGTTTAATTTTCACCAAATCAGCTCTGAAAAGTAGTCTGGCTTCCTAATCCTCTCTCAGGCAGATTCGCCAACTCTGGGGAACCTGCCCTGGGCAATACGCAGAGCTCATTTTGTGCACTCGTCCTGCAGCCTCCCCAGTTTTCTCTATTTGCCAGGATTAGAAAGCATTTCTCAGAAAGTTAGCCCAGCTACAAGGGAGCTGTTGAGCAGTGATGAACGTGGTGCTTGGGTTGGGGTAATAATTTGTCTTACCCTGAAGCCCCCTCGCTGATGATTGCATTACACCACGGCTCTCTCTGATCCAGCACATGGTTGTGACTGGGCCTGAGGGTGACTCAGACTTGCACACAGATGCACAGCTGGTGCCTCTACTTCCTGCACAGAGCTCCCTGCAGCCCTTCTGCAGGGCTCTGAGCTAAGGGAATCAGCATGGAACTGCCCCTCCATCCTGCTCTGTTTACATCTGCAGGGCGACCGGCCTCCAGCACTTTCAGGTGTGAAAGTTGTAGCGTTTAGTAGCTGTGAACTCAGAGACCAGAATGAATGGAGGCCAGCCAGACAGCGCTCCTTGCTTTTGCCCCACAGTAATAACCCATTGTGCAGAAAGCAAAGTGAGATGACAGAACAGCACCGTGGACGCAGGAAGAACCGTCTGTGTCTCCTTGCAGCCTGTCGTCTTTGCACTGCGTTGCTTTCTCATGGCTGCCTCTCTGGGCCCTTGTCAGACCAGGCCATTGGCGTTTGAGATGCTTGTACCTCTTCCCAGATGATCACACACATCCTGTGTGATTGTCCAGTGAGGGAGAGAAAGCGCTTTGATTTGAGCTTCTCACAGCGTGGACAGCACATCAGTTCAGGGTGTTGGTCGGTGTGTTTTCTTTTTTACTTCTTTGCTTTCTGCTTCACTTCTCCTCTACTTTCCTGTGCAGCTATTCAAGAATACTCACCATCAAAAATTGTAAGTCACGAAGTAAACCAGTGCACTGTCACTCTCGAGGAGCCAATTAAACTAATGAAAATAGCATCCTGAGCACTGCTTTCTTGAGGAAGATACACAAATGGGAAAAACCCTTGTCCATGATGAAAATTAACAAAAAGAGAATGTTCATTGTTTCGTCTGGGTGACCCAAAGCTCAATGAAGAGCAAGAACGGAGGACGGTTGTCATCTAGCGGAGGTGACCAGGCGATCTGGACTCATGGCTCCCCCACAGAAAGGCCAGAGCTGTCCCCGCCCCTGCCAGTTACTGCAGGGAAGGGGGTTCATCTGAGCATACATGAAGTTTGCCACATGCGCAGAATAACTGAGTGTTTAGCGCGTTTCACGTCTCTGTGTCACTGATGGGATTTTTCTGCAAGAAACTCTACTTAAAAACTAACAAACCAAAGCTAAGGCCAGGTTATAATTTGGTTGAATTTCTGCGGTTCTGCCGCACACTGAAAGTGTGGATGGCAGAGCCTTTGCCAGCGAATCCTGCATGGAGCGTGGAGCTGCCTCCTGCCAGATGTTGGGGTGAGGGCTGGCAGTTCTTCCTCCCCGGCCCCCTCCTTCCCACGCCCCCTCTTCCGTATCAGCTGCATTTGCGGTTATCCTAGTGTTTGGGAAGATATTTTATTCTTGCCACAGGGAGAGAGAAATAAAATGCGAAAAGAGGACTCTTTATTTTTACAGCATTCGGAGCCAAGAATTTGGAAATGAGTTAATTCTCCTTTTCTACCTCCTTTCTCTTTCCCTCCCTTTCTCCCAGTTCCCTTTCCTCCTTCCTTTTCCTCCTTCTGTCCTTCCTATTTACAGAGATGGAGTTAATATTTCCTCAACTCCTGCCATTTGCTAGGCATTTCACGTCCGAAATAAGAGGAATGTCTGTATCGTGTCATTCAGGGGTTGTTAGTAGAGGCGCTAAGGAGATCAGCATGGAACGTGTGTACCCCTCTTTGAGATTTCCGTAACGAAAGAGCCACGACAGTTAAGATGCGAGGTGATTGAAGTTACAGAACCACACACTATTGTCACAGCGAGACTTCGAGACATCGTAACAGATGACAAAAGGAAAACATGGGCCCAAGGCCCGAGGGTGTGATTCCTTCCGTGTTTGAATGGGGTTGTTTAAATGCACCAGAGTTTTTAAGTGGACCAGTAGTAACTTTGCAGTAAACTTGTACAGAAAAAAATAACCAAAAGGAGATGAGAGCTGTGATGACATTTTCAAAAAGTTGTTGGCTGAGAGGAGACAGAAGGGAGCCTTCGGGAGCTGGGTTGTGATGGTGCAGGAGGCAGTTTCAGAAGAGCTGTGGTTGCATCGTGACCTGCTCTGCTGACCTTGGGTGTCGTAAGCCAGACACCCGTGAGGTGGACCCACAGTGCAGCCATGGCATTTTTCTCTCTCTTTCTCGATATGTAAATAAAACACACTACATAGAGTAACTTCAAGACATAAATATATGTGAAGAGCTCTACATACCACTCCTGTTCCGCGTTAGGCATTAGACATTTATATATGTTTGTATATAATATGTGTAATTTCTCACACACATAATATCAGATTCAGGGAGAGCCTTCTACATTTTAAATTGAGTGCAGTCCTCTCATTGGCATTAATGATAGTTTATAAAGACCTCTTCTGAGATGTGAGGCAGCTCTGGGTGATTCGGTGCCTTTTATGACAATAGGCACCTGCGGCTGTAAACCGCATCCACAGCCCGGGCCGCTCAGACACTAAACTCGCTCCCGTGGCAGCCTGCACCCACGGCCCTCCGGGGACCCCTGCAGGCCACGTGCCACTGTCCCCTCGCCACTCCAGTTCCACTGAGTACCCTAATCACAACGTAATCACAGGAAGTTGATCAAAGTACCACACGTATTTAATGTCATCCTGTCACTGTTCCCTTCAAACCTCACTTCGTAATTGGAGAGAATATCTTGTTGAACAGTACGGCGATACACGCTTGTTTTGATAATTAGCATTTTCTTCAGAACTTGGGCTGTATATTCGAACAGTTACTCTCCATTCGGTTCATGAATTACCATAGAGGCTCGCAGAGACGACTGTCCTTTCCAGGTAGCATGACAAATAAACTGCTGGCATCTTCTCCCTGAAGATATCATCCAGCGTCCCCAGTATGCATTGGGGAATTGATCTGTAAAATATTATGTATGTTTTGGTTTCAGATTTTGGTAGCCAGAATGTGACTTTTCTCTGTATTTGTATGGATTCTTCACCTTCTTAGCTTTACTTTCAGAGCAAAACTTTCATGAAAATTACAGTATTTGTTTTCTAAAGTATGATTTGGGGTAGCCTGTGGCTTCTTGCCAGATACCAGTGGAGGGCAGGGAAGTTGGTGCTGGGACTGTGGAGACCCTGTAGGTTTATGCTGAGTCACACATGCATGCAGAGTCACACAACGCGCAGTGCCTGGGACACTGAGGGATTTAAGATACTGAGATACATTCCCTGTCCTCATCTCTGGCCTTCCATTTAATTGATCACTTATTTACATATAAAACAAAAATTTAAGGCTTTACATTCCAAAGACACTGAAAGAAAAGTGGGGAGAAGGCCAGGGGGTCTGAGAAGGAAAAAGAAACAGAAAGCGGGGGGCGGTTCAGGCTTTTCAGTGCTTACCTCTCTTCCTGGCCCGTCCTGCTGGCTCTGTCACCCAGCTTTTAGAACCTACTGACTGCGACCCATCTCTTTGCTGCCTGTTTCAGAGGATATTTCTGGCAGGGTTGGTTCTCGTTCTGTGTTTGCCTCCTGTCACTGTGTGGCCAGCGGCCCACCTGTGGGCTCTGATCATTCCTGCTGGATGTCTTTGGAGTGAGTGGTGGTGCGGCTTGTACAAAGCACTGTTTGCCCAGACTGTAAGCATCTCCCCAGGCCTGGCCGGGGATTTTGGTTATGGTAACACGTTTGACTCATCTTCGTGACATGAAAGCACTGGAATTCACAAGTATAATGGAAAAAAAAAATGTTATTTTTATGTTGTTCTTCTTTTTACTTTTTTCAGTGTGTGCTGTATTTGTGGGCCTTGAAAATTCTTTACCCCAAAACACTGTTTTTACTTCGTGGAAATCATGAATGTAGACATCTAACAGAGTATTTCACGTTTAAGCAAGAATGTAAGTATTCGCCAGTCTTCTTCCTTTGGTGCTGTATGTACTGCCTAGCCAGGCTCACTGATGGCTGAGAGTGTGAATGATCCGTTGCCTGAAAGTAAAAGCTTCTAAGCTGACAGTACTTTGTGTCATGCCCTATTGTTTTTAAAAGCATGAATAGTTATAGGTCAGTTTTTAAAAATAAGTTCTGTATAAAATAATGTAAGAGATTAAGTTAATATTTGATGTAATTTATACTGTAAGATACAAGTGATTAAATTACCTTTTAAAACTAGTCAACATTCAGTACAATGTATATAATGATGATTCTGGGTAATAAAATAATAACATGCAAGAAAGCAGTCCTACTCTTGGATCCCACATCGCTCAAGAGAAGCACATGGAGGTCAGTGTGAACCCAGTGCCTCTATTTCTGGACCCCACAGCCTCTGCTCTCTGGTGTGTTTTGATTTCTGCCATTACATGTGAACTTTAAGTGGGGCACCTTGTGAAGGATTCATTTCCTTCTCAGTTTTTCCCACTGTCCACTGAAACTTAGATTTTTCTGTCATTTTGCCTCTCAGAATAGTCAGCGTGAATCGGTCAGGGAAAAGCGGTGTGATGCTGGCAAATTTCTGTCCATCTGCTTTTCTACCAAGTCATTGAGAAAATCAACCAGCCTTATGGCCAGATGTCTTTTTTGCTATACCAAGGTTATAAAAATTACAAAATATGGATGAATGACAAAAATAGAAAAATGCTAAGTAGAGTAAAGGTCAACATGTAAATCTTAAAAAGTAGTATTTGATTGGGTCTTGAAGTTTGCAAAACGCATTCCTTTCATACTCCTGATATCATCCTGGCATGAAAAATGTCACAAAGTAATCACGCTGTTTCAGAAAAGAAGCCACTCTCAGTGCAGTGGTTGGACTGTAGTCATGACATTATATGAGTTCACGTCCGTTTCGATCATACACGAACAGGTAAAATAAAGTACTCGGAGCGGGTCTATGATGCCTGCATGGACGCCTTCGACTGCCTGCCCCTGGCTGCCCTGATGAACCAGCAGTTCCTGTGCGTCCACGGAGGGCTGTCCCCAGAGATCAACACGCTGGACGACATCAGGAAAGTAAGTGTGTGGCGGTGGTGACAGAGGCCTCAGCCGGCCGTGCTGCGTTAGTCTAGTACGCAGCCTGTCGGAATTCATGATATGACGTAGCCGTGAATCTTTTCTCTGTGTTTTTCCTCTTAGAAAGGAAAACATATTTACCCCGGAGGAGTTTTCATCCCTAAGGCTCCTGGCCCATCTTCCATTGTGATGGGCATCACTAAAAACATAAACTGCTCAACCTCTAAAGCCATATATCCTTTCATTTCCATTTGGCTCTTCCCCCGCAAACAACCCATTGTGTTCATGGTTGTTGCTCTGCCTCTCGGAAAATACCATAATTTCACCCTTGAAATTTGTCCATATTACTTAGGTTTAAAACCTACCATTCATTACAGCCTAGAATGTGTACAGACTAATGTTAGTAGACTAACAGAGCAAATGTGATGGTGTGCTGGTCCTGTTGACTAACTAGGTGAAAAACAATGGACTTCTTAAGGGGGTTAGTGTTGGCTGTTACTCTCATTCCAGCCAGTAGAACGAATCTAGTTTGAATGTAAAGGTACCTTGTACTTTTCATGAAAAAATACAATATAGAGTATCTTGTAGAAGAGACTATCATTTCTTTGCTTATGCTTGTAACTGATAATTGCAGCCATGTAAGAAAAATGAGAATAATAAACTCTGCATATTTTTCTTGGTGGCAAAATCCCCAAAGAGCAAAAGCAATGAAAAAAAAAATGTATGTTATCTTCACATAGTGTTATTTGGAATTATTTTAAGACCTCATAATTTGTTTATATTAACATGTATAATGTGGTTGGAGGGTTATGCTCACCATCTTGCTTTCTGTTTAAGCAGAATTTTTTCTGCAAGCATTATGAATATTAGAATACATTTTATTGTAGTACCTTCTTTCCTCCACCTTCAAAAGCCTAAGAAAATATTCCTGTATGTATCCCCTAGTTCTAAGAAAAAAAATGTAGCAATATTTCTACTTCTTATTTTTTTATTTATTTATTGGTGCCAGGGATTGGACTCAGGACCTTGCACTTGCAAAACAGGCGTGGTGTCACTGAGCTAAATACCCAGCCCCTCTACTTTTTAAAAAGTTAGTCTCACCAATAATTTCAGAAGGAATCACTTGGTCGCATTAGTCTAAATTACTATACGTGAACTTCTTATTGAAATTGAGAGTTGCTGATTTCTTCATGAAGATTTCAAGTTTATTCATATGAGCCTCCTGTGTTACGAATAGGATGACCTGGTCACCACAGGCATAGGGTGTGGGCACAACCCAGGCTCTAACCGGTGCTTGGGCCTTAGGAAGCCTTGTCCAAAAACCACCTTGCTGTTGCTTGTTTAAATAATTGTCATTTAGTGGCTTTTTCCATTCTTGAGTTTGGAAACTTCAGAATCTGGGAAATCTATATGCTGATCAGCATTACAAGTTAATTCCATCAGCTGCCTTAAGTTAATATTAAATTAGTAGATAGCATTTTTCCACTGTGTTTAGTGAGAAAGAAATCAAATAGCCATGTATCTTTGTATTCTATTGGTAACCCAATAACCAGTTACCGCAGTAGGTATGGAAAATGAAATAGGTCAAAGTCCAGTGTAGTTGTTCTGTTAGGAATGTCAGGCGTCAAGATATTTATGTTTTAATGGCTGCCAATGACCAGGTTTTGTGGGATGGGATGGAAAGCAAGAAACTTAAGTGTCCTCCTAATTGTGAGAATTAAAGTTCATGCAATATAGTCCTTTAAGTATTTAAATGGAGCTGTTGTGTAAAATGAAGAAAATAGGTAGAAAAGATATATCTATTGGGGTATTTTATTAAAGATGCGATTATCAGCAGAAATACCTATAAACCTCTGCAAAATGAATGATCACCTTTATATGATTTCATTTGCTGCATTTCTTCATGGAATTCATAATGTTGAGGAAATAACATGAAATTTTGAATATATTTATACATCATAAATCTCTACAACAGTGAACTGGGTATTCTTTTAAAAGGTTATTGGGTTTTAGAGAAAAATTATATTTGGGAAGGCAAAACACTCTAAGTTGTTCTTCCTTTAAGACCTCTTCATAAAGGTTCAAATAAAGGGGAAAATAATTATTTACTTTCCTGTTAGATAGGAAAAAAAAGGTTTTTATTTTAAAAATTAAAAAAATAATACTTAACTAAATCTTTGTTCCCTGGTCTGGGTGTATCCATATTTATAAGACATCAGTGCACATGTGCTTCTGGCACTGGTCTTGCTCTGCATTTTTTAATCACTATATAGAGAGGATTTGGGTGTTCCAGTCTTGGAGAGCAGGGAGGGAAAACTCTTTTCTACAGGAATTTAAACAAGCCATTCTCCTGCAATCTGATGAAATCACTATCTACACATCTCATGGGGTATTAAGTAGATTTAAAAAAATATTTTCTAGCTTCAGATTTTACTTTCCTGCATATTTTAGATACTGAGATATATAATTAAACTCCACACTTGGCCATAAAATGATTTCAAATTTACATTTTGCCATATGTCAATTAGAGTTTCTACATAATTTACTTAATTTAATTTTGTATTTGTTAATTTTTACTGTAGAGTGTATGAGCTTCTAGAATGCACTGTTCTCAAAATCCTTTTGTGAAATATAAATATCATAAGGCCTTCTGCATCCAGGCTTCTAAATAACAGTAGAGGGGAGGCAGTAGAGGGGTTAAAGCTCCTCCTTCCCAAATGAAACAGAAGCAGAATCACATTAACAGATAGATAGATAGATAGATAGATAGATAGATAGATAGATAGATAGATAATTGGTACATAGCTATGTGACTGATACACAGATAGCTGATAGATAATTGGTAGATAGTTGATAGATTGCTGGATGATATAGATGACAGGTACTGATAGATACAGAGATATGTAGGTGAGAAGAATTAAAGGAGAATGAGAGAAAGGCTAAAAGGAGGACTCAGAAGAACTGAAGAAGAGGGATGTGAAGGGAGAGATGAAGATGCAATGGATGAGAGCTTCGGGACAGCAGGAAGACAGGAAATGGAGAAATTTGGAGATGAAGCTGCTGGGTGTCAGGAGGAAGGAAGAGACGAGCAGCCCAGGAGAGGGTGGTGGCACTGGCATCTGCTGTCTCCTGATTCTGTTTCCAAAGATTAGTATTTTGCTCTTCGTCCTCTCTTTTTCTTAGTTAGACCGATTCAAAGAACCACCTGCTTATGGACCCATGTGTGACATCCTGTGGTCAGACCCGTTGGAGGACTTCGGGAACGAGAAGACTCAGGAACATTTCACGCACAACACAGTCCGGGGGTGTTCGTACTTCTACAGGTGAGGACCACATGGCCCGGACGCTGCGATTCCTGCCGGGGCCTGGCCGAGTGAGGATGTTTCGCAGCTTCTGTAGGACGCAGCGGTGAAGGAGAGGCTCATTTGAAAAGTTTGGTTACAATGGCTTCTTCACTTGCAAAATATGAATAAATGAATTGATGTAAAATGTATGTACATGTAATTTCTGAGAATAGAAAAGGCAGGAAAATTCGTGTGGTATGAGGGTGGAGAGGCTTCTGTAGATGTAAGGGTATAGTAGACAATTTGTTCTCCTTTCAAGAACTATAGGAAAAACATCCATCACCAGCCTTGGTTTTTCATTCAGTTATGGAAACATATTTGTACCAGTTCTCATAATTTAAGTCAGAAAAACAGCTTCACGTTGGTTAATTACAGTGCATTCAAGTCCTTCTCATATTTTTTGAGCTTGCCAGGCTTCCTGGATACATAGACCCCTGCGGGTCTGCAGTACATGGACACCCTGGTAGATTTATCTTCAGCACCTTGATGAGCTAAGGAGAACTGCTTTACGGTGATTACCGTTTTGTGACACTCTGACCCCTTCAGAGGGCCCCACACATGTGCACAGACGTGTCCCTGCGTCTTCCTGGTCACCTCCGGTTTAGCCTGTGTCTGATCCTCCTCCTTTCCCCTTCAGTCCGTCAACAGACAGCAACTCCGGGAAAATTCCTAGACGGAGGTCATCGACAAGGAAGTTAAGAATCTTAAAATTCTCATACTACATACTCCTTTTCCTTCTTTTTTTTTTTTTTAACTGAAAAACCAAACCCAGTGTTCCATGAGTCAGTGCTTAAGCCCAGCATCAGCAACTAAGCTTAATGGCGTGGCTACAGAAGCCCTCTGAAATCACTGTTAACCTCCTCTGTGTGGCTCTGATCAGATTTGGGTTGTGTGGAAGAACACTTCGTTCTCTACGTTACACTTTCATCGAGAGGGCAAAAGGTTTCTTTTATTCGTTAGTTGGTATGATAGAGAAATTACTTTGGGAATAGAAAAATCTTAAACTTGTAAAGCATCATTCAAAGATTTTTTTTTTTTTTTTTTTTTTTTTTTTTTTTTTTTGTTTTGCTGTGCGTATTAGTAGGGAGGTTTGCTCTAAACTTGTTTCTGAAAAAGTTTATAGCTTTGCTTCTATGTTTTAAAATATCTGGACACCAAACTAATGAGTCTGTTTCTGGAGTCTAAAATACGGTGACATGTGCTGTAAAACAAAACAGAATGATTCCGTAGCACCTGCTTGCCCTAGGGCCAGTCCAGTCTCTCCACCCAGCCTCCCACTTTTGTCTTTTCTGCCTTCTCTGTTTTTGCTCCGGGTCAGCTTGTTTTCCACCTACCCGTCCTATCTCTGGACAGGACTCTAGCCCCCTTCCTGTCCCCTGATCCACATGATTCCTGGAAGATCTGACACATGAGAGAGATTTTTCAAAAAGAGTCCTCTATTTAATTACAGCAAGTTCTGTCTTTCTTGCTTCCTAATGGTGTTACAGAACTAGTGCTAATTTATCATTGGTGTCTTTTATTCTTTAGTAGTTTTAAAAAATTATTTGTCTAGTGTTCTGTGCTCCTACCTGGATTACAGCTACCCTCAGATCCGAAATCATGCCCACCCCTTAGCAGACCTCTCCCGGAGCCACTGCAGCCTCTGACGGGAAGAATATCATAATTATTGGGAAATAAGTGACTTTCCAGCTCTTTCTGTGGCGTAAAGTGTTGCAAACTCTGCTTTTCCCTCATTTTATGTGTGCAAAAGTATGTGTGTGTTGAACATTTTGTGGGTTTTGATCATTTCCACTAAATCATGAAGGTATTACAGAAAATTTGGCTTGTTTTCTATTACTATTTAATGCTTTAATGTATTCCAGGCAGGGAGTGCACCAGCAATGGAATTCTAGGTTATACTCAAGTATTTTTCCAATTTATTTAGGAAATTTTTCAAAAGCTTGAGTATTTCACTATGTATATTTTAAAGTTCTAAAGTTTTTCTTCAAAATTCAATCTTTTCATGTAAATAATAAAGTTCTTCATGTAATGCTGTTACGCAAACTGCCGCTTTGTGAATTTTATTTTTCTTCAGATTTTTACTGAAGTTCGATATGTATTCCCATGGGGAGAAGCTTAACCTAAACGCCTGAAAGTATCCGACTTAGTGTGAATAAAATATTTTAAAAATATATTTCCCTGAGAGTCGGTAAATCGTTCCAGAAAGAAAGGTGCAGCTCAGCTCAGCCGCTTGCCCCAGG
Organism: Fukomys damarensis; assembly: GCF_012274545.1. Taxonomy (NCBI): domain Eukaryota; kingdom Metazoa; phylum Chordata; class Mammalia; order Rodentia; family Bathyergidae; genus Fukomys; species Fukomys damarensis. The sequence continues at coordinate 8,368,061 of NW_022900937.1, forward strand.
GAGGTGACAGAGCGAGGTGGTCACTGTCTGCCCACGGGAAGGAGACCTCCAGTGTCAGTCAGCAGAAGTGCAGGCCAAGGGCTGTGAGGACAAGGCCCAGAGACGGGGAAGCCACTTCCTGGGAGCCCCTTGCGCTCGCACTGTACAGCTGAACGGACACCAGCCATTGCTCTGTTCCTGACGCACTGGTGTGGGGAGAACACACCCTCGCCTTCCTTGATGAAGAGCAGAGGCTTTGAGGCCACCCTGTCCAAGCCCAGCCCTGGGTTCCAGGTCCTCTCCCCCCACCCAGAATGACACACACACACACACACACACACACACACACACACACACACACACGTACGTGTGCGCGCACTCATGCACACAGAAACTGTTTTTGAATTGTGATCCCATTTTTGCCAAAAAAAAAAAATTCTCACAATAAATATCTCTATAATTTAATCCCAGCATTCTAGGAGGTTGAGGCAGGAGGACTGCAAGTTCAGGCCCAGTTTGGGCAATTTAGCAATGTAATGTGGGACTCCATCTCAAAAATAAAGAAAAAAAATGCCTGGAGATGTAGCTCAGTACAAAGGCCTCAAGTTCAATCCCAGTATCACAAAAATAAAAGCAAAAATAAATCTATATAACAAGATGCTATTTTTGTGGAATGTTTGTCTGTTGATCAGGGAATCTGAACAAATATATAGTATAGAAATTATGTTCATCTTCCCTTTTATAATAATTACTTTAGTGACATTTACCAGGTAAATATTTCCCCTAAGAGCTATTTTATAATTTATACATGTTTCCCACCTATAATAGTCCCTCAAGTTGAAACTTTCTTAAAACAGGACAGCATGTTGAGGATTTTTCTAAGTCAAGATAAGTAAGAGAAAGTCCTCTTGGCTCTATTTGAAGTGCAGTCGCAAACCCCTGTGAGTCTCCCCATTGGGAGGGGTTGCACCTGGCCTGCTGGGTGCTGCCCCTAATGTCAGGGGGCTGGGGAGCTGGTTACCCAGTGCTTCCTCTGCCCCTTCCTGGCGGGGCTGTGCACAGATAGCACAGATCAAGGCCCTGGGAAAGTGGAGTGTCTGTTTTCAGTTCTGTGCTCCAGATCTATGGATGCTTCTGTTTCCTCTGTTTAAATGGAACCATCCAGTTCATTTTCTCCGAGTGAACCTTCTTGGTGTTGTGTGGTGTGTGCTTTCTTGCAGTCCATGCACACAGACCGCAGTGTGGGTCCTCTCTGCACTGGGATCGCCTGTGCTCAGAACCAGGGGCTGTGTTGTGAGTGACGTGTGTGCCTGGTTCGGACTGATCCAGGTGCCGGGCATTCGTGTGCCCCCCCGATGACTTCCTAACTGACACCACTCTCTCCTTCTGTCTCTCACAGTTACCCAGCTGTCTGTGAATTCTTGCAGCACAATAACTTGTTATCCATTCTCCGAGCCCACGAAGCCCAGGATGCAGGGTGAGCAGGGCTGCGGGTTGGTGAACGTGCATGTGTGGTTCCCTGACCTCTTCACCATGCCCTTGTGGGAATGGCCCCCTAGCCCGGCCACTCCCAGAAAGAAGGAATAGTTCTCAGCTTTGGACCTTCCAAGAGTGGCCGAGGCAGGGGTGAGCGGCTACAGGTGGCCATCAAGACCCCGTTGGGTTCTTGCCAGTCCCTGGAGCTGTCTTCCCGCAGGCTGTAAGGCCTCTCCTTACCTCGCTCCATCTTCATACTCACACTCTCCCTAGGCAAACAGATTCCCAGCTACTTTTCAGGCTCGGTTTGGGGCAGATACATATATACCTTGTGTGTGACTCCTTGTATGCCATTCCTGGTCCCCACACGGTTTTAAAGAACAAAGCATTATGTAAAGTTGATTTTGTGTTCTCTGGTAAAATTTGAAAGCATAGGCCAGTATTAAGAGTTACACAAATACTAAGAAGTATCTAATACTCGCTTTAATGACTGATTCTGTCTCTTGGAGGGAGACCTCCACGTGATCAGGTCAAAGGTGTAAGGTCTGATGCCCGTTCCCACTCTTCCCACCGAGGGCATTGCTGGCCTCTGAGGGACTGAGACCATCCCTGTATATTTGCAGTTCCTGAAGAGGAGCACTTCCTTTTATCACTTGAGCACTGACATTGCTAGGGTAGATGCCTGTGCTCCAGAGGAGGGCATTGTGTAGGATGCCCCTGTGAGGAAGAAGCCGAGCTCCTTCCAAAGCTGGCCTTTGTGCAGTCACTGTGGTCGCTGTGCCCAGCCAGAGGTCCTCAGACCCCTGTCTCCACTCCTGGGGATGAGCTGTCACTGTCTTTAGCTGGGTGCCCACTTGGGACGCGTTTTTCTCACTCACCAGCATACCTGAAATCATTTGCTTACTGGAAGGTATGTTGGGTGCATCAGTCTATCAACAAGTATTTTTGTTTAAGGTGAACAGATGATTGGTTCTCAGGGAGAAGCGGGACTCTGCCACTCAGTTTTTGCTGTATTTGTAAACAAATAGGCACAGCCAGCTTCGGTGCATAAAGTACGGACCCTGGCTTCAGACTGTTGTATCTCTCACTCTGACTCACCGTCCCAACAAAGCACAGCATCCACAGAACACCCAGGGATGGTTCTCGAGTTCTTAACAGGTTGTTTTCTTCTAGGAAAAGTAGAGTTGTTTCAGTAGTTCCAAAAGAGAAGGACCAAAATCTTCTTAACATTATTCATTTTAAAGTAGCTGTTGGCCCATCTGAAGGTACTATGGGAGCGAACTTCAGACCCGGCCATGCAAGACCGGTCTGCACACCACATGTCAGGGCCGTGTTCCTCCATCTACCGCACATGAGTTGGGAGCCCCGTTTTCATCCTGAGGGGCAAGAAAGCCGGAGTCCCTTGCGCTTTTGGATTATTGAAAACGAAAGTGTGATGCATTATTTTTGTGTTAGTAGAAGATAAGTAGGGTTGCTGGTTCCTCTCCATAGATCTTGTGGGTGATCTGTTTTATTCCTGATTAAATATTACCTTCCTGAAACACAATCTTGGACCTGCACACACCAGCGAGGATTGTAATAAATAGAATTGTAAAATAGAAACAGGCTCAATTAGTAAAACCCATAGATGGAAGGAGGCATTGTTTGAAAAGAAAATCCATCTCGGCAAAATGCTTATATCAAAACTTTATAGAATACTGCACCTTTCTAGAGCAAGTGGCCTGGCCATCAGGGGTAAGTCGTTGGATATTGCTCTACTTGTTGGACATTTTATGTCAAAAATACTGGCATATCATAGACATGGTGGTGTCTACGGGGTATTGGTGTGCAGCCATCACCTTTGCTGTCTTTCTTGTGGAAATGAATTAGGATTTTTCACTGAATTCCTCCTCCCTGGAGGTTTGGTAAATTTAGAGACTACCTCTCTGTAGATTGCAGTGTGAGTCTGTTTTCCCTCCTGAAAATGGGAGCTGTGAATATCAGGCTTTGCAGAGGAAGTTTTACTTAGTGTTATGTAATTGAGACTTCTGTGGAAGATACACCTTAACTCATTTAATTTGCTATTTCCAAGTATATAATTTGGTGTAGTCTTCTGTTCCAGACGGCCTTGGATTAACCTTGTGTTTTTTGTTTTCAGGTATCGCATGTACAGGAAAAGCCAAACAACAGGCTTCCCTTCTCTGATTACAATTTTTTCAGCACCAAATTACTTAGATGTATACAATAACAAAGGTAAGTCAGTTTAAATCCTTCTTGCAGTCTCATGTAATATGTGCGGTGATTCTCAAGCTGTCTTGTTTGGGCCTGGAGTTTAGCACTTTCAGCCGTTCCTTTGTCCTTTCCCTTTCCAGTTATTGTTTGATGCCAGTTCCGAGCCTGCACTCAGAGGCCTGGGTGCAGGTGGTGGGCAGAGGTGGGTCCTGGCAGTGGTGCCTTCTAAATGTTTGCCAGGACTTTTCTCTGTGAGTCAGGGCTGACCAGCACTGAGAACTAGACACAGAATTTGGAGAAAGCAATACCTAAATAAAGGTAATTCGAAATCATGTTCCTTAAAAAGCTTGTGGTTCTCACTAAGAGCGGTGTGCCTGTGCATGTACCAAGAAAGCAGTAGCAGAAGTTGTAACTTGCAGTTCATGTTCAGGTTGTGTTTATTGGTATCTTCTGCCGTGAGTCAGCCTCGGTGCCAGGTACAACATGCTCGTTCTTTGAGCTGAGCACCACAGTCAGCCTCGTCTTCCCTCCTGGGCATCAGCAACACCCTGAGATCCACTGCCTGCAGCCGCTCACTCAGGCCTCCAGGCCAGTGTGCTGGACGGTTTCTGAAACCGGAAGTGAAGGAAGTAGGAACAAGCAATGTGTATTACTGACCCTCAGGGTGATGGGGAGGAGCATGAAAGGTGGCGCCTTCTCTCCTGGGGTGGCTCCTGAGCTTGGGCTGGTGCCTGGGTTGCCAGGTGAGAGAGGAGGTGCGAGAAGGCACCAGCTCAGCTGGCTTGGTCTGGACCTCACACTGGGAAGGAGACTGACCGTGACTCTCAGAGAGAGAGAGAGAGGGAGAGAGAGGGGAACATGGGGAAGAAGGAGGAAAATCCCCTGAACAGAACGATGCCCCTGAGGTAAAACAGGCCAGGCAGCTGTGAGCCCTCTGAAATCACCGGGGCTGGGGCCACTGCCGCCTCTGTGAGGTGTGCGGGGCGGCTGTGTCATCACCTGATGACCCAGGTGCCTGAGGGTGTCCGTGGCCTTTCTCAGGTGACTGCCTTTGTTCCCCTCCTGTCCCATGCCCATCTAGACATCCACCCTGTCCTACTCAGAGCCAGTCCAGTCCCTCCCTCCATGTTCTCTAGAGCTCTCGGGGTCCTGGCCCAGAAGGCAAAGCGGGTGGAACCCATTAACCATGCAGCCACCTGTCCTGCTGCCTCCACCCCTGAGCCCCCTGCAGACCCAGTGCGAGGCCCCAGCTTCCCTTCTCCTTCCTCAACAGCCACACCTGCCAGGTGAAGCCCACTGTGGCTACACAGCCTCAAGGTGCTCATGGTGACTGTGACCAGCTCTCCTTCAGCCAGGAGGGCCTGGCAGACAGGAAATGCTGAGCAGCTCAGCCCCACCCAGGGCCCTCGGTGCTGCCCTTTTCATGGCAAGAGAGCGGAGGAAGAGACCCATGTTCTCTGCACAGACATCCATCCTGCCAACAAGGTGGGACCTAATGTGATTTTATGGAACTCAAGAGAACCAATAAGAAGTAATGTTCAAAAAGGAATTTTCTATAATGGTCAGGGAAGGCTTTAAGGTAAAATATGATCTGGATATTTAAAAATGGTCAGTATTTGATAGGAAGGAGAAAAAAAATGTCAAGGCTGTGACTTTTATAAGCAGCCGACACTGTGCATGAACCCACTTTCACGTTCTTTGAGCTGGATGAGGCCCTGGTCTTGATGGGAAAGGGCCCCTGAGGTGCCTCCAAGGATTGCCAGGCTAACTTGGTTATCTGCCTGACCTGTGACCTACTGTAAGTTAGCTCAGGATTTGTAATGTTCTGTGGCATTTAAATATTTTTTTCTGTTTAACATAGAGAAAAGTGTGCCCCCAAAGCCATTTTCTTGTCAGAGATTGGTTGCTAAGGAATGTGCACCACCCTTAGCAGTCTTCTGACAACTGAACAAAACTCAAACAATAAAAACGCAGAAAATTGAGATTGTCTTCCCTAAGAGCATCTCGGCCTGTGGACGCTGAGTAATGCAGCTTCCCTGGGCACACTGCCACCTTCACGCCTGGTGTTCATGGCTGCTTGTGTCTCTGACGTGACGGGGAGGGACTAAGACGCAGATATCAGAGCGGGCCGACTCTGAGATGATGTGGTCCTTTCACCTGAGAGATCACAGGCTCTGAGGAAAGGGAGAGAAGTATTTCATTTTGGGAACCTTTTCATAGAAGAAGAAATTCTCCTGAGAGAAAAAGATAAACTAACTGATAGGCAGAGGAAAGATGTGTTCTTCAGTTTGAGCATAATTTCAAAAGACTTTTGTGTAAAATTTTTGAAGCACTTTAGAGCCATTGTGCTGTGTACAGTATGTGGGAGGAGGTCATTTAACTACCGCAGAGTGAGGGTTATTCCATTTGAATAAAATCATCAGTGACTAGAATGTTCAAAGGCGGTGCAGTGAAATTGTTCTGTGAGCACTCTGAAACATGACCACAGAAAGGAACCTCTAGTGAACCACCTCCGAGTTAGCCATCTGATTCTTAGAATCCGTGAGCTCACAGGACCTGCAGTGGTATCCTACTGCTGGTTACAGTAGGATTTGGTTTGCAAAGCGCTGGTGGATGAAGACAGCAGGGATACTCCAGCCACACGAAAGAACAAGAAAAAGAGCTTTCTTCTGCATCTTGAAACCGGTAATCATCATGGTCAAGTGTAGATTCAAATGTCCAGGAGATCCAGAGAGCAGTTCTTTTCTGCCTGCAGTTAACGCATGGCATCTGGAAGGTTTTGAGTGCTGAGCGTCTGTCCCTGCTGCAGCCCCATGAATCCTGTTGGTTCTCCTCTTTCCTAGCCTGGACCACCTCAGAGACTCTCTTGTCCACCTCCTTACTTCTGTTTCCGACTCTGACAACTCCCGACAGACACCAGGGCCATAGATGTAGACTGGGATCACAGCCCCGCCATGAAGCTCCTTTAATGTATTGGCTATGTGGTGACATCTGTATGAACGAGGAAGATGTTCTTTGTGAATAGTGCACGGAATTGCTTAGGAACAAAATGCTGTGCGCTCTTACGACGTCATAATTCAGTATTCCGTGTTATGATGCCTCATGCAGTGCGGGACATACTCCTGTTGAGCGTTTTGTGCATTTATTTCACCTGCCTTCCTGATTGATCTCTCCACCTCTCTCTGGGTAAACCCTTTCTGGGCAAACTCTCCTGTTCTGCTCAGGGTCCTGCACTGCTGTGCTTTTCCCCACTCTGCCCCTTCTTCCCACCCAAATACTGCTTCCCTCTGGTCATTAAGGGACCATGTCCCCCAGAGTCTCTTGCTGTGAGTTGTGAAGCGCCAGTCATTTTCTCCTGTGCGCACCATTTTCTCTTTCCTGGTTAGCTTTCTGGTGTATTTCAGATGCTCAGCAATCAGAGTATGAACAGCTAGAAACACAAGGCCCTTATTGTTCATGCTGAAGCCTAGCTCTGTGCTTTATACATGGCCAGAAGTCAGTACTGGCATGGATTCTGGCTCTATGTCCTTTGGGAATTAATGAGAAGGGACTGCCCAGTCATAGCCTATCATTATTGACCTAAAGATCCTTATCTCAACAGAAGTTACTACTAAAACCAACGCAGACACCTTTTCCAAATTGGAGATAAATATTGCACAGTGCTTTGTCTGGATGGCTTCTTTCTGCGAATCTGTGGCACTAAAAGAGAGCAGATATGAATGCGGCTTTAAACAATTTGTTTTACCCACATATCAAAATGAACTTCTGGAAAAACATGTGTTTTGCACCTTGATAAAAACATTGAGATCTTTTTTCTTTCTAGAGACACAGGTATGTCTGTGATCTAAAGTAGATCACAGAAGGCCTTCTCTGTGGTTCCAGTGAGGTCTTGGAGGAAAGGGAATGGGGCTTGGGAGTGGAGATGTGATGACTCAACACGAGGAAAAGCTAACAGATCGTAAAATTAAGGTCATTGATTAAATGAAACATATTTTTGGATCTGTGAGGAAAATCTACCTGGAAACCAAACCAATTTAGCAATCCAGACCAGAGGTTAAACTGACAATCAAAAAAAAAATCACTTCAAGTATTAAAACAGTTAAGGAAAAGACGCGTGGGAAATTGGGTTTAGAAGGTGGACAAGAAGAACATGGCTAAAATTCTGAGATGCAAGAGTCTATGCTTTTAAAAACATTATGATGTTTCAGATTTTTGAACTAAACAGCTTGACAGAATTGGAGATCAGAAACATTCTGTATAGTCATGGGTTTCAGGAAAACAGCATTTGTAAATGAAGAGAGGGTCACAGCTTGGCAGGAAGGCACCGCTGTAAGAGAGGATTGAATCGCTGATACGAGGACCTGAGGTGACGGTCGTGATGGCAGCGGACACAGCCCCTGGGAGCCGACAGGCCATGGTCCCGACATCTGTGGATGGTGTGCTCAGCGTGGTGTGGCAGAGCCAAGGTGGCCAAACCGTACAGCACCATATTGTTGTGCACTTGAGCGCGATGCCTGGCACCCCTGGAGGTGAAGCCCAGGTGATATGATCCTTGTCTACTTAGGGTTGTCAGGAAGGAAACTAGAAGCTGACCCGGCCACCCCAGAGGGCATCTCCTCCTCTTGCTGTGGGCGTGTCCAAGGCCATTCCCTACCAAGTTGCATGTGTGTGCACCACAGGCCCCATTCCGTGGTCAGAGCCCTTCCTAAGCATGGCTGTCACCTTTCACACTGGCACAGCCATTAAACACATTGTTGGGTCCTTGTAACCACAGGCATAAGGAAGATCACTCATCATAAGCTCAATTCAGCTAACCCAGAGCCTTTGCCCCTCAGCAGTAGTTTTTCTAATCTTTACTTTTTTTCTTGTCATCTTCTCAACCTAAAGGTCTTCTTGGTCTTGAGCAGCTCTTAAATGTAAGCGTGTATTTATTGGTAGTATTCTGTTACTTTATTTTTGCTAATGAAGTGTAGGCCAAGTTCTTTTTTTGTTGTTGTTTGGTGTTGTTTTAGAAGTAAAGCAAAATAATAAGACATTCTCTCTCAAAATTTGTTCCATTTATCTAATACACATCCTCATTTTTCGCCCTGGGAGCATGCAGAATTGTGCCCACCAGAAGGACAATGTCTTCATAGTGATTATTAGGCCTAGAAGAGGCACCGTGTCGAGTGTAAGAATGTATGAAAGCGCAAGGCAGAAACTATGATGTGAACTCTCAGTGCTCTTTCTGTGACCAGTATGATGTAGTACAAAAGAGGTTCATGTAGACATTTAGTGCTTAAGAGAACGTGACATGGATTTCAGCGGTGAGCAGGTGAGTGTAGGCAGGTGTCCGGGTGGGGCCCCTGCTCCCCAAATGCTCCTCTATGTAGAATCGGCCTTACTGTCCACAGTGCCATCCCTGTTACCTTGCCTGCTATAGCTCAGTATACTTCCTTTAAAACCTTAGCTTGGTAATACATCTAGAAAGGGTAAGTATTTCCCTTCAGCCTTGCTAGGGTACTGTGTATGCCCGTGCTATGTGCTTTGTTCCTACAAGTAGTGTCTACTTTAATAATAGCATTTTAAAGCACTTACCATGTGCTAGGTGCTGTGGAGTTTCTACCTATAAGCACATCTGATCTCCCAACAACCTTGCAACCTTGACTTTGTGGGTGAGAAGTGAGGGAGTAAAGCTTGCATCCTCTGCCCATTGCTCCCAGTGATGGAGACTCAGCCCATTGTCTTGGAGCCCAGGTTCTGCTGCCTTGGCTCCTGGACCCCATGAAGTTGTGGGAGAGGCTGTGACCAGGTCTGCCCGTCCATTCTGCCCATTTTGAGTCTGCTGTGCTAAGTGATTCCAAAGATCTTGCATAAGAAGAGGAAAGCTTTCAAACGAAGACTTGTTTATTCTCACGTTAGAATTACAGGAGTGTGACAGATATTTGCATCAGGAGAATGGAGCTTTTGTGCCTTCTAGATTTTTCTGAAGTAAAGAACCCTACATATAATCTATGTAGTTTTGCTCTAACAAGCAACTTTCTTGATTTCTTTAACTCACCATTACACAGATGTGCATTTAGTAAGTGCAATAGTTGTGTATCTTCAACAAAGCAATAATACAGGGAAATGCCTGGTTGTCCTAGAGGTTTGCAACGCCTGGACTTCAGACCTCAAGGTCGTAGGAGACCCTAAGATAGGACCTCACACTACCTCCCTCCACACATTTCCAGCCAGACTCTTTGATGGCTACATTCTTCCTGATGGTCACATTCTTACACTGGACAGAAACTTTCTAACCTAGAAATCTAATTCCATATGAAACATTTATCAGGGGAAAATAGTGACAATACAAGTATTATTAAACACTTATGATTCATTATCTAGAAAATCTAGACCTATGAGAGCCTCCTGGACTTTCCCCAGATGATGTCAAATCATCTTCTATGGCTTATTTCCATGGTAACGATGCTGACAGCCCGTGTAGGGACTTAACATCAGCTCAGCGCTAAGGATACCCTGAAGATAACAAACCAGAAGCAACATGAACCACACACGAGGCCTGAGATCCAGTATAGCCTGAATGTGAGGGTGTCCTGTGGCCCTGTGCAGATAGCTCAGGTTATTGTCATTCCTGTTTGTTGAAAGGTAAAATCAGAAGAAGAAGAAACTTTGGCCTTTGTTCACATATTTGCTTGGATGGAGCCAGTGTGACTTCCATTTCTACCTATTTTGCACCTTTTTTGACACTTTTAAGACAGTGTTCAGCCTCTGAGCTGATGCGGCATGTATTTTCTGGAATTTCTTCATGTTCCCTCAGACTTCTGTTCATACGTAGTTATGTTTTAGAATTCAGATGTGATACACATTTTGTTTCTTATAACCTCTTTGTTGTTCCCCGTTTTTCTTTCCTTCATCCTACACTCCCTCGTGTCCTTGCTTATTCTGTTTTCTTTCCTTTTTCTTTTCTTCAACCTACACAGCTGAACATCACCTGTACACCAGCTATGGAAGCTAACTGTGTAAATAATGATGCCTCTTCATCTCTTCCATCACTTTCCTTCTGCTACTTCCCCAAATTTCTGTATTTGAGTACTAATCTGACTCAGAGTTTGCCAGCACTGTATTAAGAAGCCATGAAGTAACAGCTGATGCTGTATTAGAATAAGGCTTATATAACTGTGCTCACGTACAAGATTGGCTCAGTCATTTTGCAGAAATGTCTCGCACAGTCTCTTTCCTTTTTGTATGCAAGATAATATTGAACTTTTACGTAGGATGCTTACGGTTAGGGAACACACTGAGGCAGCATGAGGGATGCACCAGTAGGATAAAGGAAAGCCAGAAGGCACACCCTGTGGGTACGAGAGGATCGAGGGCAGGGGTGCATGTGGGCAGGAAGGAATTCTACACAGTGACATACAGGTGTGTCCTCCATACATGCGAATGAGCAGCATTTGGGTGCCTTGGCCACAAAAACAAAAGGTAATTAGTAACTATGTGAAATGAGCGAGTCAGTTTTATTGTTGAAAATCTTACCGTCTACATGCATTGCACAGCATTATACATACCTTCGAAGTGCACATTAAAAATTATTTTTAAAAAATCATCTTGAAGTGTCAGCTAAGATATTTATTGTCTTTATGCATTAATAATAAAATCTTAGTCTATCTGAAGTGCAGTTATTACAGGGAATTTACTGAGACCTCATCATCAGGCTTCATGGAATTGGCCTTCTCTCTGATGCACACGTTTTCTTCTGGGTGCTGGAAAAAAGCTTCTGTTCCCATGCAGTCTGGTCTTCTCCAAACTGTGGTGAATAACAAGAAGCCCACATATGGGTCTCAGTCTCTCCCCACCCGTGCGAGGCAAGTGTGAAGTCACGTGAGGTCGTGGGAGTTGTCGGCAGAGTAGAGGCAGCCGGTGGTGATGTCCTTCTGTTTTCTCCTCTCTGTTTCTCAGATGTGGCCTCAGGAGGTGGTCTCGCGTGACTCCTGAAGTGCATCCATTTGTGTTATCTATGTCCCGCTGGAGATGAATGTGTTTTGGAGCTTTGTGATCAGAGCTCTGGTTGTGCTCTACATTCCCAGGAACCGGGGGTGGCAGGAGGCAGGGGTGGAAGATGAAATCTAACTGCAGATGTCGTGACTGTACATAGCTGGACTCATTGTATTTATTTTTTAATGCATTTTGGTAATGCATAGTTATTATACAGAAATATCCAAGTCTATGAGTAACTTAGTAAAGTTAAAAAATATTTCTGCATGAATCTGTTCTGTTGTTGAACAGAAAGAAGTTACATTTTTATACTTGGAATTTTAAGTTAAAGCCTTTTTTGTGGGGGGTACCAAGGGTCGAACTTGGTTCCTTGAACTTGCGAGGCAGGCACTGGAACCACTGAGCTAAATCCCCAGCCCCTATTAAAGCTATTATTTAAAATTTGAGAAAAGTAAGAAAAAAATACTGTGAATAGTGACCAGTCGCTGTGGTCGTGATGACATCTTCTGGACATTTGTTAGCACAGTTTGGATGGGAAAGGAGCAGATGAACCAACTAGGCAAACCATGCACCCATGTGAGGAGACTGAGCCCGGACTCAAGGGACCCTGGTCTCAGGAGTAACCAGTGATAGGACTCATCTAGTGGACTGGGCTCCTGGCCTTCGCGCTGAGTGTTTTCCTTAAGAGAGTAAGTGAGGAAGGAGAAAACCCCTTTGTCCCAGGCAGTACAGACACTGAGTGATTCTTGTTGTTAGGTGAGTATATTCATTGAACTAGAAAGAGCAGGGGTTCTGAATTCACACTAGAGCTGAGGTTTGCTGCTTTCTAAGTGGAACTTGGGCAAATGACCTCTCTGCTTGCTTATTTTCAAAGTACAAAAACCCTGAAAAACACTTCTGAGAAATGCCTTGAGACTGCTGATTCAGTTTGTACAGGGCCAAACATGGTACCTGGCCTATAGCAGGTCTTAGTAAATGCAGCTCTGGTTAAAGTCTATTTTCTCTACTGCTAATAAAAACAAAACAGTGTTTCCTTAATAATAATGATAATGTCGAGCCAAAGCTGAGTAAGTAAATCCTTTAATCTCACCAGCGACAGAATAGAGCTGTCACTTAATCTGTGGGCAAGTCCTGCCTTTGTGTGTGAATCTGCACTCCAGGGATTTGGGCAAAAGCTAAAGCTTCCTGAATCATGAATGCCACTGTGAAGGTTTAATCCATATACCACCTGAGTCCAGGTTTCATGCTCATATAATTTATGACAGACACCAGAGACTATTGCAGAGGGAATGGATTTGGTGTCTATAAAAGCTGAGTAGGACATGGTGAGACCTGCCAGTGCTGGTTGCTGGTCTTGACCAAGAGCCCTCCTTTCTGTGCCGTAGCTCCTCTGTTATAACCCAAGGGCGGGCACCCCTGCTCCCCAGACTGGTTTTGAGGATGAAGTGATATGTAGAGCCTCTCTCCATCCTCCACGGTAATGTTAATTATACCTCACTTGTACCTTGGTATCCCCTAGTTCCAAGTCAGTTCCAAGACCCTCCGTGGATGTCCTAATCCAGTATCCTCCTTGGCACTGTAAGTTATCTAGCTCACTGTTAGCATTGTATTAGTCCCTCTCCTGTCACTTGGACATAATAGTTACAACTTAAAGGAGGAGAGGTTGATTTCAGCTCATGGTTTCCGTGGGTTCGGTCCATGATTGCTAAGGCAGAAACGGCCCGATGGAAGGGCCTGGCAGAAAAATCCTGCTCAGCGCACAACAGGCAGGAAGCAGGAGGAGGGGGAGCCAGGCAGAAGAATGCACCTTCCAGATGATGAGGTCAGTGACCTCCTCCAGCCAAGCCTCACCTACTAATAATGTCCGGCCAAGAACTCATCAAAGGATGAATCCACAGATGAGCAAACACCTTTGATCCATCACCTTCCACACACATGAGAATTTTGGGAGGCATTTTAAATCTAAACCATAATAAATACCTAAAACAGTGTAAACACTGCGAAAATAGTTACACTGAACCATACAGGGATTAATGACGAAAGCTGTACATTTCCAGTACCAACGTCGGATTTATTGGTTTTATTGCTTTCAAATATTTTCAATGAAAGTTTCATCAAACCAATGATGGGGAAGACGTGGACACGGAGGCCAACTGTACTGTTCCCCTTGCTATTCTGCCATCCTAATGTTAAGAAAAGGTAGGGGCAAATTAGATCAGAAATTACTCTTTGAAGAGACAACATAGTGCCTGAAAAGATTGTTTTGAAAAATATGAGGATCCACGCCTACTGTAAGTATAATGTTCAAAATGGTAAAGACCCTGTGTATGGAGCTTGTGGTCAGGTAGCACTTGAAAGGCACTAGAAATATCTTACCTCTCATCAAAAAGGTCAGAAGTATTAAAATGACTTGCCGTAGCTGTTTTCCATTTCCCATCCTTTAATACCATAACAGTGTAGCCCCAGGCCCAGTGACATACAGGATGATTGATAGAATAATGTAAAATAGATTGGTTTCCAGAAATCTGTGCAGGACCCACTCTCCACAGGAAGAGGAAAATGGTTCCCTTCATATCTGTGTCACTGCACTGTCTGCAGGTCCCATCCCCAGGCCTGTGACCTTGTGTTCCCTGGACCAACTGGAGAGAGCATCAGAGCAAAGCCCAGTTACTATAAGCTGCTGACAACATCAGTGTGTGTCACACAGACTGCAGTAGGACATAGGTGGCAGGCAGGTCACGGAACACTGCAGCTGTTGCCCGCACTCTGCGTGGACCAGGCCCACCTTCAGGACTCTCTTACACTGGGCTGTGGCCTCGGAGAGGCATTGCCACACGGGGATGAACCGCGGGAAGAGAAGTGTGAAGAAAGCTGTAGTGAAAGAGGACAAACGCATTAGGGACTGCTCGCTTGGGGAAAAAATGAAAAAGGACCTTGGGAAATATCCGTGTTCATCCTACCTTCTGAGCATCTACTCTGATTGCACTGGCACCTGAGATTCAAAGAAGGTAAATCGAAGTTGAAGGGACTCGTCCTGATGACACGCAGGCACAGACTTAACAGGCTATCCATGGTCAAGGTTAAATAGTAAAGGCGCAGGGCGGGGTGAGGCAAAGCTAAGTCCTCTGGAACAAATCAGAGAAGGCTTGTGGGAGGGGGGCACGTGCAGGCTGGACCAAGAGCCACAGGAAAGATCCTGGCATTCAGAGCTCTGGGAAACTGGTGAGACAGTGCAGTTGGAAAGCATTGTGATGCTGGAGGTTTCCTTCCAAAGGGCTCTTTGTTGATGGAAAGGCTCCAGCCCAGTGCACACTCAGTCATTTTTTGTTTGGTACCTGGAATTGAACTCAGGACCTTGCACTTGCAAGGCAGGCGGCAGAAACACTGAGCTAAATCCCCAGCCGTCAGTCACATTTTAATAATTATATTTTTATCTGTCTTTGTTCTGTTGTCTGTAATCGATGCTGCACCACATCCCAATGTAAGTTAGCGTAAAGTCAACATATAATGTAATGACCCCTTTTCTCTGTGTCTTCAAGTCCCCAACATAATGGATTGCAGCTCATTGGACTCTACATGTTTGTAAATAAATGCTAGTTGCTACTCGTGTCGTGGTAGAATGCCAAAGTGAAATCTTGCCAGGGCTCGGGAGGGTCGTATGAAAGAATCCTTTGTCATATTTAAAAGACTGTCATTTCAAAACAGAAGTGTACTTGTTCTGTAACTGTCTCGAAAGCAGAACTAGGGCCAGGGAATGGTGATGCCAGTTTAAACTTTAGCTGTGGTCGTTCCTTCTTCTGTCCACAGAGTGGGTGGCCCCGCAGAAGCATCTTTTTCAGAAATCAAGGGTACATTCTCAGCATGCTATTCTCTGTGGAATGCAATGTAAGCATTTTATTAAGTCAAGAAAGCAATCTAGGGGCTGGGGATTTAGCTCAGTGGTGTTACCACGGCCTGCTCGCAAGTACAAGGTCCTGAGTTTGATCCCTGGTACCCTCCACCCCAAAAAGAAAAAGAAAGCAATCTAACTTCAGCTGTTTTGTGTAGCTATTGTGAGTTCTGCTGGAAGAAAAGGTTTGTTTGTTTGTTTGCTTTTTAAGAGCAGTTTAATCCAAATATTGGACGGGATTCTTAAATTATGTCTCATTTAGCTTCGCCACCTTCACTTCTGTCATCAGGTATTAAGTAGCAGTAGAAGCTCTTCCTGGCTACAAGAGGAGCTTCCCTTTGTTCCTAAAAGACTCTTTATATAAATATTTGCCAAATTTACTATTCATATATCATGCACTAATATGTCACGCTGAGTGAAGTTTAAGTCCAGAAACAGTGTAAGCCTTCAGGATGGACTAAGCTATTTGCTTTGGTGTTTTGAAACTTAAGCGTCAGATAATAGAATTCTCTTGATCCACAGAAGCCACATGTAGCCCCGGAAACGCGCACTGTTAAGTGTAACCTACCTGTCTTTCTGTCTTCTCCCCTTGGTGTCTTAGCTGCCGTGTTGAAGTACGAGAACAACGTCATGAACATCAGGCAGTTCAACTGTTCCCCCCACCCATACTGGCTTCCGAACTTCATGGACGTCTTCACCTGGTCCCTGCCATTTGTTGGGGAAAAAGGTGTGTTGTGGAGTCTTGAGGTGTCCTTGGCAGCCGGTGTGGAAGGAGGGGGTGCTGTGCCCCACAGACCCTGTACACAGACCAGTGACACTCAGGAGTGGCACAAAAGGGCATCTGTGAGTGCGAGAGGATGCACGAGAGGCCCGGGGACAGGCGGGACAGTCTGGGGAATTTATTTTGTCACATGAGAAAAATCAGACTCTAAAATATAACGGAAGTAGAGCTCTACCTGATCTTAAGCAATAATGTGTACCTCTTCCTTATACTTTATAATGGAATCCCAAATTCGTGTTTTCCTTCACAGACTACTGGTAAAGTTACATTTTCCTTACATTTCTGATGTAAATAGTAATCATTGTACCACGATGCTAGTTGTTACTATATTTTGAAAACAATATGAAAAACAACAAAAAGTACCACATTGAAATCTGGTGGGTGTAGGAGAACATCTAAAAGATTGGCCAAGTGGGTGGTGGTGCACACCTGTCATGACAGCATGGAGAAGGCTGAGGCAGGAAGATCTCAAGCTCAAGTCCAGCCTGAGTAACTGAGATTTAGTGAGACTGTCTCAAAAAAGGAGGGCCTCTCAGGGATGTAGCTCAGTGGGAAGGCCCTGGGTTCAATCCCCTGGGTTCCTTCCTTTCTCTCTTGCTTCTCCTCCTGTTCTGCATGTGCCTTGGCCTCAGCCTCAGCACACAGCTTCCTCCAAAAGGACAGGTCGCCAGCGCGCCTGCTCACACCCTGGGAAGAGCAGTGTTTGGCCCGGGTTTGGCAAGGAGGAGCTCCCATCGGGAGTTCAGGGAAAAGCTAACATTCTCTGGAGCCCTACAATATCTGGGCTTTTTTCCAGAAAACCTGAGAGTGATTAAATAGGGCCAGTGGCCTAGAGCTGCCCAAGAGTTCCTAGTTGTCCCCAGCCGTGTCCCCAGCCACTTCCTGTGCTGGCCCAGACTCACACGTTGTAGAACTTCCCGCTGGTACCCCTAGAAATCACAAGTATGACCCTGGCCACCCTTGGACACCTGGAACTTATTTGAGTTGGGTGTTTTCCACGAGTTACTCAAAATTTGAATATCTATTATAAAATAATATATTGGTGAGCATAATTAAACTGAAACTCTGGGTTTATGTTGGGCCCACTGAAATTTTCCTTCTCATCATACATCTTCAAATCACGAGAATATTTCTAATACCATACTGTTGAATAGCAACTTCAGGGAATTAGTGGATAAGCCAAAAAGCTTTGACATGGTAAAACCCAACCTGTGTGTGAAACTTTAAGCCTATTTTAATCTACTTGCTTAGCTAAATTTCTGACTGAAATATACCTAACATATTTGAGCATTCTTTTGGAAACCAAAGTTAAAGGTATTTCTGTGAATACATTCGTTTTTAAGATCAATGTATATGATCCCAAAATGACCAGATCTACTAGTTCATCACTGCACAATTTTTTAAAACACAAAATGATGTAACTATCACTGTGCAGTGTTATCTAGGAATTAAAAAAATTTAAAGCCAAAATCTGGTATTCATTTGGTCCCTGCTGAACAGGAGTTTGTAATCTAATCTAGATCACGCAGCATCATTGTGTAAATAAATAAAAACTGAATGATAATCAATTTCTCCCTCAGGGATTTATAGTCTGTTCACATCTGTCCATTTAGGTTGTCCACTTCCCATTGACCAAGAGCTAAATAATATCGGTATTATTTTCCTAAGGATGAGGTGGTCATTTTAGAAAGGTGAAGTCCATAGACTCTCAGAGCCCATTGTCTGTGGCTGTTATGGGAGCTTCTCTTCCCATCATGGAAGGCAGTAGAACAGGTGGCCACAAATCTTGCTGCTCAACAAGGCCAGGACGGTGAACATAAAGGTTGTAACAAACTCTGCGCTCTCCCTTCTTTTCTTCCTGTAGTGACTGAGATGCTGGTCAATGTCCTCAACATCTGCTCCGACGATGAACTGGGGTCAGAAGAGGACGGCTTTGATGGTGAGAGCCTGAGTTTTCGTGTGGACCCTTAGCGCTGTCCTAGCAGTGCAGCTCCAAAGCCTACCTTGTTTTTAAAGCATGACACCATTCTGAACAAAATAGAGGATTTTATTTTCTATTTGCTTTTTTAAAATGTAAGAAACAAATAGCATGAAGAGAATTTTCCCATGAATCGGAAGATACTGTTGAAATCAAAAACCTCTTTAAAAGCCATCTTTCTTTGGGAGCTCATGTTGCCAAGTGACATTTTTTGACTCTTTGAAACAGGTGCCATCATTTATTTTATGGCAGATGTTGCTGTTGGCTGGGCCATTTTAAAGTTACCCTCAATGGGGGTGTGCCATTGCTCACACTGTTGGTTTGTGATAAAGGAAGGCATTGTTTATTGATATGTTGGTGGCTGTGGCAATCCAGTGGTTTCACATCTCTAGTAATAAGTAATGAATAAACTATGAGAAGGGTTTGGGCCATTTTCTAAGAAACTATTTGGTATTCAGTGACCTTCATGGAGGTCACTGTGTCTACAAGGGACAAAGATCAACGAGCTGAACATGAGGGGGAGAGTGGCTCTGAGTCTTGGAAGAGCTTGCTGCCAGGAGAGGAAGCGAGCAGGGATGCCAGCCTCTGGGCTACTGGTATAGGAATAGCCCTCAATTAGCAAATCCCTACTTCAGCCAAGTCCAGTAGCCAATATTCATGATGTAGGCACTAACCTGTGACCTCATATGAAATAAGACTGTGTAAACCCAAGGCAGTGGCGCCCACACGCTCATCCATTCATTGAGAAAGCATCCGTTGAGTGTCTAAAATGGCCAGGTAATATAGGCAAAGTGCCAAACATTTGCATGGCTGGGTGCACGCCTGACCCGTGAAATCCCCCCCAGACCTACTCAGTGTCAGGTTCCTTCTAGTGGACGCTCTTTACCACCTTCCCTATCCCTTGCGAGGCAGGACATTTGTTGGAATTTACTGTGCTTTACAACAGTCGGTTGCAGTCCGTGTGCTGTGCCCGGCAGCACTGATGTTAAGCCTACTGATTCCATGTGTAGGGGTATGCTTGCTCCCGTCTGAGAGCACCCCAAGCACCCCAAGTCCTAGGTCAGCCCTGCGCAGGGACAACTCACTCTGCATGCCCAGGGTACCCGGCCTCATCTGGCCAGGTGAGACAGGTGGGCCCGGGGCCCTGAGCTTCTTTCATTTGCCTGCATTAGTCCATTTCCGTTGGCTTACTCAGTACGTTTTGTCTCTTTCTGAACACTTTCTCCTGCTTTAATATAAATTATTTCCGCGAGCTACATTTACAACAAAATTTGTGCTTCTAACCTTTTAAGTAGCACTATGACCCAGGCTGGAAGCATTTGTGTTACAGGTCCCAGGTTTCTGTCCCTAACTGCTCTCCACTTGGGGATGGGCAGAAGGCGTCAAAGCACTGCTCAGTCCTTCTCCGGGAAGTAGGTCCTCCTCCCTGTTTTCCTGTCTCTTAGACCACACCTCACTCAACACGTAGTGTGTGACTGGTTTTCCTCCTGCCTTTTCTCCTCTTGTGTAAAGTGGGTTGCTTTGTATTCCTGAGACCAGCGAGAAGGACTTGCCAGGCCCAGGCTTTTATTTTGGCATCTGGGTGGGGCAGGTGCACAGCAGAAGCCCCTTTGTCTGATGGCCCCAGCAGGTGACAGAGGCACAAGCCTGGTGCCCTCAGGACCACCAGAGTCACGTTTCCCTAGAAAACGAGCTTTAAGGAACGAAAAGGAAATTCTGTAGTCAACAAAGAAAAGGACTTTGCATACCTGAAGATAGATTGTGAATGAGAAGAAGTTGGTTCTTTGAGGAAAAGAAACAGATTCTATTTTCACCTTTTACTGAGTGTTTTCTACTCTCTGATTAGTTGGATAAAGGGAGAGCCCAGCATAAAGAACACCTAGAGTCTTCTAGAGTCGGACCGTGCTGCTTACCAGGGCCTACACAGAAGGCAGCTGCAGAGTGCATCCATTCTGTCTGCGAGTTCTGGGCTCTGCAAGGCAGTGGCTGAGCTGCTCAGAGATGCTGCTTGCTCTCGTTTGGTGGCTAAATACGGTCGATACTTTATCCGAACCTCATAAACTTGCCCATTGGGGGAAGTAACACAGAAATAGGTTTCTACTAAAAGTGCATTCTGAGCAGGATAGTATCCAAGTTGGAGTGACCGAGCAGGAGGGGCCCAGCTCTGCCTGTAAAGCAACTCTGAGAACCAAGCTCCGGGAGCCATGAGGAAGTCTTGTCACTTGCAGCCGTCTTTGGGAACTCGAGTTATTGGCCAGGGATGTTGCAGTCCCCTTGGCCCCGGGTGGAGTTTCCGTCCCACAGCCCTGCTTCCACGGGGCTTGTCTGTGTGTCACCGGGTGACTCCGCTCTGCTTGCCAGGCTCCTTGTCCTTTGACCGTGGGGAAAGCAGGAGTCAGCAGACATCAAAGGACTTCACTAAAGCTCCAATTTAAGTTGCTTCTTATTTTAAGAGGGGCCGTGTCTTGATGAGTCATTTATCAAGCCTGCTTGACATGTTGTCTGATATCCAGTGTCAGCTGAAAAGTCAGAGATGATGGCTCCTTTTCAGGCCATCCCTTCAGCTCAGCATGGTGACTTCTTGGTGTCTGCAGGGCACGGCAAATAGGGACTGTCCTCCTTACCTTCACCTCTGCCACTTAATGACAATGACCTAACGCTAAGTTGTCAGCGTGGAATAGCACTTGAATTGACTAATTTCACCATTATGGCCAACAAAGCTTGGTAATCGCTCTCATTTACTTTAAGTGTATGGGGTAGTTTATGTCACCTTTAATCTTCAAAACAAAACAACAAACTTCTTCCAGGTTCAGAGTCTTGACTTTCCACACCTGAGATTACAGGGGCTTGAAGTCTTCCCTTAGAAGCAGCAGCACACTTCAGAAAATAAATTAGTGAACAGGTATGCGATCCTTTTGTTTCTCCTATAGAATATTCTGTAGAGAAAGGGATTCTTCACTATTCTTAGGCCATGAAAGTCCACACAAAGGAAACAGCCGCCCTCTGCCTGCTTAAGTCAACTGTACAGACAGAAAGGACTCCAGTTTGCACAGCTTGTGACAGAAACTGCATCACAGTGCAGTTCTGCCTCCCAAGTACAGGCATCCAAGGGCCTTGAGAAAGAGCTCACTGCTTCAGACTGGCCTGTGGGGTTTTTTTTATGTTGAAAATAAAATTCAAAACTTCTGTTATCTTGTACAGCTTGGAAGCTGTTTAATGCCAGGGAACGTCTTGACGACCTAATTTATATGTATCGGGGCCTGTGTTTCCCTTTTCCACTTCGGATTTGGGATGATGGGAGGATAGTCTGCTTCCAAATTAAGCTGCTGTTCACCAGAACATTTAAAAAAGAAGAAACCCAAGGAAATGATTTTCATTTGGTAGTTAATCCTCTGTAATGAAGAAGACTCACTCTAAAGCAAGGCTCCGAGTGACCCCAGGGCAGGGGAAGCCGGGGAAGGAAAGTGGCCCTGTCCCAAAGGCATCTTTCCTGTGTGCATTGAGCAAGATGGTGAGGACCAGAAAGGCCGTTAGTGTTAGCCACAGACACACTTTTGTCACCCAGGAGTATTTCTTTATTTGAGAATTTCCTTTAGATCCTAAAGTCATAGACTGTGAGTTCATATTTTTTTTAACACAAATTATATTCGAGACTACGAAATGTGATTAAGTCTCAGTAACAAGAAAAAGTTGTGGAGGTGAAACTAAGATCCTGTAGAATAGAAAAGAAAGAAAAAACAATAATAAAACTAATATATTTCAAGCCAGGCAGAATTTCAAGCTGCAATGGAAAGACCTACTATTAAATTAGGATTTATGTCTGCTTTCAACTAAAGAGCAAACCACATGATAGAACCTTTATCCTTTATGTACATTTTTGCCTTGACCTTCATTAACCACAGCGAGTCATCCAATATGGGATCAGAGCACAATTTCCCATGCCTCTATGAAACCATCTCGCACTGCATTACTGGGTAATTCTCGGTATCTCATGTCCCAGGTTCCAAGGAGTCTCCCCAGGTCATGAAAAACTCTCCGCAGTGCCAGGGTGGGAAGGAGTGTGGCTGACATGCTGTCTTTCTGGTCCTGATTCAAGACCTCCAGAAGAGTTTGCTTGTGTGATTTTCTTCCAAAATTGTTTTTATTGTCGTTGCCAGTGTGTGGCCTATTGGAAAAGCATTTGAAGCTAATAACTTGTGCAGAAATACTTCAGGACCTAAAAGGGCATAGAGGGCTCACCACCAAAATCAAGCAGTTATTGTCAGCAAATATTGACAGCTTCTAGACGGGATTAAAAGTCTTAATGGGACAAATAAATTCAGCCTGGAAATTCGTCCTCAGAAGTCACCTCTGCTCTGTGTGTCACAGCTCGTATGTAGATAGCTGTTAGCCGAGTACAACTCTTGGGGCTAGAATGATTGTTATTTCTGAGCAATTCACTTAGCACCTTGTATTTCAGGTTTCCAATCTGCAAGGAGGAAAATTGCACGTTCTGTAATAATGGGCAGTCCTGGGGACTGTATTAAAGTTTTTTATTGATGTAGCAGTACTGGGGACCAAACCCAGGGACTTACACATATTTAGAGTAACACTCTCAGCCACTGAGCAACACCCTCAGCCAAAAAATACTGAAATTTAATACAGAAATCTGAGAACAGATGTTGGGGGCTGCAGGGGAGCACAGTGCAATGGAACTGGTTGTTTGTACTTAGTGCCTGACCTGAAGTTGGTCGACAGACAAGTGACATTATGCAAGGCTTGAGGAAAAGCAAATACCTTTTCCACGTCTGGAAAAGCTGCTTGGACAGGGACGAAAGGCTGAGTATGAACATAATTGAGAAGCCTGCTAAATTCCAAGGAACCAAATCTGAACAAAGGTCCAAGAAAAGAAATGGGCAGTAGCTGTCCGAAAGAACTTTCCAAGAATTTCCCACTGCAGAATCCACAGGGCTGAGAGGAGGGGCAGAGGACACACGGCTGAGGTTGATGGTCTCTGTGCTGGGTCTTTAGGTCTGGGGAAGGGCGAGTCCCGGTGCAGACACAGGCCCAAGTCCAGCTGACATCTTCAGTCTGGAAGTGCATGGCAGTTTGAAAATGGAGTCATGGAAATTGGGAAGGAATCCAGGCTGGTGGCAGAGTTATGGAATGAAGTCATAACTGAGCCTATCAGTGTGAAACTGGCCTCTGTAGGAAAAAAGCAGAGAAATCAAGTAACAGAAGGGCAAGCTTGGGACAGAGAAAGTAGGGTTGATCAGTGAGATAGACAGAGTTAGACACAGAGAGGCAGACGGAGAGAGACAGAGACACAGACACACAGAGAGACAGGGACAAACAGAGGCAGAGATGAAAACAGAACTAGGGGAATGTAACAGTTCAGGAAACAGCTACTTAAAAACATTTGTGCCCTTACAGAAAATTAATGCAAGATGCAAGTCTTACCAGAAAATGAGACTTTGGTTATCAGACATCAAATTATTAAGGAGAGATGTATCATAAAATTTATTATTATAGCAGCACAAAATGAATTAAAACCAGTGGGGAAAAGTTGAATAAATAAAATTCATTTTAATATGCAACTCTTTTACATATTTTATTGATGCATTAAAATAAATACTCAGAATTATCTTTTGTGCTGTATATTTAGTAGAAAACAAGATACACGTAGCACCTGCTTTCACCCACCCCGTGGTCTAACAGAACAGGAATTAAACCAGTTTTAAACACACGACAAAAGATGTAAAAGGGAAGGAAAGTGAGCTTGAAGCTGGATGAATGAAATGCTTCATAACTAAAAGAACATGGAGGCCTTCTTTGTGCTTTGCTACTTCTGAAAAGTCCAGAAGGGGTGTTATGTGTATCTTGCTGCTTTAGAAATATGCCCATGTGAGAATTCCATATAAATTTTCAAGGTAATTATACAAAAGGCTTTCTGGTGTTAGAGAGAAATTAGATTCTCCTATCATTGTAATAACTGAGTATTCACAATGTAATTGGAGTAGAGGGAGAGAAAAACATGTAAAAATAATGTCATTTAGTACTTCGTGAAAGACTGCAATTTCTTCTCAGACTTGTGCTCACTAACTTTGTAACTCGTAGCTGATTTTTTTCCATTGCCCAGTACTTTAGTGTCTGGTTTAGAAGCTGAATCATTTTTGTCACGATAAATTTTTTCTTTGTACTCTGCACCCTTTATAACATGAGGTAACTGCTTTTTATTACACTTACGCCTTAGAAAGGAAACCGATTTTTATCTGCAGGATCATTAACAGTGCAATGGGTCGGGAAATTGAGAGCGTGTTCTCTGGGTGGAAGGAAGGCCCCTAGCAGTGTTGTAGCCCTCGAAGGTCAGCCATCCCATTGGAACCTGTACTAGGCCCAGCCCTCGTTTTGTTCAGACATGCAGGTATTAGAAGTCCTGTGATCTCCACATACCATATTACCACAACTTTGCACAGATGTGTTTTCTAATCACCCAGTATAATTTGCACATTGCATGGAAGCTCAGACTTCACTAAATAAACTAATGTTAAAAAAAGCTTTGTCACCATGACAACTCCTTGATTGAATTACGTCTACCTCGGAAAGGATATTTTCCTTACACTAAAATGGTGCCTCAAAAACGCTTTAGATTTTATGCAGTATTTCCATACATAGCACTATATACATACATAATCCATGGTGATTTCACTAGTTTTAAAAACAACTGATTTTTATAGCATTAGAGCCTTTTTTAAACTAGTGATGACATTAGCCAATGTACAGTAAAGGGGAACTAAGACAAATCTATGTCTGGATATAGTTAAACATTTATTTGAGAAAACAAACTGTGTTTCATAATAAGAAGGAAAAGAGCTGTGTGCTCTGTGAGTTCTGAATCCACTCCTGATTTGAAAGACATGGAAGTGGAGGGCTCTCTGTCTCGCTGAAGGCAGAGACTGTTTACTTAGGTCTGTCTTTTGAACGACTTCCCTTTCACAGAGGTAAGACACAGGTATAGTCCTTGCTGACCTGGAAACACAGTAGGCAACATTGCTGGCTCGAACTACTACCACACCAGGTAGAGTGCACACCTCCGGTCCCATGCCCGGGACGATGCATACTTCTGGTCCCATACCAGGTAAGACACACTTCCGGTTTTCTAGCAGCACCCTCAGGGTTCTCCTTAGTGGATGCACTGTAGAGGTCCAGTTTATCACTTGAAGTTTATACTTTCGTGAGACTAATTAAGGCCTGATTGAACCGCTGCAGCAGAGAAGTTGTAATCTTTAGATCTTTTGGATGGCATGTGTAATACTATACTAAAAAGTTTAGTAAATGCTCAGAACACTTAAATTTTAAAGTACTTTTCTATAAAAGAGTCCATGTTCACTCTTCAAAATAATCTTAGTTTTTAACCTTTATTCTTGGCTCATGAGAAGCTACTAAATGGTCCTCCCATTTTGTCTCAGAAGTCTGTAGAAAGGAGTCTGTAGACAGCAAGACAGAAGTCTTGCGCAGCTTGGCAAGGCATCTCTATGGAGGGGTCTTTTTGCTCTGCAAGCCGAGGCAGCCGTCCTTGCCCCCTAGTGAACCTCCCACCATCTGGGTTCCTGCCTTCAGCCAGGTTAGCACAAAACCCAAGGCAGACCGCGTCTGAGGGTTGCTTGATAGCCACCAGTGTCACACAGCTGACCTTCAGTGCACAGTGAGAAACGCACCTGTTATGTCTCTGAAATCATCATATCTGTGTAAGCATTTTCTTCTTCTGATGAATAACAAGCATTTCTGAGAACGTGCAGTGCCCGAGCTCCATGTTGAGTGGCACAGCCTGTAGCACAGGGCCTGACCTGTGTACTGGGCATGTTGAGGACAGATAGTGCTGCTTACTTCATCTTCCACGCTCCAGCTGGCCTGCTGCTAGGGTGATCCCAGCTCTAGGTCACTTCTTTCTAGCTAAGGAGCTCGCCTTTTCTGATTCTACAACCATCCTCTAACACATGACACTGGCGAGCACCATCTTGGCCTGGTTGTTCAAAGCCAAAACCTTTTTCACTGTGACATCCTCATCTGTAACCAGATACCTGAGTGTTAAGATTGCTTCACTCTTAGAAAATAAATATATGTTATTAACTCCATTATTATTATTTCAATCTGTTTTGTTTCTAATTTTCCATTGTCAGTGTATAAAATTGGTATATTTCTGCCATTATAAGGAGGATTTCACAGGCTATTAGTTTCTCCCTCATCAAATATAAAGATACCATTTTTTTCTGTAAGGTGTCACTGAACCTGTGATTGTTCCTTGAAGAAGTAATGGAGATTCCTAGTCCTCTGTAAAGTTTGCAGTTTTCACCACTAGGATTATGTGTACAGTCAGTTTCTGTAGGTCTGTTGAATGGTATTGATCAGGTGCCACATAGTATTTCAGAGAACAACAGTACACGCAATCAAATAAGAGTCTGTAAATTAAAGTAACCTTTAACTAAGTAGAAAATGACCAAATAAGGACAGTGATCGGACCATCAAGAGCAGTGTCTACATTTATAAGAAATTTCATGTAAAAAATCAGTTTTTTCTTATGACCTGAGAGTTGGGGAAGACATAGTCCAGCCCAGGGATGGCGAACCTTTTAGAGCTGTCAATGATAAGAAACAGCCACTGTGGCACGCGTGCCGTAGGTTCGCCACCTTTGGTCTATCCTATCCTGACTTTCTGTTACCTGGCCGAGACTTTATTTTTTTAAATTATACTTAAAAGTCTGTGCTTTCAAAATGTGAGATAAGGCAGAATAGCCTTATGCCAAAGCTCACACTATTATGGGTGCTGGTGCATGCTGAAATTATAGCTGAGTGAAAAACCGTGTGGAAGAAATTCAGAATGTGTGGTTTGGAGTGGCTTAGAGTGAGGAGCCGTTGTGTTCCAGTTTCATCCCCTAGGGAGGATGAGGCAGTGGAGTGAAGGGTCCAGAGTAGAAATGATCTCCAAGTACAGCTGCACCCAGTGTTTTGGAGTCACAGCCCTGCCTGGATGGCATTGCAGGGTGCTCAAGTTTGCAGCCAGGCAAGGAGGCCAACGGCCGTTCCTCTGGAAATTGGTGGTCCAACTCTCAGTGCACAGCACTCCTGCAGGGGCCACACGGAGACATCCCAGGGGGAGTCTGAAGGGTCTCCTGGGTCCCCCTTCCGGCATGCTGGGCCTGGAGATGCCTGAGCTGGAGCCGGGGCCTCGCTGCTGCCCCTTCCCACTCTTCTCCCCCTGCCTGCAGTGGGTTCCCCAGAGCGGCCTGGGTCTCTGATGCAGCCTCGGGCAGCCACCCAGCAGCCACGCAGCCATGCAGCCTCCCTAGCCCCGTCCCTGAGCTATAGCCCATAGCATTTCCTTTCCGTGTGATACATATCTAGGTGCATATCAGAGTTTGTGCTATCTGTGTGAGCTATGAACTAATAATAACTGTGATGTGTATTCCAAAGCAATTTTGGACCTTCCTGGCTCAGGAAATTGAAAAAATAATGGCTGGACGGATGGATAAATGATAGACAGACAGATAAGTATAAGTTTCTAAACATACTTTGACAGCAAAATATAATGTAGTGATAAAAATATTTTGAAGTTTAAATGTTGACTGCATTAGAGTAAAATCGAGAACACTGAAATGGAAATACAATTTCAAAGATAAAAGATAAAAAGATTTACAGACATCAGTAAGGATCTCGTCCATGGATGTTTCATTGAATAGATGTTATTGGAGATTAAATTACTAATATCAAACACAGTAGGCAAGAAAATAACATAGGCCTCTTGTTTTAAACAACAATGCATTAACAGTGTTATATTCTTTACCACTCTTTAAACTTGAAGCTGGGAATCAGACTCATTGAGGAATCTTCTTTGGAGCTGAGTAAAAATTGTAGAGGCCACAGTTTGGAAGCAAGTCCATCTGAATAAACCTGGTTGCTTAGTGTTTGTGACACCTCTCTGTGTCCCCTCAGGACCCTGGTGATGTAGGAAAATGGAATGAAGCTCTGCTCACAGCTCACAGGCTGCACAAAAGCCAATGGATGTGAAGGAGACTTCGAGAGCTAACCTTACTGGTATAGATGTACAGGGCGTATTACTGCTAAACTCGGTCAAGGACCAGACAATAGGGAGGATAAGGTTTAAGGATTATAATACATGGTTTAGCTTGGATTTGGGACATGTTCACTCAAATCAGACACACAGTGTTCATAATTTGCATCAAGTAAGTGCATGTGTAGTCGTATTCCCTTTTGTACCATTTCAGAGCTATTGCTTTTGGATAGAAACTAAACCCATTTTACTTTTTAGTGTAACATAACCAAAGGTATTTGTTATCTCAACATCTTATGCTTCATTCTATCAGTAGCTTTCATTCATACTCAGTAATTGTTCTATTTGGGGAAAAATAAAATCTGCAGCTGTGTCTGAACTCTGCTTACTAATGGCGATCTTTGAAATAGAATTGATTTGCTTCAGAGATGAACTTCAACTTTTAACAAATTTGGTTGACTAGTGAGTGGTAAAAGAAAATTACTGTTTTCTTAAAATTTAAGAATTTGAGAACTATTAGCATAATATATATTTTGGAATCTATGTCACTTGAAAAATTATAAGATGGTAGTGTAAATGTATATTTTTGTGCAGCACATTATTCAAATATATCTTTTATGGCTATGGTTGTATTATTTCAAGTCCTATAAAGGCAGAAGCCTAGATAAGAGCAAAAGATTCGAGGCCAGTATAATAAAGAAGAAGCAGAGAGCTGATAGTTTTTCCATCCCAGAGAATACTCAATAACAATAATTAACTTTAATAGCAGCTCTCTGAGTCTAGTAATATGAAAATTTCTGTTTTCTAAGATATTTGAGTATGAAATTTCCATGTAGTTGGTCAGTTTCCTCTCTTAGAGCTGTGAAAATGAATGGATTAGATCCTGTGAGGTGGACCAGGCAGAGCGAACCACCCCAGCCTGGCTTCCTCCTGAAGCTGCTGGGGAAGATGAGAGTTTTCCTCCTGCCCACTCTTAGGACGAAAGAGTGGGACTCAGAGACCCTCTCCCCACAGCTGCTGCTCTCTTTCCCCTTCACAACCAAGTTTCTAAGCATAGTTTCATTTTTCCATATTGTAGTGCAAACTGTTTCAAACATACCAGAAAATCCAAAGAACGGTACAAGTGGACACCAATGTACCTTTTCTTAATTTTCTTCAACTAATGTTGGATTACATTTGCTTTATCATGCATCTCTCTACTGATCCATTCATGCCACTGTTTCTTTCTGTCTTTGCTGGCAGAGTAAGTTCTACTTCTCTCTGTCATGCATCTCCTGCTGTCTGAATGTCTTGCTTTGCCAAAGCCCTTAAAGGACAGCCCAGGCAGGCATTTCCTCTTCTATCTCTGGACCTCCCCATTCCCAGGGATCAAACTCCACTCAGCACAAACTTGCCCATCGCTGCCTCCCCATGGAGGATGCTCCTTCTCCCTCTCCCGCAGGGTCTGTCAAGATCCACCCCCATCATATCTCAGAGAGTCCTGTTGCTCCTTGCCAGCAGTGAGCACCTACTTGGGTGGTGTATGTCCCAAATGCCTTGCAGCCCGTCCTTGTTGGGAAAGGCCTGGGACTGTAGCTCTTGCCAGTTTCCAGGACATAAATTCTTACACTGTGGCTGTGTCCAAGCCCCCAGTGTGAACATGGAGTTGGTAAGGGCTCACTCAGCACCTGCTCACCCGCTGACTTCCGGCACCCTGGGGTACTTGGCTATGAGATGTATCCCTGTACGTGACAGTCTTCCCTGGTTTCCTTTTTCTGTTACTGGACTGCTACAGGCTGGATAGTTGCTTTCAATTTTGTGCTCACAATTTAAAATAAGATGTTGTATTCTTTTCAGTGAAAAGAAGTTACCACAGTTTTTATATACAAATTAATTTCTGTGTCTTCATCCCTAATATCTGAATTTTAATTTGAGCTACCACAGTACATCAGCATAACTTAAGCAGACTGAGAATATTGTGTGACATTATATCTGTGTGTTGCAGGTAGTAAGGTTCTGGAAGACACCCTCTTTTCCTTGATCTTTTTTAGTTATGGACTTTGAGGTCTTGCAGTGGAACATTTTCCAAAAAGAACTTTAATCTCTAGAAAATACTAAAATTGAAAGTTAGCAATACTAAGTACAACGGGACATCTATATCTGAACTCCATTCCCTCCTGATATCGTTTACCTCCTTTAAACTTAATTACCTATTAATCTGTACAATTTATTGGGCTACTTTACATCTTTGCTAAGGTAAAATGAGAGATGACGAATACTGCTGGAATCTCGGAGGAAGGACTAATGCAGGGATCCTACACACCCTTCAGCTTCCCTCCAGGGAGCTCAGTTAAAGCACATGCTTCTGCTTGCTGGTCAGAGAGGCCGAGCCAGAGAAAGGCCATGAGCACACAGATGCCCCCTTCCTCTGCCCTGTGCAGGTAGAGCAGCGGCAGCAGGAAGTCCTGCCCACCAGATGTCGGGGGAGGGGCCTGCCTTGGTGGAGCTGCCTGAGAGAGGGGGGAAGGGGCAGGAGTGTGGGCTGCTTCCGAGCTGCCCCCACCTGCGTTGTTGGAAGTTTTCTTGTTTGCCGGAATGTTAGGACAGTGATTCATTGACCCTTATCAAACAGGGAAGAGTTCCAAATTACATTCATAAAACCCTCCCAAAAGAAACAGCAGGATTCTTTCCTCCAGAAAAGGTCAGAAAATTTGTTCTTCGCACAGACTAAAAGACCAACACACACACTAGTTATTTCCTACAGACGCTAGTCCTAGGAAATTATGTGAAGAAAATTGTCCTTTTTGACAAAAGGCATTGCCGATATTATCTGAAAAAAATGTTTTATCAAGTATCAGTTAGAGGCAGTGAAATAGAAGAACAGTCAGGTGGTGCTAATACTGTGGACAAAGTCTTGTAACGTATTCAAGGGATATCTTTTCCTATTTTACTTTGGATTGTAAAGATCTTATAAAGAGATGTATCTTATCTGGGTTTTGTATTTTCCAAATATATCTTGAGAATTGAAACAAAATGTTTTCTTTAAAGATCATATATAGTATCATAAGATTTAAAAAGGAAAAATACATATAATACAAATAACCTACATAGACTAATTTTTCTATTTCATTTGGAAAAGGAATGTTCTACACTGTACGTGGTAAAGATCCACACGTAACTTTTTAATGTGAGTAATGCGTCTGTCTTGTGCTAAACCTAGTTCACTTTGTACCTTTTCCTCTAGAACTTGTGAACAAATCAGAAGAAAGTGTGTCAAGTGCTGAGAGAAATGTTTCAGGGCAGTAAATTTTAGAGATGATCTTCCACGGAGTGTGGGGAGTTGAGAGGCTCCCTAGCTCGATGACCTTAGGAAGAATTTTGGTGAACTGCCTTCCCGAAGCAGTCTTCCTGGCATGTGGATGGGATGGGGGAAGGCTCTGATCAGCCTGACTCCCCTGCAGCAAGAGTTCTGTCAGGGAAGGGCCAACGCCACCCTCCTCAGCTCAGGCTTCCATTTCCTTGGCTCCAGACCCGCCCCACCCCGTGGGATTCTGGGTAGTTACTCTAGTTTTGGAGACGCCTGAAGAATTACACCCAGGCGGAGATGGCCAAGAGCTTAGCTTTTCAAGTTGGGTTTAAACATGAATCCCCTTGAAGGAGAAATGAGACTGATTCTTCTACTGTTTTTCTCCTACGTAGGTTCACAGGTAACCACAAGTTGATAACAAATCCTTGATTGCCCAACTCTTTTTCCAACACAGGAGCGACAGCCGCAGCCCGGAAGGAGGTGATCCGGAATAAGATCCGCGCCATTGGGAAGATGGCCAGGGTGTTCTCAGTTCTCAGGTGGGGCCCGGTCCTCTCTCTTGCTCTGCATGTTGCTGGGCCAACTCAGTGGGCTTCACTATGCTTTAATCAGTAACATGAACAGCTTATCAGACCCTGTTTGCTTCTCTCGAATAGTTCTCTCTGTTTAAATGGAATCCTAGTTCCTCATCTTTCAGTGATGTTGCAATCTACTAAATTATTTCTGTGAAGGAAAATGTCTGTAAATATCACACCGTATCTTGTGCCTCTCTTTGCCATGGGATTTTAAAACATTTATTTTACGATCGGTTGCACATCTTATGAAATGGAGAAAGCTATTATAATCCTTTCTATTTTTCATTTTGGCTTTATGGTCAAAGATGAGTTCAAGTACATGGCGCCATATTTCTAGGAAGTGAGCATAAACCATAAAGCTGTACACATGAGTGCATATTATTCTAATAAATCACTGAAAGAGGGAAACTTCACTAACATTGCAGTTGCCATGTAGTCGTTTTGGCACGCGCGCGTGTGTGTGTGTGTTGAAGCACATCATGAATGATGCTTAAACTTGGATTTTGGGAAAAGAAATTCTTAGAATTCACTGCACTTTACTGAAGTTTGATGATCCACAAAGTGATGATGCACATGAGTTATGTTTCTGTTTTAAAGAGTGCTTATATGGAAGAAGTGCAGTACGTTCATAGTAACACACAGTAACAGGTATTAAGTGCGACCACTTCAGGAGACATCCTCTCTACGTACTGGACAGTTTCATCATCTAATTCTGCCACATCGTTGCGTCCGTGCTCTCTCACAGTGAGCCATGGTGCCTCTCCGGTTTCCCCTTTCCATGTTTCCGTCCTACGCCTGCTCATCGCTGACTAGTAATTCAGTGACCCTTGCAGAAAGCAGGGAGTCCTGACAAGGACAGAAGCTGCCACCATCCGCTGTCACACACCAGGCAAAGCCAGCGCAGACTCTGCAGCCTGATGTGCCCCACCAAAGCTGGGTTAGCGCATCCGGCTCCGCAGCTCAGTGGATGAGGTAC
The DNA here is from genome assembly GCF_012274545.1 of Fukomys damarensis. Lineage (NCBI taxonomy): Eukaryota > Metazoa > Chordata > Mammalia > Rodentia > Bathyergidae > Fukomys > Fukomys damarensis. The sequence continues at coordinate 8,401,236 of NW_022900937.1, forward strand.
CCTTGCTGTGATGGCTCCCTTCCTCAGCTCTCCTTTAGGGTTCATTCATGCATGCAGCAAATAACTAAAGTAAAAGCTAAAGCCGTAGTCATGGCCAGGAAAAGAGCATACAGCAATATGGGGACAGCAAATAGGAGACACGCACTTATTTTACCGGGTGGCAGCACAGACGCTTGAGCAAGGGCGATGGCCGTGAAGGACGGTGAGATCAAGGAGAGGGAGCAGCAGCAAGAGTGCCTGTGTAGAAGAGAACGCAGCAGTCCTGAGGACCAACAAGGAGACCAGGTGGCAGTCGTGCAGGCCCGCCAGCGCTCCGTGTACTGAGACATATCTGTGCTCGGATCAGTGGTGCACCGTGTGAACCCAGTGGTGACCAAAGACCGGGATCAGCCTGCCTCGCAAACGAAAGGCCCTGAGTTCGATCCCCGGTACCAAAAACAACAAACCCACAAGTGGATGAGCATTGATGGGGTGCAGACATGTCAGGACCAGCTCGTGCGCATGCTCCTGGTGTCCCAGGGACCTGCAACAGTAGAGGGAACCGCAGCGCTGTCTCTAGTGCGCTGCAGCTGAGGGCCACCCGTGTCACCTGTTAGGAGCATCTTCAGAAGCACAGCTGGGGGCCGCGTCGCATCACTGCAGTCAGAAGCTCCCACTCAGCCTTCTGGGGGCCAGGTGCTCACTCAGTGTGGCCCAGGGCTGGCTCCGAAGCACAGGCAGTGATTCACAGCGGCGACAGGCTGTGTGCAGCAGCTCTGGTGCTCCGTCCGGTCATCCAACCCGTGAGCTCTCTCACCTTCCTGACACCACCTTGCTGTGAAAATCCGCCGTGTGGGCTCCACTTTTGGCTACGAGCACGTGTGAGGGGAGACGGGGCACGCTGGAGGGGGAGTGCAGGTGCTGCTGTCTCCGAGTCGTGGCCCCATCTCCGCATCTCTGGGTTTACCAGAGGACAGCAGAACAGACGGGAGAACCCTCCCTCAGGAGAGGCAGCTGGGGAGGCGAGGGCCAGAGGAGGATGGGTGGGCAGAAGCACAGTGCGAGCAGGGGGAGAGACACGTACACACCTACCCTCCTTCCGGAGCGCCTCCCCAGAAAGGGTGCAGCCGTCTCCATCACTGCAGGTGCTGCGGGAGCCACAGTAACCAAGGGAAGAAAGCCAGCAGGGACCCCTGGAGCTCAGCCGTGTGTGTCCCTGTAATCAGTGCAGTGCTTCTGAACAAGACTCTCCGTCCTCTTTGTCCACGCTGAGTCTCTGAACGCTGGTGTCATTCGCACTACGACACAGGCTCACGCCGGCCCTGCTGGCGGTGGCCAGGGCTGAAAGTGGAGGGACCCAGGGCCCAGAGGTGTTCAAGGGTTGTCACGGGGCCAGGGGTTCTTGCAGAAGGAGGGTGTGGTCCGGGGAAGCAAGCACTGTGTGGATGAGATGGAGCAGAGTCCTGGGAATTCAGAAACCTCTGGAGGCCTCTGCGAGAGGCAGGAGGGGTCGGAACCGAGGCGAGAGATGAGTGAAGACGGGAAGGGGCAATAAGGAAGGAAAATGACCGTCGTCCAGTTCATCACTGAATCCCCAAGAAAATGGTGTAGCGATGGACGTGACTTACGGAACAGCAAGCCGAAGTCTGCGAAGCTGCAGCTCTGTCGACTCTGATTTTAACCCCGGGGGCTGGGATCCCAGTCATGGGATTTCCCATAGTGATCTTTGTATTGTGGTACACAGTAAGTTTTATAAAAAAATTAGTACACATTACTGGAAAATGTTTTGTAGGTTTGAAAAAAACAGCAGTTCAGCAGCTCGCCAGGTTTGATGGGCTTAGCTCATTTTGTTCGAGCTGCCCGTTTCCAGACGGGATTTGACACCAAGATTCTGCGCTCAGGACGGAGTGGCAGAAGCAGGAGAGAAGCCTACAGGGGCCGGTGTGCAGGGGCTGTGCTCCGCTGCAGAGGGGCCCTTCCCACCCTAGGCACCTCTTCCTACAGCAGCCCTAGTGCTCGGTCCGTAGGAGCCTGAGAGTTGCAGGCTGAAATACATGCCGCCCATCCGCTACAATTAACTGACCACCACAGACCTCACATATTAAGGTAAACGCAGCAGCGAAGAGGGCAGAAGTCTAAAATGTGGATGATGCCGCCTGTTGGGTTCAAGCTTGCTTTTGCTCACTCTGAATACACCCTTGGGGAGCGTGGTTCGTGTGCCAGTCCCCAGAGACGGCAGTGGCCCCCCACCCCCACCCTCATGAATTGGCCTGGCCTGGGTGCGTGCCAAGGCCCAGCAAAGGCAAAGTCAAACAGATAAACAGAAAACTCCCCAGTGATAAGTGTTTCAGACACAAGTGGAATAGACACCGGGCGAGAGAGGGAGTGCAGAAGGCCAGTGTTACCGCGAGCCACAGCCGAAGGCCATGTTGGAGCAGAGAGCAGAAGGGAGCCCAGGAGCTCCCTGGGCCCAGCGCGTGAGGGTGCCTGCTCGTGGGTGCAGGCTTCCGTCGGGGTGGTGGGATGTACCTCAATGGGTTGTACAACTCTGAAAGTGCAGAAAACACTTACCGCATTGTAAACTGTAGATAGGGACTTGTATGCCATGTTATAATCGCATCTCGGAGAAGCTGTTTCCAAAGGAGACGGGAGAGAGCGGAGAGACTGGGAACATTTTGAGGAGAGAAACAGCAGGATTTGCAAGAGAGTGGATAGAGAAGGAGAGAAGGAAAGGAGTTACCAGTTAAGCTTAATCAACTAGAAGATAGAATTTCCAGTTTCTGAATTGAAAACAAAGCGTGGAAGTAGCAGGTTCTCAGACTTACTAAAGATAAAATTGTTGGACGGTTATATATTAAATATAATATATATATCCATATATGTTTGTGTATTTATGTATTACGAATTTTTCTGCTTACATAAAATTGCAGTATTTGTTGTATAGAAAGATAGGAGGTCACGTTTATTTACTCATTAGATTCTATGCCCAAATCGAAATGATTAAGTGTTTAATGGTGAGTAAACACAGTTGAGATGCTGATGCACTTAATGGTTGTAAAAGAGTTGTCACGGTGAATCATAAATAATTATATATTAGCGAATCAGTGGGGAAAGTGGCAAAAAGACTTCTATGGGATTCTACCTGTTGCTTCTTAGGCCGGAAGCTGTCGTTTTGTGTCTCCCCCGTGTGAGGTCAGAAGTCCTTGCCAGTCCTGGATGGCGGGGGGAGCTCCGTCGCCTCCATGCACGCTGCGGGCAGGGCCCACTCTGCTGCTGATCCCTGCTGTCGCTGCAGGCTTTTGATATTACTTCTGCACAATTCACACACACTTGGCACGTTTTAGGTTTAAAAAGAGGTCCAGAGGGCCCATCCAGAGGAACGCATGGGTTCTGTTTTTTTGCATGTTTTCTTCAGAGTTCTTTGTTTTCCATAAGCTAAATAACCACGCTGCCCTGTGGGTGCCTTGCAGAGAGGAGAGCGAGAGCGTGCTGACGCTGAAGGGCCTGACCCCCACCGGCATGCTGCCCAGTGGAGTGCTCTCGGGAGGCAAGCAGACCCTGCAAAGCGGTAAGCACCCAGGGGTACCCGGGCAGCGCCCTCCCCTGGGCTTTCTTGAAGGCCAGTCCTATCTCTGGAGCTTAGCGGGAAGAAAGCTGCACATCACCCCACCTCCACTAGCCCTGCCTGCCGGAGACACTGGCATCTGTCCACTGCAACATGGTCTTGGCTCCCGGACTCTCATTTGCATATCGGTCCCTGGTTTGCATCTCAGCCCCTTACTTGCACTTTGCCTGGCTACCAGCAGGACTGCAGGTGGCCTCATTCACAATGGGTTTGATTACTGTGAGCTGAACAGCCACCAAAAGCCCTTCTATTCCACGTTAATAAATATTCATTGATTGATGAAAGGCAAAGGTGCAGATAGACACATGCACAAGCACAGTGCTGGATTTATTGGAGAACAAAATATAGGAAGGTTAATTCCACTGTCCTCTTGAATGGAACTTGGGAGCCCTGTGTTTTTCCTGATGGTCCTTGTAAAGTGTAAGAAGAAACGCATTTTGTTTTTAAAAAGAATAATATTTCCTTCCACGTAGAGATTTTGTATTAGAATTGTAGCTTTCTAGACCAGTGCTGTTTAACAGAACTTTGGTGACAATGGAAATTTCTATAAATCTCCACAGAGCCTCTGGCAACGAATAACTACTGAGCATTTGGCTGATGTGTAGCTAAGGCAACTGCAAAAGCACTGAATTTAATGAACACGTCTGCCTGGTGCTCGCTGTGTTAGGCAGCACTGGTTGCCCTCTCACTTTTATCGTTTTTGTTACCAGTTTTAACTAGTGTTGTCATTAGATTATAATTTTAACCCTGGGAAAATTTTGCTATTAGATTAGACTTCACCAGAAAATATGTTAAAACGACACTGCAACATTTTGAAACAAAATCAGCCTCCTGTTTATTTTCTTTTATCTTTCCCTAGTCTTTTTTCATATTTTCTTTTTCATCCCTGTCCTCCATCCTAGAAGATTCTGGCGTTTCTACCATCACGTGATCTAGACACGTCCTCTGTGCAAAGAGTAAGGGTCAAGCTCCCGGGAATGGTGCTGCTGAAATATCACATGCCCGCAGCATCGCAGTGACTTAATGTTCAATGAATTTACTCTAAAGCTAGAGTCTCTGAGTTCTCATGGAATTCAAAAATCTTAAACGAAGATAAGAAAACACATTGCGTTAAAGTGCTTTCTCCCTTTAAGTTTATAGCTAGAAATGACTCTAATACCTTTCTTACCGTAAATAGCCCATCACCCGCAGGGTGCAGCTCTGTCTGACTGAGGTCTCAGTTTCTGAGCGCAGCAGAGGTACAGCGAATTGTGTCACTGGACACACGCCCAGGGCGCGAGGGCCGCGGGCAGCACGCACATGCAGTGTGTCGGTGCTGCTGAGGTTCCAGAGTTCTCCCTTTTCTTTAAAATTGGGTTACTCATGTTCTCACCGCTCTACTCTTTGTTGTGTTCACAGATTTTTTTTTCATCTGTGTTTTTAACTTCAGTTATTTACTTTTCTTTTCATTTACTTTATTTTAAATAAAGTACTGGTTTGTGTTCCTCTGTGTTCCACTCACACATCCACACACGGACACATAGAAGTCATGTGAATGGGGACCTTGCTTCTCCTAAGGATCAGAAAATGTAGGATCTGTTTGAAACCACACATGTGGACGCAACTTCAGAATTCATGACCTTTCCACTTATCTAAAAGGGAAGTTGCTCAAAGCCTTGTTCTTTAGCTTTCTCCTTGGAGTGACTATTTTCTGTTTGTCACAAGGAACCTAGCATGCACTGTAAGTAACTTATAGTATTTGGCAGTTGCTCTAGTTATGAAACCTTAAATTATTAGAAAAATGCAAATTAAAGTCAAGGGGTAGAATTTTAGTATTGAACGTACTGGAGTTACAGGGAAATTTTGCATTTTAGTGTTAGAGAAATATCTACTAGCATTACTCACATAACTTGTAGAGTGAAAATACTATCCTAACCTTGTTATACAGAATGCTGATAACGTAGTAGGCATTTACAGTTCTGCCTCTAAAATACACTGTTTCAGTAATATCTACAGAATCTTATGAATGGGGTTTCAGTATCGAGGCACCCTATTCTATACAATCCTAGTATGATTATCAGTGCTACTGTCACATTACCTCTTTATCTATGACATTTCAAGAATTTAATTTCCAAAAATGATATTGCAATAAAGAAAAGAAACATTTTAAATTGATCTGCCTGGCAGAAAAAAAAAAGTCCATTATATATGTCCACACACACACACACACACACACACACACACACACACACTCGGGCATCAAGTTACTTTCCTTTTCCTTTCTCCTGCACCCCGTCATCACCCCCAGTCCCATATGTTTGTCTCTCAAGAGTCCCATGCGTTATGAAGTCAGACACACTGACTCTAACTTTCCTCACATTGGCCCACCTGCCTTGGCCTCAGGTTCGAAAGCAATGCAGTTTTATGTTAAGAAGTGTGAATGACCCTGCTGGGGTGGCTTTGCTTCCACTCCTGTACTCGATCTGGCAGTGTGACACTGGAAATAGTCACGCAGAGCATAGCTTTCATAGTCCTCTTTAAGTCAGAAACACACTTAAGATTTCCATAGCCCCGCGTCAGTTCGTTCAGTGCATGCTTCAGGGAAAAAAAGTCACTGTGTGCTTTCCTAAAGAGTTCATTGCTTTGACACTTAAGTAGCAAGCACAGACTCAAGCAGTTTCCTTGCCTAGATGTATCCAGTTCATATCACTTTTCATGGTGTTTTTCTTTCCTTTTTAGCATTTGTGTGTTGTTGTCTGTGCTCGAATCCAGCACTTACAGAAACATTAGTTCTCTTAGAGCCTTTGATCGTCAATGATTTGTTCTTAGAATTAAGAATCCTCTGCTCATTTTTCTCATTCATTTGCACCCTTTCTTCTCTTCAGCTACTGTTGAGGCTATTGAGGCTGATGAAGGTAAATTGGCCAGGCCCCTTTCTGTTGTACGTGCAACAGACAAGGGCTCTGCTGGGTGTATTCTTTTTTTTTTTCTTTTTCTTTTTTTTCTTTTTTTCTTTTTTTTGCTGTAGCTTGTACAGAGTGTGTGGGTGTTGGGCTAACAGTTGTGGCTCAGTATTAACCAAAATGTTCTTGCTTTAAAGGGGAAAATGTCCTTCTATGGTTTGTTTGTTTGTTTTTTCCCTTAAAGCTATGTTTGACTTTTGTATACGATGAACCTAGCATAATCACAGAAAACAAAAGCATTATAGATCTCCAGTGACATGGGGTGGAGGTTATGGCAGCCATTCTGAAAACACATAAGGGATATTCTTTGAGCTGAGTTGAACCATGTCCCTCCCTCAGATCACTTCCAGGCAACACTGAGAAGGAGAGCATAAAAATAACTTTATTGATTTCTACTCTTTAGAAGTTTGTAGCAAAAGAAAAAAAGTTTATTTGATTAGTGCTTTGCTGTGGTTCAATATTAGCTGATGTCTCTTTTAAAAATTAAAACATGAGACAGATGTGTGCAGATCGTTATTTTAGCCTTATCAATTTGAACTTATTGGTGATTGTAGGACAAATGGTGCCAGCAAAATATTAGGAGTCCGAGAGTTTCTAGTGGTGGTAGAAGTGGCCTGTGACAAGTGTAGTGAATACCAAGCAATCACTCACTTAATTAGCAAGTGTCTGCTATGCCCCAGACACCCGCTTGGCCTGCAGGGGAAATCAAGAATCCCAAGTCAGCACCTGCATCCTGCACTGCACAAGGATGTGAGACTTGAAGTCTTAGCAACTACTTTTTTAGCCGAATGTTTTTTAAACACATGATTGAGAGAGAACTGCATACCACAGTGGTTTTTAATATCATACATACCATATCCTCTGGAAATTTAAAAAAGAATAATTTGAAGTTCCCCTTTAAAACAAAATTCTTCAGTTGTATTTTTTTCTTGCAAGATAACTTCTTATTCTTCCCAAAATTGCGTGCATATGGTCCTTTGGTATGATGGAAAAAGTGCCACTTTAGACTTGCAATTTGTACCTGATTTGGATGCGGGAGGGGAAACGTCCACACTGTAAGAGAAAATACAACTGCTTCCTAAATAGCAGTCAGCAAACTGCTATTTATGTGGGAATCTCTATTCCTTTTGGCAAATCCTAATCTGCAGTGTGCATTCTTGTTGGTAGTCTGGCTGTCTTCTGTGGTTTCTGTGACTCTGTGTTGTGTGGTGTACTACCAGTGTACAGCGCTAATACCCACTGTGTGACCACCAGCTACAGCACAGCCTGTTCTTCCTGACTGGGCGATCAGGTGCCCAGGACGAGCCCCAGCCCAGAGAGGGCCCTGCTTGTAGTAGATTTGTAATGTCTATGCCCCATTCTATTGGCTCTTCAAACCTAGAGATTCCATTGTGCCATTTTAAATTGATAAAATTTCATTATAAATTACAATGGTGAACACTTTATGTGTTAATTATGATAAAATATTTGTAACCGTTTAGAAGAAGAGTAACGTACAGCTTCGTGCCCTTCTTTTGTACCTCAAAATAATTTGCTTCTCAGGGTGGGTGCTCAGTACACAGCTCTATGATTCTGCAATTTGTTTATTACTGAATTACAGAAGAATTAAGAAGCTTCGCTTTGGGCTTTGGGCTTCCCCCCTTCTCCCCATCTTCCTCTCACAGTTGACTGATCAGCGTGATGCCAACTGTTAAAACGCAGAGGAGGAACGGTCTGTTCTCATCTTTATTAAGTGAGCTCTGGAAGCCTGGTGCCTGTCTTTTAAGCCTCTCACCCTTACCAGTGAAAGGCACCCCACATATGTGTAGGAATGGTCAGCTTGAAACTGCTCTAGCTTTTTCCCCAGAGAAGGTGGGGAGGATGCAGGTCCATGCGATTCCCTCCACTGCTCAGGGCCACCCAGCCCGCCAGCATTGCTGATTGGCCCTGGACTATCTGGCTTTCACTTCAGTGAGGTAAACTGATGTCATTGGTCCCCATGTGTGTTTTTGCTTTGCAGCTCACTGCTCGGTGCCCTCACTGGAGAAACTATTTTCTTGCACAAGTGCTTTACCTGTCTCGGTAGCTAAGGGTTACCAGAGAACAACCCATACGTGTACCATTGTATCCCATTTGGAGAAATCCATATGTGATTAAATAAGGCACATACTAGTTTGATTTATTCTTGCCAACAATTGTGAAAATATTTTTTCCCTTTTCTTCTTTAACCACATCTTATGTGGTTGTGTCTGTTACTCATTGATCTCCTGAGAATGAGTTTTCCTTTGACTTCGGCTGCAATGGATACCAGATGAACATCAGTTTGCCCTGTTCACTGCAGAAGGGCTGACAATGCTTCTTTCTCTACTTAGTGATCTGATACTGATTTTTCTGAGTCTCTCTTACCTTGTTGCCTACTGAACTCCACAGGCTTCAAAGTTGAGTGGGAAAGCCAGAGCCTATAATTTCCTATTTCCTGGGAGCCATGGAAAGGTTCCATGAGGAGGTCTTCCTGGGATCCTGAGATGGCACAAAATGCCCACGTTAAGTCCTTCTCTGGCCCCTCTGCCTTGTGCTCCAAGCCTGTTGCTAGGATGGTAGACACATTACCCCCGAGGCTGCAGGAGCTTCAGGCACAATGGGAGGTGCCAGTGGGTTCTGCCACCATCTCCCGGGTAGGGCCCAGTGTGCTGGTCATGGGCTGGGGATGGTTTCAGAGGCCTGTCCCATAAGTATCCTACCTCTTTACCTATTCCCTGTGGCTTTCTTTGATCTAAACTTTCATGAAGACACAGAAATCTTACATCTTAGTGCCTTCAAGAAGACATTTTGGTTGGCAAGAGGCCTGGCTGTTTTCCAACCTTTGGTCACTTCTGAGTATGGTAAGGAGTCTGTTGTGTCGTGTTCAGGTCCCGTCACATTGTTCTCTACTAAAGGATTCCTACCCACTGCGAAGTCCCTGACCTCCCTGCCACAGCCACTGCGCTCTTGACGCGCCCCTGGCTAACCCACCTTCTCTTTTTTAATGATTTTCCATGTAGCTATCAAAGGATTCTCACCCCAACATAAGATCACTAGCTTCGAGGAGGCCAAAGGCTTAGACCGGATTAACGAGAGGATGCCACCCCGCCGAGATGCCGTGCCCTCTGATGCCAACCTCAACTCCATCAACAAGGCCCTCGCCTCAGAGACTAACGGCACAGACAGCAATGGCAGCAACAGCAGCAATATTCAGTGACCACCTCCTGCTCACCCCCCTTTTTTTTTTGAGCTGCAGGGCATGATGGGGATTGCTGCGTACCCGAGGGGGGTGTCTTGCCTCAGACTTAGCTTGTGTGCTCTGGGGGCCAGGCATTGGATTCCGTTTACACGATCATTAAAGGAAAGGGAGAGAGAAAAGAAACTATATTTGATGAGGGGGGTGATTAAGCACCTCTTTGGGGTATGCCTTTTAAAAATGCTTCTAGGGGAAAAATTTTAAAAAGAAAGCTATGCTAGTATATTCTGCAATGTTAGGGGTGAACGTATTTTCCTGCTGCACTGGGGACTTCCTTGTAGGTTCATGAAAGGCCTTTTATTCTGTTACTGGACATGAAAATTTTGTCTAATTTCTTACTCTATTGTACGTTTACAGTTGCAGCACTAAAATGGATGACATCAAACATTTTTAAGAAAAATGATGTACAAACTAAATAAGGACTATTTATTGATAATGTTTTGCTACTCTTGTCAGACAATGGCTCTAAACTGAATTAGGCAGTCTTAAAAAAAAACAGAAAAAGAAAAAAAAAACAATGTTGCAAATTTGTTAAAAATGCCAAAAAGGACAGTTTAATTTTGTACAGATTATGCTTACCTCAGGTTTCTTTAGTGTGCTTGACTGCCCTTCTTTCCATTGTAACACTTACCTTTTAATTTGGCAATGAGTATGTTTCCTTTTTCTTTTCTTTAAGTTTAAAAAAAAACTGGAATAATTACACCTATCTTTTTTTTTTGCTGTTTATATTTAGGGGTTTTGTTGATAAATCAAGTCTTGGTTGTGGCTTGCTGAATTAAATATTTATGAGTGGTGCATTTTTAAATATAGTGAACAAGACACCATATTAAGTACAGTGATAAAGCATCTATATTCTGTAAAAAAAAAAAAATTCTGCCTATGCATGTTTTTTAAGGAAAAAAAAAAATGGCTGTCTCGGCCTGTATGGGACTGTAATGCGCTTAGTGGTCTGACCCTATACTGGAAATGTATGTATACTGGCGTACTTTATATTCTCTAAAATGCTTAATGCCTTTGAAATTTTGTAATCAAAAAAGCTTTGAAAAAATCTAAAGGGGAGAGTATTCTTAAAAGTTTTTAACATAAGCTTGTCAGTGCACAAATAGATGGTTAGCATGTTTAGCAAACCTTGTGAAATTTAATAAGTTTGTAGTTACATGTGAAACTCTAAATGCATGGTAACTGTTGATATCATAACGGTTTAGTTATTTCATTCTGTTCTGTCATGTGCCACAAACTATTATTTTTTTTCACTTTTTTCCCTTTGTATATCAGTTACGGTTACAACTGGTTCATTCTGAAAACAACAACAACAGCAAAAGCCCATTCATATTTTTTAAAAATTGTATAAGTGCCCAAGTAATTCACTACAGCCTAAAGCCTTGCCTTTGTAATTTAACTTCTGAAATGTTGGCAATCAAAGCATGCACTTGTAACAATGAAAAAGAAAAAGCATTTTATATTACTACTCAATAAAATGTGCATGAACTTAAAGAACGCTCCTCTGTCCCTGTGTCTGCTGAGGGGTCTGTGAGACAGCCACCCTGCAGTCACCTGCACAGGCGGAGGCACGGCACCCACTTCTGCTGTCAGAGTCTTGGTGGATTTGAGTCTAAGATCAGTCAAGAGAAGTCTATTTAAAGAGTGGATGCCGTGTTCTAACTCCCTCGAATGTGGGAACCAGTTAAGAAACCAGAGCATCCCTTTTTATTAAAAAGCAAACAAAGCAACTCCATATGTTGCCAGGCTGTTTCAGTTGTATCCGATGCCCTTCTGCTCAGGCAGAGATTGCCCTGCTGAGTGTTTTTCCTGCCAGCCAACTTGGTTGGTATGAAGATGTGTTTCCCACACTCCAGCTCCTAGCTCCTCACCCCAAGATTTGAGATACACCCATTTCCAGTTTGTCTCTCCTTGCTCATTTCTAGCACACTTTGTTTTATGTAATCAAGTATGCCTATTATATTGTCATATTAAAAATATGACCTTTAGTGATAGAGTATACCAAACCCAAGTCATTCAAGATAGAGTCTCTGAAGAAGACTATGCCATGTTTCATGAATCCAAACTCTTTTCTGCTGTGGATATTTTCCCATCCTAAAGGAATACCATCCAGGGGAAATACGGAGATGTAGCTCACTAGAATGGTGTTAAAGAAATGGTAATTGTGGAACCAAGGTGTTTATTTTCTTTCTTATAACTGCAGAGAAAATATCCTGACCAAAAACAATCATTTTTTTGAATTCCTTTCTTTTACAAATTGTGCTAAGGCAACTGTGGCATAGAAATAAACATTTGACATTGAAATAAGCAGTTGATGTGAGTATTGTTTGGTCTTTCTGGTCAGGGGTTAGGAAAGTAATACAATATATGTTATACAAGAATTCAGCTTATCAAATCAGTAGAGAACTGAAGGGGTTTCTTCAAAAGCAACAGTACTTTCAGGGCTCATTTGGGTTGTTAGATCTTTGTCCTTGACTCTTGGAGAAACTATGATGTTCTTGAGTTGCTTATGCCAGGGAACCACTGGTTTCATGCATGCGTATACACACACACACACACACACACACACACACACTCACACACACACTCACACACGTGTGCGCGCATATACATGGACTTCCTGAGAGGCTCTGGCTCTGGGTGTCCTCTGTATCTGGCCATTTCAGGAGGCAGAGTTACTCCTGACCAATACTGGGCCAGCTCTTTTCTGAAGCATCCTTTCCTTTTTTTTTTTTTTTTTATTTTTACTGATACATTTTAGATGTACGTAGTGATAACATTCATCATGGGTAATTTGTACCTCTACTTGATATATCTTTTTCTCCCATTCCCCTCCCCTCCCTTCAACCTCCCACCTCTTTTTTTTTTTGAGACAGGGTCTCACTATGTAGTTGAGACTGACCTGGAACTCACTATGTAGCCCAGGCTGGTCTGAAACACGCAGTGATCCTCCTGCCTCAGCCTCCTCAGGGCTGGGACCTCCTTTCTTTATCTACAAAAACCTTGATTCCATTTTTTTCCTTCCATTCGTTTTTTTTTTCTTCTCCTGTTTTTCTCCTTATATTCTCTTTTCTTAAACACATAAGGCTGTGTTTTAAGAAAAAGGGAGAAGTCTTGACAGACTGAGTACCAAGGGAGTGTGTCTGTCTTCTGCTCTCAATGGCAAAGTTCAAATGCCTGCCCAGGCCCTCGAGAGCCTTTCTCCTGCAGGCCCTGCTCTCCTTCACTCCTGTCCACCCAGACAATCTGGTGCCTCCCCATTTACTGCCCAGCAGCCTGGCTCAAGGCTGCAGTCACCACCCTCAGGTCTTTCTTAACATCTGGCCCACTGATTCACAGCCACCATCCTCCCTCCTAGACCCTGCCAATGGCTCCTTTCAGTTTGCCGCACCCTAACAACTGCTGGGAGAGTACAAATCTTACATCTCCAAAGCCAGAGACTTCCTTTGCATTCCATATAGAATGCACGTGATGCAGTGCCCAGCTCAAGCATCTGCTGTGTACTCTCATTGCTCATAGCCCCTGCCCTCCCCTGAGAAGGTGTCCAAATCCCACAAGCATGTTGCTTCCATCTCAACCCTAACCATCAGTACGCTGCACAGATGTCAAGTTTGCCTTAAATGTTGGAATGACACATTTCTTCTTGTATTAGTTACTTTCTTATTGCTGGGCCAGAATACCCAACTTGCACAAGTTAAAGGAGGAAAAGTTTATTGTAGCTCACATTTTGTAGAAGTTTCAGTCCCTAGTTGACTGGCCGCAAGGGAGGGTGTCGTGACAGAGGAGAAACAGTCCGTGGCAGTGCAGGCAGGAGGCTTCAAAGCAGCAACATTGAGCCTTCCTTTCCCTTTAGCCCATCCAAGCTACACTCTTATTGGTTGATGCCATCCTCAGCCGGAGTGGACCTTCCCATTATCCATGCCCAGAACTATGCTAAACCAAACAGTGGACTAAGGAACCCTTAATCCATATTCACACACCCTAACCCTAACCTCCAAAAAGCCCTACCTTTGAGCTCATGAGGCGTTGAGGGTACACCTAAATGCAAGTCATAACACTGCCTTGTAATATAATCAGATTGAGCTTGCTCTCCCATGCTACCTTGAACACTTAGTTCATTGTATGTAATTGTTTGTTGCATTGTCTAGCACTGTGGTGAGCTTTGTTGCTTATCTTTGAATTTGTAGCCTGTAGCATTGCCCGGCTCATTGTTGCCTGGTAGAAGAGAAGGTAGGGGAGGAGGACAGAAATGTCTTCGGGCATGACCTTGCCGTATGACTCACTCCAAGATTCCACATGGCAAACCCTTCGGCCAATCCACGGCTTCCTGCTCACCCCCCTGAGAGTCCCTGGGCCTGAAGGTCTACAATGGAGCCTACATTTCAATACATATTCACCAAAATTATTATGATCAGACAAGTATGGAAGGCCAAGGCCATTCCATTTCTACAGCAAGCTTAAAATGTAGTCTTATATTTTCAGTTTTGCAGATATTCACTCTTTTTGTCTGGTTTTGTTTTTGGTAGTAGTGGGGGTTGAACCCCCCAAAGGGAGGCCTCACAATGAGCCACACTTTCAGGACTTCTATAGATTTTCAAGTGTCATCAAGTACATTGTTGTTACAAAAAATTGTTCACAACTAACTTTTGTTTAGAGTTACTTAATATGAATTGAGACAGAAATTTTGGCATTACTTGAATATGCATGTAAACATTAACATTCACCATTAAGTTACAAGGATGAAGCGGTGGCCTTTTGGGGTGTAATAGGAAAGAACACAGGGGTGGTGACCCATGGGGGCCATCTATGTGAAGACTGAATTAGCAAGGCTCCCCCACCTGAAAGAGAACAGAATGCTTCCAGATGTGGAAAATTGCTTCCATTGTGTATGCCCAAGCCACCGTCACAGCCCTGCTACCCCCACCCCCAGCTTAGCAGACCTGTTTGAAACGTGCTTTCTGAATGACTTATCCTGGAGTTGAGAGAGCTTGCAGCCTACTCCCTCACCATGTGCAATACCAGGGAAGACACACTCACCTTGGTGCCTCACCTGCTCCTTCTGGGTGAGGTGCTCTGTACCATTTCTGGTGTACAATAGACCTGGGTGCAGATTTTAATAAATCTGCCCCTTACCAGATGGCTGTGCAATCCTGAGACATTAAGCTCTGATAATAACCTCATTTTGAGCTTGATAGAGAAAGACTATGAGAGTAATGAACTTCCATGCTTTTCACGGGGATTCAGAGACATTGTGAACCAACTGCTCGGTGAGGTGACTGGCACAAAATAAGCGCTCAATAAACCTTAGTTATTGTTGGGTATTCAGCAATGTGCTGAGTTACATAAATGCTTTAAATCAGTATTTCACAGCTCTGTGCATGTGTGAGTGTGGTGTTCTCACGCACGCATGGCAAGAGTTGAAAACATCCCAGAAGGAATGGTGCTGGGTTGGAACTGTCCTGAGAAGGTGGGGTTGGTGAGGAGGGCAGTTGAGTGGACTGGGGAGGAAGCAGGTTCAAAGGGTGCTCTCGCTGGAGAGAAGAGGTGAGAGAAAGGAGAAGATGTGTAGGCCAAACCACAGAAGGAGAGCTGTGAATGAGGACAGTGATAAGCAGGTGTGCAGCCAACTCGGTTACTGGTATCAGAAAAATTCTCTCGGCTTCAAGGAATCAAATACTGAGCTGTGCTCAGACTGCAGATGTATTTCCCGTGGTGCAAATTCTCAGTGATGAATGTGATCATAATGTATACCTGAAACGTACCAATAAAGTTAATTTTTTAAGAAAGATATTTCCAGTGGTGTGACAGGGACACCTGAGACCACACGGTCCCAAGATTATGTTGGCTCCAGAGCATCGTCAAGGACTTCTACAGGCAGGATTGTCTCAGCTCCTGGCTCTGCTGCTATACACGATCCTGCTTGACTCCTGGAAAATAACACCCAAATAACCTATAACAAAGGCAGAGCTGAATTTCAGCTCACTGCAGTGACATCACCATGGCCCTGGGGCAAAGGCAAAGCAACATATTTCTATTGTATTTAGCTAAGGAAGGTGGCACTATGCAGACATCCAGTGAGGATTAGAGAGCATTTAAGATTTTATAGTTTATAACTGGTAGAAACAGTAAGGGGAGAATTAATAAGTGAACTTTGAAGAGATGACAGTAAATAATCTAGGTAAGAATAATGGGCTTTGTTTTCTCTCTCTCTCATGTTCTTTAAGATATTTATGAAAATGAAGCAAAAATGATAGCATTATAAGATACTGTTGAAAGAAATCAGTCAATCTGAAAAGCCAGAGGGACATCCTCAATCCATGGCGTGAAAGACTTGATATACTCAGAGTGTTGGTTCTTCTTGAATGAATCTGCAGATATAAAGCAATTACAACCAAAGCCCTAATGGGATTTTCTGGTAGATACAGATAAGTTTATTCCAAATCCACATTGAAGGGAGAGGGATAGACTACTCAAAGCGATGCTAAAATGTTGACCAAAGTAGGAGGGCTCGCACTATAATTTTAAAATTTACTCTTAAACTCCAAAGCACGTAGTATTGATCAAAAGATAAAACCAATTAGAGTTCAGTGATATATTAGTGGCCAACTGAGAAATGCGCAGTGGCATTTCAATGGAGAAAAGATAAATTTATCAGCAAATTATTCTGGATCAGTTGGAGTCCATTGACAGAAAAAACTTTTTTTTTTACCTCTACATGACCCCTCCCTCAAACAAAAATTAAGTGGAAATGGATCATAGACTTAAATTTAAAATAAAAAGTCTTTAGGGGAAAATACAGGAATATAACATACATGTAATAAATATGTAACCTTAGGTTAGGCAAAGAGTTTATATGTATGACATCTGAAGAACAAGCCACACAGGTAATTATTGATAAATACGACTTCACCAAAGTTAGGTTTTGGCTTCATGAAAGGCACACTTTATTTTTTTTCCATTAAACTTATTGGTACATTTTAGGTACACAATACAGTCACATTCATCACTGCGATCTTTACCTTTACATGATGTATCTTGATTCTTATTTTTCCCCATGACCCCGCCCTCCCTTCATACCCTCTACCCTCCCCTATTTACAAAGACTTTGTTTCCATGTTTTTCTATTTCTTATAATTTTTCTTTTCCCCTACCCTTCCCACTTCCTCTACTCCTTTAGCCCTTTTCTTCCTCTTTCACAATATCAGTTATACATTTGGGGGGGGGTACCAGGATCAAACTGCAGTCCTTGCACTTGCAAGGCAGGCAGTGGTGGTGGCACCACTGAGCTAAATCCCTGGCCCTCGGTTATGCATTTTGATCCTTATTTACACTTTTAGTTTTTCACACCAGAGAAACTATTCAGTATTTATACATGTGTGTCCTATTTATTTCACTCAAGAGTGTGGCCTCAGTGAGCATCCACTTAGCTTATAAATGTCTCTAGTTTCTGTTTTTTATGGCTGAGTAGTACTCCATTTTTAAGGGCACACTCAGATGCTCACATGTGAATGTTTATAGCTTCATCATTGATAGTCACCCAAACCTGGAAATAAGCGTGCTTTAGTAGACAACTGGACAGACACTCTGGTACATCCATTCAGTAGAATGGTATTTAGCAGCTAACAGAAATAGACGCTTGGGAGTTAAATTGTGCCTCTCTCCACAAAGATATGTCACAGTCCCACCCAGTTTCTGCAGAAGGTGACCGTATTGGAAAACAGGGTCATTGTAGATGTCATCAGTTAAAATGAGGCTATGCTGAAGTGGAGTGGATCCCAAGTTCAACCTGCATGGTGTTCTTTCCTAAGAATGACCACAGGAAGACATAGAGAAGTACATGGGGCTATGAAAGCAGAGGTTGGGTCTACACAGCTCCAGAAAATAGACACCAATTACTCCGGGCAAACTGCCAGAAGCTGGAACAAAACAGACATCCCTTACAGGCTGACAGGAGCCTGACTCTGCCCGCACCTTCATTTCAGTCGTGAGCCTCGGACCAGTGGGACACAAATCTGTTTTCTGTACAGCCACGTGTGTTGCAGAGCCACTCGCTATGGCTACAGCTGTGCACCATGAGCACCAACAGAGGAGCAAGGGTCAAGAGCTATAGGAGTGTCAGCTTTCCCTGATAAAATGAAACAGTGTCATGCTGTGCATGCTAAGAACATAGAGAATCCTGGATCAAGCTCAGCCCCACAATCCCATCCCAACCACGGCACAGCATGGCACACCTCCACAGCCACCGCTTGAATGGTGGGTGAGCTTTGAGGAACTACCTCTGAGAACCTAACCCCAAATACCAAGGATGGCTGTGCTCATTATGTACTGAAAACATGTACTACTGTAAAAACAAAGCAACAAATAAAGGGAGCCCTAAGCAGTCCTGCCAGGGGCTGCCTCAGAAGGGGACAGTCTTCTTCATGTGGGCTGGGAGGTCAGTCTGCCCTCAGCCTCTAAGGAAGAAACTACCTGTCTCAGCCAATGACTTTGAAGCCCTGCTGGCAAAGCAAGAGCCATGACAAGAGGTCTGTGTGAAGAGATATTGTGAGATGTGCAGGAACTCAGAGCTGCCCTACAGGCACCAGTGCCAGTGCATTCCCACAGTGAGAGTCCACGCAGTGACATTCTGGGACAGGCACAGCTGTGGTGACTGCGTAGAGAGCAGCCGATCTCTGAGATCAGGCAGGGAGGAGGCTCAGAGTCAGGACAAGGGGAGATTTGGGTGAGAGGAATCTTCACGTGTGTCAAAACCCAGAACTAAATGTCAAAGGGAAGCTAATTTTACTGAAATTAAAGTAGAATCTTAGCTTTTAACTAACACCAATTAAATACTCACAAAGGAAGTATAGTATGTTTGTTATGAAATGGGGCACTGGATCTGAATGGGATCCCAACCCCTCTCCAGCCATTCCTTCTTTTTATAGGCACTGCTGGGCTCCAAAATGCTGCTTTATTTAAGGCATAGGTGGTCCCCAGCCACCAGCTCCCGCTGTGTACATGAGCCTTGAAACTCGTGCACAAGTCCACTGGTAGCACACCCAGGAAAGTCTTTGAGAATTAGACAACAAACATTAGGTTTTTAATGCCTGGCCCTGACATTTGCTCAATTTAAGAGGAGTACATCTCTGGGGAAATGACTCTCCAATTGTGCCAACTTTCAATTACTTCCAAGCAACCAATTACATGATCCATTTCTTTAAAAGACAAAATCTTGACCTGACCTCTTTGGCTGAATCAAAAGACCAGACTTTTCCTGCCAATATCTAGGCATTTCTCATTTCAGCAGTGAAATCAAATGTTGTATTACACCTGACCTCTTTTCCCACCACGAACCAGGCCATCTGTGCTGTTCTAATTTCTTTTCTGATATTCTTTTTTTCCCCCTTTGCACTCCCCAGTTGTGTCTTAAGGCAGAGCTGATGCTTTAGGGTACCAGTTGAGTCGGTGCATAATTAATTTTATAACAAATGCTTTTGACCTTCTATTACCAAGGGTTTTTGCAAGGAAGAGATATTATGTGTAAATTAAGCTACGCAGGTCAAGAAATACAGCAGCTGGGGATGACGGAATGTGGCTGAGTTGAACAGAAGCACATCAGGCTAGCAGCCATCTGCGGCTTGATCTGCAACCACAGTCATTATTTTCCTCCAGGTTTTGCTTCTTGAAGTGATAAATAGAGGGAAATTAATTATCCTCCTGCACTCAAGGAACCCCCTGAAAACATGAGTTAATGTTCTTCCTTCCAGAAGCTTCTTCCCAAGTCCTCTAATGTCTGTTTCCCTCTGGGTTCTCTACAAAAATCAGTGCCATTGGTAGCTTGGGATTCACCAGTCCGTCTTCTGCTGTCTACGACCCCTACAGTGGCCCATGCTGTCTGTGTCACCTGCTTGCAACCTGGATTGCCTTACATGGTTTTGCTTTCTTTTGCCCTCTAATTTTTGGTTCTTTATAATTGTAGTCATTTACTATAGGACTCATAGTTTATAGGATTATTTCATGATCATTACCCAAAAGATCAAACACAAAGGAGTGTGAAAGATTAACCACACAAGAGAGGCCCAAAGAATCCAGCTGAGGGCTTGGATCCCAGCAGCTGCCCACACAAGTCCAGCTAAAGGCTAGGAGTCCAAGGCAGTGTCCTCCTCGAGTCCAGCCAGTGGCCTGGAGCCCACAACAATGTCTCATGCTTGTCCGTATTGAGGATCTGCACCTGGAAGGCACAAAGGCCAGTGGTGGAAACCAGAAAACCTATGCCGGTGAGATGAAGGATCTGTGCCCCAGGCTGAAGGATCCACACTGGAAGTGATGCTCACGGTGAAGATCAGTGCTCCCCTGATGAGAACAGCAGCCATCCCCAGCCTCACCGAGGTCCTGAGCTCCCTCTCCTACAAGAACAGCCTAGTTTGCATCAGGAAAATCATCCACTGCAGGCTTCTCCTAGAAAATCAGCAGGCCAAGATCTTCTCCTCCAGTTCTCTGTTTATGGCTATTGGCAACAATCCACAGGTGGATCCTCCACACCCAGACCACACTGGTTCAGTTCAGCTGGGCTCTACACGTTGTCCATTAGTCAATGCACTAAATACGTATACAGTATGTTCAGACAAGCCTTCTTCTTATTAAGCAACCCAACACTTTTGGCCACAGTGATTTGGGGTACATTTACAGACACAAATAACTTAAAAGCAGAGGCGTCCCATAGCCGCCTCTGTGTAGGCTCCGTGTCAGTGATGTGGAAAAAAAAAAAAAAAAAAAAAAAAACCCCTACACAAGGACCCAAGCCACACACACAGCTGCCCATTCCTTCAGGTCTCAAGGACATGTGGATGCAACAGAAAACGGAGAGTTTGTTTGAACAAAGACAAAATAGAACAGCATCCACATCCACATCTTCAATATGGCCCCAAAAGGATTCCTGCTGTGGACATCGGCAACTGGTTGGGTTCCTGCTTTTTCTGTCTCAGTTTAAGACCCTAACTAAAAACCCCTTATTTTTTTTTATTAAAACCACCACTAGGTGGAAGAGCAAAGTATAACTCATCTTGCCCTACTAAGAACCAATCAAGTATCATGAAAATGCAACACCTGAAGTCTTTGCCTTCTAGGGTTACCATTTGAGGGAGAGATTAGAGAAAGCAAATTTAAGCAGTAGTAGAGGTAGAACGCTTCTTTGGAAATTGAACTTGAAAGATCCCAGCAAAACTTTCAGTAAAAATCTACAGTTGGAAGCTATAGCTCTTTCTCTTAAACAAGGACTGGATCCCAGCAGTTTCACCACAGGTCCAGGCATAGTGCTGTGCAGCATTTGTGGGCTGGCCTCCGGCCCTTCGCCAGGGGCCACAGTCCCATCCTGTCCCAGCGCGGGTTTTCGGCTACTGCTGTCCTAAGCTTCTGCTCTTCTCTCACCCAACCTTGGGTCCTCGCCGCAGGGCTTTGTGTTGCCTCCCAGGGTTTCTTAACATCCTTGCCAGCAGGGCCAGCTCCAGTTGACTCATTGGCTTTCAAACTGTGACACCTTTCCCAGGGACCCAGTGGACAGTCTTCTTTACAGAGGCATTTCTATTCCAGCGGAGGCAGACACTTACGGTTTATCTAGTGACTGATTATCTAAGAGTTCCCCAGTTCAACCCTTGCATTCTCAGATTTTACTTTCAGTGATCTGATGTTAAGCAAAGCAAGGTAGCCACCTGAGTTCAATACTCACAGAATTCCCAAGCTTTTTCAAGGACTCTCTGGGAGAAGTGATAGAAACAAAATCTTTAGCGCTCCCTCCCTGGAATCCTGGGCTCATATCCAGCCTACAGTACCCCCAGGGGCTGGGACCTTCCAGAGAATGGGCCACTGCTGTGAAGGAAGGCATGGGCACTGGCATCCTGCTCACTGGACACAGGAGGAACAAGGAGCGGGGGGACTGGAGAGTTTGGGAAAGATGGGAGGGAATATGGAATCTGAGCAAAAAGAAGGCTCAACAACAGATCATAAACTAAAACCATATCGTTTCTGTGAGATATGGATTGACTAGCAGGAGTCCAGGGGCAGCTGCCAATCCTGGTCTCCAGGAGCATCTGTTGTGGAGTGAGCATGTCACTGAGGGGGCTCTGTCAGCAGGAGAGTGACACAACAGAGGTGCAAAGCAATACGTCATGTGGACAGTGTGCCAGGCATGTTCCAACTCACCCACTCAGCTCACAAGATGATGGAGAGAATTAGAGCTGGGTGTGTGGAGTTGGTTCGTTCATGAAGGCCCCATTGTTGTGCAAGGGAAGTCATGCAGCTCCCCTGAGCTCTAGTAGCAACAGGCAACCCTGGACCTCCATGCTGCTGGTGCCCGAGGACAGGAAGGATCCACAGGGCTTCTGTGACTCCCAGACAGAACAGGAATAACAGGAAGGGAAAGTACAGTTCTGCGAGGGCTGCAGAGGCTGAAGGAAGGGTACTTCCAAACGTCAAGGAGAAGCTGGACATTAAGCAGTTCATAGCTGTTTCCACAGTAAACTTGGGGATTGCTTGTGAGCCAGTCCACTAATTGGGTAGGCAACAGTACTCCTTAGGCCAAAGCAAAAATGCATGTCTTCCCCGCTTAAAGTATGAAATACAGAAGAGCCAATAGCACCTCTTTCTGTCTATTCGTAAACAGAACTGAGGGTCTAGATAAGCATCAAAGCTGCACTAGCTGAATATCCGGGCAGTTGGAACAAGAGGGAAGCAGTAAAGCTATATTGTTCCACACAGAGCCCACCAGCCCTTCTGTAGGACACTTTTCCTTTCAGTCACACTTGTTATTCCACTTCACCCACAACAGTGATGTCCCAAGGTGCTCCGTGAGAAGCTCCTCTCCCTGGGCTTCTGCTTTCCTTCCCTCTCTTCCTCATCTCCTCTTTTCTGGTAACTTTGGATCCAGGAGCTTCTGGGCTTGGCCCTGGGCACTGGCTCTGGAGGTGCCCGTGAGGACAATAGAGGTCAAAGGCACGGGGATGTGTGACCCCTGTGGGCGCTGAAGCACAGCCTCTTCACCTCACTCATGGGCCCTTTCTGGTCAGAGCACAGGGATAGGAGTTTTCTGAACGAAATCAAAGCCTGGAGATGGGAATTATTCGATTTTACTGGATTCTACACCTACGTTTGACAACTCTCTCTCTCTCTCTCTCTGATGATGTGCCTTTGAGCATTCAGAATAACTGTTTAAAAATTAGACATGGTGAATAAAGGATTTTTGAGGGATATTTGCATGATTTTGAGAAGGTTGGTGATTTTTTAAAATGATGAATAAGAAATACATTTTCTTTTGTTTCATCTTAAAGTGTTATTGATTCTGGTTGTTTTTAAGCCAGGGTTTCTGTGCTTGAGTCAACTTCCAGGGCTACGGGAGCAAGATGATGGTTGGAAGAGGTCAAGTCTTCACTCTTGGGGCCTTGGAAAATCAGAGTGAAGCACAGTTCTCTCCGGCAAGCCAGGAGTCCAAAAGGATAAAGGAGGAAAAGGTGTGTTTATGAGTTTGGCTTTCCCAAAAGCCCAGCCTGAGACAAAGTTTGGGGGCTGCTAACTTGCCCCAGAAGGAAGCAGGTGAAGAGGACCAACAAGAGAGCTGCTGGTAGAGCCAGAGGGTGGGCAGGGCCATGCTTCCTGTGATACCCTCTGGGTGCTGTCCCAGGACCTGTTCCCAGCCCGGTCCTGCAGAGTGGGAGAGCACTTCCGGTGGCTTGGCGTTGCAGCCAGGGGACTCTGGTGACAAAGGTGCTATGCACACAGTGACACCTTCTCTGATGCTGAGAGAGACAGAGTCCAGTCAACAAGTGAGCAGCAACAGCCAAGCAAGCCTTGTGAGACTGGAGATGGACCCAGCCCTGGGGAGTGTCACTTTGATGCCTCAGCCGATCTTTCCCAACTTGGGAGACACGGTGGGCACATCCAGACCTGATGTTCTGTCCTGTGGATTTCTTTTCTTTTGGGCTCACCCACAGTCTGGGACCATGTGTTGTTTGGAGAAGAGCAGACAGTGGTGAAGGAGACGGGCAGGGGCCACTGACTCACACAGCCTCTGCCTGGCCATCTTCAGCCCTGAGCGCTGTGCTCCTGCTGGTGCTGAATAGTATCAGCCAGCCGTCAGGGATAACGATGCTTTGGTCTGAGTAACAGGGACAGCTTCAGCTTCAGCTTCTCCTACCTCAGCCTGGATGTGTTTTGGCTAGTGGCAAGGATTTGTCAGTAAGTGATTTCACGAGTGACAGCGGCATCCCTGCTTCTGGGACCAAGCTCACAGGTATCTGACAGTGTTCCTCACAGCGCCTGCATGATTAGAATGTTTCACTGTAACACCTGCAGCTTACTCTTTACGGAAAATGGTAAGAACCGGTGCTTTAAGATGAAGGCTATGTAAAGAATGTATTGTATCACTCGACGGTTCTGTTGCTTTTTCCTCAAAATTACATGTCAGCAAACACAGCATGTTCTTAACTATACACGAATTATGTGACTGATGAGGAAAGTCTGAAAATATAATAAATAAGATAAAAAAATGAAATCATGAAATGTCATTACCCAAACGAGATAAGCAGGATTTACTGCAACCCTCTTGACATTTTTGTCTTGAAACTAAGTTTTATGAATGAATGTATCGCTAAACTAAAAATGGAGAAATTATATGTGGAATGGAATGACGGGGACTGAATTTATCCTCCTGCTCCAAACAACTGGGAACAAGGGCAAGCCACAGGCATCAAGCATTGTAGAGGAAGCTGAGCTGAGCAGGAGAGGCTGCAGCAGGTGGGACACCCAGACTCAGGGCAGAGGGCCAAGGGACCCCGGGGACTCAGGAAGACCAAGCATGTGCCCTCTCGGGGCTAGACATGATGTCCGCTCCAGCCAGATGGGAGAAGCCGCAGTTCATGAGCACCAGGCTGAGGAAAAGACACATGTTGCTGCAGGAAGTCAAGCAATCAGCCCAAGGCCAAGCCCGGCCCCATCACGTGGGTCACTTCACAGGACCGGACTGTGAGTGAAGGGACTACATTCCAAGACAGCTCAGGAATCTTTATGGGAGCCAAGCGGGAGGCTGAGGAAGAGAGATTGCTAAGCCCTCCGTTCAAGACCTGATTGGGCAAACACAGTGAGACTGTCTAAAAACAAACAAGCAAATGAACAAAACTTATAGAATATTTACGAGAATATAAAAATACCCACTGTCCCATTAGGTAAAATTGACAATGTCTGGCATCCAGTAAGAGATCCCCAATCATGGACTGGAAGAGGAAATTCTGACCCACAGTGAGGAAAGTGTCAGAGAATGGCACACGGGTGTTAGAACTAACAAGGAGGAATTAAAGGGTGATCCCAAGAGTTCCCTGAGCACAGCCTACGGCTGCCCTGGGTGGGCCTTGTCAACTTCAGACCAGGGCTGCTCTCAGGCCTCATCCTGCTCCCCGACATGATTTTCAGTGTCTCAAAGTTAACAGGAGATGTGGAATATACACACAGAAAAAGAGATTTGAGTGAGAGCTATAGAAGTGGCAATAGGAAGCTTCGATTAAGATGCATGTGGAATGGAATTAGGCAAGCTCTACTACATTGCAGAAGAAAAGATTACTTAGATTGAATTCAGAATAATAGGAGTTACCCAAAATGAAACAGTTTTAAGGAGAAAATGGAAAACGACTAAAAGTGGTGGGATACTGTAATTGAAGAAGCTCAATGTCTCCGTATACACGTAATTAGAGTCCAAACCAGAAAGCAGAAAGGAGGGTAGGCAGACAGTCTAAAAGAAGAAATAATCATGGAAACAATTCTAAACTTGATAAAAATTATAAACTTTATATACAAGAAGCTTAACTAGTAAAACTTCTTTCAGATGTTTCAAGAACACTGCTGAGGTCTCTAACAGGAGTATGGATTTGACGATGCCTCAAAGAAACCCAGCTGGGTTATTGAATTTCTGGGCACAATAATTCCCAAGACGCCATGGCTTCTGTGAGCCGGGCTGTTTTTCATATGATGGGGGAGGGGGAAAATGGGAAATTGATGAGCTGGTGCAGTGTGCACAGGAGGCAAGCAGAGGAGGTTGTTTTTGAGGCACGTAGGAAGGCATGTGCACCTTGCCCGAGGACCTTGCCCGAGGGGCAGGGACACAGCTGTGACTCTGTGTCCATCCTGGTCTCTGGTTGCATCCCCCGCCTCCCTCATGATTCTCCTGCATTTGGGCAGGAGAAGCCCGTCGTCCACTGGCACAAGAGATATCTCTCTGGGCTCCCCTTGGCTCCTCTACTAATGAGGCTAAAGTATCTCCTGAAGCTGCTGAAGAAAGAGCAAGGGCCTTGGTCACAGTGCATCTGGGCCACTGCACGGAGACAGCTGGGAGCCATGCTGTCTCTCTCCAGGAGTTTGTGCCAGGCTGGCCTGTGGCTCTGTGGTGAATGCTGAGGCTCCACGTAGGACTCTGCCCATCTGAGATGAGCTTGTGGATCCTGTGCTCCGGGCGGCCCACCACTGAGCCGGGGGAGGGCACCTCAGTAAGTCAGTCGGGGAGATGTGCTAGGGTCACACGGAAAGCGAGGGGACACACCGCGGAAAGGAAGAGAAAGGAGGAGGATAGGTCTACTTCGGGATGGCCACTCTCTAGAGATCCTTCACTGTCATCTGACTCTACTTTTGAAAGACTTTTGTACTAGCACACTTCAGATGGACTTGTGTAAGTGTAGGAAGGACAGTGTTCTAGTACAGCTGTCTACTAAGCTTACACGATGGCCAGCGGCCAGTCGGGCTTTGCTATACTAGGGTTGTGGGTCATTTTCAGTGTGGACAATGAACTTTAAGAAGCCTTTCATGTTTACCTGTCTGCTTGTCTGTTTATAATTATGGCTTGGGGCTGGAAAGCTGAATTTCTGATAAACTCCTCGATGCGGGCACTGCCAGCTGGGGGGTTACTTTTAGGGTGGCTGAGTTCTATCCTCTCCCCACTTTCTCCACCCACATGTGAGTTCCTACTATTTCCCACGTACATTCAGATGCAATGTTTTCGCTTGTATTTCTCTTTCATGGGTTCCTTTCTTCCACAGAGAAAATCTCGCTCGTCCAATGAATGTCACAATTCCTGTGACACAGTCTTCAAATACAAACATGGTCTCCAGCAATGTGGCTATGGAAAATATCTCTTCTTTTGTTACTGTTGTTTTTGCTGTGATTCGTTTCATCTCATGGATGTATACCAGGACTAATAGTCACTTTACTGTGAAGTAAAAGTCCTTGAAATAAACTCTTCCTTGTGTTATGCTATGAACTTGGTAAATATTTAAGATTCTTTTTTATTCATCCACTGTTTCCTTTGCTTTTAAGGCATTTTTAAAATTTTTTGTTCTAGCTATGTAGAACTTTCAAAGCTAAATTTACAAAGCAAGATATATTCAGCAATGTCCAGGTCTACTCCTATTCTTATCCTACTTCTTCCTCCTCCTTAGATACTACTTTTAATATGGGGTTTTGTTTTTTCCTTCCATTTAGAAGCATACACATGTACATGTATTTACATTTGGCTTTTTCTCACATGAACTGGACTATGCCCTTTTTTCTCCATCTTGTTTAACTTATGTAATGTGGAGGTCAACCAATTGTGTGAAGTGGAGACATTTTTCCTTCCTTCTTTGTGGTTTTCTTAGTTCTTCATCGTGTGGGTGTCCATTGCTGATTCAGGCAGCAGCTCAGCCATGAGCTCAAGAGTTATTCTTAGTCATTTGCTATCATAGATCATGTCAAGTTTATGTTTTTACCAGTCTATTTTGAGGACAGATTCTTTGAAGTGACTTTGCCAGATGGAAGAATAACTGTATTCGTAATTTTATTAAATTGTTTTTCTTTATGATTGACCACCTTAAAGGGGGGAAAAACATCACAGAGAAGAATAGGGATAGATGGTGAAGTGCAAGTTGAGCAGTCCCTAGTGTGGCTTTGGGATATCTGTCATCTTCCTGAGCTTTAACAAGCTCTTAGTGCTGCTGACAATGTTTGCTTCTTACAGTGGCTCCTTTGCTTCTGGAAGCATTCAATGTTTGGAGGAAATGTTAGCGTGACCTAATTTATTCTAAAGATCACGTGTACAAAGTCATGACACCACGGAAAAGAAAATTTTCTAGAATGTTAGAGTTGCGTTGACAATGCTTTATTAAAAGAGGAGAGAAGAGATATTTAGTAAAAAAAATCAGGATCACTACTTGGAACTCAGGGCCTGGATCAGAACTGGGGTCTCATTCTCCACATCCATTTCTTTCCCATCCACATCTGATTCTCCAACTGGGGTGTGCAGGGCACAGGGTCTCAGAGGAGAGCTTGTGCAACTCCTTGGAACTTAATTCCACCACCAGTAGTCAGTAATTTGAGTCTTTGGTACATGAACATAGTTGCCTGAGCCATAATATAAATGCTATTTGTGTTTAAACAGAGTATTGGAAAAGAGGATGGAGAACTAGCCAGGAGACCTTTAGTGGTAAAACACCCTCATTGCTGCCCACGTAGCCTACACCACCCCTGGGTGTCCATGCCCACTTCCTCCTAGCCCTCCCCGCCCTCTCCTTCTAGTTGATGGGCTCCTTCCCACCTGTCTGGTACCGGAATGAGGAAGAGAGGATGAAGGAGCTGCTGTGTGTGCTGAGGAAAGAGACAAAGGGAGGAGCACTTTGGCCTCCTACTCGAGGAAAAATCCCTGGTGGCAGTAGAAAGTCCGTTTCTAAATGAAGAGTAACTATGCAGAAAAGTTGCTGTGGCTAAGGTCCAGGTTCTATCTGTATGCTCTCCTTTCCTTTGAGGGCCCATTAGCACCTGTGTACGTTAAGAATCACAGCATGAATGTCTAAAATCGGTGCAGAATGTGAAAACGAAAAGCAGAAAGAGTTATTCATATAAGTTTCTTAAGGCAAGCCATGGTTCTGCACAAACACTTCCGTATGGTGTTTTCTCTGGCAACCCCAAGCTCACACAGAAGAAGCCAAAGGGTACTCTCTAGGCAGCTATCTGGGCATCCAGCTCATTTTGTTTTGAAGTTAGCTATTAAATACCTCAGAGCAGGTGCTAGATGAGAAAAAGTCCTGAACTTCTGCTGAGAGTGTGTATACGTTTCTGTGTCAACACTGTTCACTTAAATCTCAAGGCTCTTGTTCAGGTGGTGCAAAGATGTACGCAGAGACCAGTCGTTATGGACAAGGTCTGCTCTTCAAATGGTTAGTGCCTGAATGTTTTAATTATCCTATTTGCTAAACAGATATTGAAGATTACCCTATGCAACACATCGGGCATTGCTAAGTCCCAGGCCACAGGAAACGGTGTTTATATTTTGTAGTATTTTTTCCTCTGGTAGGATATTTCTGCATATCTCAGTCATTTTCCTACATTACTCTAACACAAACTGCACACTCACAAAGGAAAAAAAATGTGATTATGTTCAATTAATTGAGCCGATGCAGCCAATGAGCCCCAGGAGTATGTCCGGCTGATTAAGATCAAACGTCCTGGGTACCATCCTTGGTGAACACTTCAGGTACAAGCCTGTCTTTCACATGCAACCTCCTGTGAAAAATCTGCCAGTCTGTGCTCTGGGAAGCAATAGCAGTTTCTGAGCTGGAAAGTTTCTGAATGCACACGCAAGGAGGCAAGCAAGGCCAGGGGCTTTAAAGCAGTGGAAAATAACATGGGTTGAGAAAGGTTGAGGCATCTTTCATGTTTTTGGATCTTTTTGCTACAATGTGCTTTTAGTTATTCAATCACCAAAACTTGTCCTTTTTTTTTTTCCATTCAAAGTCTGCAAAATGTATCCATCTGATGCGACTGACCATTTGAGAGTTCTCAGGATAAAAAGGGCACAGAGGAGTGAGTGCGTGAACACACTGTCCAGCTCGTCTGCTCCACTCCAAGGTTTAGGACTGACTTGGAAGTGCTGGGTCCACGTGCTGTCCAGAGGCCCCCTTGGGAGTGTCTGACAGTGTGAGGACAGGGTCAGTCACACCATACAGTCAAAGGCTTGGACAGCATCACAGCATGCAGGTGACTGGGTGACGGCAGCCAGGGGAGGGCAGGAGACTCCTGGGACATCCCCACCCCCCAAACCACAAGCCACCTCTTGGTTTTTCTTCCCAGCTCACACCTGGCACTCATTCTGGCTCATTCCATCCTCTTGTTTCTGCTGTGCTGTTTGGGGTCCTTTGTCACCATGCCTTGGATGTGGCCTCCTGGCTCCTATATCAGGGTGGAGGGACCTGGGTGTCACCACTGGAATTCAGTTTTGACTTCCAGTTCTCTCTCACTTATAAGACACGTGTCTTTCAACAATTTCCTTAATTGTTAAAACCTCAGTTTTCACATATGCAAAATGGCAACAGCTGTCTATTTTACAAACCATTAAGGAAAAATCAAAATCTACAGATGAAATTCAAAGGGACTTGGGGACTTGATTACTTTGAGGTCAGTTTATTCCTACCGTGAATAAACATAACTGCTTACAGCTACCAGCATTTGACCTATGGAAATGGTAGTTTTAAATGATTTAAACTAACATTACTGCATTCAAGGGCTAAGAAGAGACAAAGGGTTGAAATGATGAGTATTGTGAAACTTTTAGTCTCTGCTTCATGACCATCTCCAGTCACTCGTATACCTGTCCTGGGACCCTGGCCGTTCTGAAATCCAGATCTCCATCACAGTATTACATTTGTGGAAGATGGTCCTCTGCCTCCTGAAAATAGTACCTCCTTAATATAAAAATTTAATCATCCAAAAAATTACTGGAAGAATTCTGAAAAGGACAAAGGCAAAAGGAACAAAGAGAGCTTGCTTTCCACTGTTTTCCATGCACTTTGTGCTGGGCTATCCTGGGTCCCGGTTTTATTCCCTAGCAGAAATGTTCATGCAGCCTTCCGCACAGGAGACTACATGTCAGCCTGCGGTTCAGGACCTGGGGGGACAGAGCAAGAGTGCTGTGCCTTTCATGCTGGCCTTAGCTTGAAGACTTCGGAGCTCACACTAAGCATCCCCTTCAGAGACTTCCAGAGACTCACAAGGCACTGAGGCCAAAACCAACACGAAGCTCAGTTGCTTCTTCTTGCTTTCCCAGCTCCACGGCAGCACTGCCTCAGCTCTCAGTACTGTAGATGTCTTTGCAGCAAGGCATCCCTTCTGTGATAACTGCAGCTCTTCTCAATACCCTCCTTATGCCGTGCTCAGCAGCCCTTGCTGGTTGGGAAGAGTTCAGAGTCTCCCTACAAGGGAAACCAAGCTCCCCAACTGCATTATTTGCATTTCTTCCTGCCTTCATGCACTGTGGACTATGCTTTGCCAAAACTCCTTAAAAAACAGAATCCATTCAGCCAAGGCCATGTGATCAAAGTGTTTATGAGCCTCCACATTCCTGGTGGAGTACTTCAAAATTCCATTTTAAGTCTTTGGATGAAGAAGCTGCTGTGGTGCCTTGTATCGAGATGTCTGCCCACAGCTTCATCCTGTTGTGGGTGAGGAGTTTTCTAGGATCTAGGGTGTATGGTGTGGGATTAAGGATGCCCCACACTGGGTGGGGGTGGCACCACCCAAAAAGTGGGTAGCCTGAAAGGTATAAAAGGGACAGAGAGAAGGCAGGCTGCTGCTGCTTGCTGTCTTCTGCCTGCCCCGCCAGGCCATGGACTATTTCTCCTCTGCAATGCTCCTGGGCCATGGTGATCTGCCTTGGAGCCAGCCTACTATGGGCTGGAACCTCTGAAAACTGTGGGATGAAATATGCTTTTCCTCTTGTGCCTTACTGTGTTGGGCATTTTGTCTTGGCAATGAGAAAAGTAACTAGGGCAGCTGCTAAAGGATTGTCACTTGTGCAAACACAAGCAACAGGAGTGGCAGCATGTCAGGTGCATAAAGTCATGACACAGTTGTGATTTGGGGTTCTTCCATGAGGCTTTCTCCTGTACTTTACTGTGCACTAAAGTTAGGAATTCTGAAGTTTCTGCAAACCAAGTGCTATTGGCATTGCCAAAGCTGGAATGAAGCTGGTATGTAACCTTCCTTCATGGGCATGGTGGACACAAGACAGGGAGACATGGTTCCCACCTGAAAAATGTCCTCACCAAGTTGCCAAGGAAAATAAAAGTCTTGAATAAGGATGTAAGTATGCGTGGGTTGCTATAAGAAAAGTAAGGGAGGAAACTAAAGGGTTGAAGAGGGAAACATTTTGTTTGCTCAAATGCCCCGAGATCCTCCTACTGAAGCCACCAACCAGGGGGCATAGCCACCAGTGCCCCAGGAGCCCCCTGCCTGGTGTCCGGAGTGAATGTCTCTGTCCCTTCTGGCACAGTTCTAACCCCCAAACCTGCCTGCCAGGTGCTTACTGGAGAACTGTGGCCAGGAGAGACATCACAGGGTCTCTAGTCCTTGGCAGAGTGAGCTCTGGCTTACGTAATAGTTCCCTCGGGCAGTTTGCTCCCACACCCTTTCGGGCAGTGACACTGTGGTATTTTTAATGGCAGGAGCTTGGCAGGCTTTCAGCTAATCAGCTTTTGCATTTTGAGGGCAGTGATTAGAGTTTCTGCTTCTTCCACATCGTTTCCAGCCAGAGCTGGTTCTGAAACTGTGTCACTGGGGTTCTCTCAGAGCTGAGTTCCACCTCAGTGCCCAGAGCCATCACTTCAGCTCACAAAGCTGTTTCTCCTGGCACAAAGAAGCCCAATGCTGTCTCTGACCTGAATCCCAGGTGCCAGCTAAACCTGTGGAGGAGGAGGGAGGATGGTCCCGATTCTGAGGACGCTCAGCAGTCTGGACAGAGGACTTGCAGCAGCCTGGTCCTGTGGTGCAGAGATTCCATCATGCACCTTGAGGGCTCAGGGGCCCCTCTGAAGTGGTCAGCCCTGCAGGACCTGTCCTGGAGTTGCCATACAGTCCATGAATGGAAACACAACCTCCTTTTTGACTTTGACAGGCCTAGGAGCTTCTCTAAACAGGAATTTATATCAAACAGAAAAAAGAGGAGGGCTAGGGATTTAGCTCAGTGGTACCATGCCAGTTTTGCAAGCACAAGGTCCTGAGTTCAATCCCCAGTCCTGAAAAAAAAAGGGGGGGATATCTGGGAATAAACAGCTTTTAAGAAATCACCAATCCTGTTTTCTGCAAAGCAGTGAGGAAGCCCACTTCCTCCACAGGGTCTCTGAGGGGTAGAGACCAGGACAGCAGGGAGCAGAGGTGCTGCGGGGGGCTGACCCAGCGTCTCTGTCCTCTCCCAGCTCCAGGGCCCAGACACAGATGGGCTCAGACTCAGTTTCCCCCAGCAAGGAGCCCTACCTTGTGGCCCTCACAGCCTGGGGATGCCTGGGCAGATCCACCTGCTGTGCTGGCTGTGGTGCGGTTTTCCTCCAAGGTCCGGGTGGGTGGGTCCTTGGTTCCCCAGTGGGGATGTGGAAGATGAGGCTCCCCTAAGAGGGGCTGGGGTGGAAAGGGGATTTCAGGGTGCTCTGTTTTCAGGAAGAAGTAACACCCCTGGCACGGGCCTCAAAGGGATTCAGAGAGCTGTGAGGACCAGAAAAGAAAAGGCCACCTGTCCTATCTCTGGCCCTGCCTTGCTGCCATCCACTCTTTGCCCTTGCCAGAGCCCACTTCAAGGAGACCCTCTGCTGCTGGACCTCAGCCTCCAAAACTGCTGTCAGCCTCTGCTATGTGCCTTGCCTGTGCTCTGCCACAATAATGGGGAAACCCAGCTGGATCATGCTAATCTAGGTCGTCAGCACCCGTGACCAGCACAGCTTTCAAAGCTAGCTTTGCATACACATCTCTGGAAGCATTTCCTGTCCCAGATGTTAATAGCCATCTGCCCATCTGCAGAACACTCCCGGTTGGCATGCAGGCCTTGCTCACGTGCCACCATACCACTGCCACTGGGTAATGATGACTGCGTAATGCCTGCCAGTGCCCCCATCATAGGGAAGGTGCATCATGGCCTCTGGTCACAGCAGCCATGCTGGGGGCTGGAACAGAGCAGCAGGACATCTCTCAGCCAGGATCTCCCTCTGCTCTTTGTCATTACCCAAACATGGCTGAAGGACTGGCCAGCAGGAGCGCTCAATTTAGTAAAATTCATTGGTCTAAATTTTGCTGCGGTATTCAAGACTTGGAAGTGGGAATTGGAAAAAGAAATCTGGTTGGCATTGATTTGAATGGGTACTTTTTCTGGCACTTACAGACAGGTGAAGTAAGCAGAAATCACAAAACTAAATAATTCATGAGCATGCCTAATGCTTTATCTGGAACCAGTGATTATTTTATTAGCCCAATTTTGAGCCTTGCACCACAAGAGGGAGACTGGCTTGGAAACCCTCAAGAAAAGCCAAATGGAATAGGAAACTACAGAGTAGACATCTTTGGCGAATAGAACATATTTAATCAGTGCCTGCATAAATCAGTGTTGAGTGAATCACCAGAGGTGTGTGTGCCTCACCAAGATAGAGAAATAGAACATTGCCCTGGCCCAGAAGATGTCCCAAAGGCCTCTGTCTGTTGCTAGTGCCTCCTCCAAGATTATCTTTCTCCTGACTTCTGGCACCATAGGCTGTTTTTAAATTTGGAATGAATAGAATGATATGGACTTTGTGCCTGGGTGGTTTCCCTAGGTATCTGAGAATCAGCCATGTTTTTGCATAGTGATACTTTATTCATTTCTATTGCTGCCCAGTGTTGATAGTTTGAGCATGCTATAACCTATGTATAGATGGGCTGTTCAGTTATTCCCAGCTCAGGACCACTGTGAATAGTGCTATTGTTTTTCTTATGCACAACATCGAGGGGTTACTTTGCAGTGTCATAGGCTATGCGTGTTTTAGCTGTAAGAATCATTGTCAAGCAACTTTCCAAAGTTCTACCCATTGAGCACTCTGCCAGCAATGGATAGGGGTTCTACTCACTCAAAATTCTTGCCCATATGAAGCAATACAGGCAATACTGTCTGTATCTTTCAACAGGTCTATTTAACTACAACCATGCGCAAAAGACTTTCTAGGCACATCATTCCAATTTTAATTGAGATTTTCTTGATGAATGATAATATCTGGTCATTTTTCACATGCTTATTCTTTATGTGGATGTTTTGCATTGTGAAATTCCTGGTTAAGTTGCTGCTCTTTTTTCCATTGATTTTTCTGTCTTGAAAATTATTTGTAGGATTTATGTATATATTCTGGACACAAGGCAGCTCTTTGATGCTTTCATACCATTAAAAAACTGTATTTATATTTTATCTGTATTTTTGTGTGGACTTGATACGGCTAGCTGATCTCTTATAACTATACATAGAAGTCCACAAAGAGCATTGTTTGTTCTCTAATCCTTCACATCTATTCAATGACTTATGTCCAGCCCATGTATCTCTAAGGTTTTCCCTTCTCTCTTCATTCCCACCACCGACCCTTCTATTGCCTGCTTAACAACAAGAAGCAGCTACTAAATCTGTGTAAGTGAAGGTGCTCACCTGCACATCATTTGTGAGTGAGCACAGCTCCCCGAATGAAACCACCTCGGTGTTTACGTCACCTGTGAAACCCACATTCTACCGCAGGGGTGCATGGTCACTGCAGTCAAATGAAATGGATGCACCCTCGAAGGCTGCAGGATGTCTCAGGAATAAGAAGATTCAAAGCTGAACCAGATGACTGCACAAAGCAAAAGATGCGCCCGAGCCCTCCCTGCTGGGTTCTGGCTTCTGCACAGCTGCATCTGATGACCCAAGTGAGGCAAGAGGGTCAGGCCAGGCTGAGCGGCCTCCTGAAGTTCAGCTGCCTTCTCGCTCTCCAGCCCTCGCTCCTCTGGATGCCACAGAGGCCTGGTCATCACCAAACAACAGGCAAAACACCACCAGGCACTTGTCAGTGCTGACTGTTTACAGTGACAGAGCTCCAAGGACAGCGTCCCTGGAAGCCCAGCTCTCAGGACCGTCTTTACCTCTCGTGACTCCCACTAGCTGCTCCTCACTCTGCTTCACCAAGATCCCTGCCTTCCTAGCCTGTCTTTCTCACATTTCTGAACATGGCCTCGCTCGTTGGGATCTCCCCCCTCACTCTTGGGAAAGAGCTCCTGATCATTCGCCTTGCTCCAGCCCCTGACCCACCTCTTCCAAGGACAGCCCCTCACCCACCTGTGCCTCACATTAAAATTAGGGCCCTTCCTTCTCTGCCTTCACAAGATTACACGATGCCTTCACTTGAACCTTTGCTTCTTTGCCTTTGTTTCTTCCTAACTTCTTGACAGAAACAGGAGCCCTCCAAGGGCTGAGCTTTGTAAACCTATAATCAACACGAGACTTAAAATATAGGATGGACTTTATAAATATTAGTTAAATGAAAAAAGTGTTCCACATTATACAATTAGATGGCTCAGCAACCAATTATTTCCCGTGTGTGTTAGATTCTGGCAAAGAATAGGAACTTGGTTAGTATTTGTTGACTTAATGAGTCAGGTTAAGCATAGCGGAAAATTTTGCCTTATTCTGAAGCTGTTTTATTTAAATAAAATAAGCTACCAAAGGATAAATCAAGATTTATTGTTGGGGAAAATAATTTTTCAGTGATTTTTTTCCTGGGAATTAAACCTAAATTCTTATTCACAAAGCCAAGATTACTGAAGGATGAAATCACAGGGGTACAGATCTCTTGAGAAAAATCAGTAGTTAGTGGTAAGGTCTGATAAAAATATACCAAATATCTGAATGCATAATTTATTTCAAATATTTGACTGGTCAGCTATGAAAACTTTATTCAGCAAGTTTTTAAAAATGAAAGAGAACCATGTCCACTTTCCACTCCTCCTAACCTAACCTCCAACTTCACAAGATTGCACAATGCCTTTATTTGGACCTTTACTTCAGGCTGCAGATGGACGGTCAGCCCCAGGGATGTTAAGAAGAAAGTTCTACCCAGTCAAAGGAAACTCTCTGGCAGACTTCTGGGACATCCCTTCCTTTCAGAAGGCTGTCCTTGCTGATTTTCATTAGGTAAGCTGCAGGTCATAGCGTGTCTCGTCCCAAGGTGCTATGACTAGTTTCTAAATCCCGGCAAATAGGAAAGTTTGCTGCCCCATGAGTGCAGCTCTGAGTGCCTTCTTGGGCACTGAAACCAGGGAGGTGTGCTGCTTGGCCACTTGGTACCCCGGCCAAGCGCAGCTCTGCGTGTGCAAGGAAGTCGTGTCAGTGTGAGCAACCCATCCGCAGTCTCAGGCCACTCTGTAGGTGAAGGAAACTAAGCATTCATAGCAAAGACAGAAGAAAGGGGAGAACTTCCCTCCTGCCTCCTGCCTCCCTGTGAAACTTAGGCACAGAGATGGGTGCATGCATTAAAAACATGGATTAAAGCACATTTCAGGTTAAGGCATTTCTGTTTGATACATTGTTTGATGTAGGTTATTTACGATATTCTTCTAAATAGACATAACATTATAAAAACCATAGCTTGGTCTTTATCATTAGCATTCACAAACCTATTACATTCATAATCTGAATGAAAAATTACACATTGGTAATAAAAGAGTATATAAAATATGATCCACCACACTACAAATTAAATAAACATGGAATATTCAGTTTAACTTATTTTTTTTGTCATGAAATACAGATTCCTTTTTAAAAAACAGCAACAGAAACACAAAGCTTTGCAGAACATTGCAAAGGCACTTCTGGATCTGCTAAGGGAAGCTTTTCGAGAGTGCCAAGTCTTTATTATATTCAGTTTTATGGTAAAAATGTTTTTTCTTGATAGAGGCTTATCTTCTCTCTGTTTATCAGCCAGGTTTGGATTGATACTTGGCTCAGTAGTGGAAAATGAGGGGAAAGAAAGAGTAGCCAGCATGAGAAGTAAGTACATATTTCATATATTTCCCATATTTCCCATATTTAGTGAAGAACTAGTGAGAGATGGGACAGCTACCAAGGGCTGAAGTGGGTGAACTTGTAAGGCAAAAACACCAGGAAAGTGAACAGCTTCCCAGCCTTTCCCTAGCTGGTCTTCCAGAGGTCAAGTTAGCTGATGCCTGAGGGGTGTGTATCTCAGACAGAGACAGGGAAGGGGCCAGAGCTGTCTCAACTACAAGGTGCCTGTGGTCCCAGCGGGAGAAACAGATGGCACCAAGCACAGCAAGGAGGAGGAGGAGGAGGAGGAGGAGGAGGAGGAGGAGGCGGAAGAGGAGGAGAAGGAGGAGGCAATGCTAGGTCATGTCTGAGATCATGGCCAGGCTGGGAAATCAGCAGGGATTCTGGGCGCTGAAGCACCAGCAGCCCTACATCCAAGACTCAGTCATCTCCACTGGCCCTTGCTGGAAGCCCCTCTAGGTTCACCTCCCACTTGGTCTCGGCCTGGAGCAGAGTTGTCTTCCTGCTGTAGCTGTCTGGGCTGGTGAAGGCGGGTGTGGCCGACGTGCCCCAGATCACAGGGTCCCGTGGAACACTGTCAGGTGACATTCTCACCTTCAGTGCCCTCGTGGGGGTGAGGACCTCCCAGAGTCACCAAAGCCCTTCGCCCATGTGGCTCCACCATGTACTCTCAGGTCTCCATTTTTTTCTCTTTGAATCAAATACAAGCCTATTAAATGCACTTCTGTTCATACATAAATATTAGCATAGAAACATATTTCAAGCCAAAATAGAACACGTTTGAATCATCAAACCATTTGGGATTATCTGTGGTGTCTCCACTGTCTCGGCATAAATAGAAGAAGATGGATGCATGTGTTATATGTATGTGTCTATTTTAATGTACCTTCTTTCCTGACGCTGGCAAAAAGTCTCAAAATATTGCTTTGGAGTTGTTCTTTTGATTTTATCCCCAGAGCATTTATTCAAGAGAATAAATCTGGCCATTTTCAAGCTGTGAGAATATGAAATGCATAATTTCCCTGCTATAAAATACTTTTCTGGGTGTATTTATATAACTCAAAACAGCTGCTTGCACAAAGTTTACACATAGAGCACAGATGACGGAGGGAGAGAGTCGGGCCTGGCGTGGAGAAGAGTTTGGTATTTTTACCCTGCACACATTTCCATACATTTCCAGTGTGGAAATTGGTCTTGGGGAAGTGGATGTAATGGCTGGGCTCCAGGAAGATTCCTAGGAGGCATCACCGATGGGGATTTGAGGACAGAGTGCTCGACTTTGTGTCCGCAGCTTGAGGCACAACTGGGCTGGGTTTTGGATGCATCTGAAGAGCAGTCCAGGGTTGTTCCTGCCATGTTTCCTGAGCTGTGGGAGTATGGTCCAGTCTGAAATTTCACCAAGCTTAGAACTTGGGTTTGGGGGCACTGGATCAAGTCACTAGCATGGCCCTGGGCACTGCTCTAACATGCATGTATGCTGTCCAGAGGCCCTGGAGTTCAGGGGGCAGCCTTGCTCTGCTGCAGCCTCTGAGGTACAGCCTCCCTCTGTGAGTAGCATGGATGGAGTGTTGGGGAGCAGCTATATTGGGGATTCTGTGCCTACAATGTGTGCCCTCTGCCTTTGAGGAGAGAGTAGTCCAGGAAACACAGGGGAAGTTCTGGCTCTGGCTCCATCAAGATGTAAGGATGTGTACAGTTGCTGGTGGTGAGGTCCATAAAATATATCTCCCAAGCACCTATCTCAGCTTCGTACTTTTCCCTTTCAAGCTACAGGAACGTGTGCTGCAGGCTTAGTGATTTTTCATCTCTGTGACTAGCTAGTGGGAGATCCTCAGGGAAAACACTGAATGCTCTGCAAGCGAGACATGGAACTGTTGACTTTCAGAGATGTGGCCACTGGTTTCTCTTTAGAAGAATGGAAACGCTTGGACACTGCTCAGCAGAAGTTGTATACAGAAGTGATGTTAGAGAACTACAGAAACCTGGTCTTCCTTAGTCTACGTGTCTCTAAACCAAACCTGATCACCTTCCTGGGGTGAAGCAAAGAACTTTGGATTGTGAAGAGTGAAGGGACAGCAGTCATTCGTGCAGGTGTATCTTCCTATCATAATCAAGGATTTTCATCTGAGCCAGAGGTACATTACTCCTTCTATAGACAAATCAGAGATAGAAAACTTGTGGCCATAGCGTTTTACAACTTATAAAAGAATTAGAAATCATCGATAAGTATGAAAGGGAAAAATCATTTTATAATGGACTTAACCATTGGTGGACAGCTAAAAATAGGAGAAACTTCACTGTCAACAGTGAAGAAAAGCATATAACATCTAAGGAAATATCTGAATTTATGTCACTTTCTTTGAATGATCCATGTGATTTGATAAGTAAACATTCACATCAAATTATGAAACATAACTTTTCTTACAAAGAAAATTTAAGAAAGCTAAAAATGTATCCAGCTTGTGATTCAGTTAATTACTTGGAAAAATTCAAATTCTTTGACACTGGATTAAATTTTCATTCAAATATTTCTGTAGACAAGAGATGTAAAATAGACAAGCAAGCTTCTAGATGTAATCATTTAGAGATTTCCTTTAAGAAAAACACATTATTCTGGAATCACCAAATTGGTCTTTCTTCTGCCATAATAAACCATTTTGACAAATATGGAGCACTATTTACCCAACTATTAGTGCTTAATCAAAATCCAGCTATAGATATTTGGAAAACTCATGACATATATAATGAATAAGGGAAGGTCTGTAGTGAGGACTCTACTCAACAAAACCACCAGGACATTTACGTTGGACAGAAAATTCATCAATGTAATAATAGGAAAACTTTGCATTTGGCTCAAATCCTAGTTAACATCAGTGCATTCATTTCCTACAGAATATTTACAAATGTGAGAAATGGGACAAAACTTACTCAGTGCTCAAAACTTACTGCCCATCAAGGTATCCATATTCAACACCAGATAAGTGATACTGCAGAGAAACATTATAGGTATAAAGGGATGTGACAAAGTCTTTACCAAAACTTCAGCCCTTACTCAACACCAGAAAAGTCAAACTGAAGAGAAAACCTACAAATGTAAAGTCTGTGGCAGAGCCTTTAAATTTTGCTCAACTCTTACTCAACACCACTTCACTCACATTGGAGAGAAACACTACAAATATAAAGAGTGTAACAACGCCTTCCATCAAAGCTCTAAGCTTACCAGACATCAGAGAATTCATACTGCAGAGAACCCTATGAATGTAAAGATTGTGGCAACGCCTTTAAATATCGCTCAGCTAACTCTTACTGAACACCAGAGAATTCATGCTAGAGAGAAACCCTGCAAATGTAAAGAATGTAGGAAAGCCTTACACCAAAGCTCAAATCTTACTAGACACCAGAGAATTCATACTGGAGAGGAGCCCTACAAATGGAAAGAATGCAGCAAAGCATTTTCTGGAAGTTCAAATCTTACTTTCCATGAGAGAAGACACACCGCAGAGAGACCTCACCAGTGTAAAGAAAGTGTCAAATCCTTTCATCAGATCTCAGCCTTTACTCAACACCAAAGAGTTTGTACTGGAGAGCAACCCTACAAATGTAAACACTGTGGCAAAGCCTTTGATAATAGTTCAACACTTACTGAACTCCAGATAATTCACACTAGAATGAAACCATGCAGTTCAAAGAGTGTGACAAAGCCTTTTATTGAAGCTCATATCTTACCTAAACATGAGAATATATATTGGAGAGAAATCCTACAGCTGTAGAGAATGTGGCAAAGAATATGATCAAAGCTTAACTCTACTGAACCCTAAAAAATTTATACAGAAGCCCTCAAAATGTGATAGAGCCTTTACCTGTATTCAAATCTTTTACCACATCACCACATTCATGTAAGATAAAAATGTCAACAAGATAAAGTTTTTAGAAAAACCTGTAGCTGTTCTTCACATCTTATTAAACATTTAAAAATGTACACAAAAAAGAAAATCCACAAATGTAAAGATTGGTTCAGATTGTTTAATCAAACCTTAAAATTTTTTATACATTAAATAGCCTCAATTTTGAAAACTAGGTAATAAAAAATTCAAACTGATCTTTGTACCAAAAACCAAAACTTCTTTCTGATAGTTCATGTGTGTGTTTTGCAGAGAACGTGCAGTAAACTTTGAATTATTTTCTTTAAACTTTCAATTTTTTTAGTGAGTAGAAGAAAGGTTCAAATGTATAAAAAAAAATAATACATCTCCCACTTGACACCTACTTCCCAAAAGATTTCTTGTTCATACCTTCTTTAAACAAACAAATTTGTTTTTGTTTGCTTTTTGAGGCAGGATCTTGGTGTGTAGTCCAGGCTGGCCTTGAACTCATGGTGATCCACCTGCCTCAGCCTCCCGAGTACAGGGATTATAGGTGTGCACCACTATGTTCTGCTTAAACAGCTATAGTGTGTGCCCAGATTTGCCGTGGATTGTAGGTTTCTTTAAGGTAGACTGGGTCTCAGTTTTATATTCTATAAGTATTTATCAATAAATCCCCTGTCTTAAGCAGTTACGGGTGCAGCCACTTAGGGTCTTCCATTTTCCTCCTGGCCTTTTAGTGAACAGGGTGGAAAACATGACATTCATCTATGAAAGCCACCTTTTTCCATTAAAAATCTGATAGCATGAGATAAACACTTTTAAGGGGCTTTCATATTATACATTTAAAAAATATTTCTACAATATGACTAAGAAAAACTTAACAATATATTTATGAAGTTCTTTATGACCATACTAATATTGTAGATTTATTGATACTGTGTATCTGAAATGTAGCAAAATAATTGTGTATTTTTAACCTTAAAAATCACAAATACAAATGAGGAAATATTTTAAATTGCTCCTACAACTCAAGCATGCCAAGTTCTCTTAAACATCGCAAACATATGAAATAAAAATGGATGGTCTGAGAACGTCATTTCTTAACTTTTTCTTTTCTTCTTGTTTTGGGGGATTCTGGGGATAGAATGCAGGGCAGCATGCAGGGAACGCTAATGTAAAATTATTAATAATATGAATTGGATTGATTTCATAATTTTAAAGTTAATTCCCATTTTACCAGGGTGGAAGACATTTTACTCCCTAATTAAATGGTGTTTCCTTACCCAAACTTGTGTCATTCATTAAAAGGCCACTGCTGTGCCCCCTGAAGGCAGGCGCAGGCTGGAGTGGTGACTCCAAAGCTGGCACTCGGAAGCCAATGCACAGGGGACTTTTCTCAAGCTGGAAGGAGGGTGAGCAACGCAGCTCCCCGGGGCATCAGATGTCGTGGACGTCAGCCCTGGTCGTGGCACTGGGGTTGATGTGAGCAGTGTGGGGGAGAGTAGTGCTGTTTATGGGACAAAAGGATGGGGAATGAAATCAAGTGGGAAACAGAAAGCGTAGAACTTCACTTAAGACTCCCCGGGCCTACGGGGGAGGCACTGTGCTCTGAAATGGCTTTGCTAGAAGGCTGAATGGAAGTCTCCAGGCAGCGGCCTGGGCCAGGAGAACTGATGCCGTTAGATCTAGGGAACGTGGAAAGAGGAGTAAG
Source organism: Fukomys damarensis (assembly GCF_012274545.1). Classification (NCBI taxonomy): domain Eukaryota; kingdom Metazoa; phylum Chordata; class Mammalia; order Rodentia; family Bathyergidae; genus Fukomys; species Fukomys damarensis. Next base: position 8,444,468 of record NW_022900937.1, read on the forward strand.
AAGGGCAGATCGGTCACAGATGGAGCCAGGAGCGGCCGAATGCGTGGATCTCAGGGAAGAGAGAAGGATGTAGAAAGCAGACAGAAGGACAGATGTCAACAACCGCGAGAGACCAGTAAGAGCTGAGGGAAGGGCGCGCTTCAAGGAGAAGGATGTGAGAACAGAAAGGAGAGAAGAAAAGAAATCCTGGACACGAAGGCCACACGGAGACAGGTGGAATAAATGGAAATAGGATCCGTGGGTGGGCTTCAGGGAGCTGTGTGATGTGACAGAGAAATACCCACCGGGATATGGACGTTATTTCAGAGAAAGCAATCCATAGGGGTAGCAGAGATGGAAGACAGAGCAGAAAAGATAGTCATAAATGGAATGAGAGAAAAGAAAGGGCTGCTGACGGAAATGATGCAAATATTTCCCGAAATAAAGAACTACTTAGCTGGCGCGTGGTGGCGCATGCCTGGAATCCCAGCACTTGGGAGGCTGAGGCAGGAGGATTTCTGCAAGTTCTAGATCAGCCTGGGCTACATAGTGAGTTCCAGGTCAGTCTCTACGTCACAGTGAGACCCTGCCTAAAAAAATAAACAAAACAAAACAAAACAAAAAGAACCACTTAAGCCTGCAGATGTCAGAGCCAAATTAATACAGATCTGACAGTGGGTTTCATGTTAAACAAATAACTGGAAGTCAGCATGTGGAAGACCCTGACAGGCATATCCCGAGGGTTAATTAGCACGTGCAGGGCATAAAGTAGAACAAGCTGGATGCAAATGTGTCCACAGACCCCTCCCTTCCTCTCCTTTGCTGCCATCATTGCCACCATGGTCATTGAACTGCTCTCCACACTATCCCTGCCGGTCTTGCCAGTGACCACGTCCTTGGCCTTTTCTCTCCTCTTCTCTCCTTGGGCGGTCTGGCCTACACTCACTATCCCAACTGCCCTGTCTACTGAGGACTCCCAAAGTTGCAGCTCTACTTGGATGTCACAGGAACCTCAAGTCCAGGTTCCAATGTATCTTCCTCCTCTCCTCCCCTCAATGAGTCTGGAAAGCCTGGTCCTTTGCTGGCACTGCTGATCCCTGTGCTCCCAGGAACACAGGTTCCATCCTGAGGAGTTACCCTGGACCTCTATTCCCACCACACAAAGGCTGCCTCTGCACCTGCCCTCGTGCTGACTTCCTCCCACAATGGCCAGAATGACCTTTATCAGTGTAGGCCAGATTATGAAATTCCCCTTGCAAACAATCTCTCTATAGCTGAGACTTTCACACTGAATGATGGTCTGTGACCCCACTCTTCCTCCAGCCTCATTTCCAGCCATCTCCCTGCTCACTCCTGGTGCCAGGGTGGGATCTGTCCTAAACTGCACAAGAGGCTCTCGCTCGGACAGCTGGTTGGTCGTCCACTTGGGATGCTGCTTCCATGCTGCCCATAGCCACCTTTCCACACTTGACTTAGGCGTCTGCTCAGGGAGACCTTCCTGAGCTCCCTCACTCTCCTTGTGCCTCTGCTGAGTGCTTAGCCCCACCGTGACATAGTCTACGTTTGTCATCTGTCAGTCTGTTTTCTGAGCTCTGCTGCTCTCTAAAACCAGCCATGCTTGCTCCGTTCATTTCCTCGGTCTTGGCTCATGGCCTTTGAACATGGCACTTACTCTGCCTGGAGAAGTGTGTCAGCCTTTCCCTGTGACCCACTCTGTGCCTTTGAATGTGCTTAATCCCTTCTAGACCTTTACGTTGGCATGGATGTCACTTCTTTAGGGACATCTTGTCTGACCCAGAGCTCTTGCAATGCCCTTGATTTATCCTTCCTAAAACCATCCCACTTGCATTCCTGAGACCCATCAACTTGGATTGCTGTCACTTACTTGTGTGTATGATTCTTAGCCCACTGCCCCACTGGTTTTCTGCTCTCCACATCTCACGTCTTTGGGGTCCAGGTCATAAGCAGCTCACTCAAGAACTCAAAACACTTCCCGAGGCAGTGCCATGAGCCACGAGGCTGTGGACTGGCCTCTGTCTATTGTTTTTTGCTTTCCACTCCACCAAAAGTTACCCAAATGACCAGGCCCACTCTCTCTTCCCCCAGCCTCCCACACACAGCTTTAAGTTTCCTGAAGCATACTGCAAATAGTGAGTGTAGTTTTATTAGTAAAAATGTGTGTGTCATCTCACTAGTAACGAGCCTCAGCTTAAACACCGGTTCCAGGATTCACAACATGGCCCGTGACATCTTTTGAAAGACCCTTGGGATTGAAGTAGTTTGAATTTTTAGCTAAGTCACCATAAATGAGATGCACAGCATTAAATAGTGCATATTAGAAAGAAAGCATCTGTCAACAGAGTGCTTTTACTTGATTGGAAAGTGGTCTCTGAGAGATGTTCTTCTCTCTTGGTGTTTTCTTTCATTGTAGCCCATGATAAAATTCTGCTATGACTTGAATCTTTCCCTTTGTATTGTGGTTCATCTTTTGTTTTCCTGGGTTTTAAGCTTACTAGGTTTCTGCTCTGGAATGACCTGATATTCTGAACATAGTCGGATAACTTTTGTCCTAAGAAATGAAAAGCAAGCTGGGTCTTATTATTGTTGGTGTTGTTCTTGTTTTTGTTGATGGGCATCAGAGTGAGACAAAGCCTCTCCCTGAGGTTTCACTTTATAACAAAAATATTTGCTGTGTTTAAAATGTATTTCTTTTTTCATTTGAAATAAAACAAACATTTAGAAATTTTAAAATCTAGGGTGGGGGGGGAGCAAGGTGCAGCTGGCAACATCTGGTGATGGTCTGCTCACAGCCACACCAAGCTGAACAGTGATCCGTGCCCCAAACCTCCAGCTCAAGAGTTAAGGAAAGCAACTGCCCATGTAACAAGAAGGTGGAGGGGAGGAAGAGGAGGAGGAGGAGGAGAAGGAGG